>NC_060278.1:72006265-72716796 GCF_021613505.1 Equus quagga
TCTTGATATCAGTATCTGTGTTTTTATGCCCTTATTTGATTCCGGATCTTAGTTTTGTCAACTGGAAGACTGGAATAATTACTCCTCTGTAAACCTCACATGTTTTGTTAAGATCCAAAGGTGTTGGGCTCATCAAAGTCCTTCCCAAACCATGAAGCACTCGACAGATAGAAGGATCGTTGGAGCACAGATGTGACACATTTCTTTAGTCTTGCAGTACACACACAGGCTCAAAATTTAAGCCTAAATATCTGAACACATAATTCAATGTATTGTATTTAAACAGAAATGGCTTCTCTCTCATTCATTAAATTTACTTATTCGTGCAATGTAGGACTAATTAGTTTTGATCATACTCTAGGCAACAACAACCAAAAATTGCATATAAGCCCTAGCTGAAGTTTTACAGAGCTTTTTTTTAAAAGAGAAAACATCTACAGCAGACACTGTCGATGCCTTTCCTCACAGCGCTTTGGATCAGCTGAGTAAACCTGGAGCTGAGAACACTTCCTGGCTGCTAACAACTTCTCACCACAAACACTTCAGTCTCTCTTCTTCTCTGCCTTTCTCTGCTACTCCCAGAGCTTGCAGAGAGGTGCAACCTGGAAGTCAAATGAAGAAATGCACAGAGAAGACTTAACACCCTTGAAGGTAGCTCTCAACTAGTATAGGTGGGTGGGGAGGGAGTAGGGGGGTAGAAGCGTTATTTTTAATTTCTATGATCTAAACTCCACCTGCAAATTCATTCTGAAAACTAAATGATCTCTGCAGGACTCCAAGGGGCAGTTATTTAATAGTGGCTGCTTTAAATTTGAGCCTTCAGGGTCTACTTCTAATCATGCGAGCAAGGTGAAGTGATGCACAACTGGCAAATTTATAAACACGTAAAACACTGACCATTACAATTATGTCTGGCCTACACTATTCACAGAAATGTAATTTACCCCTTAAGTGCTACAAGGCAACGCGTCTCTGCCTTGGTGAAGGTCACTTGATCAGTCCTATGGTGTAAAATGATGTTCCTTTTTAAAGCAGAAGAACTTCACTTGTGGCTCATACGGTGCACTTGGTTATGATCCTTTTATGGGAGTACCTCTGAAATATTACATACTATCCTTCTCAGCAACTCCTTCCAACTGACATCTACTCTGCCCTGGGCCTTGGAATGGCCTTTGGCCCAAAGCAATAAAATCTGACAAGAGTGGGGAAATGTTTGTTTTCTATGAACCAAATTATCACCTGATATTTACTGAGCATTCTGATGGTTATGGCATATTTTCAGTCTAGAAAACCAATAAAATAATTTTACATGCAGTTTTTCTTTCTAAACAAATAAGTGTATATGTAAAATCTGCACTTAAAGAGAAAAAAAATTGCCTATTGAAATAAAGGGAAAAAATGCTGGCTTTTTAAATTTTATTTGATATGTTGTTTAGGTTTGTTTAAATATATGTGCAAGTGGATAAAAGCATATTTAGCATCCTTAGAAATCATTTGAATATTCTATTTTATTCTACTACAAAATGCAATCTAAATTTCATTTTTATTTTAAAACCACACTTTTTTCTCTTTCAATTTTGAGTACTTTAATTTTTATTTCTCATCATCATATTTATGCAATGTCAGGAAGGCAAATACAGTTATATTCCTAATGGAAATGAGGTTGGCTGGTTTATAAGTCTGCATTAGAATTTACAGTGCCTGATTAATCTGCAAGATAAAGAGAGATTCTTCCAGAGGTCACATTTTCTGTCTTTTGGTGGGCTGTTCTGAATTCAAGAGGAGACTGCAAAATGGTATCATGTCTATGTTAGCTCAAAGAACACCTGTATTTAATTAATGAAAACTAAGGGTGCTTTTATTATAATTCAGTTTACTCATATCATATATAGACAGCAAAGGCTAATTGCATTTAATTTTTTTCTTTTTCTTTTTTTCTAGCTGGATAATTATTTAAGAGACCTTAATGCCATATTATTTTTGATGCAGGTCTCAATTTTTAATGAATGAATTGAGACAAACATAATGAATGAATTGAAATGAATTTTAAAACAGCTTCCTTAATAAAAAATAGCAGGGATACCTTTAAAAAATAATGCTGATTTGAGTTTGATTTTTTTTTATACAGAAAAGTATAAAGAAGAGAATGAAAATGACCCAATATCTTGCCACTCAGATAAATCCTGTTAAAATTTTTTTTAAAAAATCAAACTGTACTTAAAAGTAGATAATCAGAATCCTCTCTTTCCTAACAGTCCTTCTTTATAAAGAAAACCACTATTAAAAATTCTTTCAAATATTGTCTATTCTCAGGTGTTGCAGCAAGTCATCCTAACGTGTCTCCTCATCCATCCATCCATCCATCTACCTATCCCTCCTTTAAAAAGAGAAGCAATGTTATAAATGCTATGCAACCTAATGCATTCCTCAGTGTATAACATATTCTGGAAGATTTTTCCTTATCAGTACAAATTTGCCTTATTTTTTATAGGTTGCATAGTATTTCAATATTTAGAAAACATATACTTTTTGATTCTTGGACTTGACTGTCACAGAATGACTAGCTTAATTTAATAAAAAGTTCTTCTAGGTGAATATTTTATAGAGTGGAAAAGCCCAGACATAGTAAAGAGATCCTGAAAACTTGCTCTATTCTATTGTTCCCTGTCAAGTGCCTCCATTCATGTGGTCCACGAATGCCATAGAATAGACGCTGGAGCATTTCTCTAGGAAATATTTTTTAGGGAGAATATTATTTGAAAAAGACCAGCCCCTAAGTTCTTTCAAAGCACAGTAAGGAGTAACAATTTTGTCCTCTCATAAACCCTGTTCTAGAAAAGGATAGGAAATTCCCACAAGGTTGTCTGAATAGGGGAATGTGGCCTTTTGGGCATGAAAAGGAAAACAAGGTGTGGTGTTATGTCTACAGTATGCACTCTACAGATAGTATCAGATACTACTTAAACCTCCTGGATACTTAGGAAGATAAGCAGAACAAGGATTTTGTTTCAGGTGAGATCATAGAACAGATGATAGGGGCCAAGACTCGTTGGTAAACCTTATGCTGCTTGTCCTGTCAACCCATCTTTGCTTTGACTTCATATTACATCTCTTCAAGTGAACTTACTGTCAACTTTGAACTTTTCCCAGGCAGGGAAAAAAGGCTACATGCTCCTTAGCAATGACAGGTGTTTTTTTTTATGACCTCTGAGGATAAGTCGGAATTTAGTACAAACATTTACTTTTATTTTTTCACTCTACAATATATTCAATGACTTCTTCTTAGAAAGGCTTTCAAAAATGATCACTTAAAATGTAAAAGGTAATTGAGAGAAGACTGATGAAGATGCTTCAAATTAATTATTAAAACTTAAGGACTGACCACCTCTTTGAAAGACATTTAATATAGAATCAAATATCCCATTTAGATTGTATTAGATATGACAGATCAAATATGAAGATCAATAAATATCTAGTAGCTATCATTACCATTACGTGTGTAGCTTACGTCTGGGAAGATATTAGAGCTCAATGATCCGTGTATAACTTCAGCTTGCAACCTCTACCTCCTCAGAAATTGCTTATAGTCTTGTACTTCTCAGTGATGGCTGTCCTAAGGGTCCCACAGGTACATTACTTTTCTTATTTTAGCTGTTGCATCACCCCCATTATCTCTTTTTTTAAAATACACATTTGAGGGGTTAAGAGGACAAAGAAAGCAGAATCAGGAACCTGAGAGCCCAGCATCCAACTTTACGTTCTTACTGAAAAGTGAAATGGGAAATTCTAGATTTGAAATTCTAAAGAGGTAAATAATCATTTCAATAAAAAGCTGTGTGCATTCCTGTCTAACAAATGCTATGGATTCTGGTACCCCCAGCCTACCGCAACTCCAGGATCTACTCTACTTTTTGTCTTTAAAAGCATAGTGTTTAACCCTGGGCTTCCTGGTCTCCATTCTCACTGGAGTCCACTCAAATCTCTTTTTTTTTTCCTCTAATAAAGAATCCCTAATTAAACGTGAGATTCAACTCAACTTCTTTTGAAAGCTGAGAAGGAAAAAAGAGACAACTATGGCTAGTAAAAAGAGAATAATGATACCTGCTTCCTTCCAGGCCAATCTCTCCCCAAGGGAAGAAATAGTCAAGGCCATTAAGAGGTGAAGATTTAAATCATGTTAATAAAGGATTTGAGCTGTCCTGCCTTGGAGTCTGGAACAAATATACAGGGCTTTCCATTCCAGATGTTGAAAAATGCAATCTATCTCAAAAAGAGATTTCAATGCTTCAGGAAATTTCAGGCTTTTTCCTTAGCTTTCTCTCTCTCTCTCTCTCTCTCTCTCTCTCTCTCTCTCTCTCTCTCTGACTCTGAATGAGCCAAACAGCATCAACAAGAGAACTGGGAATTCACAGAGACATTTTAGGCACTGAAAGTATGCTGTCATTAACCTTCTGAAGCCCCACCTACATAAGCCTCCGAACACAAGCAATACTGTGTGTCTGTGTGTTTTGCTTACATAATACACACTCTCCTCTTCTCCCTTAAGAAAGAAAACCTGAGAAAGGAGCATAGATACTAAAACGCATTTCCTACTCTCCCTTTCAGATAGAGGTGGCCAAGGACACATATGAGAAGGTAATTGGGTGGAGTTTCCAGGAAAGCTCTTCAAAGGATGCTGATCAACTAAGGGAGCCTTGTTTTTGATCTTCATTCTCTTTCTCACACTTCTTCTTCCTCCAGCCTAGAACACAGAGGTGACTGATGGAACTGTAGCAAGTCATCGAAGACCATGAGGTAACACTGAAGATGGAGAACACACGTTAACAGAGAAAGCTGATGAAAAGAGCTGACGTTCCCAATGATTGCAGATCTCCCACATCACCCTTGGCTGCCTCCTTCTCAGTTTCTTTTGCGTGAGCTTTTTTAAGAAAATCAAAACCCAAAAAGCACAACCACAAAAAACCAAAATAACCCTACATTTAGTTTAAGTCACAGTAATTTGGCGTTTCTGTTACTACAGCCTACTGATACAGCATATATGCAAGTATCATTGTTTGGTGTAGGTGTCGGGGGAGCATGTGAGGTGAGATTGATTTTAAGAGGACTGTCAGTAGAGTTCAACCATAGTCCTCTGCCTGGACTCCAAGTCCCAGGCGGGCACTTTCCCTCCCGCCTTCCCTCAAAGTGTGACTTCATTTAAATTCATTTAAATACAGTGACTTAGATTTAGCTTATAAAAGTATGCAAAAGGTCTAAATGTGTGTGGGAGGGTGGGGATGGTGGAGATGATGGGCTTTACAAGTAAAGCCAAATTATTGTCCCAGTCCTGGCCCTTAACTCCTGGACCAGTGGCCAATATCTGCCTATACTCCTAAAATGATCTCTCTCAGAATTATGTGCATGCATGTGCGTGTGCGTGTGTGTGTGTGTAAGAGAATAACAGTTTGCTTCTTTAGCTTGTTGCCACATAGAAGTTAAAGGAAATTATTAAAGGGTAACTAAACGGACATTGTCATTTTTTTAGGAGAAAATGCTTTTCATAGAAATTTACTGTCATTCCATTGAATTTTCCTTCTTCTCAGAAAAGTATATTATAGAGCACCCCTGCCTCCAGGCCCTGTTTTCTCATTTGTAATGACATACTATATGTAAAGTTATATTGCTAGCACTTTCAATTTCACAACTGCTTGATGCCTGATGTTACAAAATTATAACTAAGAGAGGCTGTTACATCTACTGCTCCAAGGCATAGGGAGTATTATTTCGGCAACAATGAAAGGATAATAAAGAACTTTAATTTTAATGACAGCTTGAGTGCAAGCTGTTAGAAAAATCGAGTGTATGTTTCTCTATCCAGGTAACCAAATCAGGTGGCCCCCACAAAACAGCATCCTTTTCCAACCTACTTTGGATTTAAATTAATTTAATTCAACAAGAATTTATCAAATACCCACTATATGTGAAGCATTGCAGTGGCTGCCACACTAATTGAACAGCAACACCTGCCCTTCAGGAGTTCACAGTCTAGAGAGAAAGAAGCTGCCTATTAACATAACTTTAATACAAGGCAGATTGTGAAAAGTACTAACATAAGGCTATAATGAAGAGCCACAAACTAGAGGAGAAGGGTGGGGAAAACATCTTGGAGAATGGGGCTTTGGAGAAGGACCTCAATAGGAATATAAGATATACAGGAGGAAAGACATTCCAGAAAAGGGACCCAACCTCCAATCTAAACAAAGGCTCAGAGGTAAGAACACTTAGGGTGTGTTAAGGGACAAGAATCAGGCATAAGTGACCAGAAGACAACAAAATAGCAAAGCATGGAGAGGCTCTGGAACTAGCACAGAGGCAACACCAGTAGAAATTGGTAACTGATCGGATGTAGGAGTGAGGAAGAAACACCCAGCATATAAGATGAGATTGCAATATCTGTGTTTTCTCTTTCTCTTCATTAATTAGTCTGTGCCGCTGATGTTACAGGGCCCCACTCACATCTCCTTGCCCTGAACATTTCGGTGCCCATAGGCCTGACTGCCAGCAGCTTTGATTGATTGATTGATTGATTGATTGATTGACTTTGCATAAGGGCTTTCTTCGGCTTCCAGAGCCTGTTTTGCTCAAGCACATAGGAGATGGGAAGCACTGAGGACTTATCATCCAAGGGGAGCTAGTTGTTCCTAAGAGATGACTGACAGGAGTTGGTGTATCAATAGCAGAGCTTCTTTGCCCTTGGGTGAGTAAGGGTGAGGTACTTATCCTACGTGGGCTACCAGAGTTCCCTCATTGGATTTAGCTAGTTGCTTGATAATCCACCTTTATTGTCTGCCTTCTCTTCCCTATCTTATTTTTCTACTCCCCTACCTTAAGCCACCTTGCCAATAAACTACCTGACCTCAAATCCTTCAAGTCTCAAGATCTGCTTCTGGGGAAACCCAAGTTGAAGACAAAGACTATAGGTGATGACAATTTGGTGTTGAATATCATTGAAGTACTGTTATCACCAGGAATCTCCAAGGCTTTCCTTTAAAACTGTGAATCAGTGTAAGTAGAGAAAAAAGCAGAACTTACGAGGAGAGTAAATTATGCTGAGTAGAGATGGAAAAATATGAGACAAACAGAACAAGAGATTTTGCAACCAGTATTTAGAGCAAAAGCATTATTTAGTCACATGACTGCACAGAGACAGGCAGCAATGGACAGGGCTCCAGTGCATTAAACACAATTGCCTTCTTGCTTGCCTTTGTGCGCTATTGCTATGATCATTAAAATTTAGAAAGAGGCTGCAGAAAGACAACAGTGTAAAAATATGATCCCTCAAATTGTTATGCACTGTTATGAACAAACATGCAAGGAAAAACAGTGTTGAATTGTTAATATTCTGAGATAAATGCTTTGGGTGGAAGAAGGAAACATTTAGGAGAAGCTTCTTCTGAGAAGCCCTCCTTGGCTACCTTGGCTTTCAGCAGTCTCTCTGGCTTCTGAGATGTAACGGCATTCAGAAGCTGAATGGTTCATGTGGCCCTTAGCTCTCCTACCATGTACACTGCTGTGTCTTGTCTTTTAAACTAGACTATTAATTCTCCTCGAACAGAGGTCTCAGGGGGCTTGCACAAAGTGAGCCATACTGTAGCATGTTGGTTTTCCAGGAGAGCAGGCTCTGGAGTGGAGACTGAAGTACAGGAAATTTATTAGGGAGTATTTTTGAGATTAACAGCATTGGTAGAAGTGAAGGAAGTAGGACTAGGCAGAGAGAAAAGCTGGGCTGTGCTGCAGTCACCATAATGCCTTCCACGGCTGATCCCACAGGAAGCTCTGAAATGGGGACACCTTTTAGAGTTGTCACAATTAGGGTGAAGAAGCTGCCCTTTTATTCCTTTGTCTAGTCATTGTATGTGGGCTTCACTAAAATGGTAGGTGACATATTTTGCCTGATTTGGGTGATGTCAATGTCCTCGTAAGCATCTGGTGAAACTTCAGTAATATATTTTAGTTATGAAATTGAAGAACTGTGTCGAGAATGTTATATCTATGACTAACATAAATTTAGTAATGACAGCATACACTAACATGAGTTGGCTCAGTATATAAGTTGTCTTTGTTTTCTAACAAGATGGTTAAGGCCCTAGGGACCAAACCTCTGTATTTCATCATTTGATTCACAGTATTTTTAACACAGTAATTGCTAAATTATTACTCACTGATGATGATTATGATTTAATTGGAAGCAATATTAAGAATTAAGATCTTTTAGTCCACTACAACATGGTCCTAAACTTAGGAGAATTTTTTTTAAAGATGATAATAAGCTTCCTATGAGACATTCTTTTAGGACTTAGGATGTGGAAACATACGGCTATCCCTGTTATGCATTATCTCCTATGATAAAAACTTTAACTAAATCTGCCTTTTTGGTTTGGCTGCCAAAAAGCCCCTTCATATTGGTTCTTATTTATACAGTTCCAGCCCTAACTTTTCATTTTATTATCTATATTTATCACTATTTTATTACATGTGCATTTATGTGTGTTGAACAAAGCAGTGCATAAATAAATCAGTATTTCAAAATTGTAAAACTTCTCTGGTGCTCAAAAATGCCATAACTGAAGTTCTATTTTACTCTCTAAGCCTTTCCCTAAAAATTGCAATCACTCCATACACAGATTTTTTCAACTGGTTTTGCAGTTCATAGCACACTAGAAGGAGGAAAAGCAATTGAGGGAAGAATCGAGTAGGTTCAAACACGAGAAAAAATAACATCAAGAGAGCTGGAAATAAATAAAAGTAGACTCAGGTATTCTACTGCAAAATTCTATATTTTTCAAGCTATGCCCTTGGGTCATCTGTCTAAATATACCAGAATGTCTACAGAATATTTTAGAAAGATTTCCATTAAAAGTTACCTTTTTAAAGTTTTGGTACTTGAATCAATAAAATTCAGTTATGTGAAATAAGTATTTTTATGAGGATGCTAGATTTGTGAAAATAGCCAATTGCTATCATCTGAATAGATTTTGACTGACAAATATCATTCTCATGATTCTCCATTTACTCATACACTTGTTTCATCACTATCTATCAATTCACTGGCAATTACATTATGAATCAGGGTTTTTTGAATTTCTTCCTTTTTTTTTTTTTCTGTAGATAAAATGGTCCATGTGCATATGCAATGAAGAAGAAAGGTCACCCATTTCAAAAGCAGAATATGGTACTCTCACTCTTAAGAGCATCTTGATGTCAGAAGGTCCTGATCATGAATCCTAATTCGACGACTCTCTTATTGTAACATTGAGACAATGACTCAACCTCTCCGATCCTCAACTTCTTCACCTGTAAAAATGGGACAATGATACCTATCTGACAGGATTAAGGTGAAGATTAAAGGAGATAATCTAATTGCTTAACACAGGACCTGGCTCACAGCAAACAATCAAACTGCCTATGCTATTACTTTTATTCTATTTGTTAAAATACGAGAATGAATCTAAATGTAGGATATAATAATCTAATAAATAAGGGCTGGTGCTTACTTAAGATATTATAAAATTTTAAAATAGAAGATCTAAAGTAGGTAAAAATAAGGAGGATATGAAGAACACAGAGAATATAAAGATTAGTAAGTTATTTCACAAGCTATTATTTGTCAACCTATTAAACCATCTATCTGTTAAGGAGAATTTGGTGAATAGAATTTTATTTTTACCATACTGCTTGACAGTATAAACCTATAATAAATAAGAAAACCGGGTTATGGTATATGATACAATGTAAAGCCCCAAGTTAAATTCTATTTTGAATAACAGACAGATACAAGAACATTGTAATTTGCTGACTTGTGCTGTCAGCCTGCTGTGAATGAGGGGTTAGAGGAGGACACAGAGATGATGACAAAAATCCAAAGACTCCTTTACAGTTTCTCAGCAGAAATCAGAAAAATGCAAATGTGAACTTGTTACGTGAGTGTGTAATCACACGAAGGCCAATAGAATCATTGCAATTACCTTTTGAAAGACAAAAGTTTCAATGTGTCTATGAAGGGAGAAAAAAAATCCCAAATTTTTACACACATGGAAAGCATGAGCTAGTACTGACAATGGGAAATTAAATGCCCACAATCCTGATTTAAGGAAAGAAATAAACTGCCACGGACATGCTGTGAGCAGCAGATTGCTTTATGTACACTCTGAGCTTGGAATGAAGACATCTGATGATGACTTTTGGTAGAACAAGTCTGACAATTTTTTTTTCCCACCCATCATCTTATCCAATCCAATGTTGACTCTCATGTACTTCTACTTGATGCTGAAAATGAAGCCTGTCCTGAGTGATTTAATCAGTTAGCTTCATTTTGCTTAATTTTATTCATCTGTAAGATTATAATAACAAAATTGGGGAAAAAATCAAATTATATGATGTAGTGAAAAGAGGATTGTATGGTGAATTCTAGCTCTAACACCTCTCTCACTTGGCATTCTTAGATTTGACCTCTTTGAGCTTCAATTATTAAATGAGGTACTTGGATTGCATAATCATAGAGGTACTTTCTGTCATATAACTCTGTGAATCAAGCACCAATTCTAGACATTGCAAAGAATTGAAACACTTTTGTCATCTGGGCTAACAGTTCATAGCTATCTTAAGCTTGAGTGTCATAACAAAGTTCTCTAAGTGAGACAGCCAGGAAAACATACCCCCAAGTCACTTAAGCTATATCATGAGAAGTAACATAATTTGATGGCTCTGATGTGATTCCAACCAGGTCCTAGGAAGATCTGTCTGCACTAATATCACTCCCCCAAACTACATAAATTCCACACTTTGCTGCTCTGTCTGAATGCTTCCTGAATTCATTTTGGAAATGGGCTGTGTAGGTTGTCTTAGTGAAGAGCTATTGACAGCTGAAGGACCCATTTTCCAGTTAAGGCCACTAGATGAGAGGGGAAAGAATTAGAAAATTAAAACATAAGGGAACAGAGATGGATATAGACAGGAAGGTGGGAGGACAACAAAGACAGCTGTCTAGGCTTGGCTGGCCTTTTTAAGATAGCAGAAGGTGAAAGAGCCAACTGGTATTCAGCTACTCCTACCAGAGAGAGTGGAATGATAGAGATTTAAAGAGCATTTGTAAAGTCTATCAAAGAATTTTTTTATAGTTTTCCTGCTGTTTACTTCCATAATGTACAACTACTTCCCTTTTATGTCTCTCTGGCAACATTAGGCAGTAAAGAATCAGTTAAACCTGGATTTGAAAACGGCTGTGTACTTTGCAAACTTTGGGAACTTGGACAAGGTGCTTAGCATCTCTGGGACTGATCTGTGGGAAAAAGATGGTGAAAATGCATAACCAGCAGGGCTTGAGGATTCAAGTGAGAAAGGAGTGTGTAAAACCTCAAGCTCAGTAGATGCTCAACCCATTACTGAAATTTCTTCTCGTCCCTGCTGGCTTGCAGTTTTAGCATGACTTTTCCCAAAACGCAGAGGCTGGTGAATGGTTTGAATTAACACAAGATATCATATTTATAACCCATTTTTCTGCTCATTGCTAAAATTGGAGGCCACCTGATAAGTCGAAACTGCTCTTGGTATGGGAGGATGTCAGCGTGAAAATTCACACATTCCTTACACTAGCTGTCAGACACTTCTACAATTTCAAACAAGTTTTTCTTCTTAACCTTTTATGTTTAAATAGCATATTACTAAATTTCATGCCTGAATCTACTAGTTACCTAATAAGTAAGTTTTTTTCTTTTTTGTTCTCTGGCGCCAATCTAGCCCGTATTTGTGTTATCTAATATGCCTCTTCTTACTTGTGTGGTCTATATGAATCAGGCTGCTTTCAAACTCGTTTCAGTTTCCAAGAAAACATTAGAAAAAGAAATCCACAGCTGTTAAGGTCTGCCATCAAAATATCTCAAGCCATAAAACAGAAGCAGAAACGCATGGTTCTGATAGCTCTGTAGTCTCTCACACATATCATAGGGCATAGCCTGCTCTCGGCCAGCTTTATGGGATTGAGTGCCCACAAGGACCAGCCCTTAATACAGCTGCATTCAGCTCAGCTGGGTGCTTTAAAAGTAATCACAATGCAGGGAGAATAATTCTTAATAAGCAATAATCAATCAAAGCAATCCAGTACACTGCTGGTGGGAATGTAAATTGATACACACACTTTTGGAAGATGCTAAGCATATGCATACCCGATGACCTAGCAATCTCAAACCTAAGTATATATCCAGCAGAAGTGTACCCATCTGTACACTGAAAGACATGTACAAGAATAAAGAACACCTATACAGAACATCCCCAAACTGGAAACCACCCAAATGTCCATCAATAGGAAAATGGATAAATTGTGGAATATTTACACAATAGAATATTAAATAGCAATCTTTTTTTTTAAAAAAAGCAAAGTGTTGCTACATGCAAAACATGAATGAAACTCACAGACTTAATGTTGGCAGGGAGAACTGGGATAGAAGTGTGTACAAACTATAATGCTCTATTTTTGTAAATTTCAAAAAAAAAAAGGCAAAACTGGGAGCCAGCCTCATGGCAGAGTGGTTAAGTTCACACACTCTGCTTTGGCAGCCCAGGGTTTTGCCGGTTTGGATCCTTGGCATGGACCTAGCACCACTCATCAAGCCATGTTGAGGTGGCGTCCCACAGAGCAGAGCCAGAAGGACCTACAACTAGAATATACAACCATGTTCTGGGGGTGGGGGGAGGGGGTTGGGGAGAAAAAGAAGAAGAAGAAGAAGAAAAAAACAGATTGGAAACCGACATTAGCTCAGAGCCAATCTTAAAAAAAAAACAAAAATAGACAAAACTAATCTATTAGAGGTCAGGATACACTCCCTGGGGGATTGTAGTGACTGGAGGAAATGTTCTGTTTCTCAGCTGGGTGCTGGTTACAAAACTGTTCAGTTGGTAAAATTTTATCAAGCTCTACTCCTGTTATTTGCACATTCTCATATATTATCATACTCAATAAAAAGTTTTTAAAAATTGCAAACAACTTCAAAAATGTATGCTCATCTCTGAAAAGATCTTAGCAAAAGTTAAGGGAAAAGTCCAAATGGTAGGGAGAGATCTAATGGGTTCATCAAGTCAGTATGATCACAAGTTCAAGCAGAGACTTTACTATAGATCAAATGTTTGTGTCCCCCCCCCAAATTCGTATGTTGAAACCGAATACCCAGTGTTCAGGTATTTGGAGGTGGGGTCTTTAAGGAGTGATTAGTTCATGAGGGTGTAAATCTTATCAACGGGATTAGCGTTCTTATTAAAAAGACCCCAGAGAGCTCCCTGCCTCCTCCACCACGAGGACATAGTGAGAAGATGGCTGTCTGTGAACCAGGAAGCAGGCTCACATCAGACGCCAAATTTGCCAGTACCTTGACCTTGGACTTCCCAGCCCCCAGAATTGTGAGAAATAAATTTCTATATTTTATAAGCCACCCAGTCTATGGTATTTTTGTTTTAACCACCCAAACTGACTAAGACATACTCCTGTGACAAATCTGACACAGAATGTTTGAGGACTACTGGGCCTATATCATCATCATAAACGTCTGCAAAGGGCAGTATTGTTATCATCATCATCATCATCATCTGTGTTATGGGCCAGGCACTATATTGAGGCTCCTTTTATGAACACGATCTCATTCATCCTCACTAACAATCCCATGAGAAAACACTATAATTTCCATTTTTCAGGTGGGGTAACTGAGGCTCAAACATGTTAAATTACTTGTCTCAAGTTGTTAGAAGACCCAAGATGTGGATATCACTTACAGTGGGGACCTGTCATACCTGTGAGTCTAGACTATGGGCTTATGTGAGCCTACTCTTTGGCTCCAGGAAATCCCCTCCCCACTACTGTGTGGGATGACAATGACTTGTTCCTGCGGCATTCATTTTTCCTCTGTGTGTTCAAGTTGGTTCAGGCTGTTCTTTAGTCAGTCTGTGAAATACTGACTGTTGAGCAGCCATGGCAATATCTGGCTGCCCCCTCTCCTACACACATGTGGTTCAGTTCCACCGAGACCAACATCAAGGCTGCCAGACTGGCTGAACTCCAGAGACTCATTGTGACTACAATTTTCCTACTAGAATTATCAATGTGATCACAGAAGTAACCCAAACTCCTGCTTGCTTTTAGAGTTTTCAAAGGTTGATATGAAGGCAGATGTTTTCAGAATTCCCAGAGAAGTCTAAATTTTTTTTTCTCTTATGGACCCATGTAAAATTATTTATACTCAATATCAGCAAATTAGTGGAGCTTTTCCATAGTGAAAAGGAAGAGTGCAGTTACTACGTGCTTACATGAAGGTCTTTAGAGATAGACAGACCTCTGCTCAACTCTCATCTAGGCCACTCATTGAGCCCTAGTTTCTTTATCTAATAATTATGGAAAATACCTTCATCAGAGAATTATGATAAAGACAAATGAGATAATGTGTGAAAATCACTTAGTTTAATCTCTGCCATGTGTTATACTGTTTTTATAAGCAGTAAATACATACATAAACAAACACATCATTTAGCATGCTGTATGGTAACATCATGCATTATACACACATACATTTACATACACATATCTCACAGAATCCGAAGTTTGTAATTTCTTAGTCAGCTAATAGCTACAATAGCAAACCCTGTCTTTGAGAGAGTTTGGTCACATGGTAGTTTTCAAAAATAGCTGAGAATTACAGAAAAAAAAATCATGAACAGCAGTATAATAACCTGTAAAGCAGCAAAATAGATTTTAAAGAAATGAGTGTCTAAATTCTAAAGATTCAAAAAGTGTGAAATCTGTCCAGCACTAGATATTTCTAGGCCACTTACTCAAATGGTAGCTTGCACCATATGTGTAGCTTGACTTACATACTATTTACTCATTTACAGAACAGTTTGACACTTTGAGGTTAATAAAGTCTTAACTATTAACAATCCGTAAGTCTACACGCAATAACGGCTACTTAATCCATTGTCTTCCCTTCTCTTTAAAGACTACAAGAGTTCCACAATCTTCCTTTATATTTTACATGATCTCTCAAAGAACTAAGAAGGGAATGTTCAGATAGAAATTAGCCACAGCCACGGCTATCCTCGGGAAGCCAATTCACAACAGAATTCAAGAAGACTCTGTTCCCTTACTCACTGGTGTTTAATGATTTTACTTCCTCATTACAGTTCTCTTGCCTCGATACAGAGAAAATAATTAGACCTTGAACATGGCAATTAGAAAGTAGATATCCTGAGCTCTGACACTTCTAGCAGACTGTTAAGGAGTATCGTCATCTTGTTGGCAAATTTCTAAAAGGTTACAGAGCACTGTTGAGAAAAAATCATTCATTGGCTAGTATGATCCAAGAGATTAAATGTTCTAAGTTCAGTTTCCTAAAAAGCACACACATATATAAGAGCTGATACTTTTTAATGCTGCCATATTTCCTTTAAGTTGTGCACTAATACTTTATTTCCAAGGTATTCAAAAGGTTATTTGTCCATGATAACATTAATTATAATAAACAAAACAGCAACCTTGCATTAAAAAAACCAGGAATCAAATAACTATATGTTGTGAAGATAACAAATACAGTCTATAAAAAATGCTATTTATTAAACCCAATGAGATTCATCTGGAAAAGAAACTAAATATGCTTCCTCATCAGCTGATTTCTTTCATTTCTCATTGATGCACATTAAGAAAAGATATTAAGATATTTGGCACAGGAAAAGTAAGTATAGTTACATCACATAAGCACACTTCAATCAGTGTACACATTAATGTGGGTAAGACAATAGCTTTCTGTTGTGTAAGCCACCCAGTGTGAGGTACTTTATTATGGCAACCCTAGCAAATTAATACAGATACCAAACTTACAATGAATTCAACTATACATTAGAAGTGTCACAATTTGAGTCTATCACCTTGGTGAGTTGCTCTACAAAACCACATTCACTTGAGGCATATTGTGACAAAGGATTTATTTTTGCTTGAACTTTACTGTGGGACAACCTCCTGTCTACTGCTGTCTATGCAGCTGATAGAGAGGCTCATCTGGTAAGAAACTAGGCCTCCTGCTAACAGTGAATGAGCCCTCATGGAAATGGATCCCCTGGACCCACAGTCCAGCCTTCAGATCCCTGCAGCTCCTACTGACATCCTGACCACCACACATGAGACCCTGAGCCAGAGCCAACCAGCCAAGTCACTCCTCAATTCCTGATCTACAGAAACTATGAGACAGTATTTGTTATTTCAAACCACTAGATTTGGGGGTAAGTTACTGCACAGAAATATATAACTAATACATCTATCTGAAATTCATGTTTGCTTTCTATTAAGAGAAATCTTATTTATTATTCAGGTGGCAATCTTTAATGACTAAAATACACTTCCCAGCTCTGTGCAACTAGAATTGGCCCTGTAGCACAACTGTGGCAAAGAACTGTAAACAGAAATTTGCAGAGGATGTCTAAGAACATTTTTCTCTCTTGACAAAAGTGCTTTCTTTCATCCTACCTTGAATGTCAGTGTGATGGCTGAAGCTGCAACGACCATCTTACCACTACCAACGAAAGGTCAAGGGAATCATATTGACCTTGGCCCTGATTTCATTGAGTTGCTAAAATAGTAACAGAAATTGCCTGCCTCTGGACTTGCTATGTGAAGAAAAACCGATTTTGTTTGAATCATTTTTTATCCAGTTTTTCTTTACCGTAACTGGAATACAGTCTTTCCTAATAAAAGCTACTTCTCTATTTTATGTCATTTTGGGAGTTGTGGCATAACTTCTCTGTTTTTATCTTCACAAAATATTACTCATTCATTGTCATGAAAAGTTTTATTAATTTACTTTTTTTAATCTTTAGAACTAGATTTTTTGCATACATTATCTCCATCCATATTATTTGTATGGATAAAAAGGAACGATTAGAAGGAGAAAAATGGCAAGGATAAAAGAACAAGAAAGAAGAGGAATAAAGCAGAAAAGAAAGTGGCCAAGACAGAAAGATACAAATAGGGAAAAGAGAAAATGATGAAGGGGGAAAAACTACATTTTTAAGCCTATGAAAAGAAATTGGTGTGAAGATCGTTAAAAGAATTTAAACATTAAAGTGTAAAAACACTTGTTATCTCCTTCTAGGATGTCAAGTAGTTTTTAAATATCATGTACAATGAGATTTTTTTAAGCATTAAATTTATTTTCCTAGTGTTTCAGCTTTGACATCAAGCAATGAAAGCCTAAATTTAAGATGCTTTTGATAACTGTCTTTCCTGAAAGCAAGATGTGAAGTGATAATGAATTGAACCTTTGAAAACATTGAATGAGTTTGCAAGTTCTAGTTATTTTATGGGTTACATACCAAAAAAATAAAAATAAAAGGGCAACTACTTACCCTACACAAATAAAATGAAGATGGGATAAATATCCCAAAGAAAACAAATATTGAATTAATCAGTGGCACAAAGAAGTTTTTTTTTTTTAGCATACAAAATATATCACACACATACTATAAAAAAAAAGAAGAAATTACAAATTGAAATTTCTGAAACTGTAAGTCATTTGTGAAAATAAAACTCTTTTGGAATTATTTTTTCTTCTATTAAAAAATCATTACTTTATACTTCCGGGGACTAATAAACTATCAGGCTATTTGGTGTTTGAAATTTCATTTCATTTTAAATGGGTGTTTTTATTAATCTCATCTTTGGTAAATATTAACACATAGTGTAGTGTATATGACACACATCTGTAGGGCTCTGGAATCAATCTGTTTGACCGGAATCCCAGATTTAGCACAAAGTATTATCACTTCCAACAAAGACTTACCTTCCCTGGGCTTCAGTTTCTTAATCTGTAAAATGGGAAAAATAACAATACCTACCTCATACGGTATTGTGAGAATTGGGTAAGTAAATTCATGTAAAGTATTTAGAACAGGCCTGGAATATGGTCAGCGACCAGTGCATTATTATTATTTGAGAATACAGATCTAAGAATGAAACGTCTAGAAGTGAACATCACCTATAATTTTTTGACAAGAAAATGGAAAAATTAGAGCAAAGATGTAGGAATTAATCAAAAAGTGTGAATCTACAAGAGATATTTGAACATGCAAAACAATTAGCAATTTTAGACATATTTTAAGGCTTAACTTTTTTTTCAGACAAAGCTGAAAAGAGAAATCCTAAAATCAGGATAAACCAACTATACTCAATTTCCAAACCTCTACCTTGTAGTCCCCTATTTGAACATATGTATATCATTTTAAATAGTTTTTCTTACTTTTTGTGATAAAAATAATATATGTTCACTATGGACTAATACAAAACACAAAAAGCAATAAATAGGCAAAACAAAAGAGTAAATATTACCCACATTTCCACAATTAGAGATAAACATTATCAATTTGGTATGTGTCCTTTCAACCATTTTGTGTACATTTTTAACAATCTAAATAATCTAGATTTTTATACCAAAATCAGATCATACTATTCATGTTGTTTATATCTCTCTTAGAGTTATATGAAACAATTTTCATGTCAATAAACATAGATTTTACAGAAGCATTTTCAATGGCTAGTTCTTACAAATTTTTCAAAATTTCATTAGACTTTATGTTGGACATTTGATTAGTTTCTGGGTTTTCTCCATTATAAACAATGTTGATTGTTTCTTGTAGCTAATAGTTTTGTATATGCTTGAGATCAATTGCTAGAAATAAAAGATTTTCAGGCTTTTGACACATGGCACAGGTGCACTCCAAAAATGCTATACCATGTGCTGTTTCCTGGATGCTTCTAATGGGTCTCTGTAGTTGTCAAGAAAGCGACCTTGAACCAGGTGTGGGTGTAAGATTGCTCCAAAATGGTGAGAGAAAAACAATTAGTTTACAGCTAAGAAGTCAAATAGAACCCAGAATTGCTTTGAGCGTTTTGACCCTGATGTAACCTCAATGACTTACCTTGTATAGTATAGGACCAGGAACTAACAGAGTGAAAACTGAAAGCTTGTCTGACAGATATTTAAAGGATGATGTGTCATTGTTCTGGTTTAAAGCAAGAAAATTGTATGAATAATTCATCCCTCCCCCCAACAACAAAAAAATGTCTTTACACTTTCAAATAGGTGTTAAAATAGGGACTGTTTTATCAAAAGTAAATAAGTGGAGTGTAAATTTCTCTTCCTGTCAAGACAGAAACAGTCCTACATCACAGCTGGGTAACGAAATAAGATGCACTACCAGAAAATAGTCTACAGAAATGACTTCTTTGCACTGAGGAACTCAAAGAAAATCCTGGCCTAGCAACCAACCAGTTCCATTGAATATTTATGTTACATGAACGACGACCACCCTGGGTTGGATTTTTACTTTTCTAACTGCACCGATTGGGAAGCTTTCCAATGGGGGAAATATATCTCTTTTAGTACGTTCATCAGTGCTTGGGTCTTAAGGGTACCATTTCATATTCTATAAGGAGGTCATTTCTAAAATGAGGTCTAAGGCCTTACTATTAATGATAGATTAAGAACTAGCTTAAATTCTGTCTCCTGGTCCCAATCAAACTCAAATATCGCTTTGTTCTTTTCTTGACTTTCCAATCCTAAAAGGGACTGACTCCTTCCTGTCCTCTTTTTTGAGAAATAACCTCAAGGCATTCCTTAGGGGATGTTGGTTTAAAAGTTAGTTATTGGCATTCTCTGATCTTTATGGTTGTTCATTCAGTAAGATGTGAAATCAAACGCTCTCTTAAAAAAGGAAAGGTTCACATTTAGAAAAATCTTTAGGGTTCCATATGGTCCATCTGATAATAGGGAAATCAAACTATTAAGAATTCCTAAGTTCATAGAAAATGTTCACATAGTCTATGCTGTTTGGTACTCACAGCAACTACAGGAAGTAAGTCAGATGCGTATGGTTACCACAATTTAATCAAAGAGGAAACTGAGGTTCAGTAAGATTGAGCAGATTCTGAAGGGCAGGGCAATAAATAGTGGAATCAGGAGTCAAATCCACTCCTCTTTTGATATATACTGCATTCAGGCAAATCGACACATTATCTTTCATCTGCTAAGATTTCTAAGGGACATCCCTTCCTCACTTGAGTTTCTAAAATTCCTCTCAATATTTCATTACCTTCTACTTACACACAATTAGTTTCAACTAGTATTTTTCCTTTAAAAAAGAAATTAATCTTCGTATGCTAAGTCTGATTCTGGATAGTTGTTGACTGTGCTTACTGTATTAGTTACAGAGTTAGTGGCTGTACCAATGACTTAGTGGGAAACATTTAAGTATCATTTACAACCTATTTAAGTCAATATGATCAGTATCATTTAAGTTCATGCTTGTAATAGAGCTGAAAATTGTTTTGAGTGTATGACAGGGCAAAAGGAAAAACGATCTTGCTTTCCTTTGCATTGATTACTATATCCTTATCTGGACTGATAAGTGAATAACACACGATTTAGTTTGAAGAATAAGTTCCTTGAAATGGTAGAACTAATCTATCCTATGTGGTGTCCTTGGAGTAGTCTTTATGAATATGTCTTCTCCATAGCAAATATAAGCAATCACTCTTCTTTTCTCTCCATATATGCTGTAGTTGAGATATGCCTCAGCAATGGTTTTTTTGTCAGCTATTGGTCGCACAATTATTGGCCAATCCTCCCAGGCTGCAGTGAGGTTTCCAATTCCCCTCTATGTCAAAAGAGTTCCTCAAATTCGAATTGCTTTCTGAACTTCACCCTTTTTTTCTTTCTGGAACTGCCATAAAATTTGCCTTTTAGCACCCAGTGCTCCTGTTATCAGTACTCCTAGGAAAATCACTCGGATACTTTTTTCCGTCAATAATTGTCCAAACTGTACACCAGAGCAGGAACAATGATAGACAGTAGGACCATGGCAGAGTAAATAAATAAGGTAGGGGTACCATTCTAAATGAGGGAAGTACAGCTTGAGGGATGCTCAGATACTCACCAGCCAAGAGTGTAGGCTGGCACTCCCTCTACAGAACTGGCCGACTGCCCATGAGAAAAACTCACAATCACTATACTCTTCAGTGTACACACAAACACATACACACGTATGCATGCATTGACATTTTCTAATGGGTGGGGCCACAGTTTCTTAAATTGTACAGATCTTACACTCTTACTTTATCTGTAGTCTTAAATTTGAAAAGAGCAGGATTCGCTGCTTAAGTCTTGAACTGAAGCTTTCACTGGACCACTAGGTATTAAAGTAGCACTCCGACGCCCCATTCACTGCCGTTTCTTGCACAGAGCTCTCTTGGGAGCTCTGCCAGGACACCTAGTTTTAGTTGGGCAAGGCTGAGACATTCATGGGCTCCTTGGCCATCAAAAATTCCATCCTGCTTGCCAGCAAAAAATTTGAGAAAAAATAAATATCTAAAATACAACAAAAATGTTTAGGTTAGATTGAAGCTATCGTATGACATTCAGGCTTCCTTATGTAGTTGGACATACTCATATACAAATTGCACAGATTCTGAACTCTCATATTTCCCTTCTCTTCTAAGTTTAGCAATATTCAAGACCAGCTATAGAAATTTTGGGACAATGCTTGCTGGGTACCGTTTCACTTGGAGTGTAAGGCAATGATATCTTCTTGCCATCCAGACCCTAGAAACTATTTAAGAATAAGCCCATTAAAGCACTTGACAGTCTGCACAGGGTGTAGTTCACAGGTCACACTCGTGGGTGAGGTCAACCATTTCAATGGTTTGTCTGAGTTTTTTTTTTGCCACAAATGCATAGTAGAGTATCAAGAAAAGACACATGAACCCTGTATTAGTCAGGAATCTGGCAAGAAACTATCCACCTCAGATGGTACAGAGACTGGAATGAAGGACTCCTTAGATGCTGTGGGTAGGTTTCAGGCAACCAGGAAAATATATCAAGACACCAAGAGAAGAACAAGAGCAGGAAGTAGCTCTCACCCGCGGACTGAAAAGAACAAAGAGAAAATGATGTTACTGGAGGCTTGTGAGTGCTGGCTCCATGAAGGACTGGCCTCTGGACAGGAGCTGTAGTCCTGGAGGCATACAGCCTCTGCCAGAAATGGGATCCAAAGCAAAGAGAGAGAAGGAAGAAACATCTCAACCTTTATCTTCCTCATTCATCTCATTTCCTGCCAATGACTCCCAATGGCTAAGCTATTGTCAAATGGCATGTGTCTCATGGCAAGAGAGGTCAGGTGATGCAGTCCAAACTATCAGCTCCTGGGTGCATAGATTAGGACAGAGAGTGGACCTGGGAATATGCATGTGTGGTAAGGCAACTGGACATATTCAGCACAGACCCTCAGCTTAAGAAAAAACACATGCACATAGGAGGTTTGTGAAGCCCCTGAAGCCTATTCATGGATGCCAGGTTAAGAAGCTGAATATATTAATGACTTTCAAAAATATATCTACAGGCTATATCCTTATCTTTCCCCAAGTACAGGTTTTATATATATAACTACCACCAGACATCTCTCAGATATCCAATAGGCATCTCAAATTCAGACTGCTTCCTCTTCCCTTTAGATCTGTTCCTTCTCACAGATTCCCTGTTTTATTAACTTGAACCAACCTGGCCAGATTAGTCCCAATTTTTCACTCCTTTTCCCCTTCACTCTCTAAATCCCAACAGTGACTAAGCCCTGTTAATGTCACCTTCTAAGTGTCTTAGGAACTTTTCCTCTTACTGTCAGTTGTATTACCACCTCCTTGAGACAGACCTCCACCACCTCTGACCCAGACACTGCCCCTTCACACACTTTTACTATCTCTTACTTCTTCCCAACAGGCTATTCTCCACAAAGTCACGGAGCTACCTTTCCCAAAAAATCCCATCATCCCATTCCCTTAATTAAAACATTTCAGCTTCTCCCTTTCACTATAGAAATCCAAATCCATCCTGATTCAACTGCATACACATGAGCTTTGTCTCCATTGCTCCCCCATGACCCTTGAGCTCTAGCAACACCACATGAGTGTCAGGGATTTTTTGCATATATTTTGAATGCCTTTCTCTCAGCTTTACCATTCATTTGCTTGTGAGTTTTTGTTAACTTTTTATTTAGAACTAATTTTTAAATTACAGAAAAGTTGTACAAATCTCCTATATATCCTTTTCCTGCACTTTTATTCATTCCTTATGATCCATTTCCAGGAACACCTTCTCGGGTCCTAACCCCATCTTGTGAAGCACATTTCCCCCTTTCTCTATGCTCTGTTATTTTTTCTGCTCTTTATTGTAATTACACTTTCTACACCTTCTGTGCTTTGTTTACCTGTCTGTATGTCACATAATAGTCTAAGTTGCATAATGACACAGGCAATGCATCACCTGAGACTACTGCAGAGCTTACCTTCAGTCAGCACCCAAAAATACGTGCTAAGTGAGGGAATGCTCAATCCTATGATAAAGAAATAAAAAAAGACATCAGGGTAGGTGCTTTTTTTTAATTTGGTTTGATTTTTTTTGTTATCCTATAAATTGAGTCAGTACCACTAGCCCTTCTCTATTCCAAAGAAGCAAAGCAAGAAGAAAGAATCTGTCATTCTGTGAAGAGACACCATGACCCCACTCCTAGATGAGTCTTCTAAGCTTGTACAAACACTTGAGAGGAGATAAGTTCAAGAGGAAGGAATCTCTGATGTGCTACATGATGGCCTAAGTGGACAATTGTGCTAAAAGTGCTACATAGTCCCTGACAGGTATGGAAGGAACTGCCAGTCTTTCTTGGGGAAGGCTGTAGATATCTTGCAGAGCTAAAACGGTCCCAGGCAATGAGGTGAGGAGCCCCATCATTAGGAGGCAATGTGAACTACCTGAGACCCTGAAAAGCAAGAGAACAGACCTGGAGTCACATTCACCAGCAGAGGCCATATTCAGAGACGTCACACAGATCTACCTACCATGAAATGGGAAGAGATTTGGGGGAACACGGTGATGATTCAGTTTGCAGCAATTTACCAGTGAGACGATGCCTAAGTATTTGCTGACTTGTCTTCATTGTGGGGAAAACTTCCTTCTATTACATTGTAGCCTGAATGCTGACAAACTGTAAAGTAAGGAACATTGAGGTTTGTGTGTGGGGACAACAAATGGGCGCCTTAGATCCAAAGGAAACTAGTGTATTTTCAAAATAAGCTCATCTACAGCTCTATCAAGTGGAAACTTCATTTCAGATTGGTGTCCTTAATAAAGCACCCCAGGAGAGGAACCTAAGGAATATAGAGCAAGTGTCAGGATTCAGCACTCTTATATTTGCTCTAGCATATCAATGAGCTGAAACAGCTATCTCATAATGAGGACCTTGGGAATAAAAAACAAATTTAGGTAAGAACTGCTTCAGATGAAGGGGCCATAAACTTACTGAAATAATGCATAAAAATTCTGAGTGTTCACCAAAAATGGAGCACAGTCAGTAGCATGAGTATGATACTGGCAATTATATGAGGAATTTGTCACTCTTTTTACCTCAGAAATAGATGTCATGACTCAACTGTTATAATATACAGCAATGGGAATGTTTCAATGATTGCATCCCAAAAGAAAGTCAACCCTCAGCAAACACTTATCGTGAATTTACTCATCAAATGGATTTCGCAGTTATGTAAGACAATTTTCTATTTTCAAGAACCCTGTTGTAAGACTCCAGGGCAGAGATCTTAACAATACCCAAATAAGTATAAATCAAAGAAACAGGCTTTCCAATAGACGCAAAGACAAAATGGCATGGGGGGCAGCTGGGAAAATCAGGAAAGGTCCCATGGAGAAGGAAGCATCTGAGATGGACCTTGAAAGTGTAGGATTTCAATAGACTGAGTTGTGAGATGAGGAGGTGTCACAGAAACAATACGGAAGAGTTCCAAGAGGAGCGCAGTTAACAATCTATACTGCAAAGGAATCCAAGAAAATAAGAACAGAGAAAAGATGATGAAACTCCGCACAAAAGAGATCTTTGGTCACTTTCATAACAGTGGTTTCTGTAAAGCTGAAGAAACAGAGCTCAATTTTGAACAGTTGAGATTGTAAATTGGTAGTAATAAGATGACAATAATGAACAAAGACACAAGTTTCTAGTTGCTAAGTGGTAAATGGAAGAGAAGAAAAGTGCAAAATATAAAAAAGCATATGCTCTTTTTGAGGGAGGGATAAGAGAGAACTCAGAACTATGCACTGGAAAGGAGGACAAAGAGAATCAACAGGCCTGGATGACGGAGCATGTGAGGGAATGAGGTCCTGAATGGAACTGAGGCAGAGGGACTAAGGAGCACCGCACTGTATTTTGTTTTAAAATGTATGTAACGTGATTTAGAGGACTGTTAGCAATCATAAACAGTGAATATGAAGAATTTCCACCGACAATTGTACTAAATGCCAGAAAACAATAAGAACTAATATTAATTATTTTTTTACTATGCACCTGGCCCCAGGCTCAGTACTTTATACTAGAAATACAATTCTGAATCATTTCTGTACACTTAAAGGACCAGATACACTCAGAGTAAATTAGAGCTAAAATTTTAAAAGTACAAGTACTTCCAAGATTGTAAATACCCAACTTGCCGACACCTTTAAATGAAGAAATTGCCATCTGCTCAGTATCCCTCCCGGCCCCACTCTACCCTGCCCCAACTCTGCTGGCACCATGGGGATTGAGTGATTCGATATCACCTCATCAGCAGTTCTTAGTTTTCCCTCAGGATTTCTGTACAATACATGAACTCTCCACACCTCTCATGACCTCAGTACTTTATGGTTCATTTGGTGCCACCTCAGAAAATTTCCCTCATCTCCACAAACTTTCCCTTAATCAGATGCTTTCTTCTGCCTCAGTTCTTGTCCAGTTATCTCAGGAATGTCAATCCACTTATTCTACCTTTTGCTCTACCTCGTTTCTGTTACTCATTCTATTTTTAAGTGAAAAGGGAACTCAATCATATTGATAAATGGCAGAGTATGTACTACTAAAGCTATATTGACAAAAAAAGGGAAAATGCATGTATCGTGAAGGGAAATTGCACAGTACAACAAATCCTGCTCCTTTTAAGTATATCCAGAATTTCTCTCTTGAATCTACATGAATGTGTGTATCCACATCTTGTTCTTCTAATTACACCATTTTTGTCTAGGCTTCAAAACTGAAATAAGGTAATTCTTGGCTTTTTTTTTTTTTCTCTTTTAAGACGTAAAATAGTATTTTCTACAATTGCTCACAGAAAATTAATATTATTTCTTCTACATTGTGGGTGAAACAAATTTTATGTGCTAAGCTAAGATCCTAACCCATTTAGAAAATTGATTGTTCATGAAAAGGAGTCTATGCTTTAAATAACTACTTTACAAATACACCTTTAGATAGAATCTCTTTGTATGTTGGAAACTGTATGACTATGAAGATAAAGCATATTGTGATATTGTTATGCAAATGATGACACGGAATCTCTAACTAAACATTAGCGATGACATTTTAAAGACCATTAATTAGTTTTGTTCTGGATCAGTTATACTATCGAATACTAATATTTTATTCTTAAAATCTCTCATCAATTTCCTATGCAGTTGAAATGTCTAAGAAAATTAACTGAAATATAAGATATAAAAATATATTAAGAGTGTAAGACCTTCCCAAAGTCTAGTTTTGATTTACCTGATAACACATCAAAAATGGTTTATAAATTCCACTGCTGTTCTAATGACTCAAAAATTACAATGAGCCAGGCACGCAATCTGTACAGTAAATAATGAATTAACAACCTACCTAATTTTAAAAGGGATTCAAGTCAGCTTAACAGAAAGCATAGAATTAAGCAAGATACAATGAATTAAGTATGAGCAAGAAAAAAGAAAAAAGGAGAAGGAAAGTAAGAGAGAGAGAATAGGTAGATTCATACACAGATACATGCTGTGAAATATTGAGAATATAAGTGGGCCTCCAGATTTCATTCTTAGAGTTCTAGAAGACAATCTAAAGGGAAAAAAAATCAATCACAAGATTTGCAGTGTTTACAAAGTAAAAACTAATCTAATGGTACTTATGGAAGGATAAGAATAACTATTTCAGGTACTGAAATCCTAGAGAGATCCTCAGCATCAGCAATCATATTCTTAGAGTAATCCCAATGACGAGCTCTGTAGTGCTGGCAGGAGATACTCTCCGCACGAGTAAATGGAAGCACTGCAAAGCCTAGTTGAATAAAACCAGCTCCATGGGAGGCTATCAAAGTGCTATCCAGGGAATGGGTCCCCTCAGTGGACTTAGTCATAAACTGCTCTAGATCATCTATAACAATATATGGACTAATTATCTTTCAGTCAGTCTTATGTAAATACTCCTTCCCAGTCCATGTTTTGAAATGTACTGAGCTCACCAAATTCACACACCTGGATCCAGTTACTTAGTGTGGCTGGGGAAATATAGGTCTGCCTGCTTTATTAAGCAGTGAAGTTCAGGGAAGCGTTCTGGGTATGAAATTGCCGTTGAACAATCTATACAGATTACTTCTGCTCTCCACAATAAAGTGTTGGTATTATCTTAAAACGGGTAATGATATTATAAATACTTACTGAAGTGAGTAACACTTAATGCTATATAAATCCAGTGGCACAAGTGATCTGCTGGTTAAACAAAAACACACACACAAATAAGGCACTAGAAAATTGAAAGTTCTATGCTTATTTTTCTCTTTTAATAATCAGTGAAGTTTATATACAGCTTTTTAAAAAGAGCCATATTGGGTCTCTTTTCTTTAATAAGATGTCTACCCAAGAAAATAACATCATTTTTCAAACTGGTACTTTGTAAATCTCTTGAAACTAAATGAAGTTTACTCTTCCAAATTCCCTAGGTACATTTCAGAGTATTATGGCTTTGAATCTCAAATTTATCTAACAGTGTTTGGTTTTTTTGAGCCAATATTGGTTTATAATATTTTGTAAGTTTCATGTATACAACATTATATTTTGACTTCTATATATACTACAGTGTGCTCACAACCACAATCTAGTTTCCATCTGTCACCATACAATTGACTCCCTTTATTCATTTCACCCTCCCCCTACCTCCTTACCCTCTAGTAACCACCAATCTGTTCTCTGAAACTATGTGTTTTTTCTTTTGTTTTCTTTGTTCATTCATTTTATTTTTTTTATATTACACATATGAGTGAAATCATACCATATTTGTCCTTCTCCATCTGACTTATCTTACTTAGCACAATACCCTCAAGGTCCATCCATGTTGTAGCAAATGGCAAGATTTCACCTTTTTTATGACTGAGTAGTACTCCATTATATATGTTTATGTGTGTGTGTGTGTGTGTGTGTATACATATCATATATATACCAAACTTCGTTATCTATTCATCTGTTGATGGGCATTTAGGTTGTTGCCATATCTTGGCTATTGTAAATAATGCTGCAGTGAACATGGGGGTACATATATCTTTTCAAGTTAGTGTTTTCTTATTCTTCAGATAAATACCCAGAAGTGGGATAGCTGGATCATATGGTAGTTCTATTTATAATTTTTTGAGGAATCTCCATACTGTTTTCCCTTAATTTATATTCCCACCAACAGTGTACAATGGTTCCCTTTTCTCCACATCCTCTCCAACACTTGTTATTTCCTATCTTTTTGATAATGGCAATTCTAATGAGCATCAGGTGAAATCTCATTGTGGTTTCAATTTCTCTAACAATTAGTCATGTTGAATATCTTTTCCGGTGCCCTTTTTTATTTTGTTTTGTTTTTTAATTTGCTACACAAAAGTGAAATATACTAAATTAAAGTTTTAATGTATTCTGTCACTGAAAGAAATTGATTTCCTTTTAAAATCCTGACTGCATTACTTATTTGCTAAATTGTCCTAAAACTTTGTATTACTTCTTTATCTCCATTATGATAAGGATAATAAATGAAGGAAACCAAACTATAAGGGAGTATTTTCCTTTTCTTTCAGATATTAACTCAAAAATGTCATCTTTTGCAATAAATTTATAAAACAGTATAATATTCTCAGGATTCAAATTTTAAACACTCTCTTTTTCTTCTTGTTACATTTGTTAAAAATGTTTTCACAAAGCTGACAGCTGGGAGCATGTGGGCTGAAGCCCCTTCAGATCAAGACTAGGGATTCACGTCAGTCATTAACCATGAAGGAGCTTGACAGGCTTCCAGTTTTTAGTTGAAATTAATCCATTATAATTATAATTTCTGTGATCACCTACTATGTGCCAAGCAAATTATGAGTACCGGGGATATAATTAATAACCAGGAAATAAGGTTCCTACTGTCATGAAGGTCACAACCTAATGGAAAGATCAACACATTTTTAAAACCTATAGACTGTGTTAAACACAATGAAGACAATAAACAGATGCTGTGAGAATAATAACAGTGGATGTTAAATTTGGACAGGTCGTCAGACAACGCCACTCTGAGAAGGGGATATGTTTAAGCTTCACCAGAAGGAGAAGTCAAGTATGCAAAGAGTAACCTAGCAATAAAGAATAGAAAGTAGGAAGACCCTAGGGTAGAAAAAAGCTTGATATATTTTAGGAACTGATAGAAGCCATGGTACCTGGAGTTTAGGGAGCAATGGTGAGGCAGCAGATAACCTGGTAGAGGTCAAACCATTCAGGGCTTTGAAAGTCTCAGCAAATCCTTGATTTTGTTCTAAAAAAATGAAAAACACTGAAGGACTGTAGGAGAGTGGCAAGAATAAGGGCGATGCATTTAGAAAACAGAATGAATTAACAAATTAAGCCTTCCTTAATAACCCAAGGTGCTAATAAGACTTCAGAGATTATTTTTAAAAGATATAGAAATCTCAGTTAAACAAAATCAAATAAACTGGGTATATCATATAACAAATATTATGTTTAGGATGTGGACAATCTTGTATTTTTGAGGCTTTTCCTATTGATGGAATATTTATTTCCTCTTTTTTTTTTTTTTTTTTTGAGGAAGATTAGCCCTGAGCTAACATCTGCTGCCAATCCTCCTCTTTTTGCTGAGGAAGACTGGGCCTGAGCTAACATCCATGCCCATCTTCCTCTGCTTTATATGTGGGACACCAAGCTGTGCCATGTCCGTACCAGACACCCAAACCGGCGAACCCCGGGCTGCCGAAGCGGAACATGTGCACTTAACCGCTGCACCACCGGGCTGGCCCCATATTTCCTCTTAATTTCATAATGCTGACCCAGAATTCTCTAGAGTCCTCAGAACTGTGTTTTCCGCCCAAAGAGAAAAAGACGTAGAAAAGTACAAAAGAAAATATAATGAACACTTGTGTTCTCACTAGTAACAGGTTTGAATTTTTCAAATTCACTCACTTTAGCAATAATGTTCATATAATACACTTTATATAAATTTTGACCCTCTCAAAAACAACCTAAGTAATCCTCTCAAAAACTAAGTCCTTTTTTCCTGGTACATAAGACTATAAGTTCACTGAATTTATTGGACTTTATTAATTAAATTTCAGTGTAGCCACTGTTCGTGAGGGGTGCAATTCTCAGGTCATTGTACTTACAACTGGAAAACATATATAGAAGGAGCTGTTATGCACTTGGGTCTGATTTAAATAGCATACATGCCATTCTCAAGTACATGAGTCAAGAAATGTTCCCGATGGGATGATCTCATCCAAAATGCCTCTGAGGAGAAATGGTGAGAATGTGGCTGAGGTGACTTCATCAGAAATGACCCAAAGCTGGAGTGGTGAGAACATGGCTCAGGTGACCTCACCTGAAATGGCGCAAGGCTCTGGCAATGAGAGCAACCAGAGAGTGAACTCTGATAATCTTGGCTCCAGCACACATCACCCTGGTTCCTCCGAGTGTCCTAATTCTGAAGGATGATCTCAGATACAAAGATTGGAAGATGAATCCTGAGCTGGAGTTGTCACCCCACCAAGACAGAACCTATGCCTTGATTGCTAAGCAATTGTCAGCTGGCAAGAAGTAAGCCAGGGTCCTCTTGGGGCAAAGATGACATTGCCTTTGCTTATTGTAAGCTGTCTTTAGGGTCATGGGACCTTGAAAACATCATGGCACTTTTATCCACAAAAAACAAACAAAGAAAACTCAGAAATTTCTAGTTTCATATTGGCTCAACAAAAACTATGATCTCCTAAGTTCATGTTAGCCCACCATGCCCTTGGCATCCCTCAAAAAAAATCCACTTTATCTAAAAATGTCTCATATGTGGGAGGTTGTGGATGATGGAATGACAGATAGTCCCTGATTTCAAATGTACAATAAGCCAAAGAAAATATTTTTCACAATCCTTGCCATATGGGGCAGAGTGTTCTTGGGGAAACTATTTTAGGCCCTCCAAGTCTTCAGTTCATGAGTTTACATGCCATTTTCAATGTATAGCTCTGTGCATAACAGCGATAACTATGGGATGAAAAGAAACTCTCTAAGCCCACTAGACATTCAATATCTTTCTCTCCACATTCCACATACGAGAGAAACTGAAGATAAGCAATCACTAATTGATAGCAACCACTCATTGACACAGATACAACTACTTTCATAATCTATTCACTATCTTAATAATCCTTTCACCACAATTTATCTCTTAGTGGCTGAGGTTTGAGACCAAATTTGAAGCATACTGCTCTGGCTTCTCTTCCATGAAATTAAAAAAGAAGAAGTTCAGCATACGATGGATGCTTTCAGAAAAAATATTTGCATTTTTAATAATATAATGCCAAGTATATCATAGTCTCTAGAAAGGTCGAGACCAGGTCCATCCTATTTTCCAAGGTGCCATATTACCTCCACATGGTAAGTGCTCAGTAAGCATTTGTTGAATTAATGCTGGATGATGTGAAGTTTAACATGATAACTAGAAACATAGAAAGTATGTATTGAATGTGGATAACTTCTTAATGGTAGTTTACATTTATGGAAGTATTGAATTTTCTTTAAAAATAATTTATGTGCATTTCCACCTACCATTCCATTCCCGTTTTGGTTGCTATCTTATATCAGAATGAAGTCAGAGACTGAAAAACTGATTTACTTTCATAACATTTCCTGCTATAAAATCACAGTTCCAGGTTGAAAAGTGAAAATGTAGATTTGGACATGTTGTTTTAAAGGATACACAAACACATACACACACACACACACACACACACAGAAGTATGCAAGTCCTCAAATTGTCCAGTACTGCCATATGTGATGCTGTTCTTCACTGATTAATGCAGAATCATCTACGGCTGTGTTCCAGGGTCTGGTTATTCCCCTTTTAACTCAAAATCTCTGTCTTATTAAAGAAACTGCATAGTGATAACTTTCTTTAGAAAAGTACAACCAAAGCTATACGTCATCAGATCAATCAAGATGCTGTAACGTAAGAGTTATACTTTGTTACCTTTATCAATATGACTGCCTTTAAGCAGAATTCTTCTGTGATATGACTATAGAAGTACTAGAGGAAAGCAACACATAAAAATAGAATGAGACATTTTAATTAAAAATAAGATGTTTATTTTGTTTTCTTTTGTTTTTGGTGAGGAAGATTGGCCCTGAGCTAACATCTGTTGCCAATCTTCCTCTTTTTCCTTGAGGAAGATTGTTGCTGAGCTAACACCTGTGCCAATCTTCCTCTATTTTGTATGTGGGATGCCTCCACATCATGGCTGATGAGTGGTGTGTAGGTCCGGGCCCAGGATCCGAACCTGTAAACCCTGGGCCACTGAAGCAAAGTGCATGAAGTTAACAAGTACATCACCTGGCCGGCCCCCAAAATAAGTTTTTTGATATTGATAGTATTCTATTTATGCCCTGACAATTTAAAAGTTCTTTTTATAAATACACATGCATGTATACACATACACACACACTTATACTTAGATATTCATTGAAAATATACTGAACATATTTTACATACCAGGTCTTGAGTTTGGTGCTGGTAAGCAATGATGATCAAAAGTAGAAATAATTCCTGGTCTTCTCAAGCTTGCAGTCCAGTGGGCAGAAAGATCTTAATGAATAATCCCATAGCAAAATGCAAACCCATCACTGTGATCAGCAGTGGAGATATATATGGAATGGTTAGAGCATAGAGTAGAGGAGTGCGGTTTTGTTGGGAGGGTTGGAAGAACCTATTTCATTTAGGGGCAGGGGTTCTCCAGCACAGGAATGACGTGGGATCTGAAAGATAAGTAGGAAGTAACTAGGCAAAGACAGCAAGTATGTGGGCAAGTATGGCTCTGAAATGCAGGGGAGCTAAACACAAATGGATGCAACCCTCAAACAATGGGGCGCCAGTGGATACATAATACTAGCTGCCCATTCTCAGGCATATAATTATGGGTCCTATTCTTCGTACTTCCCAGAGGTCCTGTAAAATCAAGCCACTACAGCCTATAGTGGCAACTTGAGTAAAGCACTCTTATGATGGCTTTTCTTTCTTTTCTTGTTCACTCTCCCCACTCTTTCACTGCTACTTCCTGGCTCCATCTTCCAAATAAAAGCCCTACAAAATCCTTGTGTCATGTTTTGCTTTTTGGGTAACTGCAAACTAAGACATTAAGCATGACATGGGATGAAATAAGGACAAAAATGTATAGATCTGTTAGGCATTTTATCTCTATCCATTCATTGGGACTCCTGAAGTGTTTTCTGTTGTTTATTGAAGTGTTCTTTAAAGAAGGGTAATAATTAGACATTTTTCAACAAGATCTTTCTGGCTGCAGTACAGAGAACAGATCAGATGAGGGTGAGAGGGGATGACATTCAAAAGTTATTACCATAGTCCAGGTGAGAGGACAGTAGATTAGACTAGGGAGGAACCATATTGATAGAAAGAAGTAGATGGATTCCAGAGCTATTTAGGCAATAAAAGTAATAGGGTTTAATGATGAAAGAATAGTATCAAGGATTACTCCTAATTTTTTGGCTTGTATAACTCACTGGATGTGTTACCATTCACTGAACTAGGGAGCACTAAAGAAGTTTGGGGTAGAATGGAGGAAATATTTGAAATGTTTTAAATCTAGGTTGAATCTCAGGTGTTTTTAAGATATCTTGGAAGAATATAAAGTAGACAATTAGATATATGATTCAGAAACCTAGAGAAGACATTTAAGCGTTTCTGATTCATCTTTATTTTGGTGGCAATGGGATGGATGAACACGGATGACACTAACTAGGGAGGCCATATATATTAAAAAAAAGAGTGTGTGGTATCAGGTCTTGAGTATTTCCAACTGAGTCTTGAAGAAGCTGGACTGGCAAAGGAGATTGAATAGGGTGGGCCTGAGGGATGGGATGAAAATCAAGGGAATGTTTCATCATGGAAGCCAGAGGAGGAGGTAATTCAGAAAGAAGGCAAAGGTCTGTAGGATCCATTGCTATTGGAGAGGTAGGTAAGATTACTGTGATAGACTGTGTTACTAGCCTCAATTCTTCAACTCCCCATGTATCCACATTCTTTACTACATGGCTTTGCAGTTTTACCCACAAAAAAGGTGAAGTATATTTTCTCATTTGTATTTATTTGGCCAAGTGGCTTTGCTTTGGCCAAAAGAGAATGGTAGAATTGATGGCATGTGGTTTCTGAGCATTTCCACTTGTCTTCTTTCACTTCTGCTATCCTCATGAGAACGACAGGCCTTGTCTGGCTAGTGAGTCCCAGGAGAAAGAGAGACAATGGAACAGAGCTCAGGGGTCCTGAAGATGCACAGACATAAGAACTAAATAAGTGCCTAGTGTTGCCTGCCCCTCAAGTTTTGCCATTGTTTATTATGCAGCATTATTTTAAAAATAGGAAACTGACACATTGACTAAAAATCTGTCTGCTAGATTAATGATGTAGGTTATTATTAGTATAGATCAGTTTTGCTATAGGGAGAAAGAAAGAGACAGGGTAGTAGGAGAAGCACATGGATTTGAGAGAAGTTGTGTGTGTGCATGCACTTGCATTTCTAAAACAGCTGAGGCCTAAGCATGATAAAAAGTTAATGGTAACTCCTCAAGAAGAGAGAGAAACTGAATATCCAAGATAAAAAGGGAAGATATGATAGATGACACTTGAGAGATTAGGTATCATGATGTGAGAGTTCATATGAATGGTGACATAGGTCAAGGGTGATGCTGGGAGACCTTGCAAAGGAACTGGAGTGCTGGGTTCATAGGCGCTACCCCAAGGTAATGGTGTAAGTTTTTCTTCATATTGTGCTTATTTCCACGAATATAAAACTCAAGTAAAGTATACTTAAATTTGGTAGTATATATTCTTAAGTGTCATTTATAGTGATATAAGATCTTTCCACTCTTAAATCAAAGGCCACACTAGTGGAAAAAACAAAGCAAAACTTCTGCACCTTGTACATGAGCTCTAGTATAGAATGCTAACAACATTATAATAGTAAAATGAAAAGAAATAAGTAGAAGCAGAAGTATCTGTAATCAACCAGATTAGTTATTTGTTATTTAGCTTATTTATGAAACATTTTTTTTAAAGATAACATTATCAGTCTTAAAGTTGTAGGGTATAAAATCAACATGCAAAACTCAGTTGTATTGCTATCCACTAACAACGAATTAGCAGAAAGAGAAATCAAGAATACAATTCCATTTACAATTGCAACAAAAAGAATAAAATACCTAGCAATCAATTTAGCCAAGGAGGTGAAAGACCTATACACTGAAAACTATAGGACATTACTGAAAGAAATCGAAGAAGACATAAAGAAATGGAAATATATACCATGTTCATAGATTCGAAGAATAAACATAGTTAAAACGTCCATATTACCTAAAGCAATGTACAGATTCAATGCAATCTCAATCAGAATCCCAATGACATTCTTCACACAAATAGAACAAAGAATTCTAAAAGTTATACAGAACCAGAAAAGACCCCAAATAGCCAAAGGAATCCTGAAAAAAAGAGCAAAGCTGGAAGTATCACACTCTCTGAATTCAAAAAACACTACAAAGCTATAGAATCAAAACAGTATGATACTGGCAGAAAAACAGACACACAGATCAATGGAACAGAATTGAAAGCCCGGAAATAAAACCACACATCTGTGGACAGCTGATCCTCAGCAAAGGAGCCAGGAACATACAATGGAGAAAGGGAAGTCTCTTCAACAAATGGTGTTGGGAAAACTAGACAACTAGGTGCAAAAGAATGAAAGTAGACCATTATCTTACACCACACACAAAAATTAACTCAAAATGATTAAAGACTTGAACGTAAGACCTGAAACCATAAAAATTCTAGAAGAAAATATAGGCAGTATACTCTTCAACATTGGTCTTAGCAGTATCTTTTCGAATACTATTTCTACTCAGGCAAGAGAAACAAAAGGAAAAATAAACAAATGGTACTATATCAGACTAAAAATCATCTGCAAGGCAAAGGAAATCACCAAGAAAACAAAAGGACAATCCACCAATTGGGAGAAAATATTTACAAATCATATAGCTGACAAGGGGTTAATTTTCTAAATATAGAAAAAATATACACAACTCAACAACAGAAAGGAACAACCCAGTCAAAAAATGGACAGAGGATATGAACAAACATTCTTCCAAAGAAGATATACAGATGGCCAACAGGCACATGAAAAGATGTTCAACATGACTAATTATTAGGGAACTTAAAATCAAAATTACAATGAGGTGTCACCTCACACCCTTCAGAACAGCTATAATTAACAAGACAAGAAATAACAAGTTTTAGAGAGGATGTGGAAAAAAGGGAACGCTCATGCACTGCTGGTGGGAATGCAAACTGGCGCAACCACTATGGAAAACAGTATGGAGATTTCTCAGAAACTTAAAAATAGAAATACCATATGATCCAGCTATTCCACTTCTGGGTATTTACCTAAAGAACATGAAATCAATAATTCAAAAACATATATGGTCCCCTATGTTCACTGCAGCATTATTCACAATAGCGAAGATGTAAAAGCAACCCAAGTACCCATCAATGGATGAATGGATAAAGAAGATGTGGTATATATATATATATATACAATGGAATACTACTCAACTGTAAAAAAGACAAAATTGTGCCATTTGTAACAACATGGATAGACCTTGAGAGCATTCCGCTGAGCGAAATAAGTCAGACAGAGAAAAACAAATATCATATGATTTCACTCATATGTGTAGGATAAACAAACAAACACATAGATAAGGAGAACAGATTGGTGGTTACCAGAGAGAAGGTGGGGAGAGAGGGCAAAAGGGGTAAAGGGGCACATATGGATGGGTGAGGGATAAAAACTGGACTGTTGGTGGTGAATACGATGTAGTCTATAAAGAATCTGAATTATAGCATGCTTGAAATATACACAATGTTGTAAAACAATACGACCTCAAAATAATTTTTTATAATTGTATATTAAAAAAGATAACTAACAGTTTTGATGTTAACTATATTTTATTATACTTTATTTTTACTAATTATAAAATAACTGATTAAAACAATTCAAATTTTGATAGTCGATAAAATGTTACTATTCTAGTAAAAGTAAATTCTAGAAGATTAATATTTTTATGAAACATGACAATATTCAGATGAACATCAACACAGTTTTAATTAACTTTTAAAAAGTCAGTATAAATTCTCTATAATTTTATGCTGTTTTCTAAACCCATTGTTTTTTTAAAGTCCCAAATAGGTTTGTATAATATTATAAACATATATAACAGTTCTAAATATATATAACAATTCTAAATCTAGAGTCTCATAGGATATAAAATTGAGGTAAACAATAAGCATAATTTCCAAAACCAACAGGTTACTCAAATTTCTTATAAAAATTTATTTTTCAAATTGTTTCAATAATAAAATTTATCCCAAGATACCACTTTCTATTAGCAAATTACTGTTTATTCCTGATCAAAAATAATGCTAAAAAATCTATCTTTGTAGGCCTATGTTAGATTAAAAAAAATTCTCCTATTACTGAAATGGAATCAGTATCTGAGAAAGGACTAAACAGACAATTTAGAATTCATGTTTTTACTGAAATTTTCTGAATTACATATTTAGTTAAAAATTCCTACGTTTAACTTTGACTGAAAATCTGCACAGTACTTTATTAATTATTCACAGTTTATATTTGTGTGTTAATTTTTTTTGAAGTTAAAGAGTAACACCTATAGTAGATTAAATTTTTTATGGTTAAAATGTAATACTCTCTTTAGAGAGATGGTGACATCCACCTGAAGGGCATTTTCTGTCTTTCTTTCTTTTTAATCTATCAAAAAATCTAAACTGTATAATTCACATTAAACCATCACTCTTGCACAAAAAGTCTGAGAGTATTGCCAAGACAGCACTTGTTCAAGCTACGATGGCAAATACAAGTGAATGGAGGTTAGGCACATTTTTACAGAGTACGTGATATACAAGTTACAAAAATGGTAGTATTTTTAACTTTCATGTGGCATGGGCTATAGTTCAATTTCTCCCCAAGTAAAATGAAGAGCTCTGAGAAAACACTGAAGTGTAGCAGTGTTCTGTCACTATGTCAAGTTTTGCTCTTATGAGACAAGCCCCCAAAAAGTAAAGATAAATGAATGGAATCAAAAAGATTTGCTGGCTAAAACATTTCCTTTGCAAAGGGTCTAAATTGCTATAAATTAAGAACTTGGGTGGCTGGAATCAAAACCAAGATCCATATTGTCCCATTACTAATTGTCTACACCCCAAGTTTCTGTAGATGCAACCAGTGTTTCTCAGTTGCTCTGGACAGTTATGGGGCATGAAGGACAGAGATGCTAACTGTTTCTAACGCCGTTCCTGCTTCCTGCCTACGAACCATGGTCTGTTTAATGCAGCAAGCCAGGGGCAACTCCATTACCTTTGGAATTCTAAAGGTAATTCAAGTTGAAATAGCATTAACTAGTTTGGAAACTGGGTACACAACTGACATAATTTTAACATTGAAGTAGATAAACTTCTGAGATAATATAAAGGCTTTCTAGAGTCCATCCTATGCAACAAAACATTTAAGTCAATTTCTTTTATTTAACAGTTTTCTAAATCTCCTCTATAGCCTACTTTGGTTTTTTAATAGCCAAATTTATGTATTAAAGGTGACCTCCCTACACACAGACACGTTGAGATACATACTTTCTGCTTCTCAGTAGTTCACAACAAATATTAACTGAGTACCTGCCTAAGTGTCAGCCACTGTACTAGGCATTGGATTTAGTGGTTAATGAGTTATGTGCTTACTTTGTGACAGATAGTAAAAGTAATTAAAAAAAGTAGCAGTAACTTTTAGCAGTATGCTATGAGAGTTCTTCTATCTCAGAGCCTGGGCCAGTCTGAATGGAGGAGATGTTCAGAAAAGGTTTCCTTGAGCATGTAATACATGCATACTAAGGGAGGAGTAGGAATTAACTAGGTGACAGGAATAGAGAAGAGCACCGAAGACAAAGGACACCTCACTGAGGCCGGTCTGTGAGAACCTTATATACATGGTATACCTGCTATACAATCTCATTTCTAAGATGACAGTGGTTTTCTTAGAAAGTCATTGGCTTTCCTCAAAAGAAACATTTGAGAGCCACATCCTTTCCTGAGACAATTCTCTGGAAACTCTATTGGTGAAGTCAGATCTAGGAGGCCCAGATTGGCCTGATCTACGATTAACGTGTGAATTCTTCCTAGTAGAAACACAGGAGAGATCAATCTACTAACATTCCTTCTAGTAGGAGTTCAGTTTTTCTCCCATTTAGTCCCTCAAACTCTTTTCCTGTCTCATGTCCCTTAAAATCTATCCCATTGTACCAACAGAGATGGGAGCAGCGGCAAACCAAGGTTGAAAAGCTTTTTTGTCACTACCCAAGGACCTGTCAGACCTTCTCAATCCCCTCCTTTTCTCTCCCGAGGTTCTCCCTTGGTCTCTCTCCTTCCACCCCAGCAAGTGTCTCAGAGGCAAAAGGGATAGCCAAAAAAATGGGTTATTTAATGCAAAGGCTACTAATGAATTAAAGGCCTGTTCTTTACCAAGCAATCCTACCTAGGTGAACTTGAATCCGTACCTGATTTTGAAATTGTTTTAAGAAGGGAACAAGGCTTGAAGAAGCATTTAAACTTAATCTAACTTTAGGTCTTTGCCCATCCACTCATTTAGCTCTCAACCTTTCTCTTTACTCTTCATCCTAATGTCTTACCACATTGTCACCACTCAGAAAAAATTCTGACCTTCATTCTCCTCAGCCTTTATTTTGATGCTTCAATCTTATCACACAACTCCCTTGCCCCCAACCCTTGACGCAAACAATGAAAGTCATTACTCCCAGATTTTGACTAAGTATGTCCTAATTTCCCATCATTTTGGGTAGGAGGAATGAAGACAGAAAAGTCCTCATCCCTACTGACAGGCCTGCCATAGAAGAATAAGCTCCAGGCCTCCCAACTTGGATCTTTAAAAGCCTTGTGTTATTGATTTATGTGTTATTTGTGCTATTGAGGCTGGATAGCAGCTTTCCCACTGGGCATATGATGGGTTAAGTTGGCTTCTGTAGGCTATTCTGGGAACATACCCAACATTTGTAGTTTTTATTTTTCTATTGAAAAGTACCTTCCAAGTTCCAAATAACCAACTCACAAATGAGTTTTTGGAATTGAATAGTTTGTAAGATGAGGAACTAACTGCAATTAAAATGAAACAATGTAGATTAGATGAAAATTCAATTAAATTAACCAAAAAGCAGAAAGATGAAAGGCTATTCTACAAAAGCCAAGCAATTCCTATGAAAAGATACCATTAGCTAGTAAATTAGACCTTTCTGGAAACCTACATTAACTCTTTCAGGACACAAGGGTAGCAGTGCACAGATGCCTTATCATTTACCTGTAAAGATGTTTTCAGAGGCAGGTAGCAAAACTCCCAACTCAAACTACATTAAATAATAAAATTAATGGTTTGTATTCCCAAAAGGCCTCAAATTCAATCAGCACTGGGAAAAATCTGATTCATTATTTTATATGAGGCCATGAGAGAGATACAGTTATCTATCAAATAACTAAGCGTGAATGTAGCAAAATGAAGTATATGAGGCCGATATAGTTTCTATCGTATCCTTACACGTTATAGACTGTACACCGAGACACACAAACACACACAGACACACACCTTCCCAACACAAACATGACGGTTCACCAAATGTAAATTCTTCTACCTTAACCCAAATCAGGATGTTATAAGATTCAATTATTGTCTCTCTTCTAGGTCAAACTATTTATCTGGCAAAAAAAAAAAAAAAAAATGAATTCTTAAAAAGGTACTAGAAATTTCTTTTACTAACAAGTGCTATTAAATCTCATTTTCAATTCTCACACGTCAGCTCTTCTGAAAGAAAAAATACGTTTCTGCAAACATGGGTAATCACAGCAGAAGACAACTGCAGGAGTTCCTCACTCAAAATGTAAAGACAGAGCTTTGAAAGTGAAAACCTGAAAGCAACTAGGAAGCCTGAAGTGTTGTTTCAGTTGACTAAGTTCATGGTGAAGGGGACAGAGTCATTGTTTCCATCCTCAAGGGAGCCAGTTAACTTTGCTGTATTCCATGGAAATAAATATCATCTTCCCAGTATGAAAGGAGTAGCCATGATGTTGTAATTCTAGAGCTGGAAGGGACTTTAGAGATCCTCTGGCCAGGGTGTCTTCAAATGGTGATCCTTCAGAGCCTTAAAAATTAATATACAACTCTCCAAGAGACCAGGAGGGACTTTTCCCATGTTTCTTATTTTTAACTAAATTTACTGACAGGAAGTTTTCATGGAAACCAAATGGTCTCTGGTTTCCTTTTTACAAAGCTCTGATTTCAACTACTTGATCCAAGGGTCCCAGTGAGGTAAGACTTCTTAGTTAACCCCACCTCTGCTATACTCATCTAAGTCTATAATACAGAAGGTATTTAGCAATAAGTACGTTTTGTTTTTCATTTAGCGTCTATTCAAAAGGTAAAAAGCTTTTACACAAATATTGGTAATCCAATTTTTTTTTTTAAAGATTGGCACCTGAGCTAATAACTGATGCCAATCTTTTTTTTTTTTTATTCTTCTCCCCAAAGCCCTCCAGTACATGGTCGTATATTCTAGTTGTGAGTGCCTCTGGTTGTGCTATGTGGGGCACCGCCTCAGCATGGCCTGATGAGCAGTGCCATGTCCATGCCCAGGATCCGAACTGGTGAAACCCTGGGCCACCGAAGCAGAGCGCAAGAACTTAACCACTCAGCCATGGGGCTGCCCCCCCCCCCAATTATTTTTAATTGGATATATTTTGGAGGCTAAGGATAAAAAAATTGGGGCTGAAAATTCCAAGTCAAGGTACCTCACTTGCAGTCATTTCAAGATGCCCAGGAATTCCCTGATACAATTTCCAGCACAGTCTCCTGAAAATCAAAGTCTATAAATGATTCAAAAGAAATCTAGCACAGGACATCTAAGTGCTACTCCCGTATGATTGCTAGAGGTACAGTCATGTGTAACACATACCCTACAGCCTGAGAAAGTAAATGCCCTTTATTGGTTATCTACTACTGAGAAACAAATCATCCCCAAACTTAGTGACTTAAAAAAAACCCCACACATTTATTACTTCTTATGATCCTGTGGATTTTATGAGTGGTTCTTCCAGTCTCGACCAGTTTGGCTGAGGTAGGATGGCATCATTCCCAAATTAAAGGCCTTACATGGGGCTTCTCTACAAGATCTCTCCAGGGGGCCAGCCTAGGCTTCTTCAGACTGTGAACAAAAGGGTCCCAGCCACAAGAAAGAGCAAGTCCAAAGCAAAAGTAACTTTTAAGCCTCTGTGTGAGCCACCTTTGGTATTGTCCCACTGGCAAAAGTAAGTTACATGGTCAAATTCAAAGCCAGTATGGGAGGGGCCTACTCAATGTGTGAAAATAGGGATATGAATTATGGTGGCCATTTTGTAACAATCTACTACATTTTATGTTCTTAAAATTGAACTCATTTAATACTAGAAGTAAATGGGCTTTTATCTGAAAATATAGCTTCTATGATTTTACTAAAATAATTTTTATTCAAAGAATCAAAGATCTATCTTATGATCATGTAGCTTCTTATGCCTCACTTTATATCTTAAGTGTCTTTATTAATTTACTATGGCTGCTGGAAGAAATTCCCATAATCTTAGTAACTTAAAACAACACAAATTTATTCTCTTACAGTTCTGGAGACCAGAAGTCCAAAATCAATTTTACTATGCTAAAGTCAAGGTGTTGGTAGGCTGGTTCTTTCTGGAGTCTCTGAAGAGAGAATCTGTTTCCTTGCCATTTTAGCTTCTGGAGGTTTGCCCATATTCCTTCACTTGTGATCTCCTTCCTTCATCTTCAAAGCCAGCAATGTTGCATCTTTTTATGCTTTTTTTCCATAGTCACATCTTTGTTTGACAATAGCAAAGAAGGGTTCTCTGCTTTTACCGACTCCTACGGTTAGATTGGGCCCACCCAAATAATCCAGGATTATCTCCCCATCTCAAGGTTCTTAATCCCCTCTGCAAAGTCCCTTTGGTTATATAAAGTCATATTCACAGGTTCCAGGGATTAGAGCCTGGGCATCTTAGAAGGGCCACTATTTGGACTACTACAATATGTTATTAGAAAACTGTATCTAAATAAAACTTTAAAATGCCAAATCATATTGAACTGCACTGGAGAAATTAGCTATGTTAAAAAAATTTCTTTTTTAGGCTCTATGATGGGCTTTCTTAATGTAAGTCAAGTTTCATAAATAAAATTTCCATTACTTTAGAAGTGTAAGGTACAGTTTTTATATGTTAGAACTATTTTCCTCTTTTCAATACTTTGTGCCCAGGGCTCAGCACTTCAGCTTATGAAACCAATATATCTAGCCTGTGGTTCAGATTTCAACCATGATTTTAACCCTTTTAAAAAGTAAAAGTAAAATTTTAATAGTATAACTGAATTGAGTAGAGCATACTTTGAGGTGAATTAGTGATAGTTTCTATCTGGTACTATTCTCTTTCTCTCTCTCAAAATTGTTAATAATCAAAGCTAAACTTGACCCTGTTTGCATTTCCAGACTTTCATTAGATGTCTATTTTCTAATTCACTACAAATACAACCTTAGAGAAATGGCTAATGTGACTATGACTTCATATTTCTGCCGTTTTTGAAGTTATTAAAACTTCTATCAGATGTCAGCTCCATATCTCAGATTAGGAAGTCATTTTCAGGAACTGTCTCCTTCCTTCTCAAACTACTGGAACGGTTTATCACAGGATATACACTCTGTTTATAGACACCCGAAAATTACCCAGCAACAATCTTAGCTCAAAACTGGCTCTGATAAAAGTTCTTGGAAAAACTCTTTTATAAAATGACCTAATAAATCCTTTATTCAAATCACTGTGAAGAAAATTTAAGCAAGATTTTGGAGCAGAGTCTTATAGTGAATTAATGACATTTCTATATCTATGTTTCCAGATACTCTTGTTATATTCTTGAACTCCTATCATCTTTCTCTCTTCATGACAGCAAAAATGTACAGTACACTGAACTTCTGTGAAAGTAGATGAAGAATGTGCAGTGACAGATTAGTAATAACTCCTGAACGTGGTTTATGCATTTTTTTTTGTCTAAAATGTCTTTTCAAACAGCTGCTTTATTTTTCCTGATTTTTTTAATTCAATGGACCCATTTTTTTAAAACTGGGTATGAATTTGTGATCCCTTGTGACTAGACTCAAATATTGCATTCTTGAACAAGTTGCTTTGTCAAATAATTTCCTTTCAAATTCCCTGTCAAATACACATCAGACAACCCCTTGGAGTAACAGAAAAGTAAAAAAAGATATGGCAAATTTAACTTTTAAAAATTTATTTTAGATAATTTTGATCAGTCCTACATTCTGTCATTAGGAGAATTGTGTTATTTTGTCTTACATTTTAGTATCGTGTATAGTAGAATAAAACCAGCAAATAAGTAAATTCATGATTTATATAGTAACACCACCCCATGACACAGTTTTTAAAGGAAGACCAATGAGGTAATAATAGACCAAATATTATCTTCTCTGAGTTCTCTCTGACTCAGCACAATTAAAAAATATTATTGTTTATGAAGTAAAAGTGATTACTAAAGATGTTTGGATGGGGGGCTGGCCCCATGGCTGAGTGGTTAAGTTCTCGCGCTCCACTGCGGGCAGCCCAGTGTTTCATTGGTTCGAATCCTGGGTGTGGACACGGCACTGCTCATCAAACCACGCTGAGGCAGCGTCCCACATGCCACAACTAAAAGGACCCACAATGAAAAATATACAACTATGTACTGGGGGGCTTTGGGGAGAAAAAGGAAAAAAATAAAATCTTAAAAAAAAAAAAAATGTTTGGATGGGTATATACAATACAGTGTCTAAAATAAAATAGAAAATGCCTACATCAATTTGTGCATGTGCTAAAACGATTTTACACATACAATATATGTGTGAATATTGACATGAATAATTCAAATTCTGAACTTCTCCTCACTTGAAAAGTAATAAAAGGTGAATTTCACTTTGCTGATGATGACAATATATACATGACCAGAAAGAACCACTGTCCATTTGGTGGTGAAGCTTTGAAATGATTAAGTTAGATTAATTATTTCTGAATGATTTGCTTTGTTTTTGCTGAAATCCAATATATTATTAAGATGCCTAGACATTCCTGATAATAGACCAAGGTGAGCCTTCTGTCAGCACACACGAAGGAGCTGAAGCAGAACTCACAATAGCACACACAAACCAGTATGCTAATCTGCAACAAAGGAGCAGGGCCCACAAAGGGCCAAGATGGCAGACAAATCTCAAAAGAGTGCCGCACTTCAGTAACAAGATATTCTGCGAGCTCATTAATATTTACCAAAGCCAAGAGAGCTGTTTTTTTCTTTCATTTAGCCACAAATGCCTCTTTAAAATTATTCCTATATTGAGACAGCATTAGAAAAATAAACTATGCATATAAAAGAAGTCTCAAATGAAAGACAAGCAGCTTTTAAGATAAGCCTGCTTTCAGTGTGAGCAACTGCACCCAGAAGACCATTTACACAAATTAACATATCTTATCTACGGTAAAAAAACATGAAATAATTCACATATGAAAGATTATTTAACTTAAATTACTATCAGGGAATGCTTGAGCATTATTAGCACATCCCACAAAAAAATAAGTTCTGATAACCAGGCAAAAATTGGCCACTTAGAAAGAAAACTAGTGGGAAAGACGTTTTTCAATAGCAACCAGTGTTTCGTAGAATTATTTGGCAGGATGATCAAAAATAAGCATTGGATGCAGACAGACCTGGGTTTGCATGTGACACTAGCTGCGCAGTATTGGGCAAATGACTCAATCTCTCTGAGCCTCAGATTTCCCACCTGTAAAATGGTTAACAGGTCTAACTTGGGCAATTTTAAGACGTTTAAGAGATCATGCTCAAAAGCTTAATATAGTGCATAGCCCGCTCAAAGCCTTCAATAAATGTTGAATGATTTTTGTTTTCATTTCTGTAAAGTATTTATTAGAACTTTAGAGACCAGAGATAAAGCAAAACATACTATCATCCCACTACCCTGAGAGAACCACTATCACCACTTGGTGAATGTCCTTCTCATTCTTTCACTCTATGTGTGAATAAGCTTGTATGCATGCTTTCCAAATTTTTATTTTATGGATGTGGAATCCTACTTTGCATTATCTCACTTGCTTCTCCTGCCTCCCAGCCCCCCATTAACAATAGACTGTGAATAGATTGCCGGATATTTAGCTCTTATTTTACATCATTTTAACTGCTGATGGTATTTCTCTGTGTGAATGTACTACAGTATTTGGGATGCTTCCAATATTTAATCAGTGTAAAGGATAGTGTAATGTATGTATCGGGCAATAAATATTTGTATACATCCTTAATTCTCTTTCAACTTAAATACCATTATGACAAACATCCCACAAACAAAAGTATTTTTTTTAATTTCCTTCAACCTGAAAACATGCATTCCTATATATCTCACTTTTTTCTAGTTTTTAATATTTAATTTTTGAGCAGATAGTACATTTGTCTTACAGGTTGTTTTTATTTCAATATAATATAAATAAAAAATAAAACATAAATCTTGCTCCCTTCCATGTCTTATTTACCCACTTCTCACCTCATCTAACCTGCAAGTAATAATTTTATCAAGGTATATTGTCTTTTAGATTGAATGTATGAAGAATATATAAGCAAATATGAATAGACATTTTTACTGCTTTTCTCAAAAAAAGAGTAGCATATAATACATACCATGCTACATTTTTCTTTTTCCACTTAATATAGTTTATAGTTATTTCTACATCAGTGCTTAAAGAGATTTCTCCCTCTTTTATTTACAGTTGCATAGTATTCCTTTGTATGCTTGCATCATCATTTACTTAAGAACTCCTCTACCGATTGGTATTTGGCTTTACTCCAACGTTTTGCTCTTGACAAAAGTTGCTGCAGTTATTAGTATTGTACATATAGTATTTCATATGCATGCAAACATATCTTTAGTTCAGACTGATATTCAAAATATGTAACAACTTATAGGCCATACTGCTGTTTATCATCTGGTTATTAGCTTTGTCAGTTAAATTCTCAGAAATAGAATTGTTCACCTCAGTTCTATATACCTTTTAAAAGAAAAAAAGGGGATATAACTTTGGGTTTCTACCATCATGAGCTTCTTTTTGTACTCATTGGGTTTCTCCCCTATCTCACCCCTGCAGGTTATGTCTGATCTCAACTACTTTTGGCAGCCCTTCAACATGCTGTGGAGTTTGTGGATTTTCTGTCTCCTGATTTCACTGATATATCTACTGCATCATTCCTTCATAGATTTAAAGGTTTTGTAAATTTTATAGGTGAAAAAATGGTAAGTGCTACTGATTCTATTTGCACATTTTAATAATGAATGAGGTGAATCTTTTAATATACTTAACTATTTCTACTTCATATTTAGCAAATCAGCTATTTCTAGCCTTTGCTCATATTTATATTGAAGTATTAGTATTCTTTCTTTTGTTTTCCAACAGCATGCTATATATTAATGAATTTGTGAATTTTTTTATTTCATTATATCTCTTTTAATATTTACTTGGAAATGATTTGAAGATATGTTTATTTAAACTACCTCTATTTTTTGCAGAAATAATAGACTCAAGGAAACAAGAAGTAGATTACTTCATTTATACAAAATGTATCAAACGCTTACGTGTGCCAAGTATTTTTCTAGGCACTGATGACACAGAGGGGAATAAGTTCCAGTCCTTGTGGCACTTATATTTCAATGAAGGAAAAAATAAAGGAGGGAAAGGGCTAGAGAATGACAGGTGAAATGGGTTTGGTTTAGTTTTTAGATAGGGTAGGAGGAATCGAAGGTGCCCATTTCAAAAAATGATTGATGAGACCACCTTGAAGCTTAAGGCAGTTACCAAATAGAAACAGCTTTTTTCTATGATCAAAGTTATTCTTATGATTAGAAAGGAGTGTTTTAGTACCATATATTCAGTCTTTGGATATATTTCACCCGGGTTCAATTTTTAAAAACTGTTCTGCCTTAATTCTATTTTACCTTTTATAATGGTTTGACTAAATGGCCTTCAGAAAACCGACTTTTCAAATATTCTCCTAAAATACAAAAAATAACCCCGCATATTTATCCATAAATTTCAACCTTGATTCAAGAAATGAAAGAACAACACTTGATAAGGACAAAAATACAGAGTGGTGGTGAGAAACTCAACGTAGTTCACAAATAACTAAAAGATCTATACAGGAACTATTATCAGAAGTGGAAGTAAAACTGACCACAAATGCTTAGAGTGACAATAAAACAAACAACTAACTTTTAGCATGTACTGCTGTTTTGTTAACATCAAGCACAGGCCATGAGATTTCAGCTCTTTCAAAGAAGTGTGTGTGTGTTTGTTTTTTCCAGCTAAAGAAACCTATAACACAAAGGTGACACAGATTCTGATGCATAACTTTCCTAACATCTTCTAATCAGAAATCAGGCCCAAGTAGTACCTATTTGGTCCTATTTTCTGTTGCAGAAACAATCAAATGTAGTGATTAAGAGCTTTGGTTTTGGAAACAGACCAACTGGAATCTAACCCCTTAGTGACCGCTTATTAACTATGTGACTTTATGCAAGCCACTTAAGAAGTCTGTACCTCAGTTTCCTCATATTAAAAAAAGAGGAAGAGTACTTATTTCATAGAGTTGTTGTGATGATTAAATGAAAAAATTCATGCAAGACACTTAGAATAACACCTTGCATATAGTGAGGGCTCTATTGTTATCTACGATTCTCATTAACTTCTTATCACTGCTGTTGCACAGGTATTTCATGTAGAAAACATAAAGTATGATTGATTTCATTATTGCCTGAAAAATTTACACAACACTTCATTGATTTTTATTTTTCATTTTTACCATTTTAACTGTTTTAGTGTTCAATTCGATGACATTTAGTACATTCACAATGTTGTACGATTATCACCACTATCTAGTTCTAGAACATTTTCATCACCCCAAAAGAACAGTTCATACCCATTAAGCAGTCACTTCTTATTCTCCTCTCTCCCCTAGCCCCTGGCAACCATTAATTTAATAATATACTACTACTAATAATAACTAATAATAATAAAAAATGTACTCACTTTCATAAGAAAGTAGATGTAAAAATTTTCCATTAAAGCTTGAGCCATTGTGGTATAATACAAACAAATTCAATTTCAATTATTCTCAAGTGTAGCTATGCTGTGTTTTTTATTCTTCTATTTGGTGAAATGACAGACTTGGTAATTGAATATTAATTTTCACCAAAAAAAGCATTCCAAACTGTTCTTCAAAGAGGGAGTTAAGCTTATTAATTCATTCCTTAACAAGGGGACAAAGTGCATGACTTGCTGTATAAGGAATAAGAACTCCCAGGGGCCAAGCAGATTTAATCAAGTATTGAAGGGGGAAGAAAAATGGAATGAGCCAGAAGGCAGAAGAATGTGAGGAGGTCACTCAACTTTTCAGGGGAAAAAAACTTTCTACATCTCATGCAAAACAAAGTAACAAAGCAAAGCAATCAGAAGTACAAATTCCTCCAGAGATACAGGATAAAACATTGATTTTCCTTTATAATGCCACTTTAATTCCTGGTAAAATTCCAAAGCAAAGGTTTGTATTTCATGATACTGTCAACTTTGCATAAGACGACTCGTGCTGCTCATGACTTACACGGCCTTGGAGACGCTATTGATTTTTCCCCCCTCATAAATCTGAAAATGCTCTCTGCCTTCCTGGCAGACCCCTAATATTTATTGGTGTCTATCCTAAAACAATAGTTCAAGGTTGGAGCTTTGAAAATATTTGGGGCTCTAATTTACAATAAGAAAGTCTACTGAAGATTACAGATAATACACAGCACTCAAAATTTGCTCAAGATATACTAGAAACACCTCCTCCTAAACTCTCACAAACTTTGTTTTTCCTAATAGATGTTGCTACACAAGAAAGTTACAAAGTGACTCATGCCACGGCCTGCTCCAACACCTCTAAAGAACTCCATTCCTGTTCAAAGTATTACTTGACTTATAAATATTCCTTCTCTGTTACTTTACATTCTTAAAAATTATTAAAGACCTTAGAGTTTTTGTTTCTGGGTGTTACACGTATAGATGTTTACCATATTATATATAACTGAGGATTTTAAAAACATTTAATTCATTTAAAAATAAAAACTAATCCTTTACAGATTAATATAACACAGGCATTATGAAAAACAACCATATTTTCAAAACCAAAAGAATCTAGTGAGAAAATGGCATTGTTTTAAATTTTTGAAAACATCTTTAATGTCTGGTTTAAAAAGAAGACAGTTGGATGCTCATTTCTTCTACATTATGTTAAGATGCCATCTGTAATGTAGCCTCTGGAAAACACGATACACTTGTGAGAATGAGAGTGAAAAAAGGCAAATAATGCCTTAGTATTATTATGAAAATCATGTTGATCTCAGAGACCCCTGAAAGGGCCTTTGTGACCCCCAGAGATCTCCACATCACATTTTAAAAAGTATTGCTTTAGAAGATCAGAAATCATACAGGATTTGCAGCCACAAAAAGGAGATAACTATTAACAGACTCCTAGCAAATAACTATAGCAGAATCCTGTTAAGGTTTTCACATTTATTTCTTCTAAATAAATGTCACATCTTACAGTTCTCTCTCCCTTTGAGGTCCTTTGGGCAGAGATATGTGTCAGTCCCACGTATGACATTGGAAAGGTTGGTAGGTTTTCTAAGAGATAGTGAATCATGTCTGAAAAAGTTGATTTGGGAACGTAAGTTATTTTTCATCAGAATTAATTATCTCCGTAATAATGGCAAATATAAATTTGTTGCATAATCCCACATTATCAGGGTCTATGTGAACTCAGCACAGCCATACTTCCTCTCAGGTAGGCCAGCAAAGATCTCCTATCTTTAAAGTGCTGCTTTCAATGGCATCTTTGTATTGTTAACCTTATGACTTTTTTGATAACCAGGGCTCATTACTATTTTTGCATTACTCCTGTTGGATTCAAGTAAGGCCTACAAGGTGATGAATTGAAAATAGTTCCTGAAATTACAAAAGACAATTCCGTTTTTTTAATTGAAGTATAGTTGACATATTACGTCATATTAGTTTCAGATGTACCTGATAATCATTACATATTTATATCCATTGCAAAGAGATTACCACAATAAGTCTAGTTATCATCCCATCACCATACAAAGGTACAAAATTTTTTCTTTTCTTGTAATGAGAACTTTCAAGGTCTACTCTCTGAGCAACTTTCAAATATGCAGTACAATATTATTGACTATAATCACCATGCTGTACATTACATCCTCATGACTTATTTATTTTATAACTGGAAGTTTGTAGTTATTGATCCTCTTCACCCATTTCACCCACCTCTCAACTCCCACCTTGCCTTCCCCCACCCCTGGCAACCACCAATCTTCGTATCAATGAATTTAGTTTTGTTTGGTCTGTTCATTGGTTTAGTTTTTTAGATCCCACATATGAGTGAAATCATACAGTATTTGTCTTTCTCTGTTTGACTTATTTCACTTAGCATAATACCTTAAAGGTCTGATTTGTTGCAGATGGCAAGATGTCTTTCCTTCCTACAGCTGAGTAGTATTCCATTGTATATATGTATGCCACAACTTCTTTATCCATTCATCCATTGATAGACATTTAGATTATTTCCATATCTTAGCTATTGTGAATAATGTTGCAATGAACATATGGGTGCACATATCTTTTCAAATTAGGATTTTTGTTTTCTTTGGCTAAATACCCAGAAGTGGAAATACTGGATCATATGATAGCTCTATTTTTAACTTTTTGAGGAATCTCCATACAGTTTCCATAATGCTGAACCAATTTACATTCCTACCAACAGTGTACGAGGGTTCTCTTTTCTTCACACCCTTGTCAACACTTGTTATTTCTTGTCTTTTTGATAATAGCCATTCTGACGGGTGTGAGATGATATCTCATTGTGGTATTGCATTTCCCTGATGATTAGTGATGTCGAGCATCTTTTATGTGCCTGTTGGCCATCTGCATGTCTTCTTTGGAAAAATTCTATTCAGATCCTCTGCCTGTTTTTTAATTGATTTTTTTAATTGAGTTGAGTGACTTCTTTATATATTTTGGATATTAACCCCTTATCAGATATGCAATTTGCAAATATCTTCTCCTAGTCTGAAGGCTGCCTTTTCATTTTATTGATAGTTTCTTTTGCTGTGCAAAAGCTTTTTAGTTAGATATATCCCATTTATTTATTTTTGACTTTGTTGTCCTTGCCTTAGGAGTCAGGTCCACAGAATCATCACCAAGACCAATGTCAAAAAGCTTACTACCTATGTTTTCTTCCAGGAGTTTCATGGTTTCAGGTTGTAATTCAAGTCTTTAACCCATTTTGAATTAATTTTTGAATGTGGCATAAGATAGTGGTCAGATTTCATTCTTTTCCATGTGTCTGCCCAGTTTTCCCAACATTGTTTATTAAAGATACTGTCCTTTCTCCATTGTATATGTTTGCTTCCTTTGTTGTACATTAATTGACCATATTTGCATGGGTCTACTTCTGGGCTCTCTATTCTGTTCCATTGATCTATGTGTCTGTTTTCACGCTAATACCACACTGTTTTGATTACTATAGTCTTGTAATATAGTTTGAAATCAGAAAGCGTGATATTTCCAGCTTTGTTCTTCTTTATCAAGATTGCTTTGGCTATTTGGGATTTTTGTGGTTCCACACAAATTTTAAGATTGTCTATTGTATTTCTGTGAAAAATGCCACTGGAATTTTGATAGGAATTGTACTGAATCTTTAGATGGCTTTGGATGATATGGACATTTTTAACAATATTGACTCTTCCAATCCATGAGCATGGAATATCTTTCCATGAGCCTTCTTCAATTTCTTTCATCAAAGTCTTTCAATTTTCAGTAAACAAGTCTTTCACCTCCTTGGTTAAATTTATTCCCAGGTATTTGTTTTCATACAACTATAAATGGAATTGCTTTCTTAATTTCTCTTTCTGACATTTCATTGTTAGTATGTAAAAATGCAAAGATTTTTGTATATTGACTTTGTACCCTGCAACTTTACTAATTCATTTATTGGTTCTAACAGTGTTTTGGTGGAGTCTTTAGGGTTTTCTATATATAAAATCATCCACAAATGGTGACAAGCTTTACCTCCTCCTTTCTAATATCAATGAGTACCTTTTCTTTTCCTGCTCAATTGCTCTGACTAGGACCACCAACATTATGTTGAATAAAAGCAGTAAGAATGCGGATCCTTGTCTTGTTCCTGATCTTAGAGGAAAAGGTTTCAGCTTTTCACCATTGAGTATTGTGTAGCTGAGGGCTTGTCACATGTAGACTGTACTATGTTGAGGAACATCCTGTTCACATTCCCTTTGTTGAGAGTTTTAATCATAAATGGATGTTGAATTTTGTCAAATGCTTTTTCTGCATCTATTGGGAGGATTGTATAATTTTTATCCTTCATTTTGTTAATGTGGTATATCATGTTGATTTATTTACACGTGTTGAATCATCCTTGCATCCCTGGAATAAATCTCACTTGATTATGGTGTATGATACTTTTAACATAGTATTGAATTCAGGTTGCTAATATTTTTGAGGATTTTGGCATGTATGTTCATCAGCAATATTGACTTATAATTTTCTTTTTTTGTGGTACCCTTATCTGGTTTTGGTATCAGGGTAATGAGGGCCTTGTAAAGTGAGTTTGGAAGCATTCCCTCCTTTTCAATTTTTTGGGAGAGTTTGATAAGAACAGGTATTAATTCTTCTTTGAATGTTAGGTAGAATTCACCAATGAAGCCATCTAGTCCTGGACTTTTGTTTGTTGCAAGATTTTTGATTACTGATTCAATCTCCTTACTAGTAATTGGTCTATTCAGATTTTCTATTTTCTTCGTGATTCATCCTTGGAAGATTGTATATTTCTAGGAATTTATCCATTTCTTCTAGGTTGTCCAATTTGTTGGCATATTATTCATAGTAGTCTCTAATGATCCTTGGTATCAGGTGTAACTTCTCTTTCATTTCTGATTTTATTTATTTGCACTTTCTCTCTTTTTTTCTTAGTGAATGTAGCTAAAGGTTTATCAATTTTTTTTTATCTTTTCATTGGACTAGCTCTTAGTTCCATTGATTTTTTTCTACAGTCTTTTAGTGTCTATTTCATTTATTTCTGCTCTTTATCCTTATTATTTCCTTCCTTCTACTAACATTGGGCTTCATTTGTTCTTTTTCTAGTTCCTTTATGTGTAAAGTTAGATTGTTTATTTGAGATCAGCCTTCATTGCTATAAGTTTACCTCTTATAACTTATTTTGCTGCATTCCATAGATTTTGAGGGGTTGCATATCCATTTTAATTTGTCTCAAGATTTTTTAATTTCTCCTTTGATTTCTTCACTGATTCATTGGTTCTTCAATATCATGTTGTTTAATATCCACATATTTGTGATTTTTTCAGATTTCTTCTTGAAATTCATTCCTAGTTTCATACCATTGTAGTTGGAAAAGATGCTTGATACTATTTCAATCTTCTTAAATACATTAAGATTTGTTTTGTGGTCTAACATGTGATCTATCCTGGAGAATGTTCCATGTGCACTTGACAAGAACGTGTGTTATGCTGCTTTTGGATGGAATGTTCTGTACGTATCTATTAAGTCCATCTGGTCTTATACATCATTTAAGGCCAATGTTTCCTTATTGATTTTCTGTCTGGATGATCTATCCATTGATCTAAGTGAGATATTAAAGGCTCCTCCTATTATTGTATTCCTGCTAATTTCTCTCTTTGGTCTGTTAATATTTGCTTAATATATCTAGGTTCTCCTATGTTGGGTGTATAAATATTTAAAAATGCTATATCTTCTTGTTGAGTTTACCCCCTTATCATTATGTAGTGTCCATCATTGTCTTTTTTTTATTATAGTCTTTGTTTTAAAGTCTATTTCATCTGGTATAAGTATAGCTACCCCAGCTTTCTTTTGGTTTCCATGTGCACAAAATATCTTTTTCTATCCCTTCACTTTCAATCTGTGTGTGTCCTTACATCTGAAGTGAATCTCTTGTAGACAGCACATATTTGGGTGTTTTTGACTGGAGAATTTAGTCAATTTACATTTAAAATAATTATTGAGAGGTACGTACTTATTGTCATTTTGTTAATTGTTTTCTGGCTGTTATGTAGTTCCTCTCTGTTCCTTTCTTCTTGTCTTGCTCTCTTCCCTGTGGTTTGATGACTTTCTGTAGTGTTATGCTTAGATTCCTTTCTCATTATCTTTTGTGTATTTGCTATAGGTTTTTGTTCTGTGGTTACCATGAAGCTCACATATAATAGCCTATATATATAACAGTCAATTTTAAGTTGATAGCAAGTTAAGCTTGATTACATTCTAAAATTCTGTATTTTTACTCTTTCCCCCATTTTATGTTTTTGATGTTTACATCTTTTTATTTTGTGTAACCCTTTACTAATTATTGGAGTTATAGTATTTTTTTTTACTACTTTCATCATTTAACTTTCATCCTAGTTTTATGTGATTAATCTACTAGTTTACTGTATATTTACCTTTACCAGTGAGATTTTTACTTTCATATGTTTTCTTGTTACTAATTAGTGCCCTTTCTTTTCAGTTTAAGGAAGTCCCTTTAACATTTGTAAGACTGGTTTACTGGTGATGAACTCCTTTGGCTTTTACTTGTCTGGAAAACTCTCTCTCTTTCAATTTTGAATGATAACCTTGCTGGGTAGAGTATTCTTAGATAGAAGGTTTTATCCTTTTAGTACTTTGAATATATCACACCACTCCCTTCTGGCCTGCAAAGTTTCTGCTGAGAAATACGCTGATCGTCTTATGGAGATTCTCTTGTATGTAACAAATTGTTTTTCTCTTGCTGCTTTTAAGATTACCTCTTTATCTTTAACTTTTGAAATTTTAATTATAATGTGTCTTGGTGTGGATCTCTTTGGATTCATCTTGTTTGGAACTCTCTACACTTCCTGGATCTAGACGTCTGTTTTCTTCCTTAGGTTAGGAAAGTTTTCAGCCATAATTTCTTCAAACAATTTTTATGCCCCTTTCTCTCTCTCTTCTCCTTCCGGGCCTCCTATAATGTGAATATCACTCCATTTGATGTTGTCCCATAGGTCTCTAAAGCTATCTTTACTTTTTTAAATTCTTTTTTCTTTTTGCTGTTCTATTTGTGTGAGTTCTACTGCCCTGTATTCCAGATCACTAATTCTTTCTTCTGCTTCATCTAGTCTGCTATTCAATCCTCTAATGTATTTTTTTCAGTTCAGTTACTGTATTCTTCAGCTCTGTGATTTCTCTTTGGTACTTTTCTATATTTTCTATCTCTTTGTTGAAGTTCCCTCTGTATTCATCCATTTTTCTCCAAAGTCCAATGAGCATCTTTATGACCATTCCTTTGAACTCTTTACTAAGTAAATTACTTATCCCTGTTTCATTGAGGTTTTTTCTGGGGTTTTATCTTGTTCTTTCATTTGGAATATATTCCTTTGTTACTTCATTTTGCTTGACTCTCTGCATTTGTTTCTATGTATTAGATGAAACAGTTATCTCTCTCAGTCTTGACAGAGTGCCTTGTGTAGGAGATGAACCTTATTGATTAACCATGCCCTAGCTCTTAGTTCTCTCTCAAACTCTCTCTCTCTGATTGTTTCAGACCTGTGGGGCCCAGAAACCCAATCTCCCCTGGTCACCAGAGCCAGCTGCTCACGAGGCATCCCCTTTGTGGTCTGTGCATGCCCACTGGCTTTGGCTGGGCTTTGAGAGTGGCTCAGGAGGTGCGGCACTTTCCCACTGGCTTTGGTGGGGCCATGGGATCAGCATGAGGAATGGGGCATTCATTCGCTGGTGGTAGCAGGTCAGAAGGAGAGTGCAAAAATGGAGCCCACCAGTGCCAGTGCAAGCAAAGTAGATAGAGAAAGCAAAAGTGACATCTGCCAGCACTTCCATCCCCAAAGGCAGTCCTAACAGGCTTTTGGCCCTCTGGCAGACATTTTTTTTCCCCTGCTTTTTTCTCCCAAAATCCCCCCAGTACATAGTTGTATATTCTACTTGTGGGTTGGCAGACATTTTAAAACGAGAAAATAAATCTCCTTCACATATCGTCTAGGTGCTTTTGGAACTTCTGCTTTTGCTCTGGGCCTTGGGGCAAGTGAGTCTGTGCATGAGCCCTTTAAGAGTGGAATCTCTGTTCCCTATAACCCTATGAGTGTCCTGGATGTCAACACCGCTGGTTTTCAAAGTCAGATGTTTTGGGGTCTCATCTCTCCAATGCAAGTTCTAAGGGTTGTGGTGCCTGAGGAGAGCTCAAACCCTTTGCCCCTCAGGGAGAAGCTCTGTATTTGTGAGATCCTTTCTGATTGTGTGTTGCCACACAGGGGGTGAAGTTTTTGATGTGTCTCTACATCTCCTACCTGTCTCAGTGTGGCCCTTTTATCCTTTCTTGTGGAGGAGTTGTTCAGCCAGTTTTCAGGGATTTTTTAGAGGGAATTGTTCCATATATAGCTGTAGATTTATTGTGTCCACGCACACAGGAGAGTTCATGGTCTTCCTAAGCCATCATCTTGAGCCATCTCCAAAGACAATACTTTTGATGCACAATTAGGGCAAGTATGGGTTTGTAAATGAATTGGGGGATATGTACTTAATTCTTTGAGTGATGACCCTAGAAAATATGGCAAGCTTACTTAATTTAATAACATTTAAAGGTAATCCAAATCTTCCTCCTGAATAATAAAAAGACCTTTTTAAAAAAACATTTTAGGAACCAGCCCAGTGGCCTAGCGGTTAAGTTCAGCATGCTCTGATTTGGCAGCCCAGGTTTGGTTCCCAGGTGCAGACCTACACTACTCATCATCAGCCATGCTGTGGCAGCAACCCACATACAAAATAGAGGAAGACTGGCATGGATGTTAGCTCAGGGTGAATCTTCCTCAAGAAAAAAAGAAAACATTTTAATTCTGATCACCTATCCTCAGCTTACATGCAATTTTTCTCCAGTATTTGTTTTACTTTGTCTTTAAAACTTACAAGTCAATTTCTACTATTGATTTATATGATCAATATTTTATTAGACTTACCTATATATTTATTAATTTACTTTTTAATCTTCTTCTTATACTTTGGCCCTCCTTTCTAGGATTGTTTTTCTTCTTGAAGTATATCATGTAGAAATTCCTTCAGTCAGGATCTGTTGGTAGCAAATTCCCTCAGTTTCAATATTTTTGTGTGTATGTGAGGAAGATTGACCCTGAGCTAACATCTCTTGCCAATCTTTCTCTTTTTGCTTGAGGATGATTGTTGCTGAGCTAATATGTGCACAAATCATCCTCTATTTTACATAGGATGCTGCCACAGTGTGGTTTGATGAGCAGTGGTAGGTCTGTGCCTGACACCTGAACCTGCAAACACCAGGGTGCTACAGTGGAGCACATGAACTTAACCACCACACCACTGGGCCAGCCCCAAAATTCTCTCAGTTTTAATTTTTTTGAAAGGATCTTTATTTCACTCTCATTTTTAAAAGATAGTTTCACTGGGTTTGTAAATCTAGTTTAATGTTGTTCACAGCACTCTAAAGTTTATCTAACGATTTCTGTCTTTCATTGATACTATGAGAGATACTTGTTAGTCTAATGGTATTGTTCATGTAGGTAACTTGTCCCTTCTCTGTGACTGTTCTTAGTATTTTATTCTTGTCTTTGGAGTTCTATGGATGGACTTCCAAGTGTCTAGGTGTGGTTTTCTTTTTATTTATCCTGCTTCTGATTTGTTGATGTTTCTGAATCTAAGGATTTATGGCTTCCATCAATTCTGGAAAATTCTCAGCCATTATATTTTCAAATATCAGTCTTCCCCATTTTCTCTACTCTCTCTTTCTCTCCTTCTGGAATTCAAATTAGATGTATGTTAAACCTGCTCCCCATATCGTTCATGTCTCTTAATCTGGCTTTTATATTTTATATCTACTTGCCTCTTTATGCAGCTGTTCTTCAAATCTTCCAGTTTGCCAGTTCTTAATTGTTCAACCTATGCAGTGGTTTTTTTTAATTTATTATTTTTAATTGCTAAACTGCTATATGATTCTTTTAAAAAGCTGTTTAATCATTTTGATAGTCTCTAATCCCTTAATAACATTTTAATTATTTTTCATTTTAGTACATATAATATACATACTTATTTACATTCTTACCTGATGACTCAAATATTATGATTCTATCTGTTGCTTTTGTTGATCCTAGATCACGGTAATTTCCTTATGAATTTAGTGATTTTACATACTGAGCTTATGGCCATTTTAACTTTATCCACAAATTGTTTGAGATTTGTATTGAGAGTGTGTACCTCTAAAGGATTATTTGCTTCTATGAATCTCCCAAGAATACTTTAAACTAAATATTTAGCTTGGGAGTTTTCAGGCAAATAAGTAGTGTAAATGTGTGTTGCCAATCCATAAGACAATCAGCTTGTGGTTACAAATACACCTCAACTCGGATGGTCCTAGGTCCTGGGCCTTGGTTCTTATCCCCCAATAAGATGTCAAGAATTGACTAGGTTACAGGGAATCAAGGCAACACAGGAGAGCGGCAGATTCCTGTTCTCACTTAGTCCTTTGACCTTTGGGGGTTTCTTTACTTTTAAGTCAGCTCAAACATGTATTTTAAATCGTTATTAAAGACACTAGAAGAAATAGTTTAAGTGCTTTTAAGGAGTGAGGTTTTTCAGGATATCTAGCCAATCATATCAGAAATGGAAATTCCTTGGCTTAAAGTATATACTATACAACATTTATATAGAAATTGTACTTCTGGGGCATATCCTTATTTTAATTGGTAATGTTCAATGATATGAATATCATTTGTTAAGATCATAGTAATTGCTTAAATTCATATAGTTCTTATAACTTACGAAATACATTTATACCATTTATTCTAGGCTATATAAAAGCTGGAACAACTATATAGAACTAAACATGAATGAAAAATTCAACTAATTTTTAAAATAAATATAGCTTTACAAAAGTGAAATTACTGTTTTGACCAGAATCTTGACAGAACTTAGCGTCAACCTCCAAATGATTCCAAGAATATCTAGAACTCACCTCTGGCTGCTTCTGATACAGAAATTAACAGTAAAATAGTTTATCATGTTCTGTAAGGTTTTCTAATAGAATCTGGCTGCAACCATCATACAAAACAGACATTAAAGAGAGGTTCAGATATTCAACATTTAATGTTTAGCTATTACATATGCCATATAAAATTGCATATCTCAGGATCAATATCAGAAAAATAAAGAAAATAACAATTCAAATAGGCAGTACTTAAGCCAGTTTATTTTTGAAGTACTTTCTAAAAAATAATGTTTAAATTATAAGGACTTTGGCTTAATTCAGTTGCTCACAGTTCTGCTCCAATTATAAATTAATACTCTAAAAAACCTAATTTGCTACATCTGTAAGTGATTAGAATTACAGAAATGAGCCATAAGTAATTTTAAATTACCAGAATACTTCATTTTTTCCCATAAAAATCCCCCACAAAACAACAAATCTAAATGCACAGACATACAAATCTGGTACTAACTTTAGGGACATAGGAACTTGACATTTTAAATAAGAGAAAAAATACTGGGTCATAATTTCTTCTGTGACTCTACTTAAACATAAATATAAGTGGAAACAGAATTTTGGGGTCAGTAAGTTAAGTATCTCCTATTTTTGAAATTCATGGACTACGAAAGGATTGCATAAGAGCCTTTAAATCCCCTCCAGTAGGATTTAAATAGTCACCAATATGAAGTAGCATGAGAGAAGTCATCATAATATCTTAGGGCTAAATCAGACTGGAGAGTTCTTCCATATGGGGAAGGAGCTGGTAAAAGCAGTCCTTTCATTGTAAGGTATCAGCTTCTCTTTTGTTATGAAAGCAATCTTCTTACAGATCTACCTAGTATTAAAAATCTTACTGAGAACAAATGATGTAACATATTTGAAATTACTCTGATAACTATGATTAGTCATTTGGTACACTGGGCAAATAATAGCAAAAGAAACTGGAGAGGAAATAGATAAATTGGGTTTGGGGAGTGATAAAGTAAAAACATCTTTCTAAGGCACATATAAAAATGGAACATTATAAACTATGTCTTGAGGAAGAGCTGGATCCATATGGCTTCTTCTCCAAAGTACAAAGCATCCAGCTAGCAGACTTTTCTTAGCTAGATTTTTGATGGAAGTTTATCGGAAGGGGTATCTTTTGGTATCCTGCATATTTTTAAACATATTGATAAGGCATAAGAATTCACAAAAGGGAAAATCACACTGTTAAGAGATTGTATATTAGAATATATGAAAAACTGGTCCCTTGGAACAACACAAAAGAGATTTAAGGAAAAGATACTTCATTTTTTTTTTTTCAGTTAAAAATAAGACTATTAGTAGCGAGGGTGTTTTTTAACCTCTAGTAGAATGATTAGCAAAAGGAATTTATGGAAAAAGTACCAAACAAATCATATATGTGATTATCCAAGCAATTCAGATAGGCAGTGACAAGACCATAACTCCTCACTGCTATTTAAGCTGTGTAACACAGTGATTCGAGGAGAATGGACTCTGGAGGTAGAACGCCATGGTTTGAGTCCAGGTTTTGGCACTTATAGATGTGAACTGGACAGTTCCTTAACCTCTGTGCCTTAGGGGTAAAATGAGAGTAATACTACTACCTATATTGTAGTGTTGTTTTGAGAATTAAATTAGCAAATTTCGTAAAGTGGTTAGGGCAGGGCCTGGTACATAGTAAGCTCAAGCAAGCATTCACCTTTTCCATTATGGCAGAGAGAAAAGGAAACCAGATCAGATGTTAATAAACTTGAGTCTTGTTCTTAATATTTCCATTTGCTCACATAAGAAGTTTAAAAGCAATTCAGTTTCACCCGTGACACTAATCACCTCACTCACTACCCTTCCAGGAGTTAGGATCCAGTGTTTTCATGTGTACAAGTTACCTTGAAAAGCATCAAGTGTAACCTTGAATTCTCTGGGAGAAGTGCACTGAATTTCAAGTACCGTATCATGTGAAATTTTATTCTGATCTTTCAAGAACTATCAAACACTGAGGCCATATGTGCTTACCTTCATTTTTAATGGTGTCCCATTTAATGGTGTTTCTGGCACTGAAGAACATGCTTAAAACTCACTGCTACTCTAGATCAACAATATAAGGAGAATTATTCACCCACTGATTAATATGCTTCAACTATTTGTCATGTCTTTAGGTATGACCAATAATGAAGAATTTTGAATTTTCTCTTGTTTTAATAATTTAATTTTGTCAGTTGGAATGGCTGTTTTTCTTACCATATTTCAGTGAAGAAAAGTAAAATAACCAGAGCCATTCAAGTAAAGAATATGATAATAGCAACAACTAACTGTACTGACCCTATTGGCCACCCAGACCTGCTCGGCACTTGTTCTAGTACGTGCTCTGGTGTCCTAGCAGAGGCATCTGCATTCCCCCTGAGGGCTTTATCTTGGAGGCAGGCCAAAAGTGCCATGAACTAATACCTTGGGGAGCAGATCTCAGCTAATGACAAATGCAGGTGGAGCATAAATATTCCTCATCCCTTGGGGCAACTCTGAGGTGTGTTCCATGCTAGATCACTAGCATGACTGAGCTCCAGTTTTTCCCAATGGGAACCTGTTTGACAACACACCCCTCATTGGTTTCACTCTTTCCCTGTCTCACTTTCCACTTCCTCACCAGCACTTCCTATGATCACCTCTCAATCTGCTTGTCTCAGCATTCTAAAGAAATCCAAATAAGATAAGATTTACAGAGAAGCTACTACGTACAAGTATGCTAAGGGCTTTATATTCTAGTTTTTCTCCTACCTCAGTGCCCATGCCTTGTCATTGTCCTTTGCTGACCTCCCTTCTGCCTGACTTCTAAAAGTTGGTACACTGTGAGATTCATCCTAAGATATCTTCTGTTTTTCCATTTCCATTCTTAGTCTAGGCAGTCTCATCAAGTCCCCAGTATCTACGTATCAAGGACTCTAAAATTTCTATTTTCAGCCTTGACAGGTCCCCTAAACTCCAGATTCATATCTTCAAGTCCTATTCAACATCCTCACCAAAATGTTAACAAAGCCAAAACAGAACTCTTGATGTCCTTTCCAAAACCTGTTTCTCTTCCATCTTGCCCATCTTGCCAAGATATGCCATCACCATTCATCAGTTGCTCAAACTAAAAACCTATGATTTGTTCTTGATTATTCCCTCATTTTACTCCCCATATCTAATCCATCAGCAAATTTTGTTGACTTTACCTCCAAAACAGTCTCTAAAACTAATAATCTATTTCCACATCTGGCACTACCATCGCAGCACATTTCTCATCTGGACTATTGCAGTAGTCTCCTACTAAGTCTTCCTTCTACATTCCATTCTCCACAAAATATCTAAAGAATTTGTTTTAAATACTAAGTAAGCTATGGTGCTCCCTTCTCTAAACCTTTCAATGGCTCTCAGTAATACTTTTATAAAACTCAAACTCCTTGTCCTGGCTTACAAGGCTCTCCAGTTTCTGACTATTTCCTTCTCTAAAATCTGTAGGACTTTCTTCTTAGATCACAATGCTCAAGTCTCACTGGCCCTTTTTTCCTGTTTTTTGAATGTAGCAAATTCATTCTTGCCCCAGAGTTTCTACCATATCTGTTTCTTTTGCTTTAAGTCCTCTTCTCTGAGATCTTTGTATAGTTACCTCCTTCTTATTCGAGTCTCAGCTTAAATACATAATCTTCATAAAGAACTTTATAAACTATGTAGCCTAATATAAGACCTGAAACCACAAAACTCCTACAAGAAAACAGGCAGTATGTTATTCAACATCAGTCTTAGCAGTATCTTTGTGAATATCATGTTTCCCCAAGCAAGGGAAACAAAAGAAAAAAATAAACAAATGGGACTATATAAAACTAAAAAGGTTCTGCACAGCAATGGAAACCATCAACAAAATGAAAAGTCAACCTAACAACTGGGAGAAGATATTTGCAAATCTTATATCTGGTAAAGAGTTAATATCCAAAATATATAGAGAACTCATACAACTCAACAATAAATAAGCAAACAATCTAATTTAAAAATGGTCAGAGGATCTAAACAGATATTTTTCCGAAGAAGATATACAGATGGACAACAGGCATGTGAAAAGATGTTCAATATCACTAATTCTTAGGGGAATGCAAATTAAACTACAGTAAGATATCACTTCATGCCCGTCACAATGGCTATTACTAAGAAGACCAGAAAAAACAAGTGTTGGAGAGGATGTGGAGGAAAAAGAACACTCACACACTGCTTGTGGGAATGTAAATTGATGTAACCACTATGGAAAACAGTATGGAGATTCCTCAAAAAATTAAGAATAGAACTACCATCTGATCCAGGTATTCCACTTCTGAGTATTTATCCAAAGAACACAAAAATGCTAATTCTAAAGATGCACACCTATGTTCATTGCAGCACTATTCACAATAGCCAAGACTTGGAAACAACATAAGTGCCCATCAATGGATGAATGGATAAAGAAGATATGGTGTATATATATATACACACATACATACATGCAATGGAATACTACTCAGCCATAAACAAGATACAATCTTGCCATTTGTGACAACATGGATAGAACTTGAGGGCATAATGCTAAGCAAAATAAGTTAGATGGAGAAAGCCAAACACTGTATGATTTCATTCATACGTGGAAGATAAAAAACAACAACAACAACAAACACATAGATATAAAGAATTGGTGGCTACTAGAGGGTAAGGGGGAAGGGTGAAAGCAGTGAAACATGTGTACACTGATGGATAGCAATTAGACTTTGGGTGGTGAACATGATGTAGTCTATGCAGAAATTGAAATATAATGATGTACACCTGAAATTTACATAATGTCATAAACCAGTGTTACCTCAAAAAAATTTAAGATTATAAATGTTTCTCTGAGCATTGTTTAATCATGCCCCTCACACTTTGCTGTTAATTTTAAGTTTTATCTTATTGTAATCAGATAATGTTGTTTTATGCTGTGTGAGTACACCAAGAAGAAAGGAAAGCAAAGCTTAGTTCTCATTCTCTACACAAGCTTAGTAAGAGATATCCAATAGTTTAAACAACAGGATACAATTTTCAGACCATTTCTCATAAGAAAACTAAAAGACTCCAGATTACAATAGAATATCATTCCTTTTGCTTGTAAACCTCTAGAAGAGTGGTCATGTTCAGTAATGCTTCCTTTATGAGAATGAAACTGCATTTAAAACGTATGTATATAATTTAAAATCAGAGTTACAATGGCCTACAGACCAAGGGATATGATTAGATATATATTTTTTGTGAAAAGCTGAATAGCATCAAAATAGAAATACTCATAAAAATGTACTATTCAAAGTATATGAAGAAAATCATCTAAAATTTCCCAAGGGACAATAGGCATTTAAAGTAAAGTCTCCTAAAATGATTTTGATATATATTTACATATATGTATATATATATTTTTTGCTCAGGATGATTAGCCCTGAGGTAACATCTGTTGCCAATTTTCCTCTTTTTTTTTTCTTGAGGAAGATTATCCCTGAGCTAACATCTGTGCCAATCTTCCTCCTCTTTGTATATGGGTGGCCACCACAGCATGGCCAATGATTGGTGTAGGTCCACGCCCAGGATCTGAATCTGCAAACCTGGGCCACTAAAGTCAGAACATGCTGAACTGAACCACTATGCCACAGGGCTGGCTCCCTTGCTATGTTTTTTAATGAGATTCCAGTATTCTAGATGGCATAATCCGTCCCAAGTTTCTAAGAAACAATATATTTAATCACCGTAAAAAATAAATACAAGGAATAAAGACATATCAAATCCTCATCAAGAGGAGATAAAGATATTTTTATAATCTTTGCACCACTACTACTACTAATAATAATAAAAGAAATATTAGCTTTCATGCCAGATTCCAAAACAGTGACTCGCAATGGCACAAAGGCATATTATTTAGTCAATGTTTTGTCTCTTCTGCCTTCTTTCCTAGTCCCTTCATTTCCAAGGAATAGAATTGCAAAATGTCACAATCAAAAAGGATATATAAGAACAAACAATATATCTAAGTCATGCTCCTGATGAAGGAACCTAGGCCCGACTAATGAGGGCAGGCATTTCAACCCAGGACCTCTGATTCCAAGTTCAACAGTCTTTCCTCTTTATCACACAGTCACCACACAAGTACATATTTTTTGTGTGCTTTTCCTTATTCTACTTTGCTTTGGTTGTCAGTGGCAATAGGAGTGTCATAAAGCTTGAGTTTCAGCCACTTTAAAATGTATAAAAACCCTGTGAATTATAAGTGAAGAGTTTGGGTTACAGTTCTGACATACAAGGTGGTCATACAAGGCAGTGTGCCCACCAAATATCTCTGCTGGCCACTGTCAGACCAAAGTCAAATTAATATAAGCTGACAAGTGATTTCTTATGATCTCAGGTCCTTATTAATATAATTTGATCTGATATAAAAATTAACTATCTTTTCTCTGCAGAAGATAAAGTCAGGTATTATCACTCAAAGAGATGGCTATGCAGAAAGTGCTAGAGGGAGAGAAAAGACCTGGCATCAGCAAACTAACTTGACTCAGATGCATGAAGATCATGAGCTCTACAGTCTGATTGACAGGAACACCAGGAAGACTGACAATGGAGTTGCGGAGGCATAATGTTTCCTATGTGTAATTTCTGCATGGTCGTCTCACATACCTGTCAAAAAAGTATATATCATTTATATACTGAAGTTATTTCTATCATTTTTGCTCTAAGGAACTATGAGAGCTTAGGGAAAAGATTATATTCATATAATGCAGAACTTTATTTTCAGTTAAGTCCCACGCTTAGTATATAATTTTTGGTATTTTTTTTAGAATTTCTTTGGTTTTGTTTGTTTCACTAGATTTGAGAATCAGTGTGGCTTATTAAATGGCAAGTAGGGTCTACTTGACATTATAAGAAAACTTAGGATTGGTGAGAAAATACAGGGCTTGATATCAGTTGCTCTAGATGTATTTCAATAAAAGAGCTAATAAAAATTGATTATAAATTTATGTCCAAAAACATTCACTAAATATCCACGATGTGAAAAGCACAGGAAGTTCCAGTGATAGAACACTATCTGCAAGTTTTATAATCTGCTTATGATGATTAAATGCAACATAGGGGAAGAGACAGAGACCTTAAGCAAATTATTATAGACAATGCATTAAGGAAGAAATTGTTAACTTTAGAAGTGAAAGCAAGGGAGATTTCATGGAAGAGATGACATCTATTTTGAAACTAAAAGAAAGAAGGAGGTGTAGACGGGTAGGGGTGAGGAAGGTAGAGAGAGAAAGTCAAATGTGTTGAGTGCCTTCGTGCCACATGCTATGTTAAAAACGTAACCCAGATGATCTGAATTAATCCCCCAAAAATACTACACTAGGAGATCTATTATTGTTCCCAATTCTTCACCCTCATCTTCTTATCTATCTGTTTCTCCCTATGAGATTGTGATTCCTTCCATTGGGGGTGGATTATATTTCCCCATTCAATGACGTGACTTCCTTAGGCCAAAGTAGATGTGGTGCAAGCAAAGACTTGAATTGTACATGCACAGTTGGACAGTTAGACCTTCTACCATCCCCATGAGAAACACAATCTTTACATCCCACTGATCTCCCAAAGTATGGGAGATCCATGGAGAAGTCCTAAACGGAGCCCAGCATCTGGAGCTGAGCCCAGCCAACCCACAGATGCATGAGAAATAAACATTTTATTTTATGCTACTGAGTTTTTGAGGTTGGTTGTTCCAAGGCATTATTGTGTCAGTAGCTAATTAACATACCTGTATAGAAATTGGAACTAAGCCCTAGAGGGGAAAAGTGGTTTGCTCAAAGACTAGCTAGTAATAGGAAAAGCCCTGTTTAGAATTCTGATGTGCTATAGATCTAAGTTTATATTCTATTGCATGAACCCTTAAGAGAAGGGGTGAATTAGAGAGAAGGACATTCTAAGGTTAGGGCGGTTGAATGAAGAAGGTCACGGAGGTAAGAAGGAAAAGCCTATCTTGGTTGAAACTGGCTGAGGTAGCCTAATGATTCATGAGGTTAGAAAGGTAACTTTGCTCTAAATTCAGGAAAGTCTTGAATGTCAGGCTCAGGAATTTCAGCTTCATTTTCAGACATGAAAAGCCATCAAAACATTCTGAATATGAAAGCAACCTACTGAAGTAAGGCAATTCAGGAAGCCCCATTTCATACAAACATTTAGTGGGATCGCTCACAGGCTTTTTCAGTAATCTAGACGGTAAAGTAACAGACAATAGACAATTATTTCTCACGTTTAAGCCAAGATTAATTGTACTGGCCCCAGTAGACACTTCTCATAGAATTGAAAGATTTACTTTTATTTTAAACACATCTTCTGGACTGGTCTGATTGCAAATTTACTTCATGAGTTTTAACTTTCAATTTACTTCAACATATCTTTCATCTAACATTCATCAATTCATTATGTGTATATGCAGATGCATCCAGCAATTTGTAAACGTGGTTAAAGAAGTTGCTTGGCACCTGAGAGATAAAAAATCATAAATCTACTGCCTTTAGGCTAAAATGCTAACTAAAGAAGGAAATGACTATGATATGACAACGGCATCAACCAAAATAGAGAATTACTCATGATGAATGCTCAATGGCCTGGTTGGTTGGAGACCTTTCCTATGCCAACTATGCCAAGGGCTTATGAAGAGGAAATGCATATATTTTAATTCACTGACTTCCATTAATAAAAAGTACTTATTTACTCAAAGCATAACTACATGACACATTAATTAAATTGATTAGAAGTACTACAATTTAGTCTAAAGATCAATTAGGTATATATCATAGCATATAAACTATGTAGTTTTTACTGAGGCCTAAGATTTACAAATATAAAATTATTATTCCCATTGTATACTTATCACTATATTTGAGAAAAAATATCAACACAGGAAGATTTTTCAAACAACATCCTTCACTTTCTATTATATACAATTGCCTTTCAAGAAAGTTTTCTGCAAATCAGAACATATAAGGAGTCTTTCTCCAGAAAGATAAAAGGTCAAGTTATAGATGTGAGAAGCACACACCTGCAAACATATCATTCCATCCCTACCCTCTCCCATCTACCAATTTCTTTTTCTATCACCCTTTCCCTCCTTACTAGAGGTCCAAGGCTCTGGTGGGATTTGGCTATGGATTGTGTACATGTTGGGGGCAGAGTCGTTGTCTTTAAAAGATTGTATTTCTGGGGGCCAGCCCCTTGGCCGAGTGGTAAAGTTGGCACACTCTGCTTTGGTAGCCAACTGTTCGCAGGTTCAGATCCTGAGCGCAGACATACGCACTGCTCCTTAAGCCATGCTGTGGTGGCATCCCACATAGAAAAAGTAGAATGACTTACAACTAGGATATACAACTATGTACTGGGGCTTTGGGGAGAAAAAAAAGAAGAGGGAGATTGGCAATAGATGTTAGCTCAGGGCCAATCTTCTTCACCAAAAACAAGAGGCGTATTAAAAAAAAAAAAGAACTGTAGTTTTTTAATCACCAGACATAGGCTTCAGATTAGAAGGAATGTAAAGTACTATTTTCAACTGATAACTACTTGCAATTCAGATCTTCCCTTTCTATTAGACACACAACATTTCCAGGGATTTGGGAAGCACCATAGCAGTCTTTTTTTTTTTTTTTTTTAAGACGTACTCATTTTAGGATAATTTAACTAAATGTGTCACTTATTTATTGTCAATGTTCTTTAATGAATGAGCACAAGCATCTCAAAAACTACAAGAGTTTTAGTAAATCAGGCCCTCCATAATTGGAAAATTCCCTTTCCCTATTTCCTTTGCTTCAGTCTTGAGAAAAATTTAGTGAGAAGTTGTCTTATATGAGTGAATTCAATAAGTGAAAATTCAGGAATTCTGAAACTAAATCAAGACCATGGGAAGAACTGAGAGGAGACAAAAGAGGACTCAAATGAGATTTTCAAGTGGTCAGAAGTAGGAGAGAGTTTATTTCTCTTTTGGAATACGTAATAAATATTTAGACTCAAATACAAAATGACTACATGATTTTTTAAAGTGTAAAATGTGTAAGTATTTTAGACTAGAGGCTATCATTCCTTTGTTATTTATATTTTTTAATTAAAGAAAAAAGACAAAGAGAATTAATAAATCTAGGTAAAAGAAACTCATGTTTGAGCTGAGCTTTCTTTTTCTGTGGTGAGACAGTGTTCTCACCAGAGGATTGTATTACTTACTCCATCATTTTCTGGAAAAGCTTCCAAACATGAAATTTTGTTTCTAGTAAATATTTCTTAGAAACTCAAGCATCAAGGATGACTGTTTCAGGCTGCTCTAATTCTCCGATAATTTATATTCCTAACAAGGTTTTGCATCTAGGAAACCATGATTTCTGTTGAACGAGAACCCAGACTCTATGAATCGTAGGATCTAAGGCTGCATTTTTGGCTCCTACCATCATCCCCAAAGGCATAGCCAGGTTGGATTTCTGGGAACAAATTGTATGTGAGTGTTGGGGGTTCCTCCCACTGGATGAGGGAGGGGATGATTGACCAGCTTCTCTCTCTGCCTTTCACTCCTCCACTGATGTTTGGACCACATGCACCACATTGTTTCTTCTAACACTGTGTCCTCATGTCATGTCAACATATTAATATATATACATACGTATATATTCACAGACATATATATGTGTATGTATCTGTGTGGGTGTGTGTATTATTTTTCAGTTTTTGAAAGGCCCCATCTTGGCCTATGTGTTTAGGGAGAATAATTACTCCTTCCTGCTTTGTCCATCACTCTTCTTTCTCACCTGGCTCCAACTAACTTCTCCTAAGTTTATAGTCATTTCCAGAAGGTCAAAGGACATGAAGACATCTTCCAGACTCTACCCCCTGGCTTTCCAGGAACCCAAGCAAGTGACTGCAAATTACCTCCCAAGATCCCAGTGACTCAAGGTTCAGGTCTACTACCTCTCTCCAACATTTCCTCACGTCCCCAAAGCCCTACTTCCTCATCCCCTTGTTGGACATCTTAAATCATGAGGGAAATGAAAATTTAATCCTCTCTCTGCAAAAGGTTAGGCACTCCTCAGTTAATGAATAGCTATCCCTTAAGGGTGTTTGAAAATGTTAACCAAAAACCACATGAAAGGTATTCAGCACAGCAATCTGCTAATAACTTGAGATTAAAAAGTAAAGATAAAGCGTAGCATTTTATACGGTTTTTAAATAAATACTTTTACTTTAAGGCCTAACATTTCCGCTTTTTAAAGGAAAGAAATATTTAAAAGTTCATTAATATTTCCTCCTACCACCCACATCCAGTTTCACACCCCACCCCCAAGACACACAGAGCCCTTAGGAGAAAGGGACAGGCAGACAGACAGACAGACACATCCTGGATAACTTGCTGATGATTGTACCAGGAAACAAACATGTCAATTATGCAAACAACTGGAAAATTCCAAATATAGAATATAAACATAGTATAATTTATTATTAATTTACATGGTATTAATTCATATTTCTATAATTTGTACATTTTATTATCAATTATATAAATTATTAATTTATTTACACTATTTTCTATATTTCAAATTTTACAGCAATTTCATTAAATTAACTATTCTGACTCAGTGTAGAAAACTAGAAGGCTTCAGTGCAGTTTAATTTACATAAAATGAGAATTTTTAGAGTGAGTGCTTAAAATACTCAATGCTCAAAATAATTTTTTGTTTTTAATTAAAAAAATATGAATTTTCATTTCTTAAGATTGTCAGTTGACACTCAAGATTAAAAATGGTTTAAGGACATATTGCAAATTTCTTTTCAGAAAGGAGAAACAAAAAGGCCTCACCCTCATCTCTAAAAACAAAGCCAATTAATATGCCAGGCTCCTTTCCTCCACCAAAAATAATGGCGCATTTGCATACAGCAGAACTAGGAAGCTAGTCTCTTCATCAGCATATTATAATGCCTCCCGACAGCCTCACACACTGCCTCATCAACATCATACTGTTTCAATTACACATTTTTTTACCCACTTCACAGTGCTAAGCCATCTTCACTTCTATCTCACCTCCAGCTGCAGTATTAAATTTAACTACATTTTTCCAAGTATAGACGGATTTTCTGCAAGTCAGAAACCAAAGAATCACTAACATTGTATTGTTCCAGGCCACAAAAGAAAGAGGAAAAGGCGGGAGGGAAAAGAACCATGGTGGATTTTAAAGAAACAAATAATCCCTCCCCACAAAAGCCTGACCCTCTGAACCAATGGCAGAAAGAGTTAAGAATTGGCTGGAGCACAGTATGGGGTCCCTCTACCAGTGAAATGGAAATGGTCTTTTTAAGAAACGCTGAAGCCTTCTCACTCGCCTGTGATCATCCTACCAGTTCTGCTCCACCTCGCAAGGGGCATGAAGCAAGGTCTTTGATTTTGCCAGCGAACTATTGAAAAGGCTAAATAAATAAATAAAGACTGGGCTTGAAAAGATGAGCTTTAATTTAGCAAACACCGCAGAGACATGTCCCGAGATAACTGCCACCTCACGTAAAAAATGTCTTCAATTTAGATCACGAAGAGAAATTTCGATACAGCAAAGGAAAATAATTCCAAAAAAGCATAACTCTTATGTGGCTGTATTCCTAGGAAAAAGTCTAGGCAGACTGAAGGAAAACTCCCTCATCTTTCAGAAATACTTATAATTGCATGAATACATAGTATCCAGAGAGCTGACTTATGAGAGTGAGTTTTCATAGCAATAGAGCAGGTTGGAAATCAGAACGTAACAGATTTCTTGGTGTTTGGAAGATTTACGAAAGTTTCACACTACCTCCTTCCAAATTGACATTTCATCCTAATTGGTTAATTACCATTTTTCTCTTTCAGTGGCAAAAAGATCCTGAATAATGCAGTTGCAGCTGGATTGTCCTTAGGTGAATCCCAAGCTGGGTAATTTCCGTGTTTTCTCACCCTCTGTTTATATTTAACTCAAAAACTACAACAGAGCTCTCTTTGGCTCACAGACCCTAAGCCTTACTATAAAATCTGTGAAAACTAGCAATCCGGGCCTGTTTTGGTTCTCAGAAGGCTGGACCATGTCTGAGCTGATGGGACAATTTGAAAGAAAGCAGCATTTTTTCTCCACAAGTTCTCTGCGTTTCAGCGGCAGCTTTGCAGCCCAACAGGAGGTCTGCAGACATCTGGGTTCGAAGGATGTGAGGCTGACTGTAAAGCGCAGTCTTAGCCTCAGCACTGAAATGATCCGTCTGCGATTTGGGAATATATGTCTACCAGTGACTATGTGACACTGCCTTTTTTTAATCAATGCCAAAATATTCAAAAATAAGTAACATTTCCAATAACTGAAGCCTTCAAATATAGAGATTTTCAAATTGTCTTAGATTTGAATCACAGGTTTGGTTCTCCCCCTCCCCCACCCCGCACTGTGTATTTATTGTCTCCTTATAGACTAGCTATATGCTAGATTCTGGACCTAAACAGAGAGCAAAACAATACTGTGGTCCCTGGTAGAAAACCAACATTAAGTAAATAATCAGATAAATGTAGAAATTGCAAATGTAATAAAAGCTAAAAAGGAGAGATAGATATATGGGGCTAAGAGACCCTCCACAGAGGCATTTGACCTAATCAAAGAGGTCTTGAAAGAAGACTGGGCTGATCTGAAAGGTAAGTAGGAGTTGACAAGACAGTGAGGGGAAAGAAGAACAAGGAAGAGGGAACAGCATGTGCAAAGGACCTACAATGGCAGGGAGCACACAAAGGGTGAACACAAAGAATAGACTAAAAATTTTTTTAAACCAACATGCCTAGAGGAAAAGAGTGAGTAAGGTGGAAGATAAGGACAGAGAGAAGGTGGAGGCCAGATCTTGTAGGCCATGTTTAGGAGTAGAAGACAGGGATGAAAATAAGAATATCTTTATAGGCCATGTTGAGATCTTTTGCAGGGGATGAGGAGGTATTTGTGTTTTGTAAAGATCACTCTGGCCACATGGTGGAGTAGTGACTAGATGGGTAGATGAGTTGGAGGCTATTGCCTGCAGCAACCTGAGCAGCAGTGGTAAGTGGTGAGCTCCTGGTCTGCCCCACTGGATTTCAGTCATGCACCTTGCTTTACTCTTTACTTGTAGACATTCATTCTCTATCCTGCACTCCACTGCCTGAGGAATCTTCTGAAAGCTCAACTCGGACTATGTAGTTTTCCTATTTATGTCCATTTGCCATGTCCTTATAGCAACAGGATCAGTCAATGCTGGCACTCAAGGCCTGATAATGGGATCTCAACCTAGTTTATAGGTCACATCTCTACCTCCTATCTGTCCAAAGCTCTACTTTGTCTGAAGTAGTTTACTTACCTCCCTTGTATTTGTTTGTGTCCTTCAACCACTCAGGATACCCTTTGCCTCTTGCTGTCCTGCTTCTCTTTATACTTGTGTTCAGGCCTGAATTAACCTCCCATTCACCATCCCGCTTAAATATCTTCCTTGTTTTCTGTTAAGAATTCCCAGACCACTGCAGTCCAAGACAGTTCTCTCAACTTCTTCCACATGCATTTCTTGTTATTTGGCAATTAGTCATGCCTTGTTTTGCTATACAAATTATTAATTGATAATAGTAATTTTTTTAGCTTTCCATATATGTATGTTTTATCTCTTCATCTAGTTAATAAAGGGCTGGTGGCAGGGACCCTGCCATGCATTTCTTTGAGCCTTTCTCAGCACCTGCACAATGCTTTGTACATTTGTATGTGTTCTGTGAATGAGAATTGCTTCAAATTTGCTCTGAGATATGCTTTACCTTTACCCATGATGGGAGGGAAGGGTTTCAGAGGTCTCCACATAATCTGCTTAATCAGATTTGCAAAATTCATGGAGTAACAGATGTGGCAAAATTTCCACAATAATATCAAACCTGAATCTCCGATAACTCTGGTTTCACCACTGAAGAAAAAAGAGGTTTTGTAGTGAGAAATAATCTGGATTCCAATCCTGGCTCAATTGCTTACATTCTAAGAGATTTTAAGCCAATTCCTCACTTCTCTAAGATTCTGTATCTTCATTTGAAAGATGGGGATAGTCATACCTACCCAGCAGACTACACGTAATAACATGATACAAGTCTAAGTAAACACTTAGAAAGCTGTCTGGCCATTAATATTAAAAAAAGTATATACTTTCTCTTCAGCTCTTCTCATCACCCCAATCTAATGTACATGCATGCATTTGCACACACATGCTCACACACACACACACACACACACACACACTTTTTTTCTTCCTTCTTTTATTTTCATTTTGTGGCTGCATTGATTTCTCAAATCTATCATCTTTTTCTTGTTTTTCTCCTCTCTTTTCTTCTTTCTCTCTTTTTCTTTACCTGATGAACACCTGACAATAAGACTTTGGAAATCACAACTGGAAAAATACAACCACTATTGACAACCTTTTCAATATACCAGTTACATTATTGAATGTCAACAGGAAGGGTAAGACCTTCCACCAAATTCCTTTTTCTATTGTCCAATAAGCAAACATTTCTGGACTGAGCCATTAATCCCCCTATTGTATTCTCTTCCCCACGGTCTAACTGAGTAAGATTAGAAATCAAGAGAAAAAAACAGTTGAGAGATTAGGAGATACTGACAATTCAAGCTCACAAAAAGTCTCTGAATGCCCAAGAAACAAGAAAGGTTAGCCTTTCTCATTAAAATCTATTTGAATCAGTGCAAAGTCTGAAGCCATCACATAATGTTTATTTGTTATCTTTGTATACTCGAGGTGTGGTAAGACAGTCAAAACAAGACTGGCCCCATTTGATATTACCTTCTCTAAATGTCCCGACAATGACTATATTCACCTAATAAATATAAGTATTCAGGGCATTCAATATGTATCAGGTGCTGTAAGAAATAGAAAGAAAGAATGCTGCTCAGTTCCAACTGTCAATATTTATTTATCACTTTTTAGATGTGCACTATTTAATGTCACATGAAAACAAGCAAGCACTACTATGGGGCTGTTTACCAAGATCCTAGAAAAAAAGATCTTGACTGTTGCATTTCTCAATTTATTGTTAATAATGCCTACTAATTTTTATGTATCACTGACATTCATCCACATAATTTCCCTTATTAAAAAAATTTTCCTATATAGAAGTGTAGAGATAAAATAAATGTGTATTTCTAACTCAAAAAGATATATGTTTGACAATTTATGTGACTCTAACCTGGGGGGCATATTGAAAAAATAAAACCCTCAAAATTTTGCAAAATCAACCCAACCTTGAAAAGATATATGTGAAATTTCCCTGAATCTATTAGAGTCTTTCATTATTATTGTTATTTTAAAGAATTCTTTTCTCTAGTTTCATTAAACTTCTGACATGAAATAGTGAGTGTTTCATACAGATGGAAGAGGTCTGGGTAGCACTTACGCTGACTAACAGTGGCTTAGCTACCTCCAAAGTGATTCCTATTAGAATGAAAAATAAATAGACCAAGTGCCAAACTCAAAACTATTCTCTTACAGAGATAAACTGTAAGTGCTCTACAGAAAGCGAAAACAGCTCTCCGGGGAATGCTTGAGATTTGGGCAAAAGAACAATGCAACTGTTTCTGTAAGTCAAGTGGAGATACTTGGGGGAGGGGAGAAGTTGGAAGAGTTATGAGACACAGGCAAAAGAGCGGCCAGAGAGTGGAGCTAAAAGTAAGGTCCTGATTTATTTGACTGACCTTGCAGACAAACACCACGTCAGTTCTGAAAACGAAACGAAGAAACCTCATGATGAATATAAACCCCATTTGCAACAGGAAGGCTAATTGTATTTTTTAAGTCTTTAGCAACATAAAAACTATCACCTAGTCTTCAGGATTAATAAGATCTTTCAAAGCTTCAAGAAAAATGAGTTTCCTAAACATGACTAACAATTTATATGTCTTGCTTTTGCAAAACCTTTACTGATATAATGATCAACTTAGGTGTTTCTAACTCGTTCAACAACACTGAAAACTGTTCCTGAAGAACTGCAGAATGAAGATGGATACATGATTTATTCCCCTTTTTCTCTGATACAAAAAGCTAAAATTGATTTCAAAAGAATTGTCTGGAAGTTGTACTTATGCTTTAGCAAGAGACCCCAATAAATCAAACGTGGTTGTCTATTCTGAACAAAAATCCAGGAAGAAAACTTGTGACCCACTCTAGAGAAATCTGAGCAACTTTCTTAATCCTTAGAGTACAAACAAGCCTCAGTTTGAATTTACAACCTGGTGCTGAACTTGGATATAACTTAGGAAAAAATAAAAATGATTGTACGATGCTCTCTCTCAATTTTAACTCCAATATACTTGGTAGGAAAATATCTCCATTTGAGAGATGCTGCTAGTATGGATTCTTTCACAGAGGGCAGAAACTGACCAGCAGTAAGAATGGGGGTCCTTAGGAGAAGAGCCTACGAGGACTCCACTTTCAGCAATGATTGTATACAAAATGTGAAGACAGAAAGAGGATTATCAATTAGGAAAAATAACGACCCAGCTCAATTGTATTTGTTTGTTTAGAAAGATTTAAAAATACTGGCAGTAAGAATAAGGAGTGAGTAGGTAAAGGTAGTAAAAATAAAACTAAATAATATAAAACTCTAGTAAGTTGCATTGTAAGGGCAAACAACAGAACACAAAATGGCAATGAGGAGGGAATATCCAAAAGAGGTAGAAACAAGGGTCAAACCCAGCATGCCAGGTAAACCCTGCATTTCTGATTCATGTTAGAAGACATCTTAATTTTTAAATTTTCCCCAAAGGGAGACTCAGTCAATGACATGTAATAATCTGAAACTTGAGCTGCTCTTCCATGAGTATATATTGAAGCAATAACTATTTTAGGAATTCTACACATGTGACAATGAGCCCCATGCTATCTTTTTTTCCCACTACACAAGATGAAATTGTAAACCAAATATTTACTGTACCCTTACTGTGAACTTGCTTTTTTTTTTAATGCTATTTAAAGCATTCAACCTCTTTTTTGGAAAATTCAGTTAAAGGGGCTTATTGAATATTTACTGCCTGTCACCAGTCCAAGACTGAGCAGAAAGAATGGGAGCACGTCTTCAGATGGGCAGGACTTTATCACCAGCCCTAAGCAAATGCTGTGTTTTCTTATTAATGGTGGTATCCATTTTTGTCAAGTAAATACAGCTGAAGCCTCTGGTTTGGCCATTGAACATCTTCTTTACTCCCTCATTCTCAGAGGTATGCGAGGTAGTCTGCCTTATCAAGTTACGAATTATCTTCTCACTGCTGCTGTCCCTAGATTTGCCCTATACTCAATCTCCTTTACATTAGATCCAATATCACTCAGCTGAGTAAAGAGCTATTTCCAATTCTGTTTGTCATGAAGAAATGTATAAATGAAAATAAACATAGCTGATCAATTAAGAAATGTCTCAAAATATGAAATTCATATTCTTGTTTAAAAGATGAATTTTAGACTATAACATATTTATGAATATGTGGGAACTTCATATTTATCTAACATCAGAAAAAGAGGTATTAGATTTGAAGGAATTTTCCAGAAAATTGAATTTTACAAATTAAAGGTTAAAACTAATCATTAGAATGACTTTAGAGCAACATAATCCTAAAAGATGTTACACTTATTTCCGTTTAAATAATCAGAATGCAATGTATGTAGGTTAGACTTTTCTGAATAACTGATTCAACTGGTATCATGGTATGGTTTTTCAGTTTTTTGGTTACTTCCTTTGGTATCTAAACATCAGCTCTCACCTCTTGCAGCAGCCAGTCACCCTTTACTAGTAACAACCCTTTTCCCTATTTATTGCTTATAATTTGTGGTAGGTTGAGAAATTTGATGCCAAGTCTATTAAATCTGAATCTAAATACATACAAGTAGGATCAGAATAATAGCTTGAGGCGACCTCTCAGAGTCCAAGAGTTTGGTGCATGATATCTGCTTTTAGACACCCAAACACCCTTTTTACTTTGTGTGTAAGTGTGTGTATATGTGTGTGTGAGAGAGAAGGAGAGACAGAGAGAGATTGAGCGTGTGAGTGGGTGATAGAGAGAGCGTGTATGAATGTGCATCCTAGAAGTGTGCGTAAAAGACTTTGCTCAAGCCACAGACTTCATGTCCCTCTAGGGATGGCTTTTAGAACCAAAATAATCCTAAAACTAGAACTTATTTTATAAAAGCATCTTATAGGGTTTTTTGGGATTTATTTTCAGTATTTCGATCTGTCTCCCAAATTAGCTCTTTCTCTGAAAGATACAGAACTCAGGAATGCATTTTTGACTGAAAAAAAAAGTCAGTGCTTTAAAGTAGAGAAAGGTATTAAAAACTGCTTTGAGGTGCTGCATTTCTAACCTCAGTTGGGATTTACACAGGCATCTGCCTTTGCCTATTTCTTCTTATGATGGACTTGCAAGCTAGAAAGAAGGCTGTCTTGATTTTTAAAGTTGAAGTCTTGGCCATAAAACAAAATAAAAGAAGATTGCCCACAGGAACCCTCTATTTTAACCAATAACGCAAACAAGTCTGTTTCTTAGACAACGCGAATGATCACTAGATAAGAAATGGCCACCATAAACTGTTCTACAGAAAAGTTCTGAACTAAAAGTTAGATAACAAGGGATGTTACTTTGACATATAGCACTAACTAGCAATGAGCTCACAGGCAATCTCTTAACGATCTGCTTCCAGTTTCGTATTTATAAAATACAGATAATAGCAAATAGGGAGTTGTCAGACATCAGCAAACTACAGTCCCCAGACCAAATCCACTTGCCACCTGTTTTTGTAAATTAAGTTTTATTGGAAGGCAGACACACCCACCCACTCATTTATATTGTCTTTGGCTTCTTTCACACTACTCTGGCAGAGTTGAGTAATTACAAGAGAAACTGTATGGTCTGTAAAGCTAAACATATTTACTATCTAGCCCTTTATAGAAAAGTTTGCCTACCCCTGGTATATATGACACTACAAGGGTATCAGGAAAAATAAATGTCATAATAAATAGGAAAGTGATCAAAATGGTATTACTAGCTAATATTGATAGTGCTACCGAGTTTCAGGTACTGTGGTAAATGTCATATATGTCATTCCCTTTAATCCTTAGGACAATCATGAGCTAGTCTCCACTGTTGTGTATATTTCATAGATGAGGAAACTGAAATGCAGAGCTCAGTAATTTCCTAACCACATATAGCTGATTAGATGAAAAGGCAAGGATCAATCCAAGGTTTCCGGATCTAGAGGGTTCTTTACCAGTAGGCACGCTAGGCCTTTATATAAGTGGAAAGTTCTAATTGTTAAGCATATGAGCATTTTTATTAATTCAAATATTATTAGCATTATTTTAATGTAGAATTTAAGATAATACATAACTAAATATTTGCTCTAAGTGTGAACTGCTAATGACAGGCAGGTGAATTTTTCTCTTCTCCTTTGGGCCCATGACTTATGTGAACAAACAGTTGAGATGATCTTTTTCCCTACTGTATTTATGTATATGTAGTTTGGTTATAAGGTTCCAGATGAAAGTAAAAGTGATCCTGCTCAGTCTGACTGTGATAATCCCAGAAGTAGGCAGCCAGGGAATTCCCGCCTATCTTTGTGCCTGTGGTGGGTGAGCCTCCAGAATGAAGCAAGCTACAGCTCTGGGAGGGGCTCAGCACTGAAAGCTATAATAAAAACTAAAAATCATAAAAAAAACTAAAAATCAAGACAGCATTGGCGTTTGTTTTCTAGGGAGGCAGGACGAGTGATAAATTTTGTCTACCTTATAGAAACACAGTCCCAGCCTTTGTATCTGCAGAAAGAAAACTGAGAGGTTCTTCTGTGAAAACGTTAAGATGCAATATTTGTTTAAAAAAGTAAAGAATTCTATTCAAATTGTTTCCTCTTGAGAACCAGCACGACTTAGTTCAATTCAGCAGATCTCAACAAAATTATGGGAGCCTATCACTCTAGGTCTCCTGGACGAGCAGTCAGCTCAGTGTCTTCTGCTCTGAATGCTCTTCCATGAAACCTCTGTTCTCCACAAAGGTCAGGAAGCTCATTCCACATGGCTGCCACCACAGCCTTTTAGGAGATAATTGGAATTATGCTTGATTCTACAATGTTACACGTTTCAAACAAAGAGGAGCAAACAAATTTACTTGTATCCAGTTCTTTCAACCGTGCCAAGCCTATCAATCTGATCATTAACGAGAAAAAGAGAAGAAAGAAGAATTAGTGCCTTGGATTCCAATTTTAGCTCCCAGATTTCTGCATCCTATTTTATGAACTCCATATGTAGGATATCATTTATTTATTCACCTTATTTCAGACAAACAGCTTTTCCACAGTAGCACCAAATAAGTTAAAATTAGAATGAGGGCTGAATTGAAAAAGGAACCTTTCAGCAATTGTGCCCTGCGGTCTCGGCGCTGCTTGCTTTCTGCCAACGAGAAGAGATAATCTGTAATGAACTCTAGAGACAACTGGAGGGACAATGATAAAGTCAATTCAGGAAGAATAAAGCAGAGCAAAGAGAGAGGCCTCTTCTGTCCAACCAGGTTGTGTGCAGTTTGAAAAGAACTAAATCTGGGAGATAAGCTTTTTTGGAATATATTTTACAAAATCAATATTCACTAAACAAGTTCAAACAAATGATAAATAGAATGTTACACTGTTTGAGGGGAAAAAAGTTTCCTCAGTTTTCAAACCGCGGAATAAGTAATAATGCCTTCAGTTACTGAAAATTTGGAAGTGAGAGGCCACAAGTTCTGGTCTTCCTTTCACAAAGACAGAAATGACTGTAGCCAAAGCATTTAGATTGAGGGTTATGAGTCATTTGCCAAACAAAACCACAAGTTGCCAGCTTCACTTACTTAAATTCTTCTACCAGTTTTTAACCATGAGATATTTAACCGAAATAAAAAAGAATCTTAAAAAGTCATTTGATTTAAAATTTTTATTTCAATCAGCCTGATTCTGGAAGGAAGGAAAGAAAAGAAAAGAAAGAGAGAGAAAGGAAGAAAGAAAGAGAGAGAGAGAGAAAGAAAATAAATTAGACACCATCTCATGGGGGAAAAGTGGTAAAAATAGTTGAAGAAAAACATTTAGAATCATTAACGTTTGAGCTTGTTTTTAACTTCATATAATCCTGACAATAACTTTAAAACAAAGCTGTTGATAAATTTAGAATTAAATGTATTAGATAAAAATAAAAAGAAATCTAATTGCTACTTTCCAACACATTTTTATTTCTAGTTATTTCTGCTGATTTGGCTGAAAAGTCTCAAAGTGTGACCAGAAAGACTATTTATTTATATTATTCTTATAACAAAATGGATGGCCCAGTCTGTAACCTTTTGAGGGTCAGCCCTCAAGAAATCACCAAGAACCACAAGCCTAATGAGAAGCTAATTAAAAGACGAAGCAATCCAAGGAGAGAGGAGAGATGGCTGACATCCACAAAATCAGGCCTGCCAGTATGGATCTATGAAGACTAAATTACTCATTCAGTGACAACTTACTGCATGCATATATTCTTCATCAGTCCAATGCTATGCACTGAGGGACATTAAAAATAAAGCAATACAAAAAAGAGCTCTCGACTTTTAGCAGTTCGTCTTATAACTTGGAGGGGGAGGGACACAAAAGGTAAGAACACGACTGATCACATGCATCCTTGCATTAAGTTGTTCAAATGACAACTTCCATGAGGGTCCAGAGCAGCTCCAGGAGCACGAGCTTGAGCAGGCCAGGAAGAACCTTGGATGCCTGTGGGATTGGGCTAGAGGTAGAAGAGCACGCACGATTTGAATAGGTGAATATCTTTGAGTTTCCCCAGAAAGAAGACCCTGGGACAAGAAGCTCAGATGCCAGTGGTCGGAGGTGGTGAAATGAGACAGAAGAAGGAAAGGGACAACAAACAGGACTGTTATCAAGCCAGACACCCCTAAGGTAACTGGAGCCTGATGCTCCTTGAGAAATCTGAGGGTCACACGGTTCAGAATTGCCCTGCCCAAGAAGAAGAGAGCTGGAGTATTGATACAGTGGGGAAAGGGATCAACAAAACCAAGTGCCTGGAACTCTGGAATTCGGAATGGGCACTATATTCAGGTTGGAAGGGCAGCAGGTTAGGAGGGCAACAGAGACTTAGGCCTGTGGATCATTTAGTTCAATGCAAAGGAGGTATGCTAATGCTAAAGAAAACTTGTTCCAGCCTTAACTCAGGTAGACTAACGCTGGAAGAAATCTTAAGAAAATATCTACCTCTAAAAATTCCTCAACTTCAGACAAGAAAAATGAGATTCAGAGTCCATTAACCTACTGTTTTATGGCACAAAGCTAGGGTAGTGCATAGCTGGAGAGAAAAGCCAGGTCTCTTGCTTCTTAGCTCAGAGTTCTCTTTATTAAACCTAACATAAGCCTAGCATTTGTTTGCAGAGACCTCACAAAGCATGGAAGTAGATTATCTATGCTAGCAGTGGAATTTATTACTAATCACTGTCTCTTAACCATAGGAAATGTTGTTCCTGACTCTTTCCTTTAATTCTCAAGTGTCGTCCTGATGTGCCCCTCTTCCCATTTGATGCTCTTCTATGTTCATTGCTAGAGTTTACTGCACAGCCCCTCCCAACCAGCAATCCCACTTCAGGAGACACAAGAATGAGAGGCAATATGCACTGAAAAACGTTCATTTCAGCACTGTTTATAATAGGAAAATATTGGAAACAACCCATTGACAGGAAAATGAGCAAATAAAATATGGCATATCTAGAAGATAGAACTACATACAGCATCTAAAAATGAATTACAGCTAGAATGAGATCAGTACAGAGAGTTTTCAAAAATATAATGTTGAGTAAAAAAGCCAAGAAATAGTAGTCTGTTCAACATGAGGCCTTTTGTATACATTTAAACACACAAAACCATAGTATATATGGCTTATGAATATTTCCATATCTGTAGTAGAAATATAGTCTAGAAGATTTTACATCCAGCTTTTAACAGTGGTTGTTCTGGGCAAGGAGTGGGAAAGAGGTAATGGAGGAATGGGACTGAAGAGAAGAATTTTGTTGGAAATGTCTCATTCTTTTATTTAAAAAACAAAGAGCAGAAGTAAAGAGGCAAAAATGTTAATATTTTTAAAATTCTTCTTCTTCTTCTTCTTCTTTTTTTTTTTGGTGAGGAATATTGGACCTGAGCTAACATCTGTTGCCCATCTTCCTCTTTTTGCTTGAGGAAGACTGTCGCTGAGCTAACATCTCTGCCAATTTTCCTTTATTTTGTATGTGGGATGCTGCCACAGCATGGCTTGATGAGTGGTGCATAGGTCCACAGCGGAATGTGAACCTGCAAACCCTGGGCCACCAAAGCATAGCATGCAAAATTAACCACTAAGTCACCAGGTTGGCCCCAATATTTTTAAAATTCTTTATAGTGATGCATGAGTATTTATTATTTTTCTCAGTACTTATCTGAGTTTAAACATTTTTTAAGTTGAAAAACTAAAGTCTTCTAAATATCATCATCAACTTTCATATAAAAGGGAAAGAAATCAAAAGAAACACTATCGATGAAATGAATTCACATATAAGCAAATGTTCGTGCCTAGGGATGAGGTAAAACCTTCTTTACAAGTTCAGAGCTGTGGAGGGGGACTGCCTGAGTCTGAATCCTCACTCGACTTCCACCAGCCATGGGGTCTCAGGAAAGTTATTTAAACTTTCTGTGCCTGATTTTCCTTGTGTATAAAATAGAAATAATAACAACTCACCACATGGGGTTGTTTTGAGGATAAAAATGAGGTAACATTGTAGAAATATCCAGAACAGGGCCTGCCACACAGGCAGAACTCAGAGACATACAGAAGTGATCACCTTGCTTTGTTAGATTTCCTTAGATTTTTTTTACAAGGGTATTTCTCCTTTGACTGAAACCACCTTTAATACACTGATATGATAATTAATTATAAGAAGAGAAGATGGTACTGGCGCTCATCTGCAGCACCAAGTCTTGCTTTACAGCATAAAATACCAATGAATTGCAACAGCAAATTTCCCATTCATTCATTTAACTCATAAGTTAAACCTCATTATAATGTCATTTACTGTGCAGTATAATTCAGCACAAGAGATCTCTCTTGGGCCCCAGATAGAAGGATTTAATTAGTGGATTACCAAGAGGACTTTTCAGTCAAGTGGCATCACCTATGAGGCAAACTTCAAGGACAGAGTTATCAAAAGAGTGCAGCATCATTTTTTACAAGTATAAATGTTCAGGAGTTGACATGGGGAACATACAAGGCCTTAAAAAGCCTTCAATTTAGATTATTCAAGATAGAATGAAAATAAGAGAAGGTGAATAATCATGTAAACTATATATCTGACTTATCAGAAAGTCATAGGTAGAAAGTATCTACAAAACATATGTAGATACCAATGACACACAGAAATACATGAGGCAGAAGAGAAACCAGAGTGCTCCAGGGCTAAAGAAATCATTATTTGTGTGATTTTTGTTTTGATCCTTGCAAAGGTAAAAATAGCAATATTGTTTTCTACTTATATTTTGTACATTTCTAAACATCAGTGTTTCAGTACATTTACTGCTCACTATTTAAACTGCAAGCCCCATGACCACAGACATTCTCCCATAGGAGGGAAGTAAGAAAGATGGGTCAAAGTTTCAAACTTTTACCATGCTAGAGAACCTTTTTTTTTTTTTTTTTTTTTGGTGAGGAAGATTGGCGCTGAGCTAACATCTGTGCCAGTCTTCCTCTATTTTATGTGGGATGCTGCCACAGCATGGCCTGATGAATAGTGCTAGGTCCACACCGAGGATCCAAACCTGTGAACCCTGTCCGCAGAAGCAGAGTGTGCGAACTTAACCACTGTGCCACTGGGCTGGCCCCGCTATAGAACCTATTTTTTGGAAAGCCTACTGTGAAGTTTGAGACAGCAGACTCTAGGCCATCAATGATAAGCCTTTTTTCCAAAGAAGAAGGAGAGATTGCTTTGGTGAACTAGCTCACTCCCACAGCTCCAGAAGTGCCAGTTTCTGCCTTGAAAGCTAAATGCATATGTTTAGTATATAGATTATGACTGTGTCAGAACCCAAATCAGCATGCATCAAAAAGTACCAACATTCACTGAGAGAAATGTATTTTACTACTGTAAGCAATTTACTTTCCCTATTTAAATGGATTTTGTACAACACAAGGATAGAATGGCTAAAATAAGTGCGCACATCACAGATCTCTTTTTCCCTTAGGTAGTAAGCGAAGGTTTTGGCTATCTGGCACATCTATCACAGAAAAATAAATGAACACCATATGGTCTAACACTAAAAGAACAAAGCTTACCCATCTACATCCAACAATAATTGAATAGTTGAGTGATATTCAGCTTCACAAATAGAACTTTTGTTTTACCTTAATCTATATATTTAATTATGGTCTAAAAGCTCTATTATTTCAATTTTTGAAATAGTTCTATAAAAGTCAGTTTACAATATCATGAAACTTAATACTATGTGGAACCTTGCTTAAAAATAGCATCTAGGATACTTACATGAATACAAGATGCTAAATTTTCCTCGCACTATAGTGTATGAGTATATATCATACACACACACAAAAGTTATGGTTAAACCTCATCTCTCAAAGAATATCCATAATGCTCTTTTAATATATGGAGAAGTTAACCCCAATTTCTAGATTTAAAAGTTCTGTGGTGAAACTAGGTATTTGTGGAAAAGAAATTAGTTTCACGCAGGTATAGGGATACATTTATTAGTATACGTGCTTAAGAATGTTTCTGCACAAATATAGTTAAGTTGTGAGACTGATTACTGTAATACAATAAGAAATATATATATATATTTTTTTTTGAAGATTGGCACCTGAGCTAACATCTATTGCCAATCTTCTTTTTTTTTCTTCTTCTTCCCCCTAAAGCCCCCCAGTACATAGTTGTATATTCTAGTTGTAGGTCCTTCTGGCTGTGCTATGTGGGACACCACCTCAATATGGCTTAGATGAACGGTGGCATGTCTGCACCCAGGATCCAAACCAGCTAAACCCTGGCTGCCACAGCAGAGCACACGAACTTAACCACTCAACCAGGGGGCCGGCCCCAGAAATATATATATTTTGTCTTTCTTCCTGGTTCCTGGCACAGAGCTTCTAAAACCCTTCGAATCTCCTGAGTGATAGAGGTGATAGGAGCATCTTTTGTTATTCATAACAAGTCCCTTTTAACCATAGTTGAGTTTATGCTAATGAAGTGACTCTTGGTGAGTCTTTAGATAGCTTCAGGATGGGGACTGGTTGCCAGAAGAACCATGCAATTAGAGAATGAGAACTTTCAGCCCCATCCCCTGACCTCTGGGGAAGTGGAGATGGGCTGGAGATTGAGTTAATCCAGGCTCTAGCCAGAGGGCCAACGATTTAATCCATCATAACTACTTAATGAACCCCTAAACAACAGTGTTTGGAGAGCTTCCAAGTTGAATATATTGAGTGCTGGGAGGGTAGTATGTCCAGAGATGGCATGGAAGCTCCATGCATCCCCATACCTTGCCCTCTGCATTTCTTCCATTTCACTGTTCCTGAGTTGTACCCTTTATAATAAACCAGTAACAGGAGGTAAAGTGTTTCCCTGAGTTCTGTGAGTCACTCTAGCAAATTATTAAACCTGAGGAAGCGGTCATGGGAACCCTCAATTAATAGCCAGTCAGTGAGAAGTACTGGTGACAAGCTGGACTTTTGACTGGGATCTGAAGTGGTAACAGTCTTGTGGGACTCAGCCCTTAACTTGGCATATAACACTAATTCCAGGTAGATAGTGTCAAAATTGAATTGAACATTGAATTGAATTGTAGGGCATCCAATTGGTGTCCAGAGAGTTGGAGCACTGGTTGGTGACAAAAAAAAAAAAGTATGCACATATTTATTGTTAGAAGTGTTGTAGGAACAGCTCAGACTTGATGTCAGAAGTGGGATTTGCCAGGATGACCCTAGCTTATAGAAATATGTGGTTTGGGAACAGAAAAGACAAAAAAGTGAAGAATGAGGAACCTTTGATCCCTGGATGGCTACCTCGTCACCCATGATATAAAACCACAGCTGCGATGTGATCAATTACTAAAGTTAAAAGTTACCAATGGAGGGGCCAGCCCAGTGGCACAGTGGTTAAGTTCGCATGTTCCACTTCGGCGGCCTGAGGTTTGCCAGTTGGGATCCCAGGTGCGGACCTGGCACTGTTTGGCAAGCCATGCTGTGGCAGGTGTCCCACATATAAAGTGGAGGAAGATGGGCACAGATGTTAGCTCAAGGCCAGTCTTCCTCAGCAAAAAGAGGAGGATTGGCAGCAGATGTTAGCTCAGGACTAATCTTCCTCAAAAAAAAAAAAAAGAACGAAAGAAAGAAGAAAAGTTACCAATGGAATTTAGAAATAGCGGTAAATCTGATTCCTGAGGAGTTGGCTCATGAGGTATATAAGGAAATGCAATATAATAAGAAGCATGCTACAAATACAATTCCTTGTTTATTATTATCTGTAACAGCTAAAAGGAAAGCTAAAGAAAGTGCCGGGTCAGGTCTTGAATGCTAGAACAAACTCAGATTTTGGTCAGTCTGAGATTTGGCCACTAGCCTCAAAGCTGCCTACAAGGGGAACAATTATGCTGGGACAACAGAAAGTACTCTAGTCACCAAGAAGGTAATAATGTGGAGGGAGGGCAAAACCAAGAAACTACAATACCAGAGGGTATAATGTGAAGGAGTTGACTGATTTTGTAGACCAATATCAGGAGCTCCCTGAAGAACCTTTACTGAAATTGATTGTGAGAATGACTAATTTAGGAGCCCTATCTTTGGTTTTAAATGCTGCAGAATGGAAAAGCATGTTTGGGTTGATGCAGGACTCACAGTTCATTATGGAACAATCACAATGGCTATGTATGAACCAAACACACAGCGGGTTATTCCTAAGGGAACAGCCAGCATGGTGAACTGGACAAACTGCTGTAAGGTCTGTTCACTCTAAGAAGGGGGAATGTCCAACTCTCTACAAATGCCAAGTGGAACACCTTAGATAAAACAGTTTATATGCTTCATATGTAAGCCATGTGGAACTGGCTTTATGATAAGTGGGATATTCACCCAGTGAATATGCCATTATCCAGGTCATGGTAAGTGCTATGGTTAAGGGGGCCCCTTCTGCATGAATACCCTTTGTATCTCTACTGAGGCAAAAATCAAGCAACAGTTTGAGAAGCTTTATCAAACTTATTGTCTTGGCTTCCTCTCATGGGTCTTATAGATGCTAATAAAAACATTAAAATAATTAACAAGAGAATGCAGAGAGGCAGAGGAGAGAGTCAAGGCACTTGTCCCAGGAGGGTGGAAATTTTTAAACGGTTATCAAGAAATGAGGTGAATACAGCAAACATTGATGGTGGTGAAAAAAGAGGAAAAAGAAATGGGAAAGTCAAGAGATTCACCTGAGCAGGGTAGAAATCTTTACATGGTTATTAAGAAATGGGATGAATAAAACAGATATTGATGGAGCTGAAACAAAGGTCTTAATAAAGTACTATTAAAGCTTGAGTGGACCAAAGGGACTCCCTGCTGGCCCTCCAACATTAAAGGGCCCCAAACTAGTCTGGTCTATTTACCTCAGTTTGGAGGAATTTAAAAGCTGGAAGGCAAAGATTACATTGAGAAATCAGACCTAGAATCACATGGAGAAATAGTCAGGAAGATTAGTCAAGATAAATATTGACAGAAAGGCCAGGGTCCCCTGGCTCAACCCTCTGCTGGAGACCCAAAGTCTTATGTACTTAAGCGGGTAAAATGGTCAGGAGGTGAAAAGAATTTATGGGATTCCTTGATACAAAACCCGCAAGCACTGTGACACCAAAACCCACTGGTAAAGCCCTGAAGTGAACTACAACTAGACTGGGAGAATATACAAATGAAAGTCTTGATAGGATTCCAAATTTGGAACATTTGAACAGGCTCTATGTGAACAGGTTGTGTCTCCTTGACCTGAATGTTTTATGGGAATGGATATTATGTCTGGCTGGGGAATACTTACCCCACCAAGTATTGTAAAACCAAAACCTGTTAATGAAGTCCTAATGGAGGCTACAGTTAGGAATAGAAGTTTTCATGTGACTAAGCTGAAAGTTTGGAGAATTGGTATGTTTATTCAGGCTTTAGGTGAAGCAGTTGTGTCTCGTTTACCTGAATGCATTATGGAGATGGACATTGTATCTGTCTGGAGAATGTTGCTTATACCTAGCATTATAAAATAGAAGGCAGGTTAATCCATCCTTCAAGCAATATTAATTGGACATACTAAATGGGGATGCATAAGATTACCCAAACCCACTCAGTGTAGACTAGAACCTAGAGTGTTCATACAAACAAATTCTCTATGTGATAGCCCAATGTGGAGTGCAAACTGGGACTGTGGCAAAAGCTGGTGAATGACTCCCAGAGACAACTTCTGTGACTCTGAACTAGAGAATCACCCTCTGAGGGGAAATTACTAGCTTGCTACCAGACATCAACTGAAACTACTCCTATGACTGAAGAAAATGAAATACATCTTGAAACCTGTAATACCCATGAGGCCTTGGATGATGTTAAAGAAACACTATAACAGAGAGGTCAGTGCCCAGAAGAGTTCCCTAATAAAGTGGAAATGGTTTATACAGGATCATGCAACTGGAGGAATACTTAGACAGTGCCCTATAAACAGCTCTCAACTGACCAAGAAAGAGCCGTTTGGTTTGTAGACAACAGTTCCAAGGTAAACAGACAATATCCTGTTTGCAAGGCCCCCACTCTGATAAACAAGGTAAAAACAAATCAGCTTGGCAGGCTGTTTTATGAGGAAAGCCCCTATGTTTCGGGTTTTTACCAACTCATGGGCAATAGCCAATGGCCTGGCCATGTGGTCAAGCAGGAGGGCAATGGAAACCCGGCCTATTATATGGATGCCCAAATGGGGCATGGCCCTATGGAAATCACTATGGGAATTTGAAGAGTGCATTAAAGTAGCACATATCAATGCCCATCAGAAGAACCACTCCCTGCAAGGTTCAGAAGGTAATTGGAATTGACAAGCAGATATCCCTATGTACTTGCTTAAGGTGGCCACCTGGCTCCATGAAATGAGTGGGTATGGGGGTACTGCAGCAATACAGAGATGGGCTGACTTTAGACATTGTCCACTTCCACCCTCTGAGGCGCAAAATGACAATAAGAATTGTTCTGTCTGCCAACAAAAGAGGCAGAGACTGTAGACGGCTATATGGCAGATTCCCCCGGGGGAAGGCCTTGAACACAGATGGCAAGTAACGCTGAAGCAGGTCGCCCCAGGGGCTACAAACAGATCTTGACAGAAACGGACACTGACTCTGGACTGAGTTTAGCTTACCTCATGGTAGGTGCAAATGCTCAGAGTACTAAAGAAGAACTGGAACAGAGGATAGTATACCAATTTAGACCACTGAATCACATTTCTTCAGACCTAAGAACACACTTTACAGACTATAATGTCCAACAATGGGCAGAGAGGCATCTTCCTCAGAGTAATAGTTTAGTAGAGTTTGAATGGACAATTGAAACATTGGTTTTCTAAAATAGGGGCATATAAAGACATGAAGGGTTGGCTTAAATGCCTTCATAAGTGTGTGCCCCCAGTCAATATGAGTGGGACTAAAGGAATGTCCCCACTAGATATTCCTCTGTTTTTCTGGTGGATCTGGGGAAGGGGAGGTAGGGGAGGATGGCCGAATGACTACGCAATTCTTGCCGATGTGGGGAGGACACTACTATGACAACTATAATTTTCTTTCTTCCCCACATCACTTCAACTTTTATTTTTCCCTACCTGATGCAGTAATCTCAGGACCAGGGCTGCAACTATAAGTGCTGGAAGTAGGAATGATTACTAAGCAATAAACTGTAACTGTATTTTTAAACCTTTATGTCAGAAGTCTTAAGGGCCTGATGGGGTAGGTTGTGCCTCACCCAATCTGGTAAAATTGGGGTTAACAGTGAATGCTCCTGTATCACCCAGTGGTCATATAATTACCTTGCCTGTAATAAAAGGAAATTCTATTTATGTCAAATTAATATTCTCTAACCACTGACTATCATGCTATTTCTTTTTCTACTCCAAGTAACAATTAGCTCTGGGGGTCTAGAAGGGGGGAGATGGCCTAGATTACCCTGATACAAAATAATAAATAGATTTCTCGTGTTGCTGCAAGTCCCTAGCATCCTATTTGTGAAGAACAAGTTGTAAAGCTTTATTATTTCCCATAAAATCTGAACAGTTTGAACAGAGAGGAAACACACATCAATATTTCCCCTTTCAACATCTTTACATGTAAGTTGTAAGAACTGGGGCTAGCAGTCTCCATCAGAAAGTCAGTCACAACACATTTCAAAACCATAAAATTATCACTTTATTTTAATGAGGTTTAACAAAAATTAGAGCTTGGAAATCATCTTTGAATACAGACTCTAGATCAATACGAAAGGACCTCACTATCAAACAACTGGCTTTTAGCTAGGCAAGTCAAGGCATGGGTCTCAGGTCATTAAAGTTATTTAAACCTCTTCCTTTCTGCTGTATTTCATCCTGACACAACTACTTGAACTACAGAGTTTTTAAAAATAGAAAAAAGATGTGCAGCACACCTAACATATTCTTGGTGGATGTACCAAATGTCAGGCGTGGTCTTGACCTTCCCATACATCGATGCTATTTTTCTGGCTTATTTGTAACTATTAGCCAAGTTACTAGAAGAGCCAAACGAACAGAGCGTGAAACTAAATGTACTGGTAGGCCAGTTCTTCCAGTAGCTCTGTTAATAATTATACATAATTCAACCAAGTTTCCTGTGCACTTACATTTGTTCATTTACAAATGGTTTTGAATAACTTCCTAGGATCTGGAGATACAGCAAGGAACAAAGTCCCTGCTTTCATGAAGATTACATTCCAGTGGAAGAGACTAACACTCAACAAATAAACCCATAGATATATAAAATAATCTCAGATAACGATAAGGGCTGTGATGTCAACTAAAGCAGGGCAAGAGATAGAGAGTGATTGGGGGACATTTTAGATAAGATGGTCAAGAGGACCTCACTGAAAAACAGCTCATCTTACAGAGCATTTACTAGGAGGCAGGCAGTGCTCTGAGTACTACAGACTGTAACTCATAGCTCTCTACATCTGTGAGGGGGAGAATCTTATCCCAATTTACAGCTGGCAACGCAGAGGCACAAACAGGTTTCACAACTTACCCAAATCCAGAACTTGAATGTGAGCCCAGAAAGTTGGGCTTCAAAGTCCACATTCTTAACCATTTTATGGGCTGTGGATATCAATGGAAAGAAAGTTTGAGACAGAAAGGACACCCATTTAAATATTTCTAGCCAACTGATTGACTTCAGGAAGTTTTAAATGCTATCTTTAAACAGATTATGCCACAAGTCAATCAATCAAATAGCTTAAGAAAAATTTGAGAGGCAGTTATAAAGCACGGAAAAAAAAGGAGCAAAAGGAAACAAAAGAACAGAGAAGCCATAATACCAGACAATAAAGCAAGCATTCCACCAGAACTCCACCCATATGTTCTATGTCTGGGAATATAACTTGGTACAGATGCTTTGGCAGATATATGTCAATCTCATTTTTAAAAGGTGCTGCTAAGGAAAATAAACAGAATAAAACCATATATAATGAATTAGTCTGTGTTTAATTGGCTTCCATATTGTATAACAACACATGTTTGACATTCTGATTTAAGGACTAGAGATTCAAAAGTTTTTCTTCCTAAAGCATACGAATATCAAATCATGATTAATTATTGAAAAAATGTTTACAAATCACTGTCTGCCTTATTCTTAAATAATGTGAAACATAAAACTCTTTCATAGGGATTATAGAAACGCGCTCTATGTGTCATTAGAAAATGAATGATTAGAAAATGTCAGGCAGCTGTTTACCAGACCCCAGTCAAGAAAGCCCCATGCCCTTTATGCCAAGTTAGAATAAGGTTTTCTGAATCATTTATTATCTAATCAGAGAGAGGTGTACCATGTCCCTCCTCCCCATCCCAGGGTACAAATGTGTCAGAATCCACTGACCATTTCCACTGGTCACTGCATAGGAAAATCCCAAGGAAACATGAGGTAAGAAGGCCAATACCACCAGACCTTTTCATTATAAGATCCCCCAAATAAAATCTCCGTGAAAAAGAAGAAAAGACCATAGACTGAGAATCTGAAAATCTGGATTCTTGGCAAGGTTTTATCACTTAATATGATCTACAGCAAGTCACTTGATTCATTTCAGCTCAACTCAACTCAATTCCATGAAGGTGAGGTCTCTGTCTATTTTGCACATCATTCTTTCCCAAAAGATAAGCAAAGCCCCTGGCACATAATTTAGGAACCAATGAGTGTTCGACGAATGAATGAGACACTTATCACTACCTACTATGTACCAGACAGATTATTAGATGCAAAGTAGACAGTCTTAAACAACGGATAAAAATACTTGCCTAGTTCTTAATGGGACAAACTGGCCTTGCTTACTATAGGAGTGATTTCTAGATTATTTTTTCTGGCTTTAAAATGTTGTACTTGTGAGACTCTTACCAAAAGCTCCATTGTCCCCAAATGCATGTCCTCAAGGACAGTGATGAATAAAAAGTTGCTAGTATACCACGATGAACAATAAGTAGAAACATCTCACATACAGGTTTTAAAATATTGATCCCATCATTTCTGAATGGAGTAGTAAGACAAAAAGGAAAATAAGAGGGGAAAAAAGGCCATGTGATGGTTAATCTCCAAATAGGCATAAACAATAGGATGTTGCTTGGTGTGTGATATTAATGTGTTTAAGGTAACAGGTTTGGTGCCCATGACAACCAGTTAATTTGGTACAGTATATGAAGAAACACTGCTATTGCAGACAACAGAGAATATAGGAAATGTTTAAAATATTAACTTTTTTTGCATGTGTGTGTGAAAAAGATTGGCTCTGAGCTAACATCTGTTGGTAATCTTCCTCTTTTTGCTTGAAGAAGGTGTTGCTGAGCTAACACCTGTGCCAATCTTCCTCTATTTCATGTGGGATGCCACCACAGCATGGCTTGATGAGCAGTGGTAGGTCTGTACCTGGGATCCGAACGTGTGAAACCTGGGCCGCTGAAGCAGAGCATGCAAACTTGACCACTATGCCAGCAGGCCAGCCCCAAATATTAACTTTTTTGATGTATATTTTTCTAAATTTCACCTCCCTCTATGTGTATAGCTATATGGTTCAATCTCATAATTATGTAATATTCTACATACGGAGCCCTGACCATTCTTGAGGGGCACACTTTGATGTGAGGTTTCTCAATCTTGTATATTCTTCCTATCCACCCAACTACTCAGGCAGTCGATATTACTAAGAGGAAGATAACCAAGATACTTTTTCTTAATTTTAAAACATTAGGTTGGACATGTCCTGGGCACATGGAGGAGGAAGGCCCAGTCCTGCCAGCCTGCCCAGCACAGTAGTTAGCTTTCCTCTGCCTGTGCTCCAGCATGCCTCTAGCAGATTTCCTGATCCCTAGGGCCCTCATCCTAGTTCCACCAAGCCATCCCCAAACCCAAACTCTCCCAGAATGCTTTCCCAAATAACTCCACAAACTGGAAAAAAATCCCTGAATTCCATACTCATAAAACATATTGTAACACAGAAGGAAATCTGTGCTCAGCATAATGAGAATATATTTCTAATGGAGGACATGAAAAGGGAGATGTATACATACATATATATGTGTGTGTATATGACATACCTAATGTATACATTATATAGATGATATGTCATATGTCATACATATGTCATATGTGTGTATGTAGATATGTATATATGTATATGACATACCTAAGCACAGGAGTAACATTAAAACAGGAACAAAATCACCTGGCCATGAAAGGAAAGACAAGAGTTTGGCATCAGGTGCCATGACATAAGAAAGCAAAAACTGAGTGTCCGTAAATGGACAGCGCTTTGCCTTCCACACCTTCCAAGGGGTAACTGGACTCTAAATACAATACAGACACAATTTGAAAGAGAATCTGCAAAAATACTCTTTCTGATGTTAAGGTTAAGGTTATCTCTGATGATCTTCACTAAGCAGAATAAACACAGAGGGGGAATAAATCTTTCCTCAAAATGTCACAGGTAGGAAGAGGAAAGCTTCAGAAGGCCTTAGGAAATTACAGGGATTTCACAAATAGCTTGTGATTAGAAATGGAACAAACTCTAGGTGGTTCTGAAAAATGAAGGAGCTAATGGGAAACACACCACCTAGTACAGCAAACAGATTTAGCAGGGCACCGCTACAAATGTAAATAGGAAGTTACCTCTGCTTTACTTAGCTCGTAGCATCAACACAGGAGACAGGCTGAATTAATTTTTCCTCTCAAAATGAAAATGGCATTTCCTATCAGTAAAAAGCATGTGAGTAGGAAGTGCAAAGACTAAAAAACACTTAAGGAATATCAGGTAAATACTAATACTCAATTGTGTATTTTGATTTGTGTTATTTTCCTACTAATGCTTCTTTACTAAGCTGGACTTTGGGTTCTCTTTGACCCTAATCAACTAATCTTTTTTCTTATTAATATATAAAATGACAGAAGTTTCCATACGTAGCAGTTTTTCCAATATAGTATGCTGTCTATGACAGAGGTGTAGTGAAGGGATATGGTTGCATTTCTTGATTTTAAGGTCATTGATTAAATGTAACATTACCCCCAATTCTATTTTGCTTTCACTTTGCATTTAGGCTTGTCCCTCAGCCTGGCAGGTCATGTGCTGAGAAAATGTGATAGACATCAACCACTCTGCCAGTGGCATCTTATGTTGCTTAATAAACTTCATGGCCATAGTTGCTGTAATTAGTTACCTATTTTGTTGCATAACAAATATTCCAAACTTAAAATAACAAACATTTATTATCTCATGGTTTCTGCAAGTCAGGAATTCAAGATAGCTTAACTGGATGGTTCTGACTGAGAGTCTTTCATGATGCTGTAGTCAAGCTGTCAGCCAGGGCTACAGATAGCTGATAGCTTGACTAGGGCTGGAGGACGTGCTCCCAAGCTCACTTTTATGACTTTTGGCAGGTCACAAAAGATCTGATGCCAAGTTCACTCACATTGTTGCAGGCAGGCCTCAGTTCCTTGCCATAGGGGCCTCTTCAGAGGCTGTCTGAGTTCCCTTATAACATGCTGGTTAGTTTTCATCTTTTCAGGGCTGCTTCATGACATGGAAGCTGACTTTACCCAGAGAGAGTGTGTACCATGCTGAATGGTGACCCCAAAAAGACAGGTCCATGTCCTGAGCCCTGGAACCTGTGAATGTGAATTAATTTGGAAAAAGGGTCTTTGCAGATGTACAAGGATCTCAAGACCTTGAGATCATGCTGGATTAGGCTGGGTCCCAAGTTCAATGACAAATATCCTTATAAGAGAAGAAAAGGGAAAAAGACACAGAAAGACCCAGAAAAGATGACTGTGTGAAGATGGAAGCAAAGATTGGCAGTAGGTCGCCATAAGCCAAGGAACCCTTGGAGCTACAAGAAGCTGGAAGAGACAAAGACAGATTTTCCCCTGGAGTCTTCATAAGGAGTGGGGCCCTGCCGATGCCTTGATTTTAGTCCTCTGGCCTCCATAACTGTGAGAGAATAAATTGCTGTTTTAAGCCATCAAGTTCGTGGTAATTTGTTACAGCAGTCCTAGAAAACTAATACAGAGCGATCTGAGAAAGGGAAAGCAAAGAGGGCACCGAAGATGGAAGCCACAGTCTTTTTGTAACCTAATCTGAGTAATTCCCGTTACTCTGACATATTCTTTTCACTAGAAGGGAGTCATTAAGTTCAGGCCACATGCAAGGGGAGGGGAATTAAACTCTACCTCTCGAGGGGAGAAATAACAAAGAATTTGTGAACATATCTTAAAACCAATAAAGTTACCATCTGAAGTTTCCCAGAATGACTTTTGAAGAGTTTCCCTTTTCTCTGAGGACAAGATACTGGAAGGAAGCAGGAACAAATGTCCGAGTCTTGATGATGGTATAGAATTTTTCTCAATTCCTATCTGTGACTTCCACATTTTCTCAGACATCAGTCACTGCTGTATATATTCAAGTGGATTATTGTCACAGACTTTTACTGTAGAGTTCATGACATCATAATGAATTTATATGTAACTCCACTAAAAGTATTACTAATAATAAGGTGCCGTATGAAATAAGAAATCAGTTTTTCAAAGGTATGTTCATGTACATCGTCTCACTTCATAGTTGATCAAATTCTCAAAAAAACTCCTTTTAGAGAGTATTATCAGAGAGACTAGAAGAGACAGTACTTTTTAGCAGAAAGGGCACTACACTGTGAGTCAAGACACTCAGGCTCTAGTCTTGGCTCTGTCCCACAAGACCCTGGGAAAAATGAAATAATCTTTCTGGGACTCAGTGTCCTTAACTGTAAAATTAGGAGGTCAGATTAGGTGACCATTAAAATTCTTGTGGATTCCAGCAGCAGCAGCATTATCTTTATTACCTCTAAAAATTAGACTAAAATTAAAATTACACATGTCAGAACTGAAATAGAATACTTGTAGGAAGGAAGAAAAATCGAAAAATTCATGGACTAGCACATTTTACACATCAGGCAAGGTGACTTTTTTTAACCCAATGGTAAAGCACTTTCACTCGGTCTGCAATAAATTTCTCCCAGATAGCAGTATGGCTCTCAGCTCAAATATCATCTCCTCAGGGAGGCCTTTCCTGACCGCCATAGGAAAAGCAGCCCCCTCCTCTCACTCTCCATTCTATTGTCGTGCTTTATTTTCCTCATAGCTCTTAACATTGAGGTTCTTTGCTTTTACATGAATGTGTTTATTGTCTGCCTCTCTCTGCTAGAACGTAAGATCTAAGAGGACGGGAACCTTGGCTGTCTTCTTTACTATAGTCTTCTACATTCCAGAAGAGCACTGTAGCTCAGAGTAAGCACTAATAAACGTTGGTTGAATAAGTAAATGAGTTATGCTAAGTATTTTGCGAGTAATAATAGAGCCATATATCTGTATGATGTCTTACACTATTAAAAAGTGGTTCTGTGTATATTCCTTAACAAACTTGCCTGAGGTAGATATTATCACCCCCAGATAATCACGGATAAGGAAACACAGGCTCAGAGGTTAAAGGATTTTACCAAACAATTAGAATATCCTAGATTCAGGACTTCTCCTTAGACCTCCCACCTTCAGGGTTAGTGTTCTTGACCCAGAATCAATCTTTTATTCTACAGTGCAGAGCTTGGTTCTATCAATATTTTCAGCTGGAAACACCTCTAATCAAGCCACAAAGTGGTCTAATATTTAATCTTTTGGATTAGTGATTAATTGCAAGTATAATTAATAAAATTATAAATTGTTCTATGTTGTCCACTTTTTAATCAAATCATATATGTCGGTAATAGCTCAAGGAACATTTTAGCACTGTGAGAAAACCTTCATGTAACTCAGCATTCACTACTTATTTCAATAAATGTATTCTGCAATTCCTGCACATTAACTATCGTGGCTCTGAGATTAACCTTTCTTGTTTGCTTGTGGCTGACCTCAAAGCATCCTAAATTACTCAAAGCAATTCCGATGGTTTTAATTTATGAGAATACCTTCAAATATTCATCTTTTAAGTCCTGAAAATGATTATCCCTGCACAACAGTGGCTCTCGTTTTAATCTTAGCTGATAACTCTGATTAAACACATCCAAAGGCTGATTACCCCCACTGCGGTTAATGCTAGTGTCACAGCTAACTACTTATTTCACAGCAGGAATTGCCTTCGAGAGCTCATTTACATTATTACCTAGAATTGATTTACACCGTTATTTCCTATTGATCACATAGGAACAAGAAGGTACAGACAGTGTCGTCTGACAGCCTGCTAAGATGTCAAATAATGCAAACCAAGCACAGGCATTTATTCTACATTCATCCAGAATACAACAGTGTAAACACTCATTGCTTCCAAAATGTAGATATTTTTAAAAGATAGTATTTACAATTAGAATTGTCTATTTATTTCATCACAAAGTCACTTGAGGATCGAATCTACATTATCACAATGGGTTAAAGAAAAGAGAGAGAAAACGAAAAAAATAATCTAAGGGTAGGTTATATGTGTGCCATGTGGACAAGTTAAGCAAGTTTTGCCCCCTGTGCTTCCTTACACTGCTAGTCTTTGAAGAGGGAGCATATTTGGTGATAGGATAACAGAGACGTTGCAAGTGGCAGCAGTACTAGCTCTGCAGATTTCTGGAATCACATATTCCTATCTTGAGTGTCTTCTTGGTTGGTTTCCTGCAGTGGCAGCTATGACTATGACAAACACAATGCATTAATTAATTCCTCCAGGAAATACATATCAAAAGCCACCAACTCTGTGCTGGGTACTCTATATCAGAGGCTAAGAATACCAGGGGTAAATGAGTCCGATATGATGTCTGCTCTCTTTAAACTGTCATTCTGTTTGAGAAGACAGGCATTAAACAAGCAAACAAATAAATACAGATATCATTAACTGTGAAAATGCCACAAGGAAAAGAAGGACACGTCTGAGTTCTCTTCGAAGAAAGCCCTAATCTGTGACCCAAAAAAGATGCCTGTGTTGCATAGCAAAAGGGGGTAGGGCAAGGAATCAAAAGGCAAGTGATCTCAGGATTCTACCACTGTCTGGGTGGATGGTCCTCACACTTGACTGTGCATCAGAGTCACCTGGAGAGCTTGTTAAATATGGAGTTTCTGGTTCCGTAGGTCTGGGGTGGGGCACAAGAATTTGCATCTCTAACAAATTCCCAGGTGATGCTGCTGCTTCTGTTCCAGGGAGAACATTTTGAGAACCTCTGCTCTGGGTTTTCCAATCTTTCCACCCCTGTTACTTCCACATTCATCATGAGGATGACTAAGGAGATAAAGTGTATGAAACTGCTTTGTATAAAAGAAAGGGGTGGCAATTATGAAGAAATAAATTCAAATAGAAATTAAATTCCTAAAGCACTTAAAGAAAATGAGCCAATCAGGGTTGATTTTAGGAGAAACAATCCCATCTCTCTCTTCAGGAAGGAAGATGATTTTATGTTCTTCAAAAGCCATTTTTCTCTTTATGTAATATAAGTCATTTAGTTACGGAAGGGGCTCATGAGAGCCCTCAGGTCTCCATCAAAGACAGGCAGAGTCATACTCTTAGCAGCATGCCCACTCCACTGGCTTCACAATCAGACACCTGCTGGTAGAGCCCATGATGGCTGAAATCAGGTCATGCTTTGCAGAGGACTAACTCAGAACCATCTTATGAATTAGCAACTCTAGAAAGTGAATTTCCTCAGGACTATAGGCTCCCTTTCAGCACATTAGCTGACAACACTCGAGGAAGCAAGGAATAAAGATTTATTGCCTAATACTCTGGTGGTTTGAATTAACTCTCTCTTCCGAGACTTGACTTATTCACTTTCCAGTTCTAGCCCTATTGAGAAAAATGACCATTTTTTCCAGGCATTTTTTTTGAAGGTGGCCTTACAATTTAAAAAGTTTAAAGAGCTTCAGATCATCTTCCCAAGGTGACGTTCTATTGAGGCAGCAGAAGCAAGGACTGTCTCAAGAAATAGACAGCAGGTATTTCAGTCTCACTTTTGTCAATAATAATTTGAGTAAGTCACATACATTCAATAAAATTCAAGAAATATTTAACCTCTCTGAATCTTAGTTTCCTCCTTTATAAAAAGTGGGGATTTCCCTTCAGCGGAGTTGGCACCCTTTCTCTGTAAAGGGCCAGACAGTACATGTTTTAGGCTTTGTAATCATACAGTCCCTGTCGCAAGCTCAACCCTGTCACATGAAATGCGACATCAGCCATAGACAATATCTAAACAAATGGGTGTGGCTGTGTTCAATAAAATGTTGTGTACAAATCTGGCAGCAGGCCTGCCCAACAACTGCCATAGACTGTCTCCCTAGCTCAGGGGCACTTGGTGACTGCCATGCCCCTAAAACGGGCTTAGTTTGTTATTGGGAGCAACAAATTTAACCTCTCTGTACCTGAATTTCTCTTTGTGTTGGAAGAAAAATATCATTAATTGGCATGTTACTTCTTCATAGAGATTTCAAAAAGGACTGATGAGCTAATGTTTCAAAGTACCATGATTTCTTGATGAAGGGCACAAGAGAAGTACTAATTATTATCAACAGTACCTTTTAAACTACTATCATTTGATTATTATTGCACCTGGGAATAGAATAAGGATTCTGATTCATACTACTGTATGATATTCAAACATATTATGCTATGGTCTCTCACTCTAGAGTTTCCTTTCAAATGATTAATGAAAAACTGTGATTTGGATGCTAATATTACCCTTTGATGTCTTCCAAACATTAAAGAGAAGGAATAAAAGAAACAGATTCCATCAATTTATATATACAGATTCAATATTTTTTCCATTTATGTTTGATGATTATTTAGCCTTAAAAGTGGAGCATTCTCAAGAAATAGAACAGACATGCGAGCTATGCTGAAAACATTAAATAAAGCTGATATGGTTTCTTTATTTTTATTTCTTCACCTTTAGGAGAAGCTCCATTAAGAGTAAATTTCTTAGCTAAGACATTTTGGAATTAGTTGTATTTTAAAATGTGATTTAAAAAACACAATAGATAAATGACATTAATTTCATTGTTTCTTAGGAATGTTAACCACCAGTTATCAACCACTCTGCCATCTTTAACAATTAGTTCATTTGATAGATATTTCTCTAGCACACATTCTATACAAGGGACTGTTGGAAAGCTAGAAAGGAAAGTTTGTACATATAACAATAAAAAGTAGCATCTGAAAAATGCCCTTAGCGTGTAACATGAGGTGTTTTGGATTTTGAAGTAAAAGAAGGCATTTTTAGCTAAGCTGATAAGGGAAGACTTGTTTTATGGTAGAAGCGATATTTGAGATGAGTCTGGAAGACAGCTGGAAAGGATCAAGGAAAGAGCTTTCTAGATAGCCTCGACCACAAACTCCATCCACAGATATACCACTGTGAGCAATTCAGATCATATAAAGGCTTGTAAGTAGTTCAAGATATGGCGGTAAGTCATGGAAGGTCAAAAATAATCAGGCTAACAAGTCCGAGGAAAAACCCATTGAAGGATTTTGAGAGGAGTGGAGTTAGATTTCATTCGTTCATTCAACAGATATTGTTTGAATTTCTGTTAGCTGTCAAACATTTTTCTAAGCTGTATGTATACAATAATAAATGAAAAGGATGTAGAAAAAAATCTCTGACCTCATGTTGCTAGGGGGAGACAGACAATAAATAAAATAAGTAAATGATACAGTGTGTTTGAAGGTTAAATGCTATAGATAAGCAATTATAAATAAAGCAGAGAAGCAATTATAAATAGATTGGTTAGGGTGACACTTGAGGTTACATTTGAATAAGGGTTTGAAGTAGGTGAGGGAGCAAACATGTAGGTATCTAGAATAGAATTCCACACAGAGGGAATGCCAATGCAAAGCCATTAAAGATCAGCACAGCAGCCTGTGCCAGCGAGGGAGAGAACAGAAGGAGATGATGTCAGAAAGGTACGGAGGGTCACATCATCTAGAGCCTTGTAGGTAATTATAAGGACTCTGGATTTAGGAATATTAATCTACCAGCACTGGGCAGAATGGATTGCAGGAGGAAAAGAAGTAGAAGTAGAAGCAACACACAAAAAACTATTTACCAGGCAAAAAGTTCTGAAACTATTCATTTGATCATTCATTCATTCATATTAGTTCAGCACATATTTAGGAGACACTATGCTAGATATCTAGATATTAACACTAGGAGCGTGACTGAGATGCATAAACGTCTCCCGTATGAAGCTGACCCTCTGGTAGAATGATGACAACATGAATAGAAACGTCCCATGTGTTGACAAGCTTCTAAAAATCTATTGGATTCCAAAATTGATTATGAATCCAAAAAACATCTGATATTGTAAAAGAGAAGGTCCCAAAAGCTCCCAGTATACAAACAGTCCTTTGTCTACTTCCTAAGTCATTTCCTTAGTCATAGCCTTAAATGAAATATTGGTCAATATGCTTCCCACTCTTGGGATTACTTTTGAAAAAAATGATGAGATATTCTAAGTCAAAAGAAATCATTTGAAACATCCAAGCAGTAAAGAATAAACTAAATCTCTGAGGCTTATCATTCCACCAATTATGATGAGTCACAGAATACAGACTACAAGTACAATCAATTCAAATACAAGTATTTATGAAAAGATTAATTTAGCAAGCATAAAAGGAGCAAAGACCAGTCCAAAATTACCAAGTTTGTCTGTAACCCAGACAATAGCATTTTCCAAACAAATTGCTGATGCCTGAAGATATTATCACTGGTGGCTGGATGACTGGCTTTGGTACCCTGACAATGATAAACCAGCTGTCACAGAGGACAGATAGGAACTAGTCTTTGCTGTCAAACTGTCATGGAATTATTAAATATGGAGGGGGAAAATGACCCAAACAGTATGTAATGAGCTCTCTTTTCATTCTCTCTCTACAAAAGCACATCTGTGGATTGTTAACGACTCTGAAATGGATGAACCAAATTGATGAGAAAGAAAAACATCTCTCAGGGATAGAAAAACGGAGAACAAACACACACACAATATGTATAAAATATAATTTAAATATAAGGGCTTGTAAAATCCTAAAAGTGCCAAAACAAATGTAAGCTCTTCTTACTTATTTTTGTATTGCTTTCCTTGCTTTTACATTTTTAATATAAATCATTAATCTTTCTAAATATAGAGAAATACCAACATTTATCCACAAACAGCTCGTGTGACTTTGTGACTTTCATGAGGTGGCACCACCATTTCAGTCTGGTATTTCTATTCTGTTGGATGATTTTTTACTAGATGTGCCCTGTGGGCTGCATGCAAGGACCTGAATGTGTGTCAGGCTCTCAGTATCTCAGCTCATACAGATTCTGTACTAAGTCCTGTGGATTGACTTTCCATGTCTAAAGTCTTTGTCCCACAAAGACTCACTTGCCCCAGGATGCCCAGGAAAGCCACACCTTAGCTCGAAGATATGACTCAATCATGGAATTCCTCAAGCACAGGAACTGGTATTATTGATCTTTTGTACCTCAGTGCCTGGTATTGTATGTCTTTAATAAGTCGAAACTAAGCTGAATGGCATTCAAAGGAAGCTTATACAGAGGGATGTCAAACAAGAATAAGCACATTAAACAAAATTACCCTGGTGTCAATCCATACACTAGAGCCATCATTTTATATGATCATATTTAGTGATTCTGAGACTGTTTTCAGAAATCTGAGAGGTGAAGAATGTTTGATTTGTGTTTTAATACATGAGACAGAAAGTAGTGAGTCAATAGGAGACTAGGCATTATTCCTTGGTTTAAGGACAGATACAAGACTGAAAATAACCAATAATCTGCTTGTTCTCAGAGTAGTATCTGTTAGCTATATCGCAAATGTAGTATGGTGTTAAAAAAGAAGAATGACAAGATGCCCTATGGCTTTGGTAGCAACGGTTACCCACCAGAGGGTCTGAGCCTTGCCAGCCCCTCCTCTAGGAGACCTTTGCAGTAGGCCAGCCTTGGCTCCATGGTAACCATGTGCAATGGAAAGGCAGAAAGGCTGTGATAAAAAATGCCAACATGGCAGAGGAGATGCAACAGGACTTGGTAGGGTGTGCTACTCAGGTGTTTGAGAAATATAGCATAAAGAAGGACATTCTGCCCTATATTAAGAAGGAGTCTGACAATCAGTACAACCCCACCTGGCACTGAATCATGGGGAGGAATTTTGGTAGATATATGACACATGAAAGCAAACATTTCTACCTGGGACAAGTGGCCATTCTTCTGTTCAAATCTGGTTAAAAGCATGGACTGTGCCACACACCCAGTAATCCACCCAAAAACAAGGACTGCAGCCTAAATTCCAAATACCAGAGACAGAAGTCTTCAACCTTGCCTAAGGGAACACCTCAATCTTTGAACCTTTATTGTGTTGTTTTGTACAGGGCATACTCTGTACTAATTTGCTGCAGTTATAAAACAATTAGCAAAACAGCTTACAGTTGTATTTATTTTCTATTCCATATCTCTCTGCCCCATGTTTTTTCTCCTCAAAATCCATTCTTTTAAAAAAAAATACATCTGTTGGAGAAGTGTGTTAACTATGATTTGTTCAAATAATCTAGTGTTGAAGACAGCCTATCATTTGATCCTGACCAGGTTAGTGGGGAGGAGTCCTTGACCATTTCTGCGGAATATAAGACACTAGCTTATTCAACAGCCTTGCGTCTTTAATTCTCACCCATCCTGCAAGCTTTTTGAATGGAAGAATAATACTCAAAAGCGCATGTCAAGAAATGCATGACAGAGACACTTTTAGATTAAATCTTATTCCCAATCTGAAAAAAAAAAAAACCAAAAAACCAAAAAACAGAGAGTGACCAATATTTGTAAATATAGAGCCATATAGTCCTGGAAAGGGAAATCACTTTTAATATTCAGGTTCTCTGAGTCAAAGGGAGAATTGCTCTAAATACTACTGTACACAAGGAGCTTTATTTGACATAAATATATATTCCAAGTGGGAGTGAGAGACCATTTGACACATGATTTGACTCTTTCACACAAGGTAAAAACATCAACAAAGAAAGAAAAATGAGAAGTCATTAAAGGAAAACTTAAATAGTATGTAGTTGATATATTTTCACTAGCAACCCACTGTGCGGAATATAGAATGCAGTATTATCATGTTTATAAAGAAAAATACCATTTTAATATATCACTATTTACTAAAAGTCCTCATATTTAAACACACTTCGAAGCAATCTTTAAAAGATAATACACTGTCTCTCCATTCACACATATACATGGAAAATTCATTCATACACAACCTGTCTATACAGAGCCCAAAGAGTATCCTACAGATTGTGTTGCAATTTTTTTAGTCACATTTTCTCCACTGTTAAAACAAAAACAAAACCAACTTCACTTCTACATAAAACGTATTCACAGACCCAGACAGTATCATGAGAAGCAGGTGAGTAGAATAAACAATTAATTGGTTTCCCAATTTCCAGATCAATGCACACCTCAATGGTGCAATGAAACCCTCTACCTTCACCCCCAAGGCCCTGAAGATTGTGTGATAAAAAGCCTGTTCCTTTAACTAGCTTCTCTCTTAGTATTTTTATTCCACACCACCCTACCCAGTTGGCTAAATGACTAAGCAACAAGGTCAATCAAATGCAATACTTCTCTCTATTCAAATATAATGGAAATTTTGACCATTCCACAATTAAAGAGCAAATACATTCTCACACTGACAACCACATTCCATTGGCTTTTCCTGAAAGCAAAGTGTGACAGATGCCTTGGCTGTAATTGCCAATCAGCCTTTACACGGCAGCTGAAAACACAATACATCACTTTGATCTCCTTTGCTCTAAACACATTCACAATCAAGAAACCTGAATAAGAAATAAGAAATTGCCATCATTTCCAGAAGCTGTCACTCTGTAGCACTTAAATATTATAATGTATATTTTGCTCATATTTTTATTTCTGTTTCAGAGACACTCTGTCAAAGATCTGAACAAAAATCACCTAGAGTTAAGCATCATACATATATATATATATATTTGGAGACATATTTTGAAGACACATTTTATTGCCATGTATAAAATCTTATTATAAGCGCATTTAATTAAATATCACTGCTATCATTTCCTTTTCCATTTATGCACTTGAGGAATAAAACAAGAGTGCTCATCTGATTCTGAAACAGTGTTCAAAAGAGTTGTACTCACATTTTGCAGGCAGGTCATAGCCACATGTGATTTTTGCATGTCCAGTATCACAGCCATTCAGGTTACGACATTCAGCTAGCAAACAGGGACCAGCTGCTCTGTGAATACAGCCATCCACTAAGGGAGAAAGAAAAAGGTTAGCCCATAATTGGTCTTTTGGAAATAAACACAAAACTCGAGATAGGAAGAGAAAAGAAACTCAATATTTTCCTCTTGGAGATCACCATAGCCCCATGGAAGAAAACCCATGGTGTCCAATCCCTCAAACACCGCGTTTCTCTCTCTCTCAGTCTCTCTCTCTCTCTGCGGATGTATGTGTGTGTTTGGTTTGTGTGCTGAGCAGAAGTAGAAGGATTATAGAAGTAATGTGATGCTAAATGCTAAACAACAGGTCATCATGGGGTGGGGGAGTTCCCGATTTGTAGAATTTTCCAATTTCAATTCTGTAAATATCCCCACCATGTCCAGTTTCAAACTATCAACTTGATGTCATTAAACATAGGGTTGGGAAGAAACGTTAATAGTTCTATCTCCCGAGCTGGTAAGTGTTGCCTCCAACACACCACAGGTTATAGAAGAAAAAATGTTGAGAAGAAAGTGAGAAAGGCACTCTGGAACATTTGTACTCACCTCAAAACTGAAAGAGTAGAATTAAAGCTATCAAAACAAGAGCCAGACCTCTGAGTTCCTTCTCCCCACAACAGCATGACACAAATACAATTGTGTTTCTGCAGGGTATCTGCTAGGGCACTAGATGATGGACAAGCATAGTTTAGGTCTTGATAAAGGCCCATAAGACCGCCCCTCCCTCACTTGACAGGGATTAAAACAGAACTGCTCCTGCTGCTGCTCTAGCTCTGCTATATGAACAGGCTATCTGCCCTTCACCAACCTCAGGTCCAAGCAGCTCTTGGGCCTGTCATCCTGCCCGCCCCACCCTCATGGCTGGCCTTTACAGTGAGAATCACCTTTTAAAAACACAAATCTGATGTCATTGGAAATTAAAACTGTATATGACTAGATTGGGGGTGAGTGGACAGGTGGAAGACCAAAAGATCATTATGCACAAAAATTAGGAAATTGAGAACTTGGGTTCTTAGTTCTTATTGAATGGGCCCCTTACAAGCAAATGCAAGATTGCAAAACAAAGGGTAAAGAGACAGAAAGAGAGAGTAATAGTAATCTGGGATGTGAAAACAGGCCAGGATATTAGCAGTCTGAAGAGCTCCTCTCTTTCCACAGTCCACAATACTGTGTAATTGATCACTGCTTTTTATTATTGCTACTATTATTATTTCGAGAGGAAGTTGTATATTAGACAGGAGATTGTCAGCGAGGAACATATAACTTATCTAACGACCAAGTGGCTTCTGCTACCACTGACTGACATGAAGACATCACTTTTGGCTGAACAAGTCTCAGACGGAAACAAGCTTGTCTGGGCTTTACTACACCATCATTTGCATAGCTGTAAAGTTTGAGAATGAATCTCGTCCTCAAAGACCTTCACAACAAAATGAACTCATTCTAGACTATTCTAGACTACAGTATTTCAGAAAACCTAGATTGAAATCCAGACTCTACCTTTACCAGCCATATGAAGCCCAAGCCCGTTTCCTTAGAAATCAGAACTAACAACGGCACTACCTCACATGGTTGCGCATGGACTTTGAATAACACAATGCGTGAAAGGCACCAATATAGTGCTTACTACAGTGTCATGTGCCCCATTAATGGTGGTTATCCCAAACTCCTTAAGTGGAAATTTTGTGTAAGTTTTAAAATGTTATTTTAAAACAATTTTTCTTATTCAAAAATGAAAAAAATAGAGAAGCAAGAAGAACATAAAAGCCATCATTTACTCCACCACCCAGAGAACTCTTCAACACTCTGATGCTCATTCTTTCACTCTTTATGCACACACACACTCATACATATAATTTTTCTCTTACAAAACAAGGTTAATAAATTTTGTTCGAACTCTTTCACATAGCAATTTTACATTTTTGAATTTATCTATGAAATAATTAACAGAAGTACAAAAGATAAAAGTAGGTACAAAGATGTCAAAGTTGTTTATAATAGTGAAAACTTGGCATTACTCCGATAAGTAGAGAGCTAGTTAAATAAATAAAAGTCCATCAATGCAATGGACTATTATGCAGCTGTTAAAAAGAATGTGCCAACTCCATGTAAATAGAGTCCTAAACATGAAAAGACTTCTAAGTGAAATGCCAGGTTTAAAAGAGTATATACAGTATAGTCATAATTTTGTTTACCAAGTTATACATACACACTTATACACATGTATATATACATCCATGTAAATATATGTATGTATATACATGTATATGTGCTGGAAAGATATACATCAAAATATAAAAAGTAATTATGGGTTGGGAAACAGAGGGTGAGACTACGAGGGAAAAAATTAGGTTCTAATTTTTCTATGTTCAAAAAATTTTTTGCAAGAGCTTAAAGAAAAGTATTTTAAAGTAAACATTTTTTCTCGGCAAAGAGATAATTAGTTACTTAGTTTGAAGTGGATAACTAAAATAGGATTTGCTAGTGTACTTAGTCATATGCAGTCACATATTGTCTGCATTATTTAGATTACAGCCTAATGCAGTTTGTATGAATCTAATTCTCAAAATCTTCATGGTTATACCAGCATTCATGACTGCAATGGGGCAATGAAAGTCTAGCTGGAGAATTATTTAATAATAATGACTGCAGCTCAAATGTACTGAGTGCATCCATGTGCCAGGCACTATACTGAGGAAAACCGTATAATATAGATACTAATTTTATCATTTTCATTTTATAGGAGTTTAGAACAGGTTAATAACTTGCATACATTCACAAAATATTGGCAATATGATGCAAAACCCCAGATTTGTCTGATGTAGCAACTATGGTCTTAACCATTATAATTCACTGCCTTCAAGACTTGAATTCAGGCAGTCTTACCTCAATTCCTGCATGTGGCATGTTGAACCACTATATTACATTACTTTTTAATTTTCATCAATTCTACTTATGAGTTGTAATATACATACAATCAAATGCACAGGTTTTAAGTACAGCGTTGATGAATTTTAACAAATGTATACACTCGTAACATGATGTCAGTAAAGATACAAAACATTTCCATCAACCCAAAAAGTTCTCTTGTGCCCTTTCCATCCAATTTCCCTTCTCCCCACCCAGCAGGAGCTCGTTTTCTGATTTCAATCACTGCAGCTAAGTTTTGCCTCTTATATAACTTCAGACTTCATATAAGAGATTTGTGGCAGGGGAATAGCTTCTTTCACTCATCATATTTTTGAAATTCATCTGTGTTGTTGCATGCATTAGTACTTCATTCCTTTTTATTCCTGAGTAATATTCCATTGTTGAACATACCATAATTTTTTTTATCCATTCATCTGTGAATGCACATTGGAGTATTTACAGTTTTTAGTTATTATGAATAAATCTTCACACTTACGCAAGTCCTTTTGTGGCTATATGTTTTCATTTCCATTAGACAAACATCGATGAGTAAAATTGCTGGGTTTTACTTTATAAAGAACTAACATACAGTTTTCCCAGGTAATTATACCAATTTACATATGCACCCAGCAACGTATGCATGAGAGTTACATTGTGGCAGTCCTTTGGTGGTGTCCGTCTTTTTAATTTCAGCAATTCTGGTGGATATAAAGGGGTCTCCTAATGTGATTTCAATTTACACTTCCCTGATGACTAATGATAATGTATCTTGCCAAGAGCTTGGTGGCCATCTATACATATTCTTTTTGGAAGTGACTGCTCATGTCTTTTGCTAATTTTTATTGTCTTTTTATTACTGAGTTGTGTTAAATCTGCTATTAGTTCCATCCAATTTTTAAAAAAACTTTGGGTATTTTATTCTTTCAGTTCTTGAGATTTTCATTTGGTTTTTTTCTTACAGTTTTCATGAAATTTCTCACGTCCTCACCCATTATATCCTTCTTTTCATGTAAATGCCTTAACATTTCACATAGTGATTTTAAAGTCCCTGTCTGCCAGTTCCAGTATATAGGTCAGCTATGAATCTGTTTATAGTGACTGATTTTTTGCATGACTCTGGGTCATATTTTCCTGTGTGGCTCCCCTCTCTGTGACTCTCTCCCTTCTGGGATCCTCATCTCAATTCCTAGTCTTACTGGCAAGGCTGAATTCAGTCTTTTGATTACTAAAGCCGATAAAACTATTGCTTTCTGTTTGAGCCCTACCAGCTACTTCTATTTGGGGTAGAGAGGGTCCTCAGGGTCAAAGCTATTTAAACACAAATCTCACCCAATGTGGTTTCCTTCTTTCAAAGGTTCCAGCCTGCTTTTAGTTGCTCTCTAGCGCCAATAAACACTTTCTGCTATTGCTTTGCTATTTTGTCAAGGATTTATAATTACTATTGGTGGGAAGGCTAATCTGACACAAGCTATTCTGTCATTATCAGAAGCTGGAAGTATACACATTTTTGATGGATTAAAACATGATCTCATGTTTTTTCAGAGCTCTATTTGTGGCCTGTAGAAGAAGTGTGTGAGAGGAAAAGGCAATGGTAATATCTCTTGTATAAATTCTGTGCTTAAAAGTATTGTTATGTCTTTGAAAGGAAAAAAAGGGATATCTCCATATGCACAAACTCAACATGAGTGTTTAAAATTCACTAATCTGTTGCCAATTCTTTTGCTAGACTTATTTTCCTAAAATGCAAATCTGATTTTATCACTTCCCTACTAGTAATGTTCGCTGTTCCCCATATATTAGAAAACTCTTAATTCCAAATTATAGTCTTTTGGACCTTTCACAAATGTGGTTACAACTTGCCCTCCCAACCTCACATTATCCCACTCTTTCTCTTCACATCTTCTGATCCAGACACACATAAATCCTCACCTTTCCCTCAACACACCATGACTTCTTTGCAAAGTACTCTGTACACAGGGTATCCAGCTACCCTTTTCTTTTCTGCCTAGCGAGGTCCTTCTCATTTTTCAACTTCATTTCAAGTTCAAATGTTTTCCCCTCTAAAAAACTACTCACAACCTTTAGAGGACAAAATAATGTCTCTTTATGTTCCCATAATATTTTGGTTTGTACTCTTATTTTCATATTTATAAACTGTTTTATAGTTATTACATAAACACAGCAGAATGTTTATCTGCTGAAAAGTCTGTCTCCTCCCTTCGTCTCTCAGCCCCTTGAGGGCACAGGAGGTGACTTATTCTTTTTTATATCCCCAGCTATCTTCATAACTGACTTGTTGTAGGTGCTTAGTTGAATTAAAGGCAATCAAATTTGTGAGGAAAAGTAGCATAGCTTTGTTTTTTAAAAAATAATATTGAGGAAGTGGTCAGGCTACTGTAAAGCCAAAGAATCAGATATTAAAAAGTAAAGTTAAATACATAGCCACAAGGTGGTAGTCACAAATCTAGTAACAAGTTTCCTTTCTTTTTTCCTGAGGAAGATTAACCCTGAGCTAACATCGACTGCCAATCCTCCTCGTTTTGCTGAGGAAGACTGGCCCTGCACTAACATCCATGCCCATCTTCCTCTACTTTATATGTGGGACGCCTACCACAGCATGGCTTGCCAAGCGGTGTCGTGTCCACACTGGGGATCCAAATCGGTGAGCCCAGGGCCGCCAAAGTGGAATGTGCACACTTAACTGCTGCACCACCAGGCCAGCCCCTTTTTTCTTTTCTTTTCCTTTTTTTTTTAGTAACAAGTTTCCATATTAAAAGTGTTAACAATTCACAGAATCTGAAAAGTCAACCACTTCCCTTAGGTCTGGTGCAGCCTTGAAGAAAACCTGCTCCTTTAGTTTCCCTGATGGTCAGGCTAAAAAGGCAGCAAGTTGATAGTGGCAAGAAATGAGATTCAACACAGTAGCACTTTGACCCTCTCTCTTACCCTCAATCCCAGGGTGGGAGGGGATGGAGGACCAAGCGTCAACACTCAGCCTAACACAGAATGTATTCAGTCTGATCCGAAATGTCTAACCCTAATTGCAATTGGAAAAAAAAAAAAAATCAAAAGTCTGAAAGAGAAAGGAAAGTTGAAAACAATTTTCCAGAGACTAACAGGACTATCTATGCCTTTTATCCTACCAAAGAAATATATACTATAGGGAAAAAAAAGACAACTAAGCTCCATAAATAAATATGTTCTCCAAAGCCCATTTATTTTTCTTCCTGGACACATAGCTGGACAGCACTTCTCAGCCTCCCTTGTAGTTATGTGGAGTCATGAGACTGAGCTCTGTTTAAAGGAGTGTGAGTGGAGTCATGAGACTGAGTTCTGATTAAAGGAGTTTGAGTATAAATGATGTAATTACTTCTATGTCCAATCCCTAAAAATCCTGCACACAGTCTTCCACATGATCTTTCACTGTCTGCAGGCTGAAAGCAGAGGATCCGGTGCAGGACTCCAATGCCCCAGGAGATAGTAAAGCACAAAAAGGAAAGTGCCTGAATCCCTAAATGACTGTGTGGAAGAAAGCTCCACAGGACCTCTACTTCCCGCACTGGACGGTGAATCAAGTGATAGATAAAGCCACTGAGATTTCAGGATGATTGTGACAGCAGTTTGTCTTGACTAATACATTTACTTCTGTTGTAAATACTATAATGGTGATTTTCATCCAGCTTGATTATTGCTATTTTTTAAAGTTTTATGCAAAATATTCAGTTTTTACTACTAGAATGAATATATCATCTGGGCCAAATTCATTCCCTTAGGTATGCCTCAGAGTCCACGATCATGCTAGATTGTGAGGACTCAGTGACCAGCAAAGCCAGCCTATCTTATTCATTCAAATATCTTTTCCTCCTACTTTGTGATTGAAAATGGACTAATAGAAGGTAAGGGCCAAGGACTGCCTAGAAACTGCCTCTGGTATGGTCAGCTAGTAATGGAGTGATCACTGAGGTCACTCATGGGGCTGCTCTTCATCACGGCTAAGGGAAGTCTGGCTGAAGCTTCATCCAAAGACCAGGCGTTCTGTTGTACTTACACACCTGTCATTTACCATCCTGACAAGGACAAAATGCTTGCAGGCATTTTGATTAACTAAGATGATTAACTAAGGCACGGGCCTTTGACTCCCAGCATATTTCTTCCAGTTATCTAACAAAGGCTAAATTCAGAAGATTTCAGCCTGTTAATTAGGCCATCTTATTTAGGTTTCCTTACACTATAGCCTAGAGAATTAGACTGTCTGAGGGTAGGGTAGAAAGATGGGTTTCTGCTGTGCTTGGGGAAATTGTGTTTCACTTTTGTCAATATCACCTTGGGGTTTAGAGTTTGAGAATGTTTTTTATAGGATAGTCTTATCCTACTATTTAAATAGCTAAAATAAAGACAAAAGAGATGGGACATGAAACCATATCAATTTTTCTGACATAAGACTTATTTTATCCCACAGATTCCAAGCTGTCTCTCTGGTATTCCTCAGGTAAAGCTCCTCACTTTATAAACAAATGAACGATTGATCCTGAAAACAAGAAAGAAAAAGCAAGCCACAAAGCACTGACCAGGAATCCATCAGACACCATGGCAGTGAAGAGCTAGCAAAAACAGAACCAGGAAAGAGTTCTGAATGCACGTTGTGAAAAACACTAAAAGCACCATTTAGTGAAATCCAGTTATTTTAGAAACTGGCCCTGTGAGGTCTCTTCCTTGTCTTACAAAGACAATTTTATAAACAGTTTTTAGCAAGGGGGATTTTGAAGTTCTTAGAACTGCACATATTCATTTAATCTTCTTTGGTAAATAAAAGGCAGTAACTTAATCTAAAAGCAGCCACACAAATCATATTAGCCTGAAAAATAAGAGGCTCTGTCATTGAATATACCTCTTAGAAGCCCAAGAGGATACAACAGCGTTCTTTCCAAATCAAATCAACATAAATTTATAAAACAACTACCTTGTACAAAGCATTCTTCAAAAAGCTGTGAGGGAATCAAATAATGATAATAATATGTCACATCTTTTGAAGATTTTCTGTGTGGCTTCTGGTGTGCTAAGTGACTTGTAAGCTTTCACCTTATACAAGGCAGTGTTGCAAAGTGGAAAGAGGATCCTCCTGGAGTCAGAGGCAGAGGTTTGAGTCCTAGTGCCACCATTTTAGCTTACGATGCTTTTATTTTTCTCATTTGTAAAATGGGGACCCTCATAGGACCTCTATTCAAAATTAAGGGTGTTTGTGAATAAATTAGTTATCACATGGCACGTACTTTAACTAATGCCTGGCATGCAGCACATATGCAATAAATGCTGGTTATGCTATTACATTTAATCATTATGAGAATTTTTAACAGGTAGGATCTATTAGGATGACTACCTAACAAGTAAGAAATAGAAGGTAAGGAATTTATGCAAGATCATGTAGAAGCTGTGGTCAGAGCCCATGTTTGCCTGAACTGAAAGTCTGTGTTCTTAATCCCTACTCTCTAATAACGCAGAGTATAAACCATGGTCCCTTTCCTTGGAAATGAAGAAAATAGGACAGAAGGGCTCAGAACCATGTTTTCACTAAAATAAAAAATAATCAACAATGTACAAAATATATTAGTATGGAACATACATCTTTTAATAGATCAACAAACCTTTTGGGAATATATCACAAGTTAATGTGTTACATTTTTTAAAGCCCTTTGACAAAATTGCCACATATTTAATTCTCAAAACAATTGTGTCAGGTGGTCTTGGGCTTTATTACTTTTCCCGTTTTATAGCTGAAGAAACTCAACAAGAATAGATGTCTAAGGTCATCTACCTGTTAAGTAGCTGATATGAGTTCAAGTTTATGGCTTTCAAGGTGTGGTAAATATCACCTGGGGAGCCTGATAAAAATGTGGATTCCAAGACCTAACTCCAAATCTACAGAATCAGTCTCTCAGGCAGTGGGACTCTAGATCCTGCGTATAATAATCTCCACAGATAATACAGATGCACACTGCAAATTGAGAACTTGGAGAATCACTCCTCCAGACTATCTTGCTTTCTTAGCAAAGTTCCAGAGAGGAGCAAGTAGATGAGTCTGTGGTGAGTAATCTGAGCTTTCACTGGATACACAAAATCATGAGTCCTGGCTCTTATGAATCAGAAAATCTCTTGAAATTTAATTAACGCCATGTTCTCATCTTCCCTCCACTCATCCTAATCGAATATCCAAAGAGTCTCTGCCCCTAAAAGTTTGCATTTAAAGCTGGTAATATTAACTGGAACTAGAACTGAACTCCAGTTGCACGTAAGATTTTGATTAAATACTGCTTCACTCAAAGACAGATGTGGTAATCATGAAATGCCATGGGCTTGAAGAGGTCCTTGGTGCATGGTCTCCAAGGTAAGGCCACAAGATATCATTATGGGGGATGGAAGAATATATTCAAACTTTTATTAATATTTACGAAGTTCAAGTTTACTAACATTTAACATATACATTGACAGTAGTACTTGTATACTATTTATAAGTAAACATACACATACATATGGGTGCACACTCAAAAAATTTGTACTGAAAGAGCTGCACAGTTGAAAAAACTTGGAGTCAACAGATGTGGTGATTAAGAGTGCTCTAGAAGCAAACTGCCAGTCTCTGTCACTGAGAGTTTCTGCATCTATATAATGGGTATAATATTAGTACCTACCTTGTAGGATTTTTATGAGAATTGAATGAGGTAACATTTGTACAGTGCTTAGCTTATGCAGTGTCTGTATAAGTACTCAAAGAATCCTAGTGTGGTAGATCTTTCTACCACAGCAATTGCTGCACAGACTATTGCAGCAATTATCCCTGGCTCTGTGTCCATGTCCTTGGCAATGTGACTCTACAGCTTCTCCCATCAAGAGATGGAATCTGTTTCACCATCCCATTAACCTAGGCTGATCTTACAACTTCCTTTAGCCAACAGAATGAGGCAGAAGTGACTCTGTGACAGTCCTAGTCCTAAGCCTCAAGAGGCCTTTCATGCTTCTGCTTACTCTCTTGGGACCCTGCTCAGCTCCCATGTGAACAAGTCCAGGCCAGCATGCCGAAGGATAAGAGAGCATGTGGAACAGAGATAAGCTACCTTAGCTGAGGCCATCCGAGACTAGCCAGCACTCAGCTTTCCTTGCAACTGATCACAAACACATGAGGGAGCTCAGCAAAGATGAGAAGAACTGTCTAGTATATGGTGAACCCATAGAATTATGAGTTATATAAATAGTTATTGTTTTAAGACACTAAACTTTGGGAGTGGTTTGTTACACAGAAGAGATAACTGAAATACTTAGCCATCATCATCAGAAATGATACAAAGCAATAATTCACTCTCAAGTGAAGACACAAGGTAACAAGGTTAAATAGCTGTCCTAAACTCTTGGGGAAGAAAGACAATATAGCTAAAGTCATCAGGTCGAAAGTTGTTTCCAGTAGAGGTCACCTATAGCCTGCATGAAAGATTTATGTGCCAGGTACTGAATAACACCAGTGTTCCCTCTCGGGAAGAGAAGAAATATCTGTGAGAAAATACAACACAATGACAAGGAGATCCACATCTTGAAGCTTCACAGATCCAAGGAATTCACCTATTTGAAACAACCTTGGGCTGGCTTAAAAATTAACTTCTGTTCTGAATCTCTTGATCTTGCTGGTCAATTTGATGATGAGATTTGGGTTGTGATCCTAGCAGAGGATGATACATGTAATAGAATAAACATTTACACATTTCTTAGCTCAGGAATCTGCAGCAATTTGCAGCTATGGGTCACATACCTAGCTTTCCTCATCTCTAATCCAAAAGCCTAGAGATTGATCTTTAAAAATCAAGAGACACTTTCATCTCCTAGAATCAAAGATCTAACTAATTGTGCTTATGTTAAAAAAAAAAAAAGAGATTTTTGTTTCTCTTGTTGAATTTGAATTACCAAGTAAGGAAAACAGTGCTTCTCAGAAATAATTACAATAGAATTCCCAAAATTTTTCTCAGAAAAAATATGAATCAATGACCTCTATCTCATCCTTAGTTTTGAGAGAAAGTAAAGTTGATTGAAATCCTGATCAGATTATGATAAAGATATATTTAGTTGATGTTAACTTCATGGAAAAAAAAATTATTTTAAGATCTAACCTATGCATTTTCTTTCACATATCTATGCTCTCTAAAAAAAAAAAAAAATCCTTAACCAAAGAAAATGTCATGGTGACATAAATTACTGATTGCCTACCAACTACCAGTTCTCATTTTCCCTACTTACAGAATCCCTATATTGACTGGGGTGGCTATATGCCCAACTAACAATCTATACTTGCCAGCAGCTAATTCAAAGGTGAAAAAGATATGAGTAACCAATTTATTATTATTATTATTATTATTTGGCTTTCCCATTCTTCTGCCTTCCTGCATGAGACTAAAACCTCATGGTCAGACTTCAGTAGCGATCTGGTGAGTTTGACCATAAAGGCTACATTCTGGTATGGTAGAAAGAAGAGCTGGTAGGTGCCTGAATCTCTAATGGCATCTGTGGAGGTTTCACATTAGCCTTGAACTGCTTCTCATTCAATGAAAGAAAATATATTTTATTAATAAGCATATGTCTTATGTAAGCCACTATCTGGGGTGGGGATGGGGCTTCTGTAACTTGGAGACTAATGTCATTTTAAAATGTTGTAGGTGTATATTTTAATGTAGCTGAGACATGTTCCTTGAAATTCTAGGTAAGGAACTTCCCTTTGATCATTATAAAAGTATTAATCACTGGGAAATTCTGAGCTGACAAAACATGGGAAAGGGAACAACACAGTAGGCCACACTCTCAAGAGTTCACTGGGGGGGCCAGGGCAATGGCAGCTAGAAGAACCTAGAATGTGCCAGTCTGGCAGCCATGTGACCTTCAGATGGCTCATATTTCATCAGCTCTCAGGAGGGAGGGATATGTCCATGAGTAATAAGACTGGATTTACTAAGGGGAGATGCTACTAAAGAATCTGGAGAAGAGTGTGAGGATCATATTTCTCTGAAGTCCACAGAGACAGTCTGAATGAGGGGTAAATTTGCCATCAGAGATGACAGTGATTTTCCAGAAAATGATGTATTAGCTGGTGCCTCAACAGCTCAGTAAGACAGCCTTTTTTGGTAAATGTGGGAAGTTTGCTTGGGAAGAAAAAATACGTAACTCAATTTTTATTCAAGGGTAAACACATTCCTCCTCCCAAGCATAAACCCTCCTCACGGAAATGTGAAAAGGCAGGTTCTAACCCTATATCCCTTGGAAGAATAATTCCTCAAAATAATCTTCAAATCTGATGTTAATAGGGTCTAAGCATTAATGGAAATTTTGACCTTAAGTAAAGAATAAATAATAACTGTATTCTCAGAGCAGCCATAATAGACCTTCTTCTAGAGTGGGACTTTGCCTTGGTGAAAGGCATAGATTGTGCCCTTGTTTCTGGGGAAGTCTTCTGAATAGAGACCAGGTCACACAGAGACACAGGGGGAGGGAGACTGCTCCCTTTCCAAGAAATGAGAAGTGAGTCAACTTAAATACTTCCTCTTTCATCAGAAACTTCTCAGTGGCTTCCCAGCCAAGTTCAGAACTAGGGGTGACGTAGGTCAATATTAACAGGTGCCTCTGAGACAACCTCATTTGTTTCATCAGAAAATGAGACCTACAGAGAAAGGTAATCTCTCCTCAAGGAATTCAGCTTTTAAACTTCAATCGTGTTATAGAATCTCTTCTCCTCATTTTCTTTCTACGAAGAAGCGAATATGTCATTTTGTGGTTCATACTCCCACCTGTTTCAAGAAATACTAATGGTTTTGGGTGAGATGATAAAGGATTAGAAATCTTCAGACCAGAAAAAGAAATCTCTCTGAACTTTCACCTGGGCGTCTAAAGGAAAATGACAAAAGTCTGTGAGTACGTATTCGCAAAAATATAAAATTTTGACACACACAAAAGAGAATCTTTGTTTCGGCAAACTCTTTGCCACTCACTCTGCTTGAGTTTGAAAAGGACTAATGACTCAGCGTATCTGTAGGTCTGGGGAGGAGATCAACAAGCAGCCCTTCTCTCCAAAGTCCACACATGACGAAGGCATTTACTGCTCCAATCCAAACACTGGCTTTCTCTTCTTCCATTACCTACTTTCAAAAGGAGCTTGGAGGGGTAATTTTATGTGAAGAAAAAACTTAGAGGCAAAAAACGTTTTGGTCATTCTGTCAAGCAATAAAATTATTCTCTTTCTGACTTTTTTCTGATTAAAGAAAAACTTGACTTCACGTAAAGACTATGTTTCAGAAAAGGTTCTTTTTTCCTGTATTTCATATCTGACTCTTTTTGTTTTTTTTGTGGGAAAAAAAATCTACGCAATCAAGCTTATGGTAGTTTATAATTTCGATGAAATTTCCTTATTACTTTCCAGTAAAAAGTCCAATACATGTGCCTGCATGGATGAAATTTTTGCCTTAAAATTCTAAACTCTCATGGAAATATTTTAGTAAAAAAATTCGCAAAGAGAATAAAAAGCACAATATAACAAAATAGAGCTGAGCATAAAAAAAAATTTAACCCAAACTGGTAAGAGAACAGAATAAATAGTGTCATGTGATTTCTGTAACTAAAGTTGCATTTCAATGTACTCATCTAAAATATCTCAAAATAAATAGTGTTGAGATGATTTTTTTTCAGGGAATGTTTCTACTCAGGAAAGAAGAAAGAATTTTAGAATTATTTCTTTGGGGAATGAAAGTAGCAATTTGCCAAGTGGAACCTACAGGAGGGTCCTGGTACTAATCAGACCTGCAGTGGACATTCGGTCCCCACGTCTCCGGCCTATGTTGTTTTAATGTCAGTTGAGTCCTGCACCTCCAGACCCTCACAGGCTGCAAGGCTGCTGCCAAAGGAAAATACATCTCCAGAAGTAAATGGAGCAAACCTTTCCATCTGCTTCCCTTTTTCCAATGCAGGCCCGGTCACCAGGTCCAAAGCACCTGTTTTATGGCCTTTTCTACACAAACTCTCTCTAAATCTATTTGTTCCCTGTCTGAGACACTGGGAGTTTCTCCCCAGAACGGCAGCTGAATGTGAAGAAAACTTCACAAAATTTTCTGCTAGAGAAGGGCCTATTTGGTGAGAACTTTCGATTCACATACTCACCCATTAAAAATCAAAAATCTATGGCAGAACAAGTGGTGGTGGCTGTTGGGGAGGGGTAAATGGGTTCCTCTGTGCCAATAAAGAAAGTTTTGTCTGCTCTTCAACTTCATAGAAAAGAGACTTCAGAGAAGATACAGCCATGGCTTGGATAGTCCTGCAGCTCCTCAAAATGTCTATTTTCTCTTTCCCCAGCAGATCCATTTTGCCCCATCTAAAATGCTTGTGGGAGAAGTTAAAATAAGCCACATGTGCTTTCCTCCACAAAGGAGCCCTATATTTAACATAGCAAATGCATCCAACACCTCAAACGGTTTTGAAGAAAGCTGTGCTTATTATGTGGGCTTATGAAACAAAAAGTACAAACTTTCTCATCCTGGAAAAATATGCAATGAAATTTACAGCCAAAATAAGGAAGCTGTGCATAATGTAACACTTGGCAAGAATTTTAATCAGTGGATTGGCAAGGCTAGATGCAATACTTCAGCTCCTTTCAGACATGTCTGAGCTTCCTTAATTTGAATACCACACACCGGGTCTGGGGAGAACATTTAGGAGCCATTATGCTTTCTGCAGGAGTGCTGAAGAGCGATACAAGCTAACTGAGAAGGGAACATCATTGATGTGATAACAGCTTCAACCTCAGGGAATGAACGATGGCAAGAGATAGACACACTGTTATTGTAGAGCAAAGCAACACAGATTTACATTGTGATAAGGCATTCCAGCCACATTACTTTAAGCAGGTAAAGATGCTTCCAGGTATCAGGCTGACTCAGTTTTGCCCTAAAGAACACAATCTTGGACCTTGTCAGAGGATTGTTGTTTTCTCAATTAGAAAACAATGGAACTATCCAGTAGCCCTCAATTCCTGAGCAGCCCGACAGCAGTTCAAACAAGTTGAAAGTCAGGTCACATAATGTGGACCCAAAACTGACCATCACAGAAAGAGTTATAATGTGATGAAAAGCTCTGGGGAACCTATTAAATCCACCATTCCTGTCAGGATGAAACAGGAGCAATCCTGCCTCTGCAGGCTATGATTTTTAAAGAGCCCACTAAGAAAACATTTTATCCTTCCGCCATCCACACAAGACTCTAGTAATTACTATCAGTATATCACATGAAATCTCAGGAACTGAAATGTTAAGAAGACTCAAAAGTCAAATGGTAGAGACGTAAATTATACAGTGTTTGGACTTAACTGCATCACTTGCATGGAATATTTTTCTTTACTAAATTATTTTAAAATATTTAAATATCCTTAAGTTTGCAAATGTAGCAAAGTCTGGAAACATAAGATGTTGTTTGAAAATATTCTTCAATGACTCAGTTCTATGGAAGGTAATGAAGGATGGGGAAGACAATTTGCTCTGCTGCACAGGAATCCAAGGTCAAAGGACACAAAAAGTCTCCAACTCTTTGTAAACTTTCCTGCTAATAATGTTCTCAAAAATTAATTTAGAAATATGATCTCTTTAGAGAAAATATCGATTATTTTTATGCTATCGTATTTCTTTGCTAAGTAATAAAGAATTTATATACATCATACATATCTGGAGAAAGTTATTATTTGGGGGTTTAACCTATTTTAAGTTCTGTGAAACCAGAAATTAATGTGAATGCAGTTTGGGACATGATTGCTTCATCAATCTTAGCAGTGCATTTTTGGTTCTTAACTCTCAATGAGAGAAGCAGAAAGTTGAGGACTTCGCAGAGCCATGAAACCACACCTCATGGACTGTGTTCACAGCCTGTTTTAATTCTGGCCCTGTAGAAAAGGAATCTAGGTTTTGTAAAAAGGACATTTAAGAGGGCATATCTCCTTTTAGCAAATACTATAATGATAATTTCGATAGTTTCTGTCAAAAATGAATATTGGAACTGATAAAAAAAAAAAAAAAACTTTACTACCAGAGGGCTGAAGAAAATGGTGCTTCCAAATTCATATGCAGTGCATGGTACCTCATAATCCAGGGAGAATACAAATGGAGGTGTTTTTGAATGGGGAGATAAAAGCGCCCAAGAGAATTTGACGACCAGGCCCAATAGCTGTGGGAGAAAATAAAATTCAAAGGACGGATATATATATAAGTTAATTATGCTAGGAAAGATGGCTTGAGGAAAAAAAATCTAATAACTAATTTAGGAGCATGAAAATTATTTCAGTATGATTGAAATTAGGTAAGAATGGCTTGACAATTAAACAAAAGAAAACCATGAGACTTAAGTAATATAAAATCAGCATTCGTAATAGCTGTGGGAACTAGGCATTTCCAACTAAGGAGAAAGCAAAAGAAAAATACAACCAATCAGAAAGAGTACAGAAAAAAGGAGATAATTACTACTTTTATATGTTTATTTCTTTATTGAAGTAATGCTTAAAAATGTAATTCATTAGGTCAGGGCTTAGCATCCTTTTATTTTTTGAATCATTTCTAATTCTTTGTAAACCTTCTACCTCCCCCACTTCCTTCATCCATACTACAATGAAAAGAAAAGAAAATTAAAGTGCTCCTGAAGTCTTAACTGCTAATTCCTCCCTAACTCTTCAACCAGTTAATTCTGGTCACTAATAGCAGTAAAATGCTATTATATAAATTACTGTTCTGTTACCTCATTTATTCTCTTTTTTATTTAACAAAGCCTCTCTAGGAACATACCATATGCCAGGTACCACTGAGCAGTGTGGATAGAAATATAAAGAAAAACAGCCTGTAACAAAATGGCATGAGAGTTACATATCATAATTAAGATACCTAGCAAAGTTCTTTGCCTTTATATCAGAGGAGTTTTCAGTGCTTCTCCATTCTACTGCAGTCAGCAAAATCTGCTGTCTAGTTGAAATCCTAATGCTTTCCTTATGTTACTTCTCTCAGCCATGCAAGTATCCATTTGTTACCCCTCCGACTTTGGGCAAGTTTTGTGAAACAAGGCACAGGCTCCAGAGTCAGATAGGATGGGCAAATTTATGGTGCACTACCACTATTTGTGATGCTAGGTGAGCTGCTTAGCCCTTTTGAGCCTGTTTCCTTATTTGTAAAATGAAAAGAATTCTTATCCTTGAGAGTGCTTTGGAGATTAGCTTGGATCAAGAATGTAAGGCACTCAGGACATGGTAAATGCTCATTGAATTGTGGGTGTTGTGATTATCGGTAGCTTTATCATTTTATCTAATATAAGGGATGCTCTTGACTGGTTTTGGTTTAGATGGGAATCTAAAGGGTCAAGAGCTGGCCTCAGTCCCAAGTCAGGATAACACATCTTACAGGTATTCCAACTGTACGGTAGGCAGGGAAATCTTGCATTCAAAACTAGACTGTTGATAACAATCTACAAAAGTTCTAAAGCAAATCTTGCAATGTTGTTATATGCCTAACCAAAAAGAAAGAAAGCAATGGTTATTATACAAGCAAAGATGATTTTCCTTTCAAGGAGGATGCCATGTTCCTCATCCAGCCTTCTGAAAAAGTTGTCCTGTGAAATTATTTCACATTCCTTTCAACCCACTCAAAGCACATAAGGGTTTAGTGAAACATGGGTCTTGTAAATATGCCTGAATGTCAGGATTTTGGCTGTAACACTGGAACTAGGAAGGACTCCAGTTGTATCTTTCTGTGCTCTTCTTGATTTATGAGCCAGAACCCTGGTATTTGATGCACGTGTGAGAAAAACACAATGTTTTCTTTTTTTATCTATTGTGATTTTTGTGAAATTAACAATTACCTAATTCCCATCCTGAGTAATGGAAAAGGAGAATTTAGAAAGTAAAAATGTATTGTTCAACAGTGAAAAAAAGGACAATACTATATGCAATAAAGCATCTTAATTAGATCTCAAAATTATAATCTATATTTTAGAACTAGAAACTCAGAAGCATTATAGCAAATAAAGTCAGTCGATTGGTAAAACTAGACAGCCATCAGTCTTTCCTGTTAATGGTCATAAAACACAAAGTGGTAGGCGAGAAAACAATTCTTTTAGTGGCTTCTTTATTCAAAGCCAAAATGAAATCGTCTATTCAAAATGTTATACGACCAAGAGTTTATACAAGTTGTTTAATTATAAAAGTAAATGCCATGACATACAGGATCAAACTAAATACGATGATATAAAGAATCTGAAAACATTGCAGCAATAAATGCATAACTATATATTGTACAGTCTTTTTAAATAGTTTATTTTGAAAATAATTTCAAACTTACAGAAAATTTGCAAAGCCAGTATAAAGAACTCCTATATTTTCTTCATCCAGATTCCCCAATTGTTAACATTTCACCACATTTGTCCCTATACATGGCCATCATAATACTCATTATTATACATATATCCCCATTTTCTATGTAGGCACACACATATACAAATTTTATATACTTTATATTATGAAATATATAAATATATATAATATATAGCTATAGCATATATATTATAAACATATATGTATACCCATTTCATTCTCATTAACAATCTTTTTCCTGAATAGCTTGAGAGCAAGATGCAAACCTGATACCCTATCACTCTTAAATGCCCCAATCTGTATTTTCCCAAAGCAAGGACACTCCCCCCGAAACCATCTTACAATTCTCCAGGTCAGGAAATTGATATTGGTACTACCCTACCATCCTATTCAAATTTGTCAATTGCCCCATCCACATCCCCTTTCGCTTCCAGGTCAGAATCCAATTCAGCATAAGTGTATTAAAGCCTATGCAGAGTTGAATGATTTATGGGAAAAGATTTCTTATTAGAAAAACTGTTCTTCACAATTACTTAATTTTTAAAAGATGATTTTTAAACTTCTTTGCCACCAAAGAAGAGAGGATTTGGCACCCTCTCATCCTGACGCTACTGACCAATAAAAGCAGATACTTTCATATTACTTGGAAACAAATTACTAAAACACAGAAAAGAAGGAAAATGTGTTTTTGAGGGGATTAAGATTATCAATCTGCTTTCATTGCTTGAATTCACAGATTGGTTAGCAAAATATGTAAATATTTTAAATTCCTACTGTATCCTGGTTTCTGAAAGAAATGTATTTTAAAAATATGTGTTTAAAGTTGTGCTCCCAATCTGAACTCTATGATGTTACATATATGTACCTAGAGCAGTGTCAGATACAATATGTATTCTTATAATTACTTACTAAATTACCAGATAGATAAAATATCTTTAGGAAAATATTCACTGAAACATTTTAAGGTATTTTGAAGGAGACTAGGCATGAACACATATGTGAGAGGCATGGACACATTGAGGTTTTTGACTATAAGCCAACATCTTGAAAGCCATTTGCAACAAGTTATTTATTTATTTTGATAACAGAATATGGACTTTTCTCTAGAAAAACATAGGCTCAGCTATCTAACAGTGATCTCAATACTTTTTCTCATCAGAAAAAAAATATGACATCTAAATGTGGCAAACTCACTTAAGCCTGCATGCAATTCTAGACGGGATGAAGGGCAAGAGGTTAAGCCATGGCTGTATTTATCAATATGCTTTTAAACCAATGAGTGGATCAAGTAACATACAGAGTGAATGGGAATTAAATGTAATTAAAATCACTGTCTCCACAGACAGGGCAGGTTACAACCTTTATTCTCTCTAAGCAAGCCTCCTCCCCCTACATTCCTCTAAGAGACATAAATACAAGAACCCAAGATTTTTGAAAGTTTTTTTAGGATGTTATGTTTAGTTTGTCTTTAAAAATCAGAGATAAAAATACAAAGCAAAGGTTTCTAGGAGAAAGTTATTGGAAGAGAAACACTGAAAGGAATGGCTGAAATTCTGATGGTATATTTTATTTTGTTCGATTTATTTTAAGGAACTCTGTCTCAGTGAGGCAAATTTGTCAAAAATGAACGCAGTCCCAAAATTGAGAGCAGGATTTCTCAATCTCTGAGCGTACTGGTGTCCTGCATTTATCCACCAGATGCTTTTTCCCAACAGTGTATATGTCAGACAGGACTTTTTTGGGTTGTAACCTGGAGTGGAGAGAAAAAAATAGGGAAAATTTTTAAAGTATAATTAAGTGATTTGCTAATCCTGGGGAGCCAGCATTCCTTGTACTAAGTTCTAGCACAATCAGAACTGCACTATAATAGGAACCAAGCAATTGTCTGGTGATTGCTGAGTACAAGCCACCTCAAAAGACATGGAAGAGAATATTGCCTTTGGTTGGTGAGAAGGGCAGACATTACTACGTTGCTACGAGACATTCAGAAAGGAAAGGTGAATATAGACTAATGAATTACTAGTTCAACAAATATTCTTCAAAAAAGTTCAATATTTTTTCTCATTATATATCATAATATATATAATACATAATATATATATTATGGATAACTTGTCAAAAACGTGGAGAACACAGAAAAAAAAGTACAAAATTACCCATACTCCCAGAACCCAGAGATAGCTTCTCTTAATATGTGGTATATTTCCTTACCATTCTCTAATGGAAAGTTCTGGTTGTTTTAAGGCATTTGTTCTCAATGTGTAGTCCCAGGAACCAGCAACAATAGCTTCACCTGGGAACTTGTTAGAAATGCAATTTTGGGGGCCTCACTCAGACTCATCAGAAATTCTGGAGGTGCAATCCAGCAATCTGGATTTTGACAAGTGCTTCAAGTGATTCTGATCATGCTAAATTTTGAGAACCACTGCTTTCAGATATTCTTAACATATAGATTTGAAGAATCTGGGCCAAAGACATCATCCTTCTTCTTTTTTTTTTGTCCTTTTTCTCCCCAAAGGCCCCCAGTACATAGCTGTATATTCTTCGTTGTGGGTCCTTCTAGCTGTGGCATGTGGGACGCTGCCTCAGCGTGGTTTGATGAGCAGTGCTATGTCCATGCCCAGGATTCAAACCAAGGAAACACTGGGCCGCCTGCAGCAGAGCGCGCAAACTTAACCACGCGGCCACAGGGCCAGCCCCCATCCTTCTTTTTTTTAATGGAAAAGTAAATAGTACTGGGTTTAGATTGTGCCTAATTCCTCAATTAAGAGATAAATCTAGCAGTAGAACACAGGCTCTGATCTCCAGTTTTAAAAGTACAGTTCCTCTGCTGAAAGAAGAAATAAAATTAGGGAAAGCAAATTTTTCCTCTTCTCCTTCCTCCATTCCTGGTCTTCCAGAAAGTATTAAGATGACTTAAGTTTCTGAGATCCAGATATCTGTCTATAGACAATTTTAGAGGCTTCACTTGCTATGGTTTAACCTGATTTCTCCAAAGTGGGTATGACTTGGAAGAAAAGAACAATTAATCAGAGCATGAACATTATCAGTTAGCAAAATTATAATTAAGTAGCTAATTAGACATAACTCATTTTAAATAGACTTGCAATAAGAATTCTAAAGCTTAATCATCTTTTCTCCCTCATTATCTTAGAAGTGAAATTGTTTATTGAAGAAATAGTATACAAATAGATAATCCACTTTATTAAGATGTTAAACTGCAATGCAGTTATTATAAATGCTATTGAAATCATCAGGTACTTACAGTCTTTTTAAAAGACCTATGTTCATACTCTCTTGGAAGAGGAAAGAAATCAGCCCAGTATGGTAAACCACGCAGACATTTCAAAAGACATCTGCTTTATTACAAGCCAATGGCTTTACTTACTGGCTGAGCATTGTTCTTTCCCGGATGGTCTGATAAAGACTGATAGCTCCCTAGAATTATCAAGTACTTGAACTAAACATTAGTGAAGAAAAATTAAAAATAAGAACAATAACGAGCCTCTCAAAGAGCCTTTTCATATTGTTCCACACTGCTTTATGTATTTCTGTTTAAGGTTTTCTTATCACAGCTAAGCCAGAAAGACCTATACTATTAGCCTCGTGATAATGATTTAATTATTTTATATTCTTGTCCAGCCACACAAGTGGCACTTTTCATGGACAAAGAAAACCCCTAGTAAATAGAAGGCCCAAACCCCAGAGATATGTAGTCTTTTCTCACAGTGTGCGACAGTTCCAGCTGGTATTTCTCCATGTGCAGCCCTGCAGTGCTTCACTCTGCCCAACCCAAACAGAAACTACTGCTCTATCTCCAGCTATTGCTGAAATTCTTCATCTGATTTTATTTACTTGTCTAAAGTGGCTGTAACAAGCACCAAATAAGCCACAATTGCCAAAAGGAGAATATAAAATTAAAGGGCTGCAATTAATGAATAAGTAATAACACACTTAGAGATGGATGCTAACTTGAATCATCGAATGAGGCACCGTAACTTACTAGATTTTATTTTTAAGTAGTTTTTAATCAACATATTTAAAATTATGTAAATACTCTTTGGTATACGAATTTTAAAGTCTGTAATGCTAATGCATTGGAAAATATAAAATAAAGCACAGGTGTATGAAAATAACAATATGGCAAGACCAGTAAACAGTCTCCCTAGTGTGAGAATGTGTAGGTTGTGCGTGTCTATGTCTTTATGAGAGTGTGTTGTCTTACACACATGCTACAACAGGCATGTGTATCAGCCCTGTGAGAAGGTGGTGAGGTCTAGAAGGTAGTGGACATCCTTGAACATCTTAACTCTTACTTATGGTCTAGGAAACAAAGAAATGCAAGACAGCATAGAAAAAATACTACTCCAAAATAGAGATACAGCAATTTTCAAGATGAAAAGTCCAAAATTCTCTACCAAGAGTACTAGACAACAAACTGAGTACAACAATATAACCCCCAAAGTAATGACATCTCTCACATCAGCCAGAACAGTCCCTCGGCTGAAGCCAAATTCACTAGCTGGTATTTCCCCAGCAACAACCTGGGCCACATATTTTAATCATAATGCTAGTAAAGGGCTGCTGAATGTATTATAATAAAACATGTTTTTAAAACATAAAAAGTTTTTTTTTCCCCAAAATCTATAAGTCAGCCAACATGCATTGCCTATTTCGGCAGGATATATAAACAAACAAGCTAACCTGTACCATGGAGAAAGGAAAATGTATAAATGAACTAGGACACTTCTATTGGTGCCAGATGGAAATGAACAGCTGTTATATATGGTGTCACAAGGTCTCTCTTAAGCTTTGAAAGCAGGTTTAATCCCCACCCTTTTGAAGTCGAATAGATACAAAGGGATCACAAATTGGCTGTATGAATTTCTTTGCCATCCCAACTCTCTGGACTCAGTTTTTTCCTCTGAAGTATAAATAAGGTAGAGGTAGGAGATCTCTAAAGTTCCCTGTAGCTCCAACAGTCCACGACCTCCATGATCCTACTACATCAGACATGAGAGGGAAGGCCTGAGCTAGCCCCTGCAGAAGTGCCACAAGACACCCAGTAGAAAAGCTAGATTACAGAGAAATGGACTGGCTATGAGAAAAGTAGGTTCTACTCAAGTCTTGCCCCATGCTTAGCTATGGGACTCTGGGAAAGTCTCACAAACCCTCTAGGCCTTGATTTCCTCATTAACAGAAGGAGGCAGGTGATCCTAAATCCCCTACAACTCTGTTTCCAGGGAGTGAGAATCTAGCCCACGTGGATTAAGCAACAGTGACAATTGGCTTCTCAGAAAATGATAAGACATCATAGACCTTCAGCATTTAGGACAGTTTCCATCATTTCATGGAAAGCCAATTAACTCATTATAGCTAAAATGTTCAACAGTAACAACAATTTTGAGTGAAAGCAGATCAATAGAGTTTTATTGATTAATCATAGTGGGTTAATTTCTACCTCATTATTATGTTAACTTATCAACAATAATATGAACTGCATTTACAAATAGCCCTGAAAGTTAACACATAGAAATGCTGCTTCACTGGGGCCGGCCCAGTGGCGCAGCGGTTAAGTTCACACGTTCCGCTTCTCGGCGGCCCGGGGTTCGCTGGTTTGGATCCCGGGTGCGGACATGGCACTGCTTGGCAGCCATGCTGTGGTAGGCGTCCTACGTATAAACTAGAGGAAGATGGGCACGGATGTTAGCTCAGAGCCAGGCTTCCTCAGCAAAAAGAGGAGGACTGGCAGTAGTTAGCTGAGGGCTAATCTTCCTCCAAAAAACAAAAAAAACAAAAAAAAAAGAAGAAATGCTGCTTCATTAAGGAGAGGAAGAGGGAAAGAGAAGGAATATTAAAATATGTGTAAAAGGTAAAAAACGGACTCAAGGCAAAAATAAACAAAATAATTCCTCTTCTCTTATAACTTAGTAATAATGTACTGGAATTTATAAAGAATGGAATTTGAGAAGAGACAGGCAAATTTTAACACCCAGACTCACCCAAGTATGATTTTATCATCACTAAGTTATTCATCCCTAGAGCACTGTGTGTAAATAGAAGACTTAGTGACTAAACCACTACAGAAGCAAAACACAGTCATGTACACACACGCAAGCACACACTCAAGATACACACACTGTGCGTCCACTTTTGATACATACATAAGCTGTGTATAGAGAGGTAATTAGTGCATTTCTCACAGTTATTCCACTGACAATGAGGTACACTCTTTAAGAATAAAGAGATGGAATAGAAAGAGACATCCTTTTTTTCAATCTAATTTTTTTAGGTTATAATAAATAGTTAACCATTCTCAGTCAGTCTGAAAAGAAAGAAACACTGAAGTAATCTATGGCCACCAGTTCTGGATATTGCTGAGGGCAGCTATGGTCAGAGAAAATATTCAACACAGCCTTATAATTAAAAAAAAAAGAAAAAACCCACTGTGTATGAAAGAACTCCATCCATCCTAGTAATTGCTTTTTGTGAAATCTAACCCTTGGTCCAAATTAATGAGTTACAGGTGTGAATCTAATGCTTTCCATTTTGCCTAAGATGTTACTGTTGCTTTTTTCTGAGACACTTGGCCTCCAAAGGTATTATAGTTAATTTATCATAACACACTATCAATGTTCAGTGTTCACTAAAAAGGGGAAATGGAGCCCTTTTGGTGAAATGGAGAGCTCTTGCTTTCTGCAGTGCTGTCAGATACTAACAATTTTTCATACCTCCACGTTTAAAATTCCGCTTTTATTATTTTTCAGATGAACTGCCAGACCGAAATAGGTGTCAGAAAATTTTATTTTAAAAGGGAGAAAAATTAGCGCAGGCGAAGACATTGCCCAAATTTGCCTGCTGAACATGTTCCTGCTGTTCAAATAGAAAACAAATTTTCAAAAACGGAGATTTTTTTTAAACAACAAGAGAATGGGCGAAAAATAAGAGTAGCAGGCGTGGCAGCCATGAAGCTGGTTAAAAAAAGAACTCCTTGTTTTTTTTCCATAACTAAATATGTCTTCTGGAATTAATAACTATTACCATTTATTATGTGCCAGACACTGTGCTAAGTGGTTTTCACATAACTTGAGTTCTCTCAGAAGTAGACCCTGAGATAAGGATTTGAGTGCAAGAAATTTATTTGAAAGGACATCCCAGGAAAACCAAGAGGAGAAAGAGAAATGAGACAGGGAAGGAAAAGGAAGGAGGTTCTATCAAGCAACTAACCTCTATGGGCAACTGGAACTCAATCCTGCCAGGGAGCTCTGGTGAATGTGCAGAGCACGCCTCAGAGAGACTCCAAATGAAAGGCTTCTTTTGGAGACATCACTTCTGTAGACTTCCAGTTTGCCCTGTGAGTGAGCCAACCTTGCTAGTGCAGCCGGAATGAAGGCAAAGAGAAAAAATGTTCTCAGTTCGTAGAGTCTGAGGTGTAAAAATGAGGGCCTAGGGAATACGGGCAAGACCCTAATAGGCTGCTACAACACATTATGTCATTTAAACTTCACGGTGAGCTTATGGTGTGCATAATAAGACCCCTATTTTACATATGTGAGAGCTGAAGCTCAAGAGTTTAAGCAGCTTAAATAATCAAGGGTATACAGGCCTAATAGATGATGGGGCAGACTAAAAATCTTGAGTTGTTTAACTCCAAACCTTAGTCCTGAACATATTGCTATACTGTAATAGGGACAAAGAATGAACATAGATGCATTATAACATGTCAGGAAGCCCAAGCGTGAGAGAGACAGAGCATTGCTAAAGACCTAATTCCTTCCCAGCCACAAAATAAATAGCTATTGGGACTGAGAGAAGTGAATGGAAGGTCATATACAACCATAAGGACCTTGTCAAGGACAAGCAAACAGACAAGAACTATCACCCTTAGTTATATATTTGATAAGTGTGTGGTCATTTTTACCAAAAGGTCTCCAGCTTTGGAATTCCTTCAATTTGGTGGCCTGAATGAGCCCCAGTCCTTATTAGATGGCACATAAAACCCATCTGTTTGCTGAAATGTCAACTGTTTTGAGTCATATGTAGGAAAAACTGGTGGTGGTGGTGGTGTTTTTAACTTCCAAAGTTTTTTGTTACTGTTTTATTGTTAAATTCAATGGTTAAATCGTCTGACACAGTTTCCCCCAATATTAAAAAGGGGTAGAAATTAGATGAGAAAAAATAGAATTTTAGTAGAATAAGGGATGTGTTTGAATGATAGAAAATTAATAGCGATGTTTGTGGGTAGCTATGAATGCTACAGCTATCTCATAGTTTGAAAGAAGAAATATATCACATTGGTGTTGTATGAGATAAAATATTATGGCAAAGTTAGTTTCCACTGTAGTTTTTGAAGATGTAAAATTAATATTATAACCACAACATTGAAAGTCACTACTTACAAATTAATCATACTTTTAGGTTAGGAGAGAAATTTCTGAATAAGGATCCCCAACAGTCAACTGTCTAAACTTTTATTAAAATAATTAAAATAAACCAATGACAGGAAAATACAATGTGAGGCAATGATGTTCCCAAAATATTGATGGGCTAACCCACCCTGGTTGGATATCTCTGTGTCCCTGTCTTGGTATCTTTCTAGTGACTAGATTGTTTTTAGCACTTTTTAAACTGCAGCTGTTTATCACAGGACCAAGTCCCCACCAGAACCTCCACTGGGATTTGTCATAATAGGAATGTATTTGTGAATTCAAAACTGCTCTGTGAATAAATAAGAAACAGTCCCTGCTAAATAGCTCAGACACAGCCTCAGCCTGAGTTCCTCAGAAAGCATCAGCAGCATCAACACAGAAATCCAGTGTGGGAATGGGATTTGGTGAGGTATTGTGGGTTGGATCTTCACGAAGCTAGTTGGAGCCATGCAGAACTGGTCACCCAGCTGTAGCTACAAGCACAGACAAATGAGGCCTAGAGGATCTGGAGAGGCACACATCCTGATACAGGAATTAGGCCTATAGCAATGCGGCTGTCTCACACTTGGGCTTCCTGACATGTTATTATGTACGCTACATTCATTTCTTGAATTTATTACCACGTAGTGATATGGTTCAGGACTGAGGTTTGCAGTCAAACAATCCAAGATTTCCAGTCTCTGCCCTGCTCTGCTGCCTCCCTTCCCCACTCACCCCCATCATTTATTAATCCTGTATACCATTGGTTGAGTTGATTTCAGCTTTGACCACTAAGGATTTAGAAAATACATTCCAGTCAAAGCCACAATATGCAGCCCTGTCCTCTCCTTCTCTTCCTCCTTCTCTCTTCTTCCAGTCCTTTCTTAGGCGTGTTGAGATTAAGGTCCTAGTTCTTTGGAGGTTCTAATTTGCTCTTTCTAAAGTCCTCATAAACTAGTTCTTATGGCATGCTGAATTCATTTCCTGGGCCTTTCTCTTAGGCATTTCATCAGATCCTCCTGAAACAACATTGTCCTAAGTGGAATCTTCAGACTGTACAAGTTTGGGAAATGTAGCATATGCTGTCCCTGTCTTGGAGATTAATAGTGCACACTAGTATAGTAAGCAACACAGCAGGAAGGAAACCTATTTAATGACATTTTATTCAGTATTTCTCAAATTTATCTGATCATGGAACCCTACATTGGACATAACCCCTCTTAGCATCCTATAGGCCTAGTGTTCTATGGAGTGGCTTATCTCTTCTATACTCTGCTGCTCCTGTTCCACTGATCTCTTGGTTCCACACAACATAATTTTCAGCTCTCAGTCTGAAAATAGCACTTGTCCCTGTTGTTTTGCCTCTGAATGCTTATCATAGATGAAATGACAGGAGCTCACTTTTCATGTCAGTGTTTCACTCAGAACTGCTTCTGGCAACTAGACTAAAGACTGCACTTTGGTGTGAAAGTGTATTAACAACTAACTTTTTGCACAGTGGAATGGGTTTATACCTGTCTCTCAAAAAGATGTTATCATTTAGTGGGGAAGCCATATGAAAGGATAAAAGTAACTAATTTCCATTGTGATTATGTGACCACAGAAGAGCAATTAGCTGTTTGCTATCAGTCTACTTGCACAACTGAAAAACAGAAAAAGCCAGCTCCATTTGATTTTTCAACCCATAAGAAAAACAATAAGTACTAATTTTTTTAAGACTTTTTTTATTTTTCCTTTTTCTCCCAAAGCCCCCCCATACATAGTCGTGTATTTTTAGATGTGGGTCCTTCTAGTTGTGGCATGTGGGATGCCGCCTCAGCATGGCCTGATGAGCAGTGCCATGTCCGTGCCCAGGATTCGAACTGGCGAAACCCTGGGCCGCCAAAGCAGAGCACGCGAACTTAACCACTTGGCCATGGGGCTGGCCCCTAAATACTAATTTTTGACAGTAGAACTCTAACCTTCCCATAGCTGAGAAACATTGATAACTACACCATGAATTCTGATCTCCATCATTTTTAAAACACCCAAATCTCAAAAAAGGGGCAGAGGTGAGGTAACAATTACTAGTGTTGTTTTTCTAGTCTATGGTAAGATAATAGGTCAAGATAGTGGAATATCAACAATTTGACCTGAAGGAAATAGGAGATCAGTAATGATAGCCACTGTTTAACACCTAAAAGTCAGATCAGGACATGTCTACATGGTGAGGTGTTTAGGATTTCTGCACCTCAGACTCCTTAGTAAGTTGCAAACACACTTAACTCATTCTTTCCCAAGTAGGAAGACTTGCCCCCTAAATATCATAGCAATCAGCTTGGGAAGACACAGCTTTTTGCATATCTCAGTCATTCAAGCACCTGGAACAAATCCACTGGGATTGACAAAAGGATATATTAAGTCTAAACACTGTAAGGAGGTGACAAAATTTCCGCTTCTACCTCCTGGCTCCATTCTGAGTGTGTGGATTTGACTTTTCTGAGAAGAAAGCTATTAGTTTAACTCAAGGCTTCAGTCTGCAGAAACAGTGTGAAAACAAGTTGTTATCAGTCTCTACATGTCCCACTTGGATCCAGAGGCAAGAACTGAGGATATACATCCTATAGGCCCAGCCCCATCCAGTCTGTGATTCAATGAGAGCCAAGCCTGGGTGTGTATTAGATGTGGAGTTCTAACAAAAGGAGGGGACCGGCATTAGCCTCTGTACCCTAAACCTGACATGCAGTGTAACGAGGGCAGAGCTTTGGGGCCCTGTGTGCTTATAGAGCTACAGTTGGATGCTAGCCCCCAACATATGTGCCCAGCCCTATGAGCAAGCTCCAATCCCAGTTCTTTCTTGCATTCCACATCCTTGAGTGAACTGTAGTCCTGTCTTGAAGCTTGGCTCACTGGGCTAAGATTTTGGGTGTGCTTCTCAGTCTCTTCATGGACTAGATCTTGTCCTTCCCTTCACCATGGCTGTGGTCATGGCTCAATCCAGAAGAATATACCTATAAGTTATAAAGATAGTTTCCCCTCAAGACTTAAATTGTTATTGTCTAGACATCCCTGCCCATGAGAACAAACCTTGTAGATATCTGTTCTGATCTATATCTGAGGAAATGGGCTATGCCTTTGGGACCAGTTCCACTAGACTTGACCTCACTGATCTCTAACATTCTTTCCTCCCACTAAACAGCCCATACTTCATGGCAGTACTAACCGAGCCCTGACAGGAAAAAGGTGTGCTGGATATTGGGATACAAATTGCTATTCCTTTTATTTTCACCCATATCCTAAGATGTAATAAAACTGGGCAGTATCCCACTTTAACAAAACTGGGCAGAGAGGTGGCAGCCTTAAGTATGGAAGGCCTTGAGTGTGAAGTGGAACAGTCTAGACCTCTGGAGTTCATAAACACCCAGAGGACTCCAATTATGCTGACTACTCCCAAGAAAACACATTAATTTCAAGGGTAGCCTCATGGACCCACTGCACATAGCTCTTTGCAGAGAAACTGTGGATTTTTATCTTTTTCTTTCTCTATTTTGTAGATGAGAGACAAAAGCTTAAATCCCTAGGAATATTAGATTAATAGGCATAGGTGAAGCTTATCTTATTTTACAGAGATGCTCTTGGTTGAATATATAATGTACAGTCAAAAACTACAGAATATTAAATATACAGCTATTAAAAAGATAAATTAGATTCTTATCAAGGCCCAAACGAATGTTCATCATACACTCTTAAGTAAATGAAATAAGTTGCAGAGTAATATGTATAGTATGACTCCATTTTTATAAAAGAAAACAAAAAATCCTGTGTGTGCGAGATTTATATACATTTAAATGAGCAAAAAGTGAAATAAGATCCATATTAGATTCGTAGCTTCTGTTATCTGAAAATTTTGATACTTCTTGGTTTGATTTCATTTGTTACATTAAGTGTGGTTTAACTTATAGAATATTTTCTAATTTAATAGATTTTGGAAAGATTATATTGAAAGTAAACCAGATTTTAAACGTATTATGGGTGTTTTCAGTTAGAGAGTCCTATAAGAACAATTTTGTAAATTTTACAATTGATCTAATTTGTAATATAAATATTGATATTTGCATTTACATAGAGTAGGGAACTAATCCATTGTACAGTCAGTCATCCTACATAGAGAAACCATTCTGATCTTTAGTTATCCTTTTTTCCAATGAAAATCACATTGCAGAGATTTTGAGTTATAACCCTAACCTGTACTACTACTCTATCCATTTCTAATGCCACACAAATATTAGCTATTATTACTCTAAGCAATCACCATTCAGTAACATGTATTAAGCACTATGTATCAGTCACTATGGAGGCAAAGATAAATAAAACTTGGGCACTGCCTGTAGAGGTTCTTAGTCTAGTAAAAAACACTTTTGTCCTACCTGAGTAGGATGCAATGGTAGTTCATTGAGGAAAGAAGAGGACTTTCTTTTTCTGATATAGTGAGGAAAGAGGATGGGGACCGCCTCAGAGAAGAGTAACACAGAGGTGGTCCTGAAAGCAGCAAATCCCAGGACAGAGGAGAAAAACTTAACATGAATGGATTCTCCAGATATGGAGAATGGTCTCTCAGCCCAGAGAGGCAAGAATATTTATCTAATCTATTTAGGAGGAGGTTTGTCATCATTCTGGAGTGTGTTAAGAAATGGAATTGACAGCCTGGAGGACTGGTTGTTTTGTGAGGAATCCAGGGAGCCAGTGAGAACTTTTTCCATTGTTTCTCTAGATTCTTGACCTGATCAACAACTGAGGTAGAAATACTGAGAGTGAGCTGGCATTAGCCATCACAGTTACTTCGCTTCTGCAATGCACTGAAATATTTCACATTACAAATGGTACTTGCTTAGTTAGTATTTTTTTTCTTTTAGGAAACAAAACATTGTCCCTTTTATCATCACACCACGCTCAAGGTTATTGACACAATTTTACATGTGCACCCATAAGCGTTACTACTAAGGTTCATCTGAGATTTCTTGCCTCCCATAAAATGTGAAGGGAAAGCATGAGCTGCTGAAACAAAAATTTAAATGATTAAACAAACTGGGTAACAATCTAAATCCTTAAATTCTCAGCTTCAGGAATCTTGAGGATTGTGCAGTATGTTCCTTCTACACAAACAGATTTTTCAGAGAACTCAGGAAAGGCCAAATAAATCCTCCTGAATTAGTAGCTGCTGGCTGTACAGCCAAGACCCTCAAGTGTAGGAGAGAATAGTTTAGCTAGGATTCTCTTGAACTTGTTTTAGAGGGAAAATGCTGATTACTTTATTAAGATCATACATTAGGTGTGCCAGCATGCTAAAAACATTTAATAGAAGGATTATCAAGACAGTTGACAGCAAATACTCAGATGTGTGGAAATGCTTCCCACGTTTCAACTAACAACAAAACTTCAGAAACCCATACATACTTATGTGTATGAAGGCAGATGAAGAGACACATAAACACACACATAATGGCTGTGTTATAATGGAAAGGATGATGGCATGGTGAAGAAACGTAATTACACAGTACCTCCAAAGATTGCTTTTAAGCAAGACAGGAAAGTAACTATGTTCTGGCACTAAAACGATAAACGAATTAATTACTTTAAATATGGTTACTCCTCATGAAACTATGCACCATTATCTTAAGAATAAAGGCTTGATGATGACATAAATGATTCAAAGGGTAAAAGTGAAATGTGACGCCTTGTTTCTAATTCATAAAAAGAAAAATCCCCTATAACACTATCAGAAGAAAGACCAATTTTTTTCCTAGGGAAGAAAAAATTCCCATCATTAAAACTTTTATGATGAATCCACTGGGTTCTGTGCTGACATTTATATATAACTAATTATCCCACTATAGTTGGATAATATAATGGCACTATAATGGGTAATATGATGGTACTATATTAATACACTTGAATATTAACGAAAGATTTGGTTAAATGTGAAAGTTGTTTGTTTGGAAAAAAACACTTGAGAAATAAGGTAGCTTCATCAACGTTGGATTTTCATCACAGGTTTTATGACATATCATGGAACATAAGTGCTTTTATGAGTTGTAAAAATTGCTTCAATATTTGACACTCTGCGCTTCAAAGAATCCTGATTGGCAGCTGATTAGACTTTTGCTCCAGTCATTACCTTCTTTAGTGAAATTAGTCGGCTAGAAAATTGCATTGTAATTCATCAAGGGGAAATTAAGCAAAAGATCCTAAGGCTATGATCGTATATTTACTTAGTATACAATATAAATTTTTTTCAAGTAATTTCTAATAAAAAATGTGCCAGAAAGAGCATGTATTATTGATTCATCTGGAATTATGACAATCCATTTCTGCACATTTGGTTTCTGTAAATGGAGAAATTTTATCTGCCTTGAATTCCCTGTGTAACGGAATTAAAATAAATTACAGAAAAAATGTGATCTCTCTGTTACTGTCTCTTGCATGTTCTATTTAAAATCAGCTTGAGCACCAAATACTTTTGAAAGGATTCTTCAAATGCAACCAATACTAACAGTATTTTCACACTAATGCACAGTAAATAATTCACTATCTGAATTTCTCTCAGGAAAACCAATGTGTTACATTATGTGCCATGTTCTAGAAATCTTACACATTGAAACATTGTAGCTAAATAACACTGTTATTTAGGTGTCCAAGGCATAGACAGATGTATTTTAGTAAATTTAAAAGTTTTTTAAAAGTTACAAATGGAACACATCTCAATCAAATTAAATTAGAAGAAAGTGAGCCATCATACGATATATATGGTATATATAGAGGTATATTCTTGTCAGCCTTCAGAATATGAGATTAAGTTTATATATAATTCTAAGTTCTCAATATTTTACTCTCTTAAACTAGATATAGAAGAGAAAAAGTTTACAATGTATGAAAATTTGTGGGTAGTAAAACGAGGTATCAGAAAATGAAAAGACTGACCAGAATATGTTATTCATTCATTCAGCTACCATGACAAATCCAATAGACTCATGTTAAATTCATGTGTTATTTATATTTTGTAGATAAAGGTAATATAGTTAACACTCATTAAATTAAAAAAAGGCACGTAAATAATATACTTCACTTTTCAAGGAGCTTTACGGTTATATTTAATCTTAGAGTAAAGGCAATTTTAAAATTAACAAAAGAAGCCATTTATCATTGATAAGAAGTAATTCTAAAATAATCACTATCCCTTTGAAAATAATATACTTTGATCTCTTTCTAAATATTGCTCAATATCCGAGTATAAAATCATCATCAAAATGTAGTGTTCTTTAGTTATCATATAGGCTTTTTTTTCTTTCTATGCCCCTTCTATGGCCTTACTTCTACTTATCCCCATCCTGCTTTTGTTTGTTTTTGTTGTTTACTTTTGGGACCTACTCTGTGCTCACACAACACTAATGATATCTGGTGCTACTATTGTATCTGACATGTGAAGACAAAACTGATATAATTCTGCCTCTATAGCCAAAAATCAGACAAGCAGATAAAAATAACATCATGTTGTATATGCAGACTATGAACAGCCTCAATGTTCTGTTATATAAGCATTAATTTCAAATATTGTATCAACATCATTCATTGCATATTTGATAGATAAACAAGTAAAATGAAACTCTGACTCTTTAAAGACATTTAAGATATGAGACATATATCTCTGCACCCTCAGGGACTTAGGGTCCATGAAGTTGGATGGGAAAAAAAAAATCCTCATTTTTACAAACCTAACTGAAACTTAACATTTCCTTCACTTGTGAATGCAGGGAATAAATCAAAATGGTTTCAGGAAAACCTGTGACTTTGTCAACGGCAGAAATCACAGTTATTTTCCTATTGCATTCCAGTTGATGCAGAGATCCCAAAATATCATTTACACCCATCAGTACTTAGGAATTATAGTAATTTTAGACTGCCAGGTCTTATTATTTAATGTGTTAATATAGAAGCACATAAATTACTATCTCACAAATTTATTTTAAAATCGTAATAAATATATTTCTATATAATTGGTTCCCTAAGTAATTCTTTGAATTTTATTTTATGCATTTAAAATATTTTGAATGGGGGTATACAAACCAAAGAAGTCAACAACATACACACAAAAAATATTAAGAAACTCCAACTAAAGCCTGGAGGTGGAATGAAAGGAAAGGAAAGGGGAGCTGAGAAGAATTATTTACAATCCTACTAATGGCCCACTTACTTGGGAGAGTGACAAAAAATTATGCCCTACTCTGAGATTATAAAAAATGGTGTCCCCCATTAGACCAACTTGAGCTATACTTGTGCAACAATACTCTGTGAGTGTTGATGTATCATTCCTAATACTGAAGCCATTCTGAAACTTAAGAACTTGAATCAAGGAGGAATTTGAGTGATAGCTCAGTAAATCCTACTTTTGATGGTGTACGGCTGTAGTTGGCTAAAGGGCTGTGAACTGCAAGAGAATTAGACAAGTCTTTAAAATTTTTATTGAATGATAGCTATTTTGTAATCAGCTTCTGAAGGAGGAAAAATGGTAGAGAAATCCCCACTGAGCTATGTAAGTGTATACTGATTGCAGCTAAATGAAACCACAGCTCTGCCTGGCCATAGTTCACTGAAAGACTACTGATTATAGGAATTTCCCCAGCCATGGGAATTAACTCTCCTAGAACCTTCTAAGACAGTTGGATAAATAACAAACATTTTAGAGCAGACAATAATTGAGTGAATTACATAAAATTGGGCATGGAATGAGTTAATTGAGTGAGCTCAAGGAGAAGGTACCTCGATCTTAAGGATGTTCTAACTCCTTTAAGAGATGAACTCTATTTATTAAAAAGAACTTTAAGTTTACTCACAATGTAAAAAAAGAAGGGATGGGATACCTCAGGCTCTGCTAAAATGCAAATGGCTTATACCTATTAGTTCTTCCACATTAGTTGGGGAACCCAGGGGACTTACTTGGAAGCAAGTGAGCAAATGCATTGCTGCCAAGGTCAAAACTATGAAAACCACTCGTGGATAAGATGTCCAGAAGCCCCATACCAAAATATGAGGCTGGATATAAATTGTGTATGTATTTCTTTATCTATCACACATATATAATGCCTACTATGTGCTGCTGCGTAACTATTTTACATGTATTCACTCATTTAATTCTTACAACAATTTGATGATGTGAACACTACTTTGATTATCCTCATTTTACAGATGAGGAAACCGGGAATGTGTGAGGGGAAGGGACTTGTTCAAAGTCACACAAATCGTGGCAGCATCAGGTTTGGCCCAAGCAGTCTTCTAAGACCACGCTTTCAACAACCACACTGAGCTACCTCTGTATAAATACTTCTGCAAAGGTATAACTCCAGAGTGGCCTAAATTGTAGTGCCCCACAAGAACCATTGAAAGTTATAGCTTGAAGTAGGGAAGAAAGCAGCAGGAAACGATTTGAAGTGTGTTTAAAAGACTGTCGTCTCATTCCCATAGTTCTAACTGAGACCAATTCTGAAATATCTAACTTATTTCCCAATTCCTTTTCCTCCTCTCCTCCCAACAATTTTAAGGACTGAGGAAAAAAACAGAGGAGGTTGGAAAGAAAGGTTTACATGACAGGGACAATGTTGCCTTTTCCACTTCCTTTCAGTGTATGCTGTATTTGTATGTATGGAATGCAATGGGAAATTTTAAAATCATATTCTATCCTAAAAATGATCCCATCACAGAATTCTCTTGGTGGATACCATCAATGTAGAGGTACCATTGACAGAGAGGATACCCTCTCCATCAAACTAAACACAAAAAGGAATTGAGCTGCCTTTTCTTCCCAGTCCTACATTATGAAAAAAATAAACTTTACAGGGAAAAAAAATCATAATTCAGACTTCAAAAACAAAATTATAGAAAATCACAACTGAAAAGAAGTTGTTCCCTGACTTCCAAAATCCTGACAGGAGTTTAACAGGAAACATTTTTTGGAAGTCAACCATCTAAAATGTTGCTTATTCATGATGCTGCCAAGGTAGAAAATACTGAGAGGGAAATGAGATTGCAATCTCTCCCTGTCCAGGTGTCAAAGATGACAGCAAATTTCTCTCCTACTGAAGACACAGAACTTGAAAAAAAATCACACTCTCGGAAAACCACAATTTACCTCAGTGAGTTTGAAGAACATCTAAGAACGGACGTAATGTGACAACAGCCACCTGGACACCAACTCAAAAATGACAAAAATTATTGTTGTAGTACAGTGTGAACAATAGGGATTTGGAAAATCATGATGAAGAAAAGAGTCTACACATGTAAAACTACATGGAAAGCATGATGAGGCCTTTAGGGTGTTGGGGAACATAGAGATATGGAGCAAAGTGACAGCTTACAAGCCTCAGATAAAACTTTTTCCTTTGGTGTTCACTTTAATATTTTACTCAGTCTTCTTTTCAATATAACTACAAATTAGGCAGTTTAATGATAGTAAATTAATTACCCTGGTAGGATTGCCAACTTGTACAGGGCTTATACATCTTGATGATCAATTGTAATACTAACCAGTATCTGAAGAGCACTTTCAAAAAGCGACTATAATATCCATCACAGAGAGCATTTTTTTTCTTCTTAAAGCTAAAGAAATCAAGGTATACCAGTAGAGTTGACCCTTAGAAATATATAAGTCAAGGCAAGCTAATCCTTTAAACCAGTATAAAAAGGCAGCTGCCAGAGTGTTCAATGGAAACATTTCAAACTTCCTTCTCCTCCCACTCTTCTCTCTCATGTCATCTCTCCTTCTGCTGGTTTCTCCAGTTTTTCATTTTCCAATAGGTATGTTATATTAACAAATCACATCTTGTTTGTACAGTATGAAAAGTCCAGTCATTCTATTCTTTATCTACTATCATTATTCTACATCTTGGCTATTGGGCTACTTATCTTTAATTTCAGTCTTCATACGCATTTTACTTTTCCATTATTCAGTGAGTTTACTTAAGCAGACTCCATGAGCATCATGTTTTTTTCCTCTGTGTTCCCTTAACCTTACCTGTAATTCATCTGCTTTTGACCTTCTTCCCCAAATAGAGAGGGAACCATATTTTATTAATTTTTGAATCTCTGACATAGAGTACAGTCCCTTACACTTAGCAGGTACTCAAAAAATGCTTGTAGGTATAAACTCCAACACTCTGAAAAAGTTCTAGAATGTTTCGCTGTTATCCTCTTTTTTTCTTGCAAAAATACATAAAACAAAGAAACATTTGAGCACAGGTGCCGACCATATGAACAGCAAGAAGACTGGGCATCTAGTCAACCTGGTGATGGATCAAAACAAAATCTCTATGCATAATTTCCTCTCTTCTACAGGACTTCTATTCGGCTTTCCAGGATAACTCTTGCCTTGCTTGTTTCAACACTGCAGGTGTTTCCCCCAGAGCCCCAGAAAGGGATGTAGTGGTATAAGTTTAAATGCTCTAGTGGTCCCCAGGGAAAGGAGGGAGAGAGAGAGGGGAGAGAGAGAGAAAGAGAATAATATTCCAGATTAATGGAATTCCATAGGAGAAAAGTACTCTTTTATATCCATAGCCTCTTTACTCCATCTTTACTGCCCCTCATTTCCCAACTATCTACCAGAGATACTGCTTAGCTTTAGACAGTATGGCTCTGAGCACAATCTGGTTTTATTTATTGGGGGCGGGGGGGTTGGTCAGAGGGCATAAAGTTGAAAAACCTTCAGGCTGCCTTTTAGGGGTGGGGAGTGGGGAAATACCAGGGATGAAGTGGGGAGAACTATGTACAGTTTCAGGTCATACTAATTAACTCCTCTGAAAACAGTAAAGGGGATGAATAGATATTTGCTTAGAGATTTATTTCATCTCAGTTTTACAGATGAAATGACAGAGAAAAATCACCCATATCTCATATCCACATTACTCCTAAATATTTCTGGCTTAAGAAGAACTTCTGAAACAAATTCTATCATGAAAAATAAAATGGCGTTAAACTTCTTTTCCATTCATTATCACATTAAAATGACATTTTAATTGAATTCTTATTCTTGTAGATGACAAGCTCTGTGTATGATAATAAGCAGTAGAATTACATCAAGTAAACATGAAGATAAATAAGGCCTGAAAACAAATTGTGCAGTATTTAAAAATTTACAGATGCAGTAAAGCAAAACATAAATAAATGAAATTCCATTTTTTCCACTCAACATTAGACGAATTTAGTTTATAAACATGTTCTTAAAATTTTGTATTCTGTCAAATGTGTCTCATCTCATTGGGAAAACCTAGCATTTATTATTATTTATCATCACATCCTTAACATTTTTTATTGCAACATTATATGAGAGTTAACTTTATCCTTTGGCGTTGCTTTCATCTTGAGTTTTCAAAGGATGCTTGCAATCAATAATTAACATTCATCGTATGTCTAATAGTTGTCATTCAAGACTTCAACTTAAATCAAGTCTACAATATAATAAGGAAGCTACACATATGAATAAATTACTGATCAAAATAAAGGATTGATCAAAAGATTGAAATAAGGCCTATGTCTATTTTAATGATAAATCTATTAGAAAGTAATTGGTGTGATCTATTAATAAACAAAAATTGTCAGTACAATTAATAATTTTATGTTAGTATTTTTTACCTTTGTATTGCAAAGGAAGCCCTCTCATTTCTAGACATTATTCTGATGGGACATCCTTTCTGAACACAGAGAATTCAGCGTGAATGAGCTTTATCTACTATATGGTCAGTACTGCCTCTGCTGTTTGGAAAGTTGAAAAAAGAGCACTTTAGTGACATTTCCGGGTACAAATCTGCCTTTGCTAGACCTTTGTTAGTGAGTTTTCTGAAGCAACCCCTGGCCTAGACTATGACAAGTTGAATAAAAGCACTAAGGAAAAGTTAATCGATAACTCTAACAATAACAACAAGCACAAAACAGTAATACGACTACAATGCCAGCTTGCCTGTACTGGTGCCTGACCCTGAAGAACACACAAATAACTCCATAGTAATTATACAACTGAGATATTTTCATTTTTACCAATCTCTTTAGGATTTTTCTGTAGTTTTTTTCAGACAAGTATAAAGACATAGCTCCTTGAAGATGCATCTTAACCTCCTTGTCCTCACTGCACTTTGCACTCAATAAATACTCACCAGGGGATTGTTGACTAAAATGTTACCTCCAGAATTTTGCCTAGGAGAGATAACTAGAGCAAAAATTTTCCCTGCAGACCACAAAGAGGTAATGGAGATTGAGCTTGAGGGGTGACATGAATCTAAACTTTTTATTCTCTTCCTTGCAAGAATTATGCCTCAAGGCCATAGCTTCCTGTCTAGAGCTGTTAGTCTCAGACTAAAGAGAGAATAGGTCTAGAGCTTACTTCAACATGCCATGCCTATTTTGGGTGTCTTGAAAGCAAAAATCCTTCAATATAGAAAACCAGAGGCCTCTCCTATAGACGCTGCTACCACCCCATGCCTCACAATATTTGTGGCCTTATAGAAATGTTACATAAAATCTTCTCATGAAGTCCTGGGTTGCCCAAATTCTCTGAAAAATTCTGCTGATGGGACCACATATCAAAATAAATTTGAGCCCCGAGTTGGGAAGAAGCATAACAAGAGGAGAGCCAAAATTGTGGCCAAATACTAGGCACGAAAAACAGTCACAAGGCATGCTCTAAACCAACAGCATATGAGAAGATGAGATATTTGCCAGAATTGAACAGAAGCTTAAAACTCCCCATTTCCTCTCAGTGTCTGTCTGCCTTTCTCCTGTGCTCTGTCACATCCCAAATACGGGCCACTCCTTTAGCCTGGGTCCCAGAACAAGTAGACACGTGGAACAGGAGCCCAGCCTAAGTGTGGCCAAGGAGAGCCAAGCTTGCCACATAATAGATAGTTGGTACATGAATTTAAATTTTATATATATTTTCATGTGCATAGAAAAAAAGTTCTCAAACTAAACTATTAAAAGTGCTGATTAAATCAATGCATATATTGATAATCACTTTTCACTTTGTTCATTTCTGTATTGTTTGATTTTCAAATGAACATTTACTAATTTTATAATTTTTTATTCACTTTCTTTCTTTTCAAATTACCCATGCTGATCTCCATTTAACATAGATAGCTAAAATTAAATTGTAATGAATTTACTTTTCAAGAAAAAAAATCAATAATAAAAATATTGATTTAAATAAAAAAAATAGTCACAAGGTTCACGAACAATACGTGACCAGAGCAATACATGGAACAAAAAAGGAATATACAAGTCAATATGGAAATGGAAAATTTCATTTAAAGTTGTGGCCTTTGGAAAATTCATTTGAGAAATGTTTATTAAATGCCTACTTTGTGCAAAACACTGTAAAGAAATATAACAATGAACAAGGCATAATCCCTGTCCATTAAGCGTCCACGCTCTAAAAGGATGATTTGTTCATTGATAAGTGCAACTCAAGCTAGTAACATTATAGACATTACTTATCTGTGAGAGAGAAAAACCTTACTTCAGGCCACATTTCCAAAGGGTCTTGATAGATGAGTACATTTTTAAAAGGCAAGTGGAAAAAGGCATGTCAGGAAGCAGAAAGAGGATGCAAAGACTTAGAGATGGGAAAATAAATGGCATATTCAGAGGGCTTTGAATAGAGCATTTTACCTAGAACCCAAGGATCAGGTGAGGAAGACATCAGAAATAAAGCTAAAAAAGTAGATCAGGGCCATGCTGAGGCAGCCTAATGAGTTTACATTTCACCCCATATGAAATAAGGAGCAGAACGATGGTATCTGTCCAGGAAAATTAGATGACCGAGGTAGTGTTTTAGAAATATTAACCTGGTGGCTGTGAGATAGAATGGCATAGGCGAAAACCAGACATGGGGTAGCCAGTTAGGAGGCCACTATGATACCTCAGCCTTTAAATGAAAATGTCTTGGATTGAGATAGTCTCAACGGGCTTTGTGCCTATGAGAGAATAAACTTCTGCTATTTTGAAACTCGAAGTCTGCGGTAATTTGTTACAGAAGCCATGGGAAACTAACACAATTACAAATGCAATTTCTCTTATGTAAATGAGAAACCTCAATAAGTGTTCAAACGGTGAGAATCAGGATAATGATTAATAAATTAATAGACTAATTAATGACTAATAATAAAATAACGACTAATAAAAAGTCAAAGAACTTTGAGATTATTTTCTCAAAATATCTTTCTTGTTCTATTTTACATTAAAATGTTCTTTTAAGAGACCATTCTTATCATGGAGTTCTTTGGCGTTAAAGAAATCCTGCTTCAAAAAATCCTCTAAATTACTTAATTTTGTTTACTACACTTTTAAAAAAACATCTCTGCATCAGACACTAAAAACTAGGAATATTACGAATCAACAATAGCAAGCTGGTTTTGAGATACAATCAATCATAATACAAAAACAACGAAAACAAAAGGCACAGATGCAGGAAAGGGACTCAGTGGTGGAGGAGTAGCCTTATCATTATGTGCTCAAGAAAACAGGATAGAGATACTTCTTAAACCTCTTTTTTCCTGCATGAATTGCACATAAAGTTGATATTTTTTATAACTTCCCTCATCTGCCATATTTCACATATATATATATATATATATATATGTATATATATTTTTAAAGATTGGCACCTGGGCTAACAACTGTTGCCAATCTTTTTTTTTTTTGTCTGCTTTATCTCCCCCAACCACCCCCCTGTACATAGTTGTATATCCTAGTTGCAGGTCCTTCTAGTTGTGGGATGTGGGACGCCGCCTCAACGTGGCCTGACAAGCGGTGCCATGTCCGCGCCCAGGATCCGAACCCTGGGCTGCCACAGCAGAGCGGGTGAACTTAACCACTACGCCACGGAGCCGGCCCTTCACAAACATATTTTTACCCATCCTCCATATAACCAAAGAGTTCTATGAATAAACTAAGTTTTCATATTAGAAGTTTCTTAATATTTTTTAAACACTCAACTTTTAATCCTGATTCTAAACACATAGTATTTAAATTAAACCCTAAATACATTAAGAAAAAAATTAAGGACTGATTTTTGCCAGGACTCTCCCGTGTTCAGGCAGATTTTGAATGGTCACCCTCGATGGAAAGAAATAACATCATTCATAATCCCAAACGGCCCCTTTACCTTTCTCTCTGAGCTTCACTTGACTAACAATACAACTAGTGTTCCCTGTATCTGAATCATTTTATCTTAAATGAAAGCAGTCAAAAAGACCTTCGAATCTCAGGGAAGAGCAAGTTTGGAAATTAAAATGCCATTCCAATAAATTGGAATTTAAATTAAATACTATATTTAAGAATTTTTTAAAAACAACTGAAATTTTTGCCTGTTCAGGTGGTCACCGTCTAAGACTCCAAATGGTATGCCCATTCCAGTAGCATATGTGTTAAAGTTATAACAATACAGAGAAGATTGTTGGTGTGAAAGTTCATGAAGAATCACATATTCTTTGAAAAAAACAATGGTTTTAAAAAGAAGACAAATAGAAATGTACTGATAATCCCAAAATGGCTTAGTAAGAGGTGGACAAATCACAATTGTTGGAACACTGGAAAGTCCAAAGACCAGAAAAGTGATTCTATAAAGGAATTACATTCTTATTAAGTGGGAAAATGTGGAAAATCTATACGTAAGGGAAAGTGTTTAAAATTGTTGGATTTAAGTAAAGATCTGTGAATCATCTCCTTGAAAAGATGTCCCAAACATACTTCAGTAGAGATCAGACAATATGCAACTCTTTCCAATGTAGATAACAGTACATTTTTAGATTTAATTTGTTAGCCTATCTTTTCGAAATGCTTATAAATGCCTAAATGAATTTATTTTCTTGGCGATGGGCATATTTCTACTGAAACTGTTTGCATGCAGGCTGGTGTGAACTAATTAAAATCCTATTGTGTAAGAATTCAATAATCTAGAGGGAAAGACATTATAATTAGAAGTAATCTGCATATATAATTTATGTTGTTTAGAAGGTTTAAATCATTGCTAAGAGTTACATGAATTTTTAGAAAACAATTGCTAATTTTAATTCACTTCAATTTGATCTTTGAGTCTTTGGGGCATACTTTTTAAAGTCTCAAATAAGTTTAGCTAGTCAAAATTATCTTCCTCTACTGTGCAATAATAAGTTTAAGCAAAATTGTTAAAAAAAGCATTTTTTTTTTTTTTTACTTCTCTTACATTCTAAGTTTTAGAAATTGGTGTAGATGCCCTTGGGCTGTTTTAATTTCAGCCACCTGTGAAGAATTTCTCCTTTTTTTCCTCCATTCTTGCCCAAATCCCCCACTTGCATTCTGCAGCACATGGAACAACTCATGTTGTTTTAAAAGCTCACACTATTGAAAGACAGGATAACATGATGGTTAAGAGGATTGGCTCAAGAGCCAGAGCCGAGACTCCAATGCTTGTCCTGCCACTTTGTAGCCACAAGACCTGGGACAAGTTACTTAACCTTCCCCTACCTCCATTTTCTCATCTATCCAGGGGGTTAATAATAGTGTCAATTCACAGAGTCATTGTAAATCTCCAAAAAAATTAATAAAAATATAGAGAGCTTGGCACATAATAGGAGTGATAAGAAGAGCTAATGCTCTGATTGCTTTGTATGTATGTCTCTTTGAGACAGAAATATGAGGACAAAACTTAGTGTTTTAGAGTTGAACGTTTTAAATGTTGATTGATCAGGAAATAAAAAGATGGACTCGGGTTCTCCAGGATAGGGAGAAAAAAGGCTTGGCTAGAGGGAGAACACCCAGACTCCAAAGCTAATTTATAACACATCTTTGTAGTGTGACCCTTCCCAGTGTCTGTTCACTTACTGCCCCTTTTAAAGACTTGGAGAAAGGGAGTCAGGGTGAAAAGCTGAAATCATTCACTCAAGATTTAGAAAAGTCACCTTTTCTACAGCTGCACGATCATTATGTGCAACTGAAATACTCCACACAAAAAGTATGCATTCATTTCAGATAGAAAGAGTTTTAAAAATCGCTTAACATTCACTGTCTACCACAATAAAATAATTAATAAATAAAGATAGCAATGTATGAAAGCTGTCTCATTATTAAAGATAATTTTGTGTCATCTGCTTTTAAGGTTTAAACAAAGTTTTATTTTCAAGTAATGATTACAACAGCTAATTCTCACGAATCTAGACTGTGTGTTTTGGATTACATTTGAGGGACTTTAAAATTTTTGTTTAAAATCTGGTTCATTTAATGGATAAATAGAAATATTCTTTAAGGGGTAAAAATTATTAAATGCATTTCTTCTCCACTGATCTGGTATGCAGAACCAATGATATCCTAAACAAATATCCTATCACGTTGTCCAAGGACTGCATTGGTTTCTTAATATGCACTCTCTTAGAAGATGCAGGAACTGCCTTTGGGAACCTACTTTAGAGAAGCCATCAGTGGTGCTCCTGTTTTCCTGGGGCAATGGAGCATATGCCATCCTAAGAAGGCTTCTTAATTCTGGTCTTGTTACATGTGATAACAATAAATACAATGTGCCTTATTCTAGTCTATACAACTAAACAGGAAGATAGCAAACTTGGCCAAAGTTCCAAAGAAAGTTACCATTAGAGCTATGAGGAAAGATTAAGAAACCTTGGATTATTCATCCTGGATAAAAGATCATGCTAAATAGTGTCTTGTAACTCAAGATTCCTGCAGAGATGATGATGAATAGAGACAACTCTTGTCACTTCGTTTGCTGAAGACAATTCCAGCTCCATTTTCTTCTCACCCTCCATCTGCTCCTAGGATGAGATCACGCCATGTCTTCCACTGTCGATGGGATGTGGTCTCCTAAGCCCAGATCTCTCTGTCACACATCTAATTGCCTTTGGATAGAGAACTCAAAGTTTCTCAAAAAAAATATCAAAATAAAAGTCATATCTCACCCTTTCTGCATTCCCCCTAATACATACCAACACACTCACAGATACCACCATTACCTCCACCTTCACCACTTATTTTGGTAAATGGTACTTCTATTGCTGCAAGGAACTCCTAACTGGTCTCCTCTCTATTCTATTCTCTTTACTTCCACTAGACTAGAGTAATAATCCCCAAATGAAAATCTCCGCTGCCTGGAATAATTCAATGAATGCCAACAGCTCTCTGTACCTCACACTAATCTCTACCACAGCCTTTGGTCTGGTTCTATGGAAGTGCTTTCATACCTTCACACCTGTAGTCTTCTTACTTCACACTGTTGTCACTCTTTGAAAAAATTCTCTTTTTTAACATAAATAATTTCTATTTATCTTGAAAGCTCAGATCAGATACTTTTTAAGAAAACCTTACAGATTTCTCTGTCATCCTGCTCAACAATCTAAACTAGATGTCGCACCTCTGGGCTCTGACAGCATGCCCTATTAATCATGGTGTATTTAATTGTCTGTTAATTTAAATGCTTCTCCCATTCAAACATCAGGTCCAGCATTATTTGCCCCTGAATCCAGAATGCCTGGCACAGTGCTTAATACATAGCAGGCACTCTTTAACTGTTGAATCAAATAGAATGCATAAAAGACATAGGACTAAGGAAGCAAAATATATAAGGAGAATGCTTGGGAATGCTTTCAGATGTGCTAATAATGAGAATTTATGAAGCAAAATGAATAAATAGTAAAAATAAATAAACGAATATTAAAATATAAGTATTTTTAACTTAAATTGTATTTTGATGTTAGGCAGAGATTTGTATTCAGGAAGTTTACTGAGGAGTTCTCTCAGGAACAATGCCAAAAGGCAGGGAGAAGAGCAAAACTGAACAGAAGGAGAAGTTGACCTGCAATGCAGTTGCAAGAGAGAACTCAGCAGATCCTACTGGGACCTCTGAATCTGGGGTGGCCCTTCAGAATTGGCCCCCATCAAGGCAATGGGGCTGGGATTTGTGCCTTAGCATCAACAATCATTAGATGCAGGCTACTCCTCAGAGGGACCATGACCTTGTGAGACAGTTACTTTCAGCAGAGGTCAATTCCTAAAGAGGGAATTAGTTTTGAATCATCAGCAGTCAATACTTTCAGCAAATGGGAGCATGAATGTCTCATTCCTGAAGGGGATAGCTGGGTTGTGCAGATGCCCCAGCATACCTCAGACTCCTGAACATTTTACTGACATAGAGGGCCCCTGAATTCCCATAAGGCTTATCTCCTACCCTCTGAGTCACACATGCATTACTAAGGCTTGCCACTTATTGCAGATCAATCTGATAAACATGATGTCATCAAATAATAGACCAATGTGATATTCAGCAGAATATCCAGACAGTCCAGGTCCCTTCAGAGAGCAAGGATCATCCTGGGACAAGACATAAATTATTACTGTTGTCTAACCCAAGTGAATGCAAAATGCTTCTGTTTCTCTTCCCTGACGAGGATGGGAAAGAATGCATTTGTCAGATCAGTGGTTGCAAGCCACGTACTTAAAGCTTGGATGAGTTTGTGGTAGTCATCTCTCATTCACCAGGATTTATCTGGTTTTTGTAGGGGCCAGACTGTGTCCATCACCATCCACTATGCTATCAGAGAGCCCAGTTTTGTAATAGCATCTTTTCAGTTAGTCTTGGCTAACAGAGAAGAGCTGCCACTGGGCTTCTCAGAGATAATGGTGTTCTTCTAACTAGGGATTTCATCATCACTTTGGTAAATGAAGAATCCTCTAAGTCTTTCTGCAGAATATGGCCATCTGGTTGGGTTTTCAGCCTTATGTATATCTATCTAATCTATCAAGCCAGATTTTCTGAGCTTTTTGGTTCCTTCATTCACTGTCTACCACAGCAATTCTTGAATTTCTATTTTTCATTCTGTAGGCCTTTACTTTTTCCAAGCTTCCAAGAGCCATCCTAGAAATATGTCAACACCATCTCCCAAAGTCATTGCTAGGGTATTAAATTCTATATCAAAGGAGAGTCCTCCCATGTTAATAAACTTTCTCTTATTCAATTTTATTTTTCAACCACTTTGATCCAGCATTCTCTGGATCCAGTCCCACATATACTCTCCTATTCCTGTCAGTACATAATAGCTAGGGTCTACAAGTTTTTGGGGTTCCTCCTGTAGCATACCTTGCACCTCCTTGGCCATATTGTGCCCGGAATTGACACTAGATCTTGGTCTGATGACCTGGAGATTGGTTAAGAAAAGAAACTAAATTGCAATTCAGTTGTACCAGAGGCCACAGCCAATCCTACAGGAAGCTCTGGCACTCGGATAGTCCTTCAGAGTTGTTCCGCATCAAAGCAGGGGGCTGCAGCTTTGTACTGTCCATATTAACAGTCACTGGATGTGAGCTAGCCCCTGGGAGGCAGGTATGACCTTGGAGGGGGTGGCTCCATTCAATAAAAGTCAAGTCCAGTAGAGGGGCTTAGCTGTGAGTCATTAGTAGACAACACTCCCAGTAGTAGAGGAATAAGTGTCTCAGTTCTGAAAGGCGAAGCTGGGTGGCTCACCAGAGTATCCACTCCAGGCAGTATGTCAATGGGCCTAAAAATAATGGGACAAATCTTGCAAACTCTGCCATTACCCTTTTCTTTGGCATCTGTGGGGGGATAAACAGCTCTGGGATATTGGCTGTCATTTCATGAGGTCAACATTTTTAGGAGAGTAAATAAATGGATTGTAGGATTTTTTCATCTTGCAAAGATTTAGATCATCATAAGAAGTGGGATATTTGGCAGAAAATAATTGTGCCTCAAGGGTAGCCTAAGTATTTGAGTCCTCTGATCCTAGACGGCTAGGCTCTGAAAACTTCTGGTCTCGGAATTTTCTGGAAGTGTTTATCCCCAATGGTGGAACAATAAGATCAAATTTTAAAAAGTCTTTTTGTGACTCAGACTTAAACATTAGATTTCTTTGGAAGGAGTTTTATTCTTTTGCATACTAAACAAGTCTCTCCAGTATTCCTAGTGATTTTTAAATGTAGTGCTACACAGGTCTGCACAAAGAATTAAAAAAAAAGAAAGATGTACAATAGTAGCAAAGCCACAGCTGCCCTCTTGAATCACTCACATTCCTTAATGGACAACTTCTCAGAGAGTGCACATTGACTTCTTTCTTATCACACCATAGGATTTAAGACTAAAGACATGGATTTCAGAAAGTTTCAAGGAAATTATTTGAGTTTCTAGTATCTTTATTATCCATGAAAATATATTTGGGGCTTGTTAACTCAAGAACAAATTAAATGTAAGATAATTTAAAATGTTAAATAAAATATAACTTAAACAGCTCATTTTACTTGTAAAACATTTTTCAAAGATTTTACCTTCTTTTACTCTTACCAGAGGCCTGTTATGCAAGCAGAAATTATTTTACACACACATCCATAGGTGGAAACTGAGGCAGATATTAAATTATTTTGTCAAAACACACACAGGTAATAAGAAATCTTCTCAAGGCCTGACTGCAGTCTTTTTGCCTCAAAGCCAGTGTTATTTAGCTGTACCATGTAGCTATCCATAAACATGGTGTATACTTGACCTTCAAAAGAATAGTTTGTGTTTATGTACCTAGAAACACATTTCCCAACAGAGTCTATAAAGCAAATGAAAATTTATTTGGGATGGGGGTTTAACTTTTTACAAATGCAAAACACAGCCACAGATCAGAATTTCTCTCCTCGGGAGGATACCTTGCTTGTTTTCATCCTTGAAGCAAACACTGTGGGAAAATTAGAAAGAGCTGGTTCAGCTGATTTAGTTATCTGAGCAAGAACATTTCCTATCTTATGCTGAAGAAGAAAATGCCTCAAGTTTCACATTTTGCTTGTTGTTAGACTTTATTGAAACACAGGGCTGTGCAAGGTTTTAAAGAATTGATTGATACTTTTAAAGTTAGAGTAATTTCCATTTTTTAAAAGAAAGATCATTTCCTATCTTTTTATCTTTAAGAGATACTCTTCATAATGATGATTACCCTAGCTACTGCATATTTTCTCCAGGCAAAAAAGGGACTGGAGCAGCACATCTGTAAACTTATCCCGACTCCCCAATCCACGTGGATGCTGACTTCAAAGCAGAGGGAAGCCCTAATAAAAACTAAACACAACACACTAATACTACTTCTTAATAATAGCACCAAACAATTATACAATGCTTTGCACTTTCAAAGCATCTTACAATCATTAATTAGTTTATCCACACACCATCCCTATGACTTATGCCAGTATTATTATCCTCATTTTAAAGATGAGGAAACTGAGATCCAAGGTGATTAACTGCCTTGCCCAAGGCCACATAATGAATCAGTAGTAGGATCTGTGCCTGAGTTCATAATGCTGTCTCATTTTCAGGACTCACAGAGAGTGTGGAAATTCTTGAGATCCACACACCAACTGCTTGGACTCTAAACCTATTACTCTCCCCACTCACCAATGCTATCCTTCTTTCTTCATTGATTTCTATAGAACAAAGCTAAGAAATTAGTAATCTTCCATTTAAAATATCTAAATATATAATGAACTCATTTAAATCATATAAAAAGAAAAGCCAGCATATGAAGAACATCATGTGGTCTCCAATATCACTGTCATTAGACCAGATGTGTTTGTGATACATCACTAAATGATGTTGTTTTTAGTAGAAAAGAAGCTGAAAATCCAACCCTACCTTACAGCTATAATTAATGTAGCCTCCTTGCACCCAAATATGACTACCCACTAATACCAGCACCACAACTACTAGTCAAATGAACAAATCTGAGGTTTCTAGGTAACTTTTTCTTCCTACCTATGATAGTTAGTAAAAAAATTGCACCACACTCTTTAACTTTGAGGATATATAAATCTACATAAGCAAAAGAAAACTATTTTCTAACTTTTGGAAATTTATCCTAATATGTTCCATATCTGAATCAGTTAGAATAGGCTAGACTATACTGCAATAACAAACAACTTTCAAATCTCAATGACATAACACAAATGTATTATTTCTTGCTTATACTACATGCCCATCTTAGGTTGGTGGGGAGCTCTGCTCCATTTTGTCTTCAATCAGAGACCCAGAATGACAGAGCCATAAGCATCTAGGCCACTCTGACAAGAGGAAAGAATAGTACAAATTGCACACTAGATCTTGGAGCTTCAACAAAGAAGTAACACATTAAACTCACTTATGCCTCACTGGCCAAAGCAAATCACATAACCATGGCTAATTCAAGTGGGCAGAAAAGTACAATCCTACCACATGTACAGAGGAGGAGAACCAAAATATAAGTGAATCATAATGACTGTCATCAAATATTTGGTTCATTCCTCTTCCAATCTACTATCTGCCTCAAAGTAACAAATGCCAGGGCTAGGTACTTTGGCCAAAGAACTGTGTTAAGAGCCCAAACTCAATTTGGTATTTTCCTTCCCCAACTCAGGCAACTAGCTTGTTTCAAATGGTGGAGGCTTAGTTGGCCTGTATTCCTGAGTAAGGATGAAGTGAGGCAGAGTTCCTACCCAATCAGTACCAGAACCACAACATGAACAAGAAATAACCTTTTGTTGTCATTGATTTAAGTCTCCAGATTCCGGAGTCGTTTGTTTGCAGGCTAATGTGGCTAGTCCTGACTAGTACATTATCTTACAAGAGAGCACAGACTGATGACAGCCATAATTCTCTCACTAAAGTCAGATTAAAAGCTTCGTTATCAACAAGCTGTAAAAGGAAGGAAAAATAAGGAGTCTTTTCTTTTCTTCCCTTTTATCTCCTTCCTTCTCTTCTTCCTCCCTTCCTTCCTTCCTCCCTCCCTCCCTTCATTCCTTCCTTCTTTCTTTTCTTAAACACTGAAAACCTTTTAAAAACAGCCTAGTTAGAGTGAGGCTTTGGAATCAGAGATGTCTCTGAAGCCATGGAATCACTTTAACAGGGAGTTCATGGATAAGGAACTTAAAGTTCCAAGAACAAAGGTATTGCAGGTGAGACAAAATACTTTAATAGCACTTATCTAGAAACCTATCCATCTCGTCACTTTCTGAAGAAGCAAGCAAATGAAATAGTCTTATCTTTACAAGGTAATGGGCACTGTTTTTCTTGCCAATCCCTTGGACCCTGCATGTTTATTATTATAATAATTATCAATAAAATATATCATTTATTAAATCCCTATGTTATATCTGGCACTTTGAATGTATATACTAAATTATTTAATCTTTTATATAATGCAAGAGGTTTTGTTTTTGTTTTTGTTTTGCTGAGGAAGATTAGCCCTGAGCCAATATCTGTGCTCAATCTTCCTCTGTTTTGTTTGCGGGTTGCCACCACAGCATGGCTGACGAGTGGTGTAGGTCTGCATCCAGGATTCGAACCCACGAAGCCAGGCCACTGAAGAGGAGTGTGCCAAACCCAACCACTATACCATGGGGCTGGCCCCTACAAGAGGTATTTTTTATCCAATTTATAGATGAGGAAACTAAGGTTCCAAGAGTTTGAGTAATTTTGCCAAGTGAGGCTGCTAAGAAGTAGCTGAGCCAGTATCAACACAGGGTTTGGGTGACATTAAAACCCATAATACTTTCTGTGCATCTCATTGCCTCATTTTTAAATGCTCAATTGTTTACCATATGAATGTATTCACACCAGTTACAAGATTTCAGCATGACTTCTGTTAAACTTTGGTGACTGCAGAAATCTGGGGATTAATATGGAACATGAGGAAAGAGAGATGTGAAGGTGCAAGACTTCAAAGGCGCACCCTAAAACCACGTGATTCTACATTATTTAAGAAGCACTTGTCAAATGCCACACTTGCCTCCAAGGAAGGAATGCTGTGAGTTATACCATGTGCCACTGACTGCCCATTCCCAATATAGCAGCTAACAGATATGGAATGCCAACCGTACACTAGGTATTACTTTAAGTCCTTCACATGATTTAACTCATTCAGTCCTCACAGCAATCTTATGAAATATGTTCTATTATTATCTGCATTATAGGAAAATTGAGGCACAATGAAGTAAGTAATTTTCTGAAGATGACACAACAGGAATTTGCACACAGGCAATCTGGCTCAAGAACTTACGTACTTGACCATTCTACTATACTGACTCTCAAAAAACAAAACAAAAGAATAGGTAAGGTAATGTTGCCTTACGAGAATGGTAAATGCTATTCTGAATTCCCTTTTTCCCTTGGCTCTCCTCATCAGTTCATCAACAGGACCTTCTAAGCATCAGGCATTATTTTAGGTACTCAGGACACGCTGATAAAGAAAACAGTTATGGGCGATGAGCTGAGGCAAGGATTGCAGACTCCTTCCAGTGACCATGGTTAAGTCATTTAATTACTCAGATTGTTAGTTGCCTTATCACGTTAGCCAGAATGACACTCTTCTTTGCCTAAAAGAAGGGTGATTGAAGAAACCTGCCTTCTTGAGTCCCTTCAGCTCTGAGATGCTGAAGCCTAGTTTGGTACAATTCATCACCTGCACAAAAAAACACTAATGCACTCCCCTCTCTCCTTCACTATTTTGGGCTTTGACCAAAGGCATTTGGAGAAGGTTCTCTCTAACATCATCCAGAAGCACTAGAGTTTCAGTAACAGGCAGAATTCAAATTCAGCAGAGTCTCTTAGCATCTTGACTCCATTACTAAGCAAAGAAAGATTTTATTCTAATTTACTAGGCATAAAAAATGGATGAGAGAAGTATTTGAGTGAGGTAGTTCTTTAAAAGGGAGAACTAGTTCTTAAAAAGAATGGTTATTTATTACCCTTTAATGTGACTTCTAATGTAAGTACTAATAAGCATCTTTGAAGCAACCTAAATGAGTCTTATTTATGGTCCACACCCAGGATCTTTATGGTCTTTAAATTAAAGAACAATTCTTTCAAAAAAACAGAAGAGGCAGGCACACATCTATCTCTGCTAATAAATAGAAAATGGTTTGTGTTTCCCCATAGATCAGGTGCAGAATTACATTCACCACTCAGAGAATAGAATTTGTTTTAAAGACACAGAGAAGAGTAAAGTCTCAAATATAATCTCATCACTGATACTGGAGGCAGATGAGTGATAAATTATCACAATGAGTCATTACTCCAACAGGTTTCTTGTAAACATTAACCAACAAATGAGGAAAGGACGGCCACTTGGAAACACACACTAATGACTTAGGATGAAATATAAATCATTTCAAAGAACTGCACTGAATCTGTGAGCTGAAAGAGAGAGAAAGAGAGAACGAGAAACAAGAAAGAAGAGAGAGTTCCCAACCAAACTAAGGCCGAGTTCTAATCACAGCCAGGGGAGTGCACAGACTGACAATGTCAAACAAGGTAGTTCAAGTAATAAGACTGGTTGATATATGACTAGGAACTTCCCAACAAGCTTGATTTATCTTCCTTTGAGAAATATTTGGGGACCATAACCAGATAAACGCTAAAATGAAATTTTTTTGCAAAGTAATAAAATCGAGCCTCTCAAGTGCCTAAACCTCTATTACTTTCTTTCAAGGTTTTAGAATGGAAAGGGAGATTGTGCAGAGTTCTGTGACTTCACAAAGTGACTAGTTGGAAACTAATGATACAACACAGTTCATTTTGAAATAGGGCTTATTTAAACTGTTCTTAAATGAAAAACCCTAGACATTAAGATGGAGTAGGAAAAGTTCTTTCATGATGACAAATTACAGGATGATCAGTTCATCGATTTCATTCTGTGAGAGAGAGAGGAGAAAAAAGAAATCATAACAATATTAAGGTATACTAAGTCCCACAGCTGAATCCCCTGTAAGGCAGTGTTTATAACATTCCAGGACTTCCTTCCAAGGTTAAAAAGCTACAAATATGACTTAATTTTCCTTGTTGCTCAAATCCTGAAAATGTTGGCCCTCACAATTAAATCACTGAGGGTGATTTTGCTCTTAACCTCACTTTCAGGGGCTCAGAAGTACTCTTGCTCAAAATAACCCATCCACTGAAATTCATTTAAAAAGACTTGAAGTTTAATTCTACTACTACAGGTACTTCAGGATTAGACAATAGGTAATTGGAGAAACCCACACTGTGGTATAAATAACCAGTTTGGACAGAGAATAGGGAAGATGAGGGAGGATAAATACTCTGAGGGCTTCAAAGAGATGGCTAGAAAGTGAGAATGGCTGGCATTTTGAGAACAAACATTAGTTATTTCATAGCTTTACGCAGCACCATCTAGGACGGTGCTGTAATATGACTGGGCTCAGACTACTGATGTGCTTTCCTTGGTCACCAGTGCAAAACGACCTGATGTTGTCAGGAAAGCCCCAGACAGTAATACAAGAATAGAGGATTCAAATCAACCGAACAATCTACCTTTGTGCATTCTCAAAGCTCTATGCAAAACCTTGGTCACATTTATCTCCTTCTTTTCTAATAATAGATCAAAGCCACTGCCCTTTCTGAGCCCTCTTCTCCATCTCTATGCCTTTCCTTACTACAGCTATCCCCCACCTACTGACCATCCACACATTTCAGACACATGGAAGCATTCAGTCAGCAATCAAATGTATCAGTTCCACATCTACACTGCCTCCTGAATCCACCCAGTTCTTTGTAGCTCTCTGCGTTCCTGCCTGTCTTAGGTGCTCCTTCCTTATGTTGGTTCCTGGTGTACAGTTTCATTCGCTTACTCCCCAATTTGCCCCCTGCTATTTCTCCATATTGCTACCAGATTAATGTTTCTAAAGCACACTGGTATATTTTCCTCCCAGCTCCTGAATTTCAACCAAATTAAGCCTAAACTGCTTATCCTGGCCTTCTAGACTCATAAGGTTCTAAATAAATTATACTTCATATTTTCCCACCTTTACCTCTATTGTTTCCTGTACGTGGAATACTCTGCATCTCATCTCAGCTTCTTGAGATATTAACTATCTTTAAACATCTAATTGCAATGGTATCTACCTCAGAAAGCAGTCCCCAATTCACACCCCTGGCTCTTCTCTCTAAATAAATAAATGTGATCTCTTTCTTCTTTGAGTCAGGGTAGGTTTATTTTGTTAATCCCTTTTATTGCATGTGGTGGAAGTTGTAATACTCTACCCAAATCCCCCTTTAGGACTGACGGATGTATTCCCCTATCTGCTGGAAATGCTGCCAGAAGACACTCTAAGCTGTCAGGTCTATTTGGGGATTGCTTCAGCTAAAGAAATGCATGTTACCCACGGTTCCTTCTTCCAGCAGCTGTATCCAAGTACTGATCAACAGGGAGGAAGAAAAATATGACCCCTTTCAGCCCAACTTAAGACAAGTCTGAAGAGCTGTTCCAGCCCCAGAGCTCCTTGTGGGGTTGGTGTAAACCTCTGTTGGGACTGCATTGAAATTTAACTTCTCCCTGACCAACCTTGCTTCTTCCCTGCCTCTCCCTCACCACACACAGAGGTGTTGATCCCAAGAGCACTACCTAAAAAACACACTACATGCTCCATCTTAGAATCTGCTTCCTAGGGAACCCAGATTGCAACATGGCAATTAACACGGTTAATGTTCCTTCTATTAAAGTCATGTATGTATTTATTCATGTTCCTCATCACATACTAGATTATAAACTCTTCAGAGCAGGGACCGTATTTTCAAATCACATGTGCCTGCAATGTTTCACATGGTAGATCAAGACTTAAAACTGCAGTGTGTATAAGTGAGGAAATGCATAATTAATGCTTCAAATTAGCACCTCTGTGGTACTGCAAGGTCTTTACACATCTACAGAATCATCAACATGTTTTCCTTAATTGACAAATATTTAATGAGCATTAGTTACAAATAACACTGAGCTCGATGCTCTGGGGAGGAATATATAAAAAGAAGCAATATACTCCCTGCCCTCAGGAAGCTTATAATTTAGTCAGCAGGATAATTACAGCCAACATTTACGGCAGTAGTTCCAAAGTTTGGCTGCTCATAAGAATCACCTGAAGAATTTTAATGACTCCCACTACTGGTCTTCATCCCCAAAGATTTATATTTAATTGGTCAGGTATGCGACCTAGGCATCAAGCTCCCCAGGTGATTCTAATATGTCACCAAAATTGAGAACCACTGAATTATGAAGACCTTATATGTTCTAAGTACTGTTGTAAGCGCTTAGCCTAAATTAACTAATTCATCTTCATAACATGAATAAGGAAATTCCTATAATTACCATCATTTTATAGGCAAAGAAACTAAGGCACAGAAGAGAGACATAATTTCCCCAAGGTCACATAGTTGGTTAGGTGTGGAGTTAGAATCCAAACCCCAAAACTCAGACTCTGAATACATAGCTCTTTACCACTAGCAGACACAGAGCAAAATGTAAACTAATTTACGTTTAGTATAGTTTTATATAAATATTTTATCATTTGAAAATTGGGAGGCTTCTCTGGTGGAAATAACAACAACCACCACCTCTGATATTTGGATTGTACTTTGACTCTAAATATTAGAGTAAGAAGGAAATCTAATTTCATTTATTAAGGGAAGCTAAGAACAAGATGAGTATATACAGGCAGATGGGGTGAAAATCAGCTGGATAAATAAACTTGATATTTGCTTAGCACTTTGCAACTTATGGCTAAAAGTGAATTCTTATTTAATTATTCTGTAATACAAATTGAATACTCTTTGTAATTTCTTAAAACTGTTGTTCTACTGAGTTAATTAATTTTGTCTAAATAATTTTAAGATACTCTCTCTTTCATATCCAAAAACAAGTAGCAACAAGCAAAGTAAGAGGAATAACAGAAGCCATGTGAACCAGAGGAAAACACTGGGGTATCTTCTCTCCACTGTACTTTCTTTTTCTACTTAACATCCTGCTCTCTCCTTTTCTTATCAACCTTTTCTCAATCCATAGTTAACAGACATGCAAATAGTTGTTAAATAAATAATTGGATCCTTGCATTGCTTTCTTCCTCTCCACTGCTCTCACCCACACTGGTAAGTTCTCTTCTTCTCCCCATCAGTCCTCTCTGTTACCTCCTCATATACATTAACTAAGAAAAACAGAAGCATCATCCTGCCCAAAATAAATCCCTCTACCACAGAGAAATAAAAGTCCAAGGAAAAAATGTCTACAAATCTCTGTTAGGTTTAGTGCACATTCTTAGGGAAGGCTTATGGATTATAACTCATTCTCGTGACTCTGTATGTATGTTTCTCATTTACATAGACATATCATAAACATACTTCAAATGAGAGAACTAGAAGAGATCATAATAAACAAGTTCAAACATTTCATGTGGTTAGAATTGAGACTTGAATATAAACTCCTGATGTTTACTTTAATACAATATCTACTGCATTACTGCTTTTAATACCGCATTAAAAGTGAAGCTCAAAATGATATTTGGGAATGATTCCCTAGGTCTCCAATGAGACCTGTAAAACTCAAAATATTTTTAAGCTCCTCCTCAGGAAGATTTAAGAACTCAAAAACCTTTGTAATCTAGCTCAGAATATTTAAAACAGCCCTGTAAGTCATATAAAATAAAGTGCAAAATAGAAAATACAATGGGAGATATAAATAGATAGAGTTAGAGATATAGATATATAGTAGGGCATAAATGTTTTTAGTCAGGTAGTAGCCTGATTTTTTTCTCTCTTTCCAAACCCAATCTTCTGTAATTTTATATGACTATTATAATCTTTTAAAAAAAATTATAAAGAACATTTTAAAATTCACCATAAGCAGAACTATTTTAACTTGTTTATAGTTCCCAACATGATTATTTTAGGGGCCCCCACCTCATGGCATGTTAACATATTAAAATAACCCACTCCACATGAACACAATGTTATAGGAAACTATATAAGAGTTGAGAGCTACAGTTAAGTAATTGCAATGCAATATTATGCAATTTTACTTTTATATCTGTGTGGTGTGTGTATGTGTGTATGTATGTATATCCCACACACGCCCATCCTATCCCCATTCTCAGATATTTTCATAGGCCCATAATCAATTGGTATGATTTACCTGGTGGGAAATTATGATACAATATTTTCTCTGTTGCAATATCCATAAAGTCTAGAATCATTATAAAAGACAGTGACAAAGGAAATCAATCTCCAAAATATGGCAAGCCACCTATAATAAATAGAATGTTGCCTAATTTTCCAAAGTGTATAGAGTTTCAAAATTAGGTTTTTGTATCTTTCTTTTTACGTTATCTAAATAGTTATATTGATATATATTATGTGGATCAAAAGCCTTAGTTTGTGGCCTACTGCTGAGAATTAACTACTTGATAAATGAAGACTGTGTTAATTGTATTTAACTTGTTTCCCCTTAGTGTTTAAACATCTGGCTAGATAATTTGCACCTAAAAATCTCTATAAACAACACACGGTTCTTAACAGACAGAGCCCAGTATGTTTAAATGCCAAATGGATTAAAACTGCAAAATCCATGGAAGGCAAGAATAAAAAAGACCATAATTCTACTTCCTTTCACATATAATAATCTCATACATGTTGCCTTTTAGAAAAATTGACACTGTTTACATTTTAAACGTTAGATGAGTACCTGAATAATCCACTATGTAATTTAACATCATACGTTTTTAAAGAAAATAGAGAAAATAGTAGACTATTTGAACTAGTAGGCTAAATGAACTAAAGTACATGTTTTTAAAAAGCTTAATATTTCAGCCATAATACTATACCTTCAAATTTTCTGACTTTCCTAAGGCTAAAGCCACATTTAAGATAAGATTTACTAAGAACAGAGAAGCAAGGCCCTTCATTATCACAGCTCAAAGTCCTGGGCAGAGACAAGGTGGAGTGAACTTAGATCTAATCTCCAGGGGCTTACTGCACACAAGGCCCTAAGCAAGGACCTTGGGTAGAGCACAGATTCTAGATGCTGCCTTGTTCTCCCTTTTGAAGGCCAAATCCTTGTTCTTTATTTTTTCTTTTTTATGAAATGTAATAATTAGTCAAATTACGACCAAAGCCATAGCAAAACAGGTCATTGCTGATCCCTGCAATTAATGAAGAAGACCCCAAAGAGGACTAATGCAATTTAATAACAAGTAAACTGGAAGTTTTACCAGGCTTGTTCAAGAAAAAATAATTGCTGACATTTGTTTTTTACTATGTGCTAGACATTCTTATTCTTCTAATGTTTTACTTATACTGTTCATTTAATCTTCAAGACTAGGTACCATTATTATTGTTCTTATATAGACAAGGAAATGTAAGTACAAAATGGCTATAAGATGTGTCCAAGCTCTTACAGTTAATGAGTGGTTTGGGTGGGATTTGAACCCAGGGAGTTTGGCATTATGAGGCACATTCTTAACCACTACAGCATCCTGTGAAAAAATTAGAAGACTAGCATTCCAAGAACATAAGTCTAGGAGCAATGCAATTCTACCAAAGCCTTCTATGAAATTCCTAAAAAACATTTCTAAAAACTGCTTCTAAATTGAGTCTTCACTACAGAATCAACTATACTTTTCTTTTTTGCCTAAGGTTTGAATTACAAACCAAACTAACAGTATTATCTTGCACACCTTAACAATCACAAAGAACAACAAGATACCTTATATTTGCATATTTTACCATTTCAAAGCATTTTCATCTGAATTCAACTCAACTTACTATTATCATTATTAATGTATGCTTTCATATATATTATCTTGATCTTAGGCAAAAGAAAAGAAACCTCAAACAACGTTAGACCTTACTGATTAAAATCTGTCTTTCTGTATTTCTAGAATCATTTAGAATAGAAGATAGGAAAAAGAAAATGTGTGTTTCAACCCAAATACAAGATCCACAACAAGTAAACACTGTACTTACTCATAAATAAAAGACATTTTCTTTTCAGCACTCAAAGAACTATTTATGAATTTATCCCAACACTATTGCCAACCTGAGAAATAAACTCATCAGTGGGGAAAAAGAAACCCCAGGTAAAAAATGGAAAATTACCAGAAGAGCTCACCTTATAACAAAGAGTAAGAGAAAATTAACAGTGACAAATATTTTATTCATCAAGAAAAATGAAATGAAAGATTATATTGTATTTTCTAGGAAAATGAAGTAAAAATCCCCATGGCAACTTTGCCCATGCATTAAGACATCTAGATCCGATACAGTGCAGAAGGTCTACGTTATTTGAAATGGATGTGTCTCAGAAAAACTGTTTATGAAATCATATACTAAATCCTTTAATGTTCATTATTTAAAGATATCCTACAATAAACCACTTTTCAAAGGAAATGATCCATCCTATTAATTTTGTTTTTTATTGTTGCTCATTTATTTGTTTACAAAATCAGATTTTCTCAATTTGAGGCAGAGAACACATTTGGATCTGGTTACAGAATAAGTCTGCTTATTGCTGCTTGAAATTTAAAGACAAGAGAGTGTTGTAAGACCTGCAGTATACATCGGCTTTAGACTAAAGTTAAGAAATAACAGGACAGAGGAACAGAAAACTTCTTAATTGTTCACTGGAAAGAGATAAAGTTCTTGAAGATTTTTTTTCTGAGTAATTCCATGTGTTAAAACAATGGTTCTTGGAATTTTCTCTCTAGTGTAGAGAAAGAAGCTTCATTCTGTTCCATGGCCCATGACCCCCGACAGCTATGTTACCTACATGAGTCAGTGATCACAAGGAAGATGAAGAAACATGGGGATGTCTGTTTCCATATAAATCCGTCACTTTTTCTGGAACCACAATTCTGAACACATGATTTAAGGAGAATTGCTCATTTGTGTAAGCTTCATATACACAAGTATTTTTTCAAAGAAAAAGAACAACGCTTCATAGTGTTTGGTATTTCAAAAGTTAGTTTGCAATTAAGTTCAGAGTAGGTTAATGAAAGATCATGTGAAAAAGATGCAAGCTCTAATTTCTTGAGTAAACCAGGAAGCAAAAAGGACACAAGAGGGGAAAGAGATGACTTTTAAGTACTCACCCCAACCACCCCCTACACACATAACAAACCAGCTAGTCCCCCAACAAGAATTCCCTATCTCAGTAAATGGCAAACATAATCTTCCCAATTATTCAAACCCTAAAACCAGGAATCATCCTTGACTCATCTCTTTCCTAATGCAAACATCAGTACAACAGCAACTACTAGCAGTACAACTTGTATAATACCTTTTGAATCTTCCAATTTCTGTTTCTAATGTTACAACTCTAACTCACACCATCACCATCTCTCACTTCTTCAAAAGGCTCTTAATATATTTCACCTGCTTTCACTCTTGTCCTCAGATTGGTCTTTTTAAAACCTTAAATGAGAATATGCTAATTCCTCTGCTTAAAAGCCTCCTAATGGCTGCCCGTTGCAATGATAATGAAATCAAACTGCTTTCTATGACACACAGACCCCACCTAACACTAAAACCTCATAAAGTATCATTCCTTAAATTCTCTGTTCCTGCCACACTAGCCTTCTCACTGCCGTTGAACAGAACTAACTTATCCATATCTGAGGGTAGTCACGTTTTCTATCCCCTCTTTCTGGAGTATACGTCCCTTAGATCTGTCTCTTTTTGAAGAAACCTTCCCTGATCGTCCTATCTAAAATAGTACCTATCTCTCCTCCAATCACTCTGCCCAATTACTTATTTTATTCACAGCCCATTTCACTGCTTGAAATTATATTACTTATACATTTGGTTACTGATTTGCTAATTATTTACTGATTATTTACACTTGTCACGCTCCTCACTGCCACTCACCCCTTCCAGAAGGTGCACTCCATGTGAGTAGGGACCTTACTTTCTTATTCACTACTATTGCAACACCCAGTAAAGCCCTGGTACATCATCAGTGATCAATAAATATCAGCTGAATGAATGAATGAATGAATGAGATGCAAAGTAAAATCCAGAAAGATATGCTGGTCTGCATTGTCCCCACTCTCAGGTATAAAGCTATCACAAAAGCAGCACTTTGTCTAGTGGCAGAAACTTCCACAACACACAAGAGCTATCCCAGTTTTCAGTGGAGGAGGCAGGGAGTAATTATGCCCCCAGAGTATATTTGACAATTTGTGGAGAAACTTCTGGTCACAACAGGGGAGGGAAGAGGTGCTACTGGCATCTAGTGGGTAGAGACCAGGATGCTGCTAACTTTCTACAATACACAGGACAGCCCTAAACAACAAAGAATTATCTGGCCCAAATGTTAATAGTGCTGAGGTTGAGTAACTCTGCTTTACAGTCTTGATATCTGGCACTGTAGGGCCAAATTGGAATGAGAAATGCTTTTTTTTTTTTTTTTAGTTCCCTTTATTCAGTAAATAACAAAGGAGTATTACTGTAAAATTTATGGATGCCAAGGGGGAAAAAGTACAGAGTTCTTACAGTGTGTTGTAGGGGGGAAATGATACATCATTGCTAGATATTTTCCAGGTAACTTTAACAGCAACAATTAAAAATAATTCAACTACTGTCTACCATGGGTAAAGAAATCTCCTTGTTCTTTTGTCTTATGCTTCTGCTCTTTATTCCCTTCTTTCCAAAGCTCTTACGTGTGATCTTTTGCAATTCCTAGGGGTTCCTCTCAACTCAGAAACAAAACTATGGCAAGGGATTTATTGATTTACTGTGCCCACAAATAGGTACCATTCATAAAGTAGCTCCAGAAAAGGATCATTCTAAGCCTAACTGTTGTGTAGTGTTGACCACAAAGGATATTTATTTTATTTGAGAAAGGAAATGTATTCAGTATCATTAGTAGAAACAGGAAGCATTAAGTCAGGGAATTCAGGAAACATGTCTTGATCTGCAAGACATGGTAAGAAATGGATGAAATAAAGAGGAGAGAGCTGCAGAGGGTTGACACCCTCATTACCACAAGAATAACGTGAGTAAAGAACAGAATTAGAGTTCATAAAATGATGGTGCAGTTGAGATAGAACTGCCCTCCTTGGGCCCTCCTCCTCATTACACTGGTCCCTAGCCACTTCTTTGTGCTAATACAGGCCTAACTCTTATTCAAGATGCATCCGTTGGGCCATTTGTGTTCATAACTCAGACTTTTCTGGATTTCAGAAAGATAATGTAGTGGATATACCACATACTGTGTAACACCCCCACTGGAATCTGGGGCACTATCCTCTAAGCAAGCACATTTATAGTTTGGTGTCCAAATCTATGAATATTCACATCAAGTATGACAAATAATAACTATAAATAGCTCCACATTAGTTAAGTTATGAAAATATTTTGGTTCTTAGATCTTTTTGGATTCTGAAATCCAAACGTAGAATTGAAGATAAAGGATACAGAATCTTTAATAGTACAGTGAGGAGGGACATATGCCAATGAAATAAATTATCATTACCTCCACTTTGGAAGACAGATGGGAATAGAGTTGGAGAGCATGACAAGCAGTGGACACAAGTAAAACCATGAGGGATGAACTTGGGTTACCATTCTTCTAAGCTGGAAAACTTCTTAGGTGTCTCAGAATTTGTTTCTCTGTAGTCAACAATATTAGACAATGGAAATAAATTTCAATTTGTGATTTCATGCTACTTCAGCAGTCCTATTGAAGGCATCTCTACATGAAAGGAAGCTGAGGCTGGGAAATGGATATAGAGTCCCTGTTGACTCTGCTTGCTACCTGGGTTCTTTCCTGTGTATTGCTGTAACCAAAGGAGTTGACTAGGTGGAAGGGGCTTTCAATCCAGATCAGATTCAATTTACCAAAGGATGGTGTAAGAGTCAGAAGATAAGATTAAGAGATGCTATCTCAAAATGTAAACACTGATTTTGTGTGGAGTGTGAGCCTTTGGGTGGCTTGATTTTTGACTGTGTATACTTATCTATTTCTTCCCACAATGGACACATATTACTTATATAATAGAAGTTTGTTTTTATGAGTTTCAGTTAATAAACTAGCACTTTAAAAAATAAAAGTAATGACATCAGGAAACGAAGCTACTCTAATTAACAAATTAAAACAACAAAAAGTCTTGGGAATAAAAGAGCAGGAATGGGTGTCTGACGCTAAAGAAAGAAAAAAATCAATAGCCAAATGACAAAATAAATTAAAAATTTTTTTTAATCTTATGAGTCAGGGTAGGTTTTAACTCAATTAAAATTATTATTGCTACAGAAAGAACTATTTAAAACCGTAGACCCATAGTTATACTCTCTGGCATAAAACAATAATAATTTATTGCCAGTAATGACTCTAAATATTGCTCTAAGCACAGAATCACAGTAAGTCCTGCTCTTCAGGCTCAGGGTTTTAATTTAATAGGGTAAAACAGTAATTATAATTTCAGTGAAACTAATTAATTTAATTGGTGGTGACAATATAGTTGATGTTTATCGTCTGCTCACAAAGTGCGTGGCACTCTTGTAAGATTGCTACATATATTTTCTTAAACAATTTCCCCAAAAGTCCTATGAGGAATGTGGTATTGTTACCTCAGGTTTGGACATGAGAAAACTGAGGCTTAAAGTTAGGTTACTTGTCCAGGGTTGCTCATATAATAATGGCAGAGTTAAGACTCAATCATATTTATTTTTTTACTCCAAAGCCCATTTTTTCTAACTACTGTGGTATATTTTTACTTGAATGGATATAGGAAAGATAATGACAACAAATTTCCTTGTTTAAATTTAAGAAGCATCTCAATATTACTCTAGACCATGCTTATAAACAGTAAAAAGTACCCAATCTATTTTACAACTCTAAAATTACTTACTCATGGAGTATTCCTGTGAACTGATAAGGGACCTATATCCACAAGAAAAACCAAGAAACAGTGAATAAATTTTTCATTCTATTACTCCTGGGTAATATGACTAGACAACACACACAGACACACACACACACACACACACACACACACACTCAAATATAAGATTACAAATAGGGGTATTCTATATTGCCTACAGGTATTTTCCCCCCATTTGCTTTTCTTTAAAAGCCTGACAATCTTTTGTGTCTAATAAAATGTATGTCAAGGATTTTTACAGGTAATTCTTAGAAAACTAATTATATTAAGGCAATGTGTCAAAATTCAGTTGCAAATTCTTGAAAAAGAAATTCTAAAAATAACAAATTCTGTAGAAGAATCAGAAGCTATTAAATCGATAACAACTAAGTACATTCCCAAATAAATGTTTTAATAGTTACTGGAAAAAAATTAAATTATAAGAGGCTTCAGAATATAGTACAAACCCTGTGGTACTTAGTGTCAGAAATCTAATTTATAGTCTGTAGTCCCTCCCTGTTATGGGTTGCATTTTGTGCCCCCCAAAAGATGGTGAAGTCCTAACCCTCAGTACCTGTGAATATTATTTGTAAATATTGTCTTTGTAGATGATCAGGTTAAGAAGAGGTAATTAGAGCGGGTCTTAATCCAGTATGGCTGGTGTCCTTATAAAAAGGGGACATTTGAATACATAGACAAACACATAGAGGGAAGACAATGTGAAGCTACAGGGACAATGCCATCTACCAGTCAAAGGAACTGACTTTGAAGATAGGCATGGAACACATTCCTCCTCCTGAGAATGAATGAACTCTGCTGGCACCTTGATTTTGGATTTCTAGCCTCAAGAACTATGAGACAATAGATTTCTGTTGTTTAAGCCACTCAGTTTGTGGTACGTGGTTACAGCAGCCCCAAGAAACTAACATACCCCCCAACAAGCTGTTTGGAATAAGTCGAACTTAACAGGCTTCAATCTTTCTACCATGAATTGCAGAGAGAATATATGTCAAAGCTATCTCATCGGGTGTTGTGAGAAGCAAAGGTACATGTGCAAACTGTACAGCACTATGCAAACATAAGTGTGACGAAGGCATGTTCAGAAAGAGATTAAGTGGAAAGCCCAATGGGGATTTATTTTAAAACGATACTAACTTTTCCACATGTAGAGGTAGAGACACTGATTTTCCACACCTCTTGAAAGTATCTTCCTAGTCATGTGAGTGTGAGCCATGAAGGCAACTTCTTCCTTGAGGAAGGGAGACAGAGAGTTTGGAATATGACCAAAGATGCCATTTGCTGAGACCTCTGATCCTTGTGGAAAAAAGAACCTATCCCTGCTCCCTAAGTTTCAAAGTTTGGGAGACCTGTAAGATGTATCAGGACGACCTCCATCAAAACTCTGTGGCATGAAAGAGCAATGAGACATTGAAATAAAACTGCCTTGAGGAAAGAGAGCCCAGCAACTGGAGGCTTGGGTATAGACATAAGGATGTTTTTGAAGAATGATTTCAGCTTGTGGCTTATGCAAGACGCTCTTCCAAACTCAGCCACCCCGCCACAAGGCTACCCTGCTCTGGGGAATAAGGATTGGATCTGAAAATGTCAACTAAAAGAACTGCAATCATAGCACCCAATGTGGGATTTCCCTGTGAGCTGACAAGGAACCTATACCCACAAAGCTATCTAGGCAACAGTGAATAAATAGTAGCTGCAGAACTGTGCAAGGTGAGTCTACCACAGTGACACCATGTGATAACGTGAAGCAACAAAAGGAATCAGTGGTTCAACTCAAATGCGTTCTTGGCGGGCAGCTGGAAGGTAGGATGCCTGTATTTCGGACTTAGCAAGTTTCAAGGTTCCTGAAAAATTAAGACAAGTGGAAAATATTAGGAAGGAGAAACTAAACTTCTTGCAATATTCGTATGTAATAGCTTGAGCTATTAATTTGACAGACAAAAGAAATGTGACTTTCAGGCCAAACTCAAAATATGGTAGAGACTACCTATAACACCCAAGCCAGATGGGGCACAAGCATCCACTAAGGTCCAAGTAGCCAGTGAAAGTGGATGAGATATCTGAGGGGAGTGAGCCTGGAAAGGATCAGAGAAAGGTTGTTTTTGATTGCCTTCCAATTGCATCAGGAGGCCTGTGGTTAGATCTCACTGACTTAAGAGGCTTAGAAGCAAGGAAGCCGTAAAAAATAAGGGAATTTAAATAGGAGGAAGACCTAGAATTCGGTCCTAATTCTGCTTGTTACTGACGGTGAGATCTTGTCTAAGTCACTTAAAGTCCATATAGCTCAGTTTCCTCATCTGTAAAATATTGATGATAATACTCTCCTCATGGGGTTGTGAGCATCAAAAGAAATAATGCCTATGAAAGCACTCTGCCAACTGAAGAAAGACATGTTAACAGTAGATACTATCATTGTCATTAATAAAATGAGAAAATCATCTAGTAAAACTTCACATCAAGGTAATAATTACCCATTTTTCTTATCAATCATCCTTCTTTTATAATTAGGAATTCAAACAACTTTTGAAGAACCCAATAAACATGAGACTCCAAGTCTTAGACCACACCAAAAATTCTGAAATTTTATTCTCTAAATTTAAATTTCTAAAATTCCGAAATTCTATTTATTACATGAGCTTTCCATAGTTAAAACCACCCACTTCTCTTTCAAAGAGATATTAAGAATGGAAAATAATCTCTGCAAGTGGCCAAGCCTGTTACAGGCTATTGTGTAAGACCGGGCATGAGAAAGAACAAAAATCACCCTTTTCTCCAACTGCTTCAGTGTAATTGGTACCCCCATCCACAACTGCCCAAACTGCAAACGGTGTCTTTCCTCTCTAGTGGCTTACTCTTCTATACACCACAAGCTATTAAGATGTAAAAACTCGTCAAGCCTGAGAAAGTTATAAATTAGACAGTAGAAAACACAAAAATAAATGAAAAACAAAGTGGTACTTGGCAGTCTCTTAAAAAAATATAGCTACTATATGGTACAAACTAATTAGTAACAAATTTCTTGATAATTTATTATGTGTTCTTCTCCTCTTCAGAGAAAATGAAACTTTCACAAACAATATTAGAGTAAAATAAGAAAAACCACCGTCCATAAAACTAGAAGCTTAAACCCTGGTAGTGATATATGTTGTCTCCTATTCTATAATTAGATAATGCTGGTCTGTCTTTGGTACTGAGGAATTAATGCTCATTTACCATTCTCACACTGTATTCCCATTAGATCAGTGGGACACAGAACCATTTATAACACAGGAACCCATACATGAAGATATCAAAAGGGCTTGACTATTTTCACAGGCCCTTTGTTAATTAAATTAATTTAGCAAGGGAGAAAAGTCCTGACAAACTAATTTATTTAACTTCTCAATTTTCAAGGAATAATTAGGATGGTAGAGAGTGATGCTAAAAAAGTATAGAAAAGTCATAAGGAGGAGCTAATTTTGCAGGAGAGATGACAATTTTTCTTTTCAGAGATCTAAAGTTTCAGGTGAAATTTTAGTTACAAAGCACAGTTACAAACAGCAGTTAGCCTACGGATGGCAATACAACATCAACATTGCAAATAGAATCAATTTAATTCACCAAACATTTATGAACAACTTTCTATGTGCCAAATACTCTGCTAGTTATTGGAGATAACGGAGTGGATAAGACACAATCCTTGTTCTCAAGACACTTTGATGGTCAGGTAGGAGAGACAGATGTGTAAATAAATAGTTTAAACATGGTGTGGGAAATTTAATCACACAGTACAAAGGTAGCCCAGAAGAGGAAATAATGAACTTTTTAGGAAGGTAGTGTTAGAAAAATATTGTTGGGTGAAGGAATATAAATGTCAGGTTTAAGTTTATTTTAATTTACATAAGCTAGAAATTAGCTAGCTAATGAATCAATCAACAAAATGTATGGGGAAAGCATTATGGCTCAGACATTAGAAGAGGTTTAAGGGATCTAAGTAAGAAGAGATGGCCAGGATTACATTACGATTTTCATGGACCTGAGCCATTTTTGCTGCATTAAAAAATAAATTGAAAATTATATTTTTTAATTACACTGGTATAAAGATGAATCTATTAATATCATATATTAGACATTTTATTCAACCTAAAAGTTCATTTTTCCTTCTTATTTTACAAGAAATTAAAACATTTTCATGGGCCCTTAAAATGTTTTGTGGGTTCTCTACACTGTGCCTGCTGTGCCAAGTGGATGTCAGCCCTGGTAACTGAATTTTATGATCCAAATACCATGTTGGCATTTCACACATATTATGTCATTTAACTCTCTCTACAGCTGGGTCTTTACAGATAGGAAACCAGGGTTCAGGGTGGTAATCAACTTTCTCAAGGTCACACAGTTAACGAGACAGAATGCTCAGATTTAAATCAAGTATTTGGACTAGAATCAAAGTCTGTGCACTTTCTCCAGGTATGCCTAGTCCCTATAAAATCCATGTACCAGCCCTCAATCAATTTACCTTCTGAGCAAGGAAATGGGTATGTGTGGAAGCAAAGGCAATGCATCTGGCCCATGTGAACTTTAGAAATAGAGAGGATCCAATGGAGAAGGCCACATTAATACAAATGCAATAACAAAATGAAGCATAGAGCAGATGTCTACCCAAGATGGAGGCAACATGAACTAGTGGTTAGGAGCCTGGCTGTGAAATCTGAGTTCCTGGGTTCAAATCTCAGCTTCATAAATACTATTTAATTTCTCTGAGCCTTCGTTTCCTCATCTATAAAATGGAGATAATACATCATGGTGCTAATCTAAGGACCAAATTATTTAACACGTGAACAGTACTTAGGATTGTGCCTGGTACAGAGTAAAAACCTAATGAAAGTGAACTATTCTTATATGTTTTTGTATTTAGAACATCTTATACAATTAAAAAAATAAAATGCTGTATTTTTTTTTCTATTTGGAGCTTTCCCAATATAATAACAACAAACATACATTTGTATATAGTTTCCTATTATAGATTTCTGACCAAAACAATACCTTTAATACAATCCCAGAATCTAGGAAATGGATATGGAACTCGTACTGTTTTCCCCATTTTATAGCTGAGAAAATTAAGCTATTGAAAGAGAAAACGATTTGACTGAGATCTGGGATCTTTTTTGCTGTATTTCTTGGATGATGATGATGTTGCCACATTTTCAAAACTTTAGTCACCCCACAACTAGAAGGACTCACAACTAAAAATATACAACTATATACTGGGGGGGTTGGGGAGAAAAAGCAGAAAAAAAACACTTTAGTCATTTATTCCTGATAATATTAATTTCGTATCATGTCAGTATGATCCAGACAGTGTGGTAAATTCAACAGATGAGTTTCTCCTACTCTCCATCCTCTTAATTCCCAGTGACTGCTGAAAATGTCAACCTCTCTGTGCTTTCAACACCTTAATTCACTTCATAGCCCTACTCCTACTGTAGTGATAGCTATCTCTGTCACTGGTGTCACCTTACTCCTTATCACGTGGGCTCAAAACTCAGCTCATCCTGAAACCCTCTTCTGTCCTCCTCTCCACATGAGGCCAGTGCCAGTTCTTATCAATTTCTCATCCACAGTGCCTCTTGCATCTGTTCCCACCTTCCCATTACTACTGCTACTGCCTGCTCCGTTCAGGACTTTATTAAATCTGGCCCTCACTATTAGAATTCAATTACTGCCTCCTGACACATAGCACATGGCTCTGCTTCCAATCTCTCTCCCGCCTAAGCCATCCTGTACACTGCTGCTGAAAGAATCTTCCTACAGATGGGAGTCCAAGCAGCTCAGTTAGCATTTTAGGGTCCCCTGTGATATTTTCCAGGCTGTCTCCTTCTTACCTACCTCATATCCCATCAAATTGGAATACTGCAGACTATGTCCAGCATGTTCCCACATTCATGACTCTGCTCCTGCTATTTGACTGTCTAGATGTCCTTTACTCCATTTATGTCTGTCTGAATTCTACCCATCCTCCAAAGCTCCAATCAAATGCACTATCTCTTGACAATCCTTCTTCTATCTCCCACCAGTTGTCTTTCCAACTTCCTGCCATCCTTGTCGTCAATGCTTTAATAGTATTTGTCATGTATTTCAATGGGGCTCAAGATAAGTGTCATCTCTTCAGGAAGCCTTTGCCATCCCAGCCTCTGTTCCCTCCTAATTCTTTCCTCTGCTTTTCAGAGGGTTTTTTTTCCCATACCTTTATTATTGTACTTAGTACACAGTTTTATAACTATTTGGGAATGCCTGTACCCTGCTAGATGTAAACTCCTCACCCTGACATACTCAGAACACCTTTTGTGGACTTTGACACAAATACATATTCTTTTAATCAATATGTATAAATGAATATAGTTATCCCCATTTATATCTTTACTTTGTGTTAAACTTTTAAGCATATATATCCAAAGCCAAAAAACTTATCTCATTAATATGATTATAACATCAATATAATTAAAATGTGCTTAGAGTATGATTAACTTTTCTTCTATCAAACTGATGATTTATATGCTATAATTTTTCATCTTTGAATCCAGCCCAAGATTCGCGGCATGTGTCATAGCACCACAGAGAACATGTATAACATAGAATTGCAGGGCAATAGGAAGTCTGAAATCCTCCATTAAAGGCATTTCCTAAGCCTCAATCCACGTTCCCCACTCCATCTCCTCATACGCACTTAGGCTTTCAGGAAAGCTTCACAGCAAATAAATTCTACCATTTTCATTGTAAGTACCCCTAGTGAAAATTACTTAATTAATATGTAAATTAATATATTTAGTTTCTCCAGAGAAATGCTGGTTAAACCAACATGAAGAATTAAGAATCCAAAATATAAACAAAATAAACTTAGGCTCTGGGGATAAAAATTCCTATCACCATCATAAAATTATATTATATACTACCACTATCATTTTTTTAAAATCATAGACTATAGGACTTAAAATTCCTAAAGATTCAACTCTACTTAAGTAATAGCAAAAATATTAGAATATTCACATTGAAAATCAATTTGAAATCCTAAAAAGATAAACACTTCTGGAAAAATGGTTACTGTGAATAAAAAATATATAAAAGAAAGACCAGACCTTTGGTTTACATTTTAAATGAGAAATATAAGAAAATATATGAGGGAAAATTGCACACAGCTTAAGCAAAATGGTCTTAAACAGAAAGAAGTTTTAATATGATCATGAGGTTTGAGTGAGTGCAAATGAACATGCTGCTTGCAGAAACGCTTTTGGGAATGTCCATATGTTTGACTGTAAAGTTCATTACTTTTAAGCTCCAATTAAAATAAACTTCCAACCCCAGTCCTTACTGGAGGCTGAAAGCAAAGGTAGAGAAGAACGGATTTGTTTATCTTGGAGATATATTTTTAATCACTCGTATTGGAACACAGAGCCATAGTGCAATAAAATAACTGCCTATAACAAGAAGTTCAGTAGACAATCCAATGTATTATTTTTATTTAAAAAATGTATAATTTTTAAAGATACAAAATTTTGAAATTTTTTTAATGTCAGTGAATATTATATAATTGAGTACTACAAACAACTTCTCTATTTCCCATCAGAATTGCAAAGTCTGAATTTTGTAAATTGGAACAATATTAAGAAACTTTAAAAAAAATAAGTAAAAGGAAAGGAGAGAGAATTGGATTTTGCCACATATAAAGTAAAAAGCAACAGTTGAGCTAATTACAGCCTTTCCTCTAAATGTGATTTTCCCTAAGGCTAGTGAATAATGAACCAGATTTCATTTCAGCCAACTTGCCTTCGCTATTTTCCTTGAAACAAGATAGTTGGGTAAGCCAGTTCCTTAGTGTTAGAAGCTTAATTTTCAAAGTAGATCTTCCAAAATGATTCCAGACTTGAAGATGACAAAGTTTCTCTATATTTTTCACACATTTTTTGAGGGCTAAATAAACACTTCCAAGTCAACTCAGTCTTTGGGCACTCTTTCCTTTATATTTCTTCAAAAACACTGTTGTATTTGGAAAATGAAAGATTAAGAAATGCTTTTGTGAAGAAATGGAAAAAGAGGAACAACAAACTGCCTTCATTCTCATATAAGACTTACTTGATTTCAGCCAAGTGTTTATACAATAATTTTTTTACACAGTAATGTAAATATATCCACTGTGCGTAAGTAATAATGATGCAATTTCATTAAGAATTCATCATTCTCTGAAAGGAAATAGGACTTTAAAAATTATTCTTCAAACTTCATGAAAGTTTGAAAATCATATTTCAAACTCAAACTTTGAAAACCACATTTCTGAGACCAGAGACATTTTGAAAAGATGACATTTCATCACAAATTTTCAGTATATCAATATTTAAAACCATGACAATGAACATCAAATTTTAAATCACAGTAATTGACATGATGGAAGTAATTATGAATGCGAGGTGTTCAAATGATTACAGGTTGCACATGTGTAGGGCTTTACAGATTACAAATCAGATTTACAAATGCATCTCGATAGATGCTCCAAACGATCCAAAGAGGTAGGTATTATTAACTCCATTGGACAAATGGGCAAACAATCTTAAAAAAGTCAGGTAACTTGTCTAAAGTCACAAGCTTAACAAGTGTAAGATCCAAAAATCAAGACTGGGGGCCAGCCCCAGTGGCCTAGAGTTTAAGTTCAGCATGCTCTGCTTCAGCGGCCCAGGTTTGGTTCCTGGGCGGGGACCTATACCACTAGACTGTAGGTGGCCATGCTGTGGCCATGGCTCACATACAAAAAGAGGAAGATTGACAACAGTTGTTAGCTCAGGGTGAATCTTCCTTAGCCAAAATAAAAAAAATCAAAACTGAGTCTTCAGATTCCTATTTCTTTATACTCTGCTACCTCTAAAAGTATAAGAATAGCACTCAAAATGGACACATAGTCATAATAATTTCGTAATTTTATGGGTGAAATCAGATAGGGAGAAGTATTAGAGGAAAACAAAGGTACTGAAGGAGGACAAAAACTCCATTTTCCACAGACTATAATCATAAATTTTATAAGGTAACTAATTGACAGAAAAAACAAAGGTCACTCAAGAAAATTAGTTCTCAGTACTAACTTTAGTTAAATCATAGGTGCTCTTTCCTTCTGTGAGAGGGAGAGTTTTGCCACCTTGTTTAATTAATATTATTTCAAGAAGCCATCGTCTGAATGGATAGCCATATGGGAGAAGGAAAGGCACAAATAATCATCTCAATGTGTGAGAATTCATATTTATGTGCTTCATTGTAGGATTTCCCTTTAGAGATTTTTTTCTCTAGTTACATCTAGTTGTTTGGGACTAGACATGGAAAAGGCAAACTGGGTTCATCTAAGATGGGATTTGGTAAAAGAATCTGAGAGAGAGGCAAGGAGTTGAGGGTACTTGTACAGTAGTTGTAACGATAGACCACAGACTCTAAGTTAGACCAGGAGGGAAATGAAGACAGGAGATGCTGATAGATAGTAAAAAGTTGATGGGGTCAATGGATTAGTCATCTCAATAGGGTCAAATAATTGTAATGACTCTACCAGAGCAAATAAGCCAATGGTAAAACAATGGTATACTAGGAAATGAGATTTCAGAGGTGATACAATTTCTAGCGATACAGAGTCCAGAGTGTGATGGAGAAAAATGGTAAACAATTGTGAATAGGGCAAGGAATTGAGATGCCAAGGCTTCTCAATGGAAGCTGGAAGGGCCATCTTCATGGATGCTAAAGTCATTTAGGATGATGTTAAGAGTAGAGAGAGAGAAAGTGATTCAGGAGCTTGATTCTTCAATGAGTAAGGTGAACTAAACAGGAGATTGATAATGACATTAAGAAGAGAGGAAATATGACCTATTTTACAATCAAAAAAGCATCTAGGGATCATGATTCAAATTTTAATCCTTTACTTGTGATCAGAAATGTATGTAAACTACAGAAGAGTGAGTGAGACAGATGAGTGAATTGTGCCATTAGATAAAGGAAATTCCCTTTCAATCCAATCACTTTCAACTTCAAAGAGAGGAGGCAAGATGGGAACAAGCCTCTGTTTAATTTATCACCTGTCATTTGACACATGGTTAGGACAAATCTGCTCCTGTACATTTCATACAGATAAAGTTTCTTTTTCCTTACACTTCTCAGAGGTACTAGAAGTCCTGAAATTTTTGTTAGAAATTTCAAATTTTCCTTTTAGAAAGCCAAAAGTTCCATTAATATCAAACTCATTCAAATGAAGGATTTGCACTTTAGTGGGAAAATCTGACTTTTCACAATAAAGATAGAAACTTCTCTCTAAAGTATAGGAGTGTTCATTGTTATTGGGAAAATTTAACTGTAAAAAAAGTCAAAATAATACATTTGTTTGGTACAGAATTCAATTGTTTAACTTAGCTCTGGTGTAACGTGAATATTGCTTATACACATTTAATATAAGTGTGTCTTTCAACAGAACAATGTTTTGACTGCTAGTTACTGTGTACATAGGCAAAACATTTCTGGAGAACAATCAGACAATACACAGTAAGAACCTTAAGAAGTGCATCATTTGACTTAGCACTTCTACTAGTAATTCATCCTGAGGAGAAAATTAGACATACCTGCAAAGATGTGCTTACAAGGATGTTACTAATGTGGCTATTTATACTATAAGTGATTAGAAATATAAATAATTATGGGTTGGTTAAATAAATTTTGATATATTCATAGAGTAGAAAACTCGGCCATCATTAAAAATGAAGATGAAGTCCGGTATTTGCTAATGTGAGAAGATGTTTATAACGGATTAAGCGGACAAAGCTGAATAGAAAACAAGAGATACGGTTTGACTCATTTTTATGAATATGTTTTGTGATTAGTATTTTTATATCTATATTCATATAGGGAAAAAAAAGCCAAGACAAGTGTATAATGAAATAATAGTGGAATTTGGGGTATTTTATTTATTTGTATTTTCTAACTTTTCTATAGCAAATATACATTGCATGTGTATTTATTTTAAAGAAAGAAGGAAAATACATTAGTTTTAGTTTTAGATTGTCTTACTTAGATTGTGATGGACAGTTCAGATACTTGGCAGATATGTACTGTTTTGAAAAATTAATAAATTTTAACATATAAATTTGCTTGTGACAAAGAACTAGGAAGTTTTGTATTAGTTTTTATCCTGAAGCAGCATTTTCCATACTTGAATAAACCCATAAATGTCTTGTAAGTTCTAATTTTTTTTTCTTTTAAAAGGAGTAGACCTGGGGCTGGCCCAGTGGCATACTGGTTAAGTTCACTCACTCCACTTTGGCAGCCCAGGGTTCACTGATTCAGATCCTGGGCACAGACCTACATACTGCTCATCAAGCCATGCTGTGGCAGTGTCCTACGTACAAAATAGAGGAAGATTGGCACAGATGTTAGTTCAGGGACAATCTTCCTCAAGGAAAAAGAGGAAGATTGGCAACAGATGTTAGCTCAGGGCCAGTCTTCCTCACCAAAAAAAAAGTAAAAAATATAAATAAATCTAAAAAATAAAAGAAGTAGACCAATGTCAATCAAGTGAGAGAGAGAATTTAAAAGACAACAGATAAATATTAGACAGAGGAAACCTGCAGAGATGAAAAACCAAGGTGAAGAGGGTAGGGGAAGAGTCAGCAGAAGGCCCCCTCAGTTTCTTACCATTCCCTTGGGCAAAGTTATTTCCTCTTTCTTTGTACTCCCACTGTCCTCATTTGTATGTCTTTAATAGCACTTACCAAGTCTCATTTATTATCTCTTTACCTGCTTGAGATTCTCACTTAGTCTCTGAGAGCCTTTTATTTAGCCCTATTGCCTAGTCTCATGCTTGGAGCTGTAAGATGCTTATCAAAATTGTTTAGATGGATGGAAGGACTGAATTGAATTGAAAATCTCCTGTCAATCATATTCCATTCTTGGAAGTCCACAACTATATATTCATTTATATGCTTTTTAAGTAAAAAGAAGTAATTTACAAAAAAAATTTCAACATAATCACTCTTTGTTTAGTAAATACTACATATATATATATACACAAACAATTCTAAAAGGATACAAATACTATTCTTATATACTTATATATATATAATATATATTTATATATACACCATATATATAATAGTAGTAGGAGTATATTTGGCTTCTATTTGAATTAATAAATGAATAAATTTACTAATACATAAAATTAGTGAAATTGGTCATATAAGTATCTTCTATGACACAAATACACCATATACTTTGTTTCTCTGCTGTGTTAAAAAAAATCAAAGAAATATTAAAAACATAAACAACTTTTTTCCCAAAGAGTATGCTACAATCCTAGTTATTCTTAGCTTTTCCAAATCACATTTGTTTTGCCACCACAAAACTGTTAATTAAAGCAACTATAATGCAAAACTACTGTCTGTTAAGTATATTCCTTATTCCCTTCCTCACCTCACCTTGCTTTATTCTTAATTCACACTGCATACAAACAGCAATTAAAGTACAAATCAGAATGTTACTTGCACATATACATTTCATTATTATACCCAATCTATACTCTTAAATACATCTGCCTTTTTTTTTTAAAGATTTTATTTTTTTCCCTTTTTCTCCCCAAAGCCCCCCAGTACATATTTGTATATTCTTCGTTGTGGGTCCTTCTAGTTGTGGCATGTGGGACGCCGCCTCAGTGTGGCTCAATGAGCGCTGCCATGTCCGCGCCCAGGATTCAAACTGACGAAACACTGGGCTGCCTGCAGTGGAGCGCGTGAACTTAATCACTGGGCCATGGGGCCGGCCCCAAATACATCTGCCTTTTACAGGAGATTTGGCCAATATTTTCCTCTAATCAAGCAAGAAAACCAATGATTGTATATAGATCATAATAAAAAACAATATATTTTATGAAAGAATTTAAAACAGTCTTAACATTTTATTCTTGGAAGATATCATTGGTATATTGGCATACCATTAGCATATCATTGCTATATTTGTCTAGTATGGTAGAAAAATACATTTTCAGATGACATCAAAACATACCTCCTACTTTTTACTTGCCTTATAGAAAAATGACTCACATACCATAATATATGTCTCTAAAGTAAAATTTTGACCTAAGATTTTTTTTTTTGTAATTAACATATTGAGTAATACTGATTGTAACAATTATCTACAATCTATCTAAAACTCAAACTATCCCAGTAATGTCTTAAGATCATGAAAGGCCAGAATTTAAGGAATGACTTGTCAGCACTAAATTTTCTAAATATGAAAAAAAAATCATAAATACAGAAACTACAAACAGAAAGACACATTTTATTTTATATTGCATACACTAGATAATCAACCATTGTGCAACTTATTAATGTTGAGCTAGATCTGCTATAGCTACTGCTAGTGAATAAAACCTATACACACCAATAAAATCAATCTGCCTAAAAGATGGGGACTACCCAAAGACACATAAGTATATGCATTTCCACTGTATTATAATTTTGCCTTGTTTTAGCAGGCCAAACCAAACGTCCCAAAGTTTCTAAAACATAACAACAACATTATAAGCTACTGTCCTTGACTTTTTTAGCTGCTTCTTCCAATTTCACATTAACCTTCTAAAGTACAAAGGTTTGATGTCACCTTCTCAGTCAAATATCCTTCACAGCTGCCTCTTATCTGCCACATCATGTATTTTTTTTTCACCTAGTTTTTAAGGAACTGCAAAGCAAATAGAACGCCCCCATTCAAACGTATTTACTGTGATTTGCCAACAAACAGAATTGAGTGTCCAGTCATGCCCTTCTGCATTGCTATTTGCCACGCCCTTTCTCATCCAGTTCTCCCTATCCGGCTTGCCTTCCTTTCTCCTGTCTGCTCAATGATTTCCTGCTACCTTCATACTCAGTCTAAATTCCTGACCAAGTACTGAGCTGTCTCTTGGAAATACTATAGCACTTGAATGTACACACATGCATTACATAAATACATGATCATACATTATTTCATATTTTTATATATTTCTAGAACTCTCGCCATACTGCTTGGTATATAGCTGGCTTTCAGTAAAAATTTGTTTGACTATTGCAGCAAAAGGCTGTAGCTAGCCTGTGAAGATAACATTGCTCCTGTTCCCCAAACCTGCCTTATAAAGGCATTATACTAAATCTTAAAGTACATAAAAAAGCTCTCTTCAAACTTTATGAGGCCGTACATTTTCTTCTAGACATCAAACTGTGCTAAGTTAATGTTCTTCCTTTGCAGACATGGAGTGGTGATGTCCAGTTCATCACTGGCTTTTGGTATTTTGGAAATTGCCCTGGAACTAGAGATGGCTAAATTTAAGCACAGTTGCTGCTGAAATGGCTTTTCAAACAGGCATCTTTGAAAATATTTTAAGTTTCTTTTGCTATGAGACATACTTGTGGGGAGCCAATCTAGCTATACCATGTAATTTACAAAATGGAAACTACCAAGAAAAGGAGAGAGCAAAGGGAGCTGACACATGATGATTTGAGTTGAGCCTCTTATATCCCCAGATCAAAGAATTCCATTAACAACCCTGTGTTCTTTGGGAGAAGAAGGCAATGTGGGAAAAAATTGACTAAATGCTCTACATTTAGAACATGGAAAGAAGTTCAATGACATCAAGATTTTCAAAATAAAATAAAGTTCAGTCAATCCACCACTGAGTACGCAGGCCCATTAAGATAGAATAACTTCTAAAATATACAGATAAGGAAGAAAGAGGAATATGACCACAATGCATATAAAAGTCAAAAAAGTAAAAATAGGAGAGTGAAATCAGACCTCTAGAACATTGCCAAAATGGACAAATTTGGATTCACATGTCCTTTGCAGGAAGAGTATGTTTACAGTACCATCCTGACAGCCAGTCAAGTGTATGGGTGGCTGCTAGGAGATGGAATATCTCCTACCTAAGCCACATCACAGCACCATAATCTCTTTTCTCATTCAAATCTTGCTGCTGCACAAACCTGCAAATCCAGCCTGAATATCCTGCCACTTTGTTTAGAAAATACTTTTATGAGTAGAGGAGTGTGGTAGCAACTTTTCATTCATATTACACCTACAATCTTTTCCCTCTAACTAGTAGGGTTAGGATGACTTTGCATCCCATTTTGCCCCAAAGAGTCCCAATTCAATACTGTTTACCCAGTATTGATTATTAATAGTGCACCCTTTTATGATCAAAAGTATCCCACCTTGGATAACATATTTATGATCACCTAACTTTAGTCTAAATAGCTTAAAAGTGATCAAAAGATATGAATAATAAAATATTAAAAATATAATTCTTTGTAGGGCTGCAGAGAAGGAAAAATGTCCAATATCCTCATCCTCAGAAGCTGTCATACAAATGTATACCATAGCTCAACACAAACCTTCACCAACACATGAAAAGCAGCTCAAGTCACATGTCTCACAGATGGAAAGGTCAGTAAGGTCACCTTTGTATAGTAGGACAGTATATTTTTATAAAGTGCTGCAGAAATTCATAACATACAGCAATATATAGCATTTAGTGAAGTGCATGCAAATATACCATTTTCCAGCTGGTTGTTGTTAGAACCTTTCTTTCTGAATATTTTTTCTTATCTTTTGTTTGAGGAAGATTAGCCCTGAGCTAACATCTGCTGCCAATCCTCCTCTTTTTTGCTGAGGAAGACTGGCCTTGAGCTAACATCTGTGCCCATCTTCCTCTACTTTACATGTGGGATGCCTACCAAAGCATGGCTTGGCAAGCAAAATGTAGGTCTGCACCTGGGATCCGAACTGGCGAAGCCTGGGCCACGAAAGTGGAATATTCGAACTTAACCACTGTGACATGGGCCAGTCCCACTGTCTGAATTTAAAATAGATTTTACCTGGACTTTCAGCTTAACCTGGCATGTGGTTAGCCACAACTAATGTAGCTAGAAGGGGGAAAAGCGGTAGAGAGAAAACCAAAAATGAAATGTCAGGAGTAAGACCAAATGTTTCAATCATTATAACAAATGTGAATGGTTTAAATTCTATTATGAAAAGATAGAGACTCTTAGAATGAGTAGAGCTACATATATAATTAAATGGTTAGAGAAGGATTCTAACTAGAAGATATAATAGTATAACAGACAAGAGAACAACAAAAAGCAAGAATAAACAGCAATATCACTATCAGATGCAATAGAATTCAATGTGAAAAGCATAAAATGGAGCCAAGAAAGACGTTTTATTGAAAAAAGTTAGAGTCAAATAATAATATTTAACTTATTGAAATATGGTAACATTGCTTCAAAATTTATAAAGCAAAAACAAGGAGACAATGACCATTTTACAAGAATAGCTAGAGATCCTAGCACAGCTCTTTCAGAAATCAGACATCCAAGTATATAAAAATAATTAAGTGATTAAAATATTTACTTATTACAATAAGCTTGATCTAATCATTACATATACATAAAATAATATACCCCAGAAATACACCCCATGAATTGAGAAATAAATTCTTTTCAAACAAAAATAATACAATTAAAAAAATCATGTGTTAGGATATGAAGAAAATTTCAACTACAAAAGTAGAAAATCATATAGGATACTTTCTCCTGAGGCAATGAAATGAAATTATAAATTAATAGCAAAACAATTATATATTCCCTCTTCTAAGATAATTTAATTGTTCAGAAATTTTTCTTTAAATGTCTAAATAATTATTGGTTAAAAAAGCAACTAAAAATAACATTATAAACTACTAAGAAATGAATGATAAAATGAACCATACATATCAAAAGCTGTGAGATGAAGTCAGAGTATTTTTATGAAGTGCTACAAATTATTGTCTTATAACATTTACTATGAATTGGAGAAAATAGGCAATCTTAAATGCACATATTAGAAAATGAAAAAGTTTGAAAATAAACATTCAGCTCAAAGCTTTAAGAAATCAGCCCCAGAAAAATATTATATATGGGAGAAATTACCAAATAGTGAAAGAAAAGAGAAATATAAAATGAATGAAATGAATGAAATAGAAATGAATGAAATAGAAATCAAAGAATACCTAGCTATAGAAATATAAAATGAATGAAATGAATGAAATAGAAATGAATGAAATAGAAAATCAAAGAATACCTAGCTATAAAAGCAAAAGTTATCTTTTTAAAAGATGTGTAAAAATTTTTTCAGGACCTATCAAGGTAAAGAAGAAAATACAATTAAATAACAAGGGGTCATAACTACAAAATAAATCTAAAATAATATATATATTTGATTAAAATTGTCAAACTTTTTTGCTAGTAATTATGAAAATATAAATAAAATGGATAATTTTCTAGGAACATATAAATAACTAAAATTAAGAATATCTGAAAACTTGAATGGAACAACAATGAGGAGAAAGTGAAATAGTAGTCATAGATTCAGTCTTAGGAAGAAGCAGGTTCTATAAAATAATTAAGAAATATATGATCATATAAATAGATAGAAAACTTCTTAATTCCTTCTATAGAGCTAAAATAAGGCTGATACCAAACTGAGACAAAAATAGATAACATAAAAAATAGAAAAGTGCTTTACTGTCTTTTTAATAGAATTAGAAGCTAAAGTCATAAATCTTAGCAACCAAAGCAATACACTTGAATGGGGTGGTGATAACACTGCTATATTCATTTGTCAAAATTCGTAAAATTATACACTAAAAATGGTGAATTTTACTGTATGTAAATTATACATCAATTCTAAAAATTAATTCAAAAATAACGTGTGAAAATACAGCAATATATCAAAAGGTTAATGCATCAGGACCAAGGAGGGCTTATATCAAAAATACAAAAATGGTTCAATATCATGAAATTTACTAATGAAATTTCTTAGGTTAACTTATTTAAAAAGAAAGTGCATTTGGCTTTAGTTAGCAAGACAGGAAACAACAAATGTTGGAGAGGATGTGGAGAGATGGGAACCCTTGTTCACTGCTGGTGGGAGTGCAAACTGATGCAGCCACTATGGAAAGCAGTATGGAGTATCCTCAGAAAATTAAGGATAGATCTACCATATCATCCAGCTATCCCACTGCTGGGTATTTATCCAAAGAACTTGAAAAAACAAAGGCATAAAGATACTTGCACCCCTATGTTCACTGCATCATTATTCACAATCGCCAAGACTTGGAAGCAACCTAGGTGCCCATTGAGGGACGAATGGATAAAGAAGATGTGGTATTTATACACGATGGAATACTACTCAGCCATAAGAAATGATAAAATCTGGTCATTTGTGACAACATGGATGGACCTTGAGGGTATTTTGCTGAGTGAAATAAGTCAGAGGGAGAAAAGTCAAATACCATATGATATCACTCATGAGTAGAAGATAAAAACAACAACAAACAAACAAATAGCATTGGAGATTAGATTGGTGGTTACCATAGGGAAAGGGGGGAGGGGGGGAGAGGGCAAAAGGGGTGATTTGGCTCACATGAGGGGATGCACTATAATTAGTTTTCGGGTGGTGAACATGATGTGATCTACACAGAATTCAAAATATATTATGATACACATCCAAAATTTAATTAATTAATTAATTTAAAAAACTAAAATAAAAACATCTTCTTTCTTGGCAAAAAAAAAAAAAGAAACTAGTACCTAAATTTTTCATTGTGACAGCAGAAAGTATTTATTCCTTAGTGTCATCTGTATAAGCCCAACTTTTCTTCTGCATCCTTTTGTATGGCACCCTAGAATTAGGAAACTTGAAAAAAGGTGTTACTGATTAACTTATGTAGAAGATTCTGAGAAAGAATATAAAACGTCCATTTATTTAAAGAATATGGAAACACCCATCATCAGAGTTAACATTTAAAAGACACACACACATACGCACACACTACCACCTAAGTCGCATCTCATCACCCTTCATCACAAGTCCTGAGAGCACCTTTACTTAGCTACAGAAAAATATACATACTGTCTGATTGTTCTTGCTTCATAAATTCATATTCCCCTTTAGGCAACCAACCCATGAGTCTTCCTCTATGTTCTCTAATATGTAAAGAATTAAAAACAACAACAAGCAAATAAACAAACACACATAAGCCATCACAAGTATGTCCAACTTAATGCACTGATCATCCTTATATGACATAACTTTTCTATTCATACAAAGACTTACCTGCCATTTTTCTTTGGGTTCCTTAATGGTGTTTAAATGGTTAGGCACCATCAGTTGGTTCAAGTTAAAGAAACTACTGAGAAAGCTACACACCCTAAATACTACACGTAAAGGTCAATATTTTAACACTAACACAAATATTTTAATCTACAAGGATCCTGTATCTTTGAAGAAGAAGAGCTTTGTCGAAATAACTATTTTTCTGCGGAAAAGTAGGGAACCTCTTTAAGATAGTTTCCCCATTGGCACAGGAACACCTCACATATTTAATCTTTTCTGTAAGCTTCATCAGGTCAGGAACCACGTCTGTCTTATTTATTGACCATCAGCAGTAATTACCTAAGCAAATGTATACCATAAATATTTTGTGAATGACAGACTAAAGCTAGATCCTTAGATCTTGGACTTCTCAGCCTCTAGAACTATAAAAAATAAATCTTTGTTGTCTAACCCACTGAACCCCTGGTACTTTTGTTATAGCAGCCCAAGCTGAGACATATATAAGACATATATATATATATATATATATATACATATTTATAATATGTAACCACATATATATAAATATTTATATATGCATATACATACACACACACAAGTCCTTTCACTAAAGTACCTGTTTATTTCTGGTATTATATCCTCTCAGACTCTCAATCAGAACCTACTATCATACTTTACACATGACTCTAAAAGGCCTAGTTTCACGTTTTTAGAGATGGGGTTATATCAGTGGCATAGTGTACAAGAATGATTTGGGAGGTGTAAATACTCCATAATTTTCACAAATCCTAACAATTTCTGAAAAAAAGCACACCTGCTAAGTAAAAAGCAATGTTTTTACGTACAACCAGCTCTAAGACAAACCTGCTAGATCCCCTTCCAACCAGATTTTTCCTCCTATATAAAAATTCTAGCTGGAGCTCACAAACTTCAGGGTCAAGCTGTCCCTCCATCCCAGCCAGAACTAGACTGCTCTAGCAAGGCCTGCTTAAGAGACTAAACCACAGTCCTTAGCTGTAATGACTCCAGTCGACAGCTAAGGAGATTGCCACCTCCAGCTTTTAGGAGGACCTTAGGCCAACTTTGTTGAAAGAAGATTTGTTCCCAAAGGATTTGCTGATATCAGAATCATAGAATTTTACCATTGGAAGAAATGTCATGGAAGAATCATTCGACAATTTAATAATTTATTCAACAAGTACTTATTAAGTAATTAGCATAGAATAACAATTACTTCTAGCTCAAGTTTGTTACTAATAAAGTATTACTGTATTACTAGTTATGATAAGCCTAATGCATAAACTTAAAAACTTTTAATTAGGCTCAATGTATTCTTAGAAAGAATGTAGAAAAATATGCACTAATTTTGAAAGATTTGTCACCTGCAGTATTTACTATTTTTAGCTTAAAACAAAATGGCTCTGATTTTAATATTTGTGCTTTTAAAGTGAACATAACTTAAAGAAGTAAGTGTTAGTACTCAGGATGCTCTGTATTTGGAAGAACTAATTTGCAAACAAAACAATGCTGGGTAAATGAGGTGTTTGTGGGAAATTTGGGCCCACTTGAGTCAGCTGGATGGGAAATCCTTGACAGAAGTAGAATATTTCACTGGTTGGGATAAAATGTAATTGGAACAGTTAGAAGGTGAGTAAACTAAGAAAATGAAATCGAATCCCTAATTCCTGTAAGTATTTGTCAGAGAAGAGAAGAAGAAACAGAACAGTAGGGCATCCCAATTCAAGGTAACCCAAGTGCAAAGGCTAGTTCTATGATGGGATTAATCACGCCTTGTAATTGTCTCAGGATGAGAAAAGGAAAAGAATGGTAAATATCCGTATCCACACATGCAGCATCGCTCAGTTCTGTTCACTCTCTCTTTCTTGCCTTCTCTATAGAAATCAAGTTAGGATGAGGTATTTACATTTGTCTGTCTCTTACTATTTAGCTATCAGTTTTTAAAGTGGGTAATGTACCATGGATAGGGATAAATGCTTTGTATAAATTAGATCCAGTCCTCTCAGTAACCTTGTAAGGTAAAGCTTAACAGTCCCATTTCATAGATAAATATTGACTCTGACTGATCTAATGTCACTGTCTTAGTTTGTGATCCCCTGAAATCAGAGCTTGAGACAAGGACTTGGATATGGATAGTTTACTTGGGAGGTGAACTCAGGAAGCAGGATTGAGGCTGTATGAATAATGAGAGAGGGAGGAAGGAATAAGGGTCCATTACCTAGGTTACTGCTGTGGCAATGAGGGCTTCAATCCACAGGAACCTCCTGAGGAGAGTACAGATGCCTCCTAGGATTGCACACCTACATCATGAGAGGCTGGAAAGTTTATCCAGGATTCCTGACCCTACTGGTTGATGGTTTCCCCTCAGACATTAACATCCTCAGGCTTCTGGCCCCTACTGGTATTTGGGTGAGGATGCTCCAGCAACACAGAAAAAGGACATGGGCAGGAAGCTAAAGGACAGGCTCCTGCTTGAGGAAGAATGCTGTTAGCTTGAGGTGAATCTGAGCTTGCACAGAACTGTCTCCTGCATCTGTGTCTGAAGTCAGAGAGAAACCACAGGGATGTGGCACAATACATCAGAGTCATCTGTGACAGTCACACATTTCCTATGTCTCTGAGCCTGGAAATAAGCTCAGACAATAGAATTGCATCATCCATGCATGTAACTTCCATGTACTGAATTGTATGCACTCAGCCAAAAGAGACAGAGAGAAATGATCAAAGGTTCAGATGATTCTGACACCATTTCACTTGATGTGTATGCCCCAGAGTCAGTGTGATTCTGGGCCGTGACTCCTCTTACTACATGAATATTTCATGGCAAAGAATGTCATCATAATGTTCAAGCATACGTGTTTTCATACATCTGGTGCTCAGCTGAAGAAAAGAAAATCTGTTTCAATGATGGAGGAAAAAAAATGGCTGTGTTGTCCTCATTAATACGTCTGTTAACTGCATTTATTTTCTGGGCAATGGAGTATGCAATTACCCTGCACTAGAACCCTAACTATGAAGTACTTGCCTTTACACTACACAAACAGTATCACACGTTATCAGTATCACTTTTCTCTCTGAAAAATCTCTCCATTTCATTGAATATCATCCTGATGCTACTGAGATATACGGTTTGAATCTATAAAACACTTGCTGCATAGTGTGGAGTGAATGTGTGGTATGGGCATTGATCAAGAGTACAGGGCAAGCTGTTGGGAGAAGACCAGGAAGAGTACTCCAGATGACCAAATCACAGAGGATGATGCAGGCAGGAGATGGAAGAGAGGTCCCACAGACTGATGACATGGGGATGAGGATCTCTTCTGGCATTCAAGATTTGGGAGTAGACTATTCCCTATGCTAGTTTGATAAAACTAACATATTAAGTAGAAAAATGGTGTGATAGAAAAAGGAGCACACACTAAAATATGCCTACCACGATTTTCCCCTCCTGTACTGTTTTAGCTTGGATGAAGTTTTTTAAAAAGCAGAGATTGAGATGAAGTCCTGTGTGCAGGTAGTTTATTTGGGGAAGTGATTCCCAAGAAACTGGAATAGGATTGAGGTGAGGGGGAAGTATGAAACAGGAAGGAGGAAAGTAGTAGTGAATAAAGCTAAAAAGTGGGTTAGGAAGATGTGAGATTGGGCATAAAATATTTCTAACACTCATATTAAAATGTATTCTCTATCCACTAAAGTGTCCATATAAATCAAACCATGGTGACGAAGTTTTATATACTTAAATAATGTAAAGATAATACAAACCCTGAATCATGGCCTTTTATGATGCTATCAAGTCCAGTTCCACAGAAAGGACATTTTTAAATAGAAAATCTTCTATACCAGCATTTTAAATTAAGAAAGTCATGCTACAGGGTGTTTGTTTTAATAAGGTCAAGAAAAATAAATAAAACAATGAATGAAGAAATAAGTGCTTAAATTAGTGGTTCTCAATTTTAGTTACACATTGGAATCATGTAGAGAGCTTTAAAAAATACAGAAGCCCAAATCCCACAATCAGAGATTCTGATTTAATTTATCTGGGATGTGGCCAGGACGTGAGCATTTTTCAAGTTCCCCAGGTGATTCTAATGTGCAGGCAAAGTTGAGGAACACTGGCTAAAACAAAGCTTAACTTAAGTTAAAAACCAAGACTGTTGTAGGTAACTCAGTAGGGCCTAGAATCCAAAATGTTTTTTCTCTAATTCAAGTATTTAGATCATGTGCTTCAGCTGAGAACGTCAGGGCTTGTTATTGTTTTAGATTTCCAAAGGGGTCTCCAAGATGAGACTAACAACATTAGTTTTGGAACTGCTCAGAGCTAGCCTGGTAGCTACTCATTTTATACTCATAGCGGACTGTCAGGTGACCAGGGGATCAGCATAACTTCTTAAATGCGTTCTTTGAAGATAAAGCTCTGCAATGACTGACTGAATAAATAAATTCATTGATAGTAAATGAAGAAATCTCCTACTGAATGTTTGCCCTCAAAGTATGCATTACTAAGTAGCTTGAGGTCATTCGAATGTTGAAAGAGCAAAAGAACACTGACAAAAGAACATATGACTACTAGGTGTTTGACAGGCAAAACTTGTTAGCTTCAAGTTTCCTTTCTTCGATGGAAAAGTAGGTCCTAAGGTCATGACTTCCTAGTTTTCATTTTCAGCTATAACGCATCCATCACTACTTTGACCTAACAACCCTTTAAGGGAAGTCAGAGCCTTGCCAGCATGTGTTTACAAAGCACAATCTGGGGCATGCCCGTTTCCGCATATTATCACCACAAGTGTCTTGAAATACAAATTGCAGACACAAGAGATGACACCCAATTTTTGCTTGACAGTCACAAATAACATTTTATAATAAGAATGATAATACTTGCTTCTGGTATTTTTTTCAGGCAAAAGGGGAAAAGAAAAAAGAATCAAATCCTCTTACTCCAGATCAATTGAATAATGGAGAAACCAAGGTAATGGAATAATCTATTTAGCGCCATTTCATGTTAAGTCGGCTTGGATTTCCATTTTTCAAAAACTTAAAACACATTAAAATACTATCACAGCTAACACTACTCAGAGCTGATCAGGATTTTGCTGAGCAATTAAGTTCATCATTGTGAACATCTGCCACCATATACAATACTGTCAATTTTCTTCCAAACTGGTCTCCATCTATATAACTTAGTTAGCTTTTTCAACCAGATTGTCTGGACTTAGATATTTAAATTTTTTCTTCTTTTAAAGAAGACCACTAATCAACCTGCTTTGAAAAATTCTACTTAGCAGCAAGGCACTTAATTATCTTGCTCACCTTTTGTTCAGTTGCTTTGCAAATAATGACATGAAACATTCCCTCTTTTTACTTCCAAGCTTTTCTTCTTCCCGATTAGATTCTACTTAAATAGCATCATTTTCCTTCAAGTTCCTCCAAGATGAAGGATTTTCTTTAATCACCTGTAACCTGCTGGTCTGCCTCTTTAGAATTCTGAGATATCTCATTCAACAAGCTTAAATCAGCAATACAACTACTTACCCCTAACAGGTTGAGTACATTAATTTTCATCTCTTTATCAAGACTTCATATTAATTCAAGTATACAATGATATGCAAAGTGGAATTTTAAATCCAAGGTGATTGCAATATGTTAAAGTAAGTTTTCCCCTGAAGTTTCTTAATATACTGTATATAAAAAGACAAAGTTATTATAATCTAATTACATCTGTGCAAGAAAAACTAAGATTCTATTAAAAATAAAATGTGATAAACTAAAAATGTATTAATTGAATATTGAAATATTTTTTCCCTGAAAAGCTCAAAAAGAAAGTATTAAACATGTATTTTCAATCGGATTGTAAAATGTAATTTGCATCTGTCAAGGAAAGATTGGTTATCAAGAATTGGATACGGTTGCTGCCCAGAAAAAAAAGATGTATTGTTTTTTAATATAGGCAGACACCTGAATTAAAAGAGGATAAAACAGTAAAAAGTGAGCATTAGGGCTTTCAGCTAGCAGTAGTTTAAAGAAATGCAACCCATAAAATTCACAAGTACTTCCAAGAAATATGGGAAGAGAACACTGAAGCTCAAAAGACTTAGAGAAGAAAAACGGAATTCTTACAAGAAACGGAGGAAATGCCTGTAAACCATAGCCACACACTCCACTCTGTAAAATCATACAGCTGTAGAAAAGTAAATTATCTACATAGAGGCATATTTAGCTTAGTTTTCAATGAATTTACCTTCATCTGATATAAACATTTTTCTTTATTCAGAAGCAATACTTGCACACTTTAAAAAATAAAACCAACTGCTTGTAACTAAATCCACCTGATACTTGGTTTTAATACTTTTAGAGTTTTGCCTGAATAAGGACAAAGTCATTTGGAATTAGAGGCACTGTTGTTGCAATTATACTCCACAGTAATTTAAAAGGTGGAATGGGTTTCCCTAAATTACTTTTTGTTAAAAAGCAAACATCTAACTCAACAGGATTCTTTAAGGAAGAAATAACATTTTAGTAAAGAATATATTTCTGAAAGGCAGTCATCTGATTGGATTATCAATCCTTGCATAAATATAACACTAAAATTCGTGGCTTCAGTTTATAAAATGAAACATATACATTTTCTTTTTCTTTCTGGAAGTTCATAGCTTCCATAACAAAACTGCCTTGTTTGTGACTATTTTTTATATTTTTATTTTTTCCTAATAAATTTAAAAATTCAACAGAAATACTTTACCAATTAAGTGAAATAACAGAATATTCCAAATTGCGTAAAGCATAAAAGTTGAATTTTTTAAAAATTCCACGATCAGATTAAAAAATTATGTGTAGTATAAAGGCAAATTATGAAGAACGGCTCAAAACCTAGATAAAAATAAAAGCATTTAAAATAGTTCATATTTAATATTTCTATAATATTATATTTAAAGCTGCACTAGTTTTTTCTCAACTGGTGAAAACAATGCTGCTGTTGATATTTCATAATATATATCTCCTTTTTTTGGAACATGAATAAATAATTCTCTTCCTTCATGTAAGAGCCTTTGAATCCTATGCCATTTTCTGAATATGTAAAATTTTAAAGAGTTGGCAAGTCATAGAATACATAGAACATCAGGTCGTACTTCAGAAATCCTTGGTTCTAGATCCAGCTCTACGACAAGCTTGCTTGTAGAAATCAATTCAGCCATTGAGCATGAGTGTTCTCATCTTTAATGGAGGGAATTGGTATCCATTTCCTCTACTCTCCTTTCCAGTTCTATGTTTCTAAGTCAAGGGATGATTTCCCACTTCCAACTGCAAGCTATTTCTGATATAGTTCTAAAAGCTGAGGGGCCGGCCCTGTTGCCGAGTGGTTAAATAGGCATGCCCCGCTTTGGTGGCCCCAGATTTTGCCAGTTGGGATCCTCGGCATGGACCTAGCATTGCTTGCCAGGCCATGTGCCGATCTTTAAAAAATAAATAAACAAATAAAAGTTGAACCTAAATTGTTAAATGATAATTATAAAATTTAGATTAAAACAAAGTTATTTTAACCACTTTAGGTTAAAAAAGTTATAGCTTTGAAATATATGCCTTGCAAGTTCCATAAAGTAAGCCCCAATATAAAATTAGTTTTTTATTGATGCATATATATTCACATATTAAATAGGGCTTTTCTCAAAGGTGAACATGTTATTTTTAAAAACTGTATATTTGGGGATTTCATTAATAGATTACTTAAGATAAAACATTTTAAAATTTGGAAATCCATTTCTCTTTTAATAGTCATATCCTCAATGATTTGGCTATCTATTGCCCTTAGGTTTAAAAACATTATTGTAAATAGTATATGAATTGATAAAGAGGTGTTACTTCTTTAAATGGAGGAGGAGAGTCTATCATTTGAGGATCACACTCAGAAAGAACTTCAAATTTAGGATTTTATATCCAAATGAGGTCATTCACACAGAAAACCGGAATATTCTAACTAAATCAAAGGAATATGGTGTTTACTATAAACTCACACTCATGACTACTACTGGATATATTTATAAAGTTTGTTTAAGGAACAAACTTTATTTAAAGACATGTTCAAGTAAATTTTGCATTTACCTTGAGAATACCTCAGTTACACTGCTTTATATTTGTGTTAAAAGTGTTAATTTGTCCAATATAAGTGCTTAAAATATAATTCATTTTATAATAATGCTTTTGCATTTTTTCATCTTTATAATATATCAAAAGTTTTGAAAAGTGGAGCGGCCTCCCGCTCTCTTGACCTCTGAGAGCCCTTATGTAAAAGTGTTTGCAAACAGAAAGTCCAGCTGTTATTGAAAAGTGTCACATTTAGGTTGGATCTTGGTCTTTTAATTATATCCCAAGAAGGCAAAGTCCTATAGAGTGTTCTTGACTTGGGGCCTCCATGTTTTGCATTGTCTAAATTAATCAACTCGTTCCCAAAAGCAATGTTGTCATTAGCAGCTCTGAGGCATATTGAAAATGGCAGTTACACTTTCAATCCAGTAGCAGAGATAAAAAATTTGAAATAGACTCTGGCAAGGGAGCCAGGCTGACATAAAGGGACTCTCATAAGGGCTTCCTTGAATCAGAGGAAAACTCTGTCAGGTGGCAGTATGGTTCATGCCATCTCACTACCATTGTCTTTAATCACTCATGAAGAGTGGCAGCTCTGTTGCTATTGGCTACATTTTGAAGCTTCTGCTTAAGAAGTATAAGCGTCTATGTGTCATCTCCAGGATCAAATAATGATGTCCTTCTTCCCTTTCATATATACCAATCGTGGAGATGGGGAATCTGAATTAGAAAATCAGTGTACTGATACCTCTTCCTGAAGTATGTTATCTAAAAGATCATGTGCCCATGAAAAATTCATTATTCCACAAAACACATATAACCTATGCTCTCCAATTTAATAATGAAGTCAGATACTTATTTAGGTGCCTGTAACATATACAGGTATTTTAATAGAAACAAAATTCTATTCAAAAAAGTTCTATATACTCACAGCATTATAAGCATCATTGAATAGAGAGACAAATATTTGTCTAGGTAATCTTATTGCACTGTATTTTGGCAATAAAATGTCTTTATTATAAATTTCACTGACCTATATAGAAAATTTCCTATTTAAAATTACATTTAAAATATTCCCTATTCAAAATAAAGCTTAAATACTGGAGAATTATAATTTTTTCCTGCATTAATAATATATTCTAAAATATGTATTTGTAAAATGTACATATACCAAAATTAATAAATTATTTTATTTGATACAGGATTATTAAGATTCCACTAATACTCATTGAATTTAATTGATCAAATGTGATGTGACACGGTATAAACAGAATTGTGAGTTTCTGACATCATTTCTCAAGTGTGGTCCAGGAAACTCTGAGCCTTCCTGCGTCTTTTTCAAAGAGTCCAGAAGGTCAAAACTATTTTCATAATAATACTAAGACATTATTTGATTTTTTATTCTCCTTTCTCAAGAATGTATAGCAGATTTTTCCAGAGGCTATATGATGTGTGATATCATAACAAATGATGTAGAAACAGATAGGAAAGTCCAGCTGTCTTCTCTTAAGCCAGACATTAAATGTAAATGTTCTTGCAAAAATGTAAAATAATGCCACTCTTCTTACTACATTTTTCAATTTGGAAAATATAGTTGTATTTCATTTAAAGTGCTATTTATATTAATAGGTTTTTATTTGATATTTATTTAACAGTTTTGTTATTATTTAAAGTAATAAATATTTAAACATTTTATGTTTTAATTTCTAATTTAGTAAATATTGCTATATATAATACAATAAAAAAAACCCTTGGGGTGGTTAGTGATTTTTAAGAGTGGAAAGGGGTAATGATAAAAAATAAGTGAATTCTTGTTTGCAACATCTAACGTACTATATCTGATTTATACAATATATATTTTATAATTTATATATTTAGTCAATCACTTCAATGCACAACACTGAACAAACATCCTCCTGTATAACATCCATCTGCCTTAGCCAGAGCAGTAGTGCGCAAGTCAACAGAGACTTAATCAGAAAAGCCAAGACTGTGATGGGCTTAAACAGAGAGTGTGTATTGTGACCAAGGCAGAGAGGTTCAGATCACTGCCTGTCTTGCCCGTTAGTCTCTATAGGCCTTAGCATATATTTAATGAATGAATGAATGAATCTGAAGGACAGGGTAAATGCTATGACTTGGTAAGAGATGCAGCTGAGAGTAGGGTTTAATAGAACGAGACCAGATAATGTCTGAATTGCTCAACCCAAAACAAAGGAAAAAGACAAGCTGAAGTCCAGGCAAGAAGTGGAGGTTTGAGCCCAAGGAGCAATGAGAGCAGAAACAAGATCTAGAGCCTGAGCCAGTACAGGAATGACAGCTTCAGGAATATCTCATGTTCCCTCAGACACTGGCACCTGACCAGTACCATTTCATTATATTTCCTACAGGACCCTGACAGGATCAGGCCCTTCTTGGAAGGCCAGTCCTTCACAGTTGAGGCTGCTTCCTCATGCACTCAGAAGTTCAGACCTGACGAGATGAAACTATATTTTTAGGGACATAAGTATCAGCTGAGGCTAGAGATATGGGATACCCATGGCTGGAATAAGCCATTCCTCTGGGCCTTGGGAATCTTCTTTTGGGACCCATCCCAGCCTTGCTCCTTCCAGTGGGCCAAGGCAAAGATGGATTTGGGGTGGGTTTAGCCATCAGCTACACATTTTTTGGATAAATTGGGTAAAGATCTAATTTCTCAATGAGTATAGTTGTTTGAGGACTTTTTCAACAGTCTACTCTGTTGAAAGCTGTGGAACACTTACAAGGATAGCAGTATAGCAATAAAAATTCTCTAGGATTCAGAATTCTTTCATCCTGGAAAGGACACCTTAATAAAGTGACTAGTATGATGCATTCCTGAAAAAAAGGTCGCTTTGCACTGAGGTGAGGCCTAATCCAACCCTTTCTCCATGATATTCTTAATTCAAAAGGTCTTGTCTGTTATAAAAAAAAATGTGCTAAATTCTCAGGGTAGATGAGGATATAAGCAGAAACTTGGAAAAAGAAAAAGATTTGTAGAAATTTCCATTTATTGTCTGTCTCTTACTTGACTGTGAGCATTATGTGAGCAGAAACGATTTCTTAGACATTACTGGTACTCAACAAGTATTTATTTAATTAATAAATGTGGGAATGAATAAATGATTGAATGAATTCCCTAGTTCCAGGAAGAAGGTGAATGATACGCTGGGCTACACTGGTTATACTCTAGCAATTGTTAAGTTCCCTCCAGTGCAGAGATAATTCATTGAACTTAATCCTATACTATAATGAACGGTAGAGCAAAATGCCAAACTCGGGGTTTCTAGTGACTTTTACTTCCAGCTTTATCGAGGTATAACTGACAAATAAAACTAAGATATTCAAAGTGCAAAATATGATGACTTAATACACATACACATTGAGAAAGGACTCCCCAGTTGAGTTAGTTAACACATCCATCACCTCACAAATTTACTTGTCATTAGAGTAGTTTCTATTTGGGGACAATGAGTGCTGCCATTAGTGGATAGTGGGGCTATGAAGATTTTCATGCAGTCTTTTGGTGAATATATTACATATTTTCCTTGAGGATATACCTAGGAGTGGCATTGCTGAGTCATAGGGTAGATATATGTTTAGCTTTAGTAGATATCGCCAGTTTTCCAAAGTGGTTGTACTAATTTACTCTCTTACCAGCAGTATTTGAGAGTCCCAATTACTCCAGGCTGTGAATACTTAAATTAGACGCCAAAATGCCTTCAAAAATGGACACCAATTTGTCTCTAAAATAAGCTCACATTATTTTATTTGTTTTCACAGAAATTTAGATATGACTGACCTATATTTAAAAATAGAAATAATATAATAAATAAACATACCTTAGTGCCTCTTCTGTAAGGCACCTCCATGTAGCAACAGGAACTACAGAATATAGGTGGCAAAGAAAGGAAGTCTGGGATCCCGCACATCTATGACAAAATGTATTAAGCAGACACCTCCTAACTGAATATGACTGATCATTTGACTAGAGTGATAATAATATTCTTCTTCCTTTTCATTCCTATACATCTGTGCATTCCTAAAATAATAAAGTGACTTTCCCTAGAATAACTGAAACTTCTTAATGCATAAAGACAAGGTGTTAGGCAAGCAAAGTTTCTAGGAGATTGAATAATTTGGTCTTTCTTAATTGGAGAAAGAGCCCATGACTATAATTTGCAAGAACTGGTGAATCCACGTTATAATAAGCTAAACCCGTTTCTGACAATTTCTCTGTCTTTTGATTTTAATAGAATGCCTATCAAAGAAGTGTGAGAAGGCAAACACTTATCTTTATTCTAATTCTGATGAATGAAACATCAAAAGTACATAAGGCCCTATACCATTTGGAACATGAATCTTTCAGGCTCCTAAGCCTCCAATTAGAACCCATGAAATGACAAAGACCAAACAATATTTTAGAAGCCAAGTACATAACAGATACTTGACAAATCTTAAAACTGGAGAAATAGACTACTGTTTTATTAAAAGTGAAGTAAATATAAAAGGAAAGTCAGCGCTCCTCCAGATTAATTTCTAACAATGATTATAATAAAACAGTGCTAAAAACAGCTTCAATCATCTGGACTTCATGACTTCCCTAATGCTTACTGGCTAAGTAGTACGTTCACAGATGCTGTGAAATCACCCTTAAGAAGGAAATGAGACACACTTCCCATCTCCTATAACCTTAATATTTATTAGAGACTTTATAATAACCAATGTTAGATAATAAGCCCTGCCAGAAAGGGAAAAAACTGAGCCAAATATATCTGTTTGGCCAGTGTATTCTTTCTCTCCAGGCCCTAGTATAAAAAAAAAGTATACTGACACCAGCTGCTTCCTAATCTGAGCACCTTTCTAAGGTGCTTATGAAAAATGCATATACCTCTCTTCAGACTTCATTCAAAATTTTTGGGGTGAGACCAAGAAATCTGCAATTTTAACAAGGGCTTAAAGCACAGTTTGAGATTCACTGTTCAAATTGGAATTGGGAGTAGGTGGGAGGATTAAGGTGGAGGAAGGAGAAACAGGAATAAATCAGGCTACAGAATTTTTATCTGTTATAAAAAAACTGAAATCACTTAATTCTCTTTCCCACTTTTTGGTTCACCATTAGAATCATCTGAATTGTGTTTTAAAAATAAAGATAATTGGACCCATCTCTAACACACTAAACTAGAATCCCCCAAAGAGGGACCTAGAGTCAAAATTTTTGGCAAGCTTCCTCAAGTGATTCTAAAAATCAGGAAAGGTGAAACACTATGATAACTGTCTTGTGTTCCATTCAAACAATTAGCCTTGGCCACTTAGAGAGTTTAAAACTTTGACTCTCAAATTTTCATAGATTTTAATCATATATCTCTTTCTTGATCTCTTTCCATGGTTGAAAAAAACAGAATAAATAAACTTTTATGCTGTCAATCCTCTTCATTTCTACAGCTGTCTTTTTTCTTCATTCTTTTTAACCTTTTTTACTGGAGTAAATATATATGCATAAAACTGCAAAATCACAAAGTGAACAAACACACTCAGGTAACCAGCACCCAGATCAAGAAACTGAATACCACCAGGACTCCAGAAGTCCCCCTCGTGCCCCCTTCTTGTCATGACCCCATAAAGCTAACTACCACTCTGACTTGTGACACCATAAATTAGTTTGACCTGTTTTTGAAGTTTATATAAATTGAATAATACAAAATATACTCATTGCTTATCCAGTTTCTTTTTGTACATGTCGTTGTGTGTACTTATGGTTGGCTCAAGCTTTTTTGCTATATTATTCTTTTGTAATAATGTGGCACAATTAATTCATCCATACTACTGTTGATTATTTCCACTTTGCAACTAGTACTAATAGTGCTCCTATGAACATTCTTACACCTGTCTTTGATGAACATATGGACTCATTTTTGTTGGGTATATAGCTAGGAACGGTATCACTGAGTAAAAAAGTAGGTATATGTTAGCTTTAGCTCTGTTGCCAGTTTTCTGAAGTGGTGGCACTTCCACCAGCAGAGACGCACCTCAGTCACTCCAATGCTGGCATTGCCTGCCTTTTTCATTTTAACCATTCACTGTGGTTTTTCTTTGCTACAGTTTTTATTTCATTTTCTATGGCTGGTTTCTGAACTATTTTCCTTAAAAATGGTGTTTAAGATCCAGATTCTTTTGTAGCTCTACCCTTCATAGTCTATGATATTCACAGTCAATAATATTCAACCTAGCATCTAAGGTGTAAGCACCTGGATAGATTGTCATACCAAAGATAGTAAGTTTACCCTAAAATAAATTTATCTCCATTTTACTTTTACTTTATATGCAGAGGCAGAAACAGTCATTTTCAGTCAATTTCAGCCTCCCTAAAAATTGAAAGAAAAAATAAGATGGGGGTACTTAAATGTTGGGAGATTGCTAAACCAAGTCTAATAGATAACTTCTTCCAGAAAGAGTGAAGTTTCACTAAACTGGGCTGGGGAGGAGATTCGACAGGCATGGAGGGAGACCAAGTCTTGAATTTTTTTTTTTTATATTGTTCTTCCTGGCTGTAATCTCCAGCTAACAAAAATTCATTTTCAGTAATGGCTCAATATCTATACTATTAGCCAATGTATTTGTGAAAGCAACGTAATGTGAAATTGAAGTTTTAATAGTTTTGTTTTTTTTAAGAGAAGAAATGTAATTAACTCGCAGAAGGTGAGCTAACAACATTATTCAAGACTCTGGTGTTATTTTTCGTTTTTCCTCTATGCCATTTTGTCACTAAAAATGCAGCGTAGATTTAGCCAGAAATTTAACTCCTACAAAGCATCGTGTCAGGAATACAAGCCTATTAATGAGACATCTCAAAGACACTGAGGTACACAAAGGACAGGAAAAGACTACTGGTTTGAAGGGAATTGTGCCTGAGTGAGAATTTCAATTTTTTTTTTTTTTTTAAGGAAAACAGAATTTCAGATTTATATGCTGCCAGAATATCTCTCCTTGGCACTTCAAAGATAGATTGGGCTGGAAAGAGAAAGAACATTTTGTGTATTCCTTCATAGTTTGGTAACCTGAAAGCAGACTGGAGGTGTAGCAGTTTGCAAGGAGGGGGTTAATTTGAGAGCAAGGAAAGACACAGCTAATCCACTCCCTCAGGCAGAAGTCGAAGTGGTGTTTAGGAAGAGATTTAGGGGGAAAAAGGTCTCTCACATAGAAAAATGTATGTTACTTCTCAGAAAAGCCTAAATTTTCCAAGCATAATCTTTCCTTACCCCCTTCCCCCACAAAGAACTAAACCAATGTTATTATTTAAAGATTAATTAGATTAGGCAGGGAGAAAGTTCACCAAGGTTTATATAACAAACCCATATGATGATTTTTTTCTAATTATAAAGATTTCATGTTTGAACAAACACCTTTCTTCTAAGCTGCTGAACATATTCAGAGGTAAATTAAACTATTTGAGTAAGTTAAGCAATTACAACAAATTAGACAACAGCCTTGCTTGCTCCCTAAACCACAAAGTCTTCATGAATGCTTTGCAATGACCCACAAGTAGAACAATAAGAAGGATGTTAAAAGGTACTGTCAAAGGAACTGAACGCTAAACGATGCCAGCTTTGTCTAAATCCATCCAAATAAAGGTGACAAATTGCCATGTCATGCACTGGGGACCCTTTCTTCTAAAGACCTGGATAATAATGAGATCCTTTGCCCTTCTGCGGTGTCAGATCATATCAAATACAAATGAGTAGAACTCTAACCTGAATATATCTATTTCTTAAGTAATCATCTATTTATAAAACCAAGCAAAATAACCTTTCATTCTACTATTGGGTTTTCTCTACAAGAAAGGTAATACAAATCTTACAAAGCTAACACAAAAATATGCTTATTACTCTAGCCACTAGCTCAACGCCCTTAATAAAATGTCACCTCTCTTTCTTCCTAATGCATCTCTGTACATTATGCTTTATGACAGTATTTCCTAAACTTCAGAATTTGGCACTCCTAAATAAATGCTCCAGTACCCCAGAAGCCTATGGTGGGAGTAATGAGAAATAATGCTTTGTCAGTATTCAATTATAAAATATATACTCTCTCTCTTTCTATATGCTATTCATAATGTAGAAGAAGTGTCTATTATAGAGAGTTTACCAGATAGAATTAGGAGTTTTTGTTATAATTCTAACTTGTTTATATTTGTTATACAAATACAATATCTGCATTGAATACTTCCTCTTCTATCCAAATGTCTTGCATAATCTGAATATAAATGTGGTTTATTGAATCTTTACTTTGTTGTTTCTGTAGCCAACAATACATACAGGCTTTCAAAAATTGTTAATCAGCTGACAATATGCTTTATAGGCAGGGACAACAATCAAAATAATTAACAACCAGCGCAGCACAGGCACTGACTAATTGGAATAAACACCCAGCCAATCAAAGTGGTCATCACCATAAATAACAAGCATGGCCATGCAAGCGTTTTCTGGCTGAAGAGCAGCTCCAATAAAACATGTTCTTCTAACATTCACTGTTTTTGTTGATCTTCAATGAGCTATATCAGCGTATATGCAAACACCCACACATCTGCACACATGTATAACTTGCTTTTCTTCTTTTATTATTATACAACATTATATCATTGACATTTAGATATCCTTTGCATGCCAACAGATACAGATCTAGTTCATTCTTAGTATCATCACAATATCTCAGAGCATAGATGTACCATTCCTCTATTGGTGGATCACTTTTCTATTGATGGATATTTAGGCTACTTTCCATTATCCCAGAAAATAAGACGGCAGTACACATCATTTATACATATATCCTTGTGTACTCATGTTTTCTTGTTTTTAATGCTGAAAACTAGGATCACTAACTCAAAAGATGCATGTTTTTCCGGGCCAGTCCAGTGGCTCAGTGGTTAAGTTTGCATGTTCTGCTTGGGTGGCTTAGGGTTCGCTGGTTCAGATCCCGGGTGTGGACCTATGCACCGCTTGTCAAGCCATGCGGTAGCAGGCATCCCACACATAAGGTAGAGGAGGATGGGCAAGGATGTTAGCTCAGGGCCAGTGTCTTCCCCTGCCAAAAAATTAAAAAAAAAAGAGGAGGATTGGCAGCAGATGTTAGCTCAGGGCTAATCTTCCTCAAAAAAAATTCTTTTTAAAGATACATGTTTTTCTTTTTAACTGATTTTATGAGATTTTCTTTTCTCCAAAAGAGACTGCCACAATTCGGACTACAAGAGTTCCTCTGCCCCTACAGGCTCACACATGCTGTGCTGTGGGTTGGGTTCCCTGGAAAATAGCTCTTTGGAGTTGTCCACCCTGGAGGCAAGGAGTTGAACTCATATCTGACATCATGAGTCATTGCTTACAGGCTATCCTCAAGGAAAGGGCATAGTCTTGGGAAGACAGCTCTCTCTGACTAAGAAAAATTCTTGGAGAGGTAAGCAGCTGAGCGTTATCGGCCACTCAAACTCTCAGGAGCAGTCAGAATTCTTCAGCGCTAATGGGAAATCCAAGCCCATCTTATGGGTAAAAAATGTATTTCATTGTTGTCTTAATTTGTATTTCTCTAAACACTATTGTAGGAGCATATTTTCACATGTTTATTGGTCATCTGGAATTTCTCTTCTGTGACATACTTGTTCATACCCTTTGCCCATTTTTCTTTTCATTGTTAGCTGTCATCTTATCCTTTGGTAGGAACTCTTTGTAAATTCAGGAGAGTAAATCTTTATTTATCACATAAGTGACAAATATTTGCCCCAGTCTATTATTTGTCATTCCATTTAGTTTACCTATTGTTTTGCCAACTGTATCAGGGTCCTGGCAGGGGTAGACAGCACACTCAAAGGTTTTACTAGAAAAGAATTAAATAAAAGGGCTATGGTCCAGACATGCAGGTAGGGTTAAGGAAATCAACAAAGGTTCTAACAATAAGAGAGCTGTCTCTACCACTAGGTCTTAGGGATAAGAAGAGAGAAAGGATTAACAGAGTCTGATAAAAAATAGAGATGTGGAAGAGGAGGGGCCCAGGTGAAACAGTCAATAAAAGTAAGCCTCTGGAGCCTGGAGTAAGCAAGAGAAGGGCAGAGATGACAGAACGGGAGGAGGGAAAATGCAGAACAATCAACGCATCATATAAAACTTTTAACTTGTGTAGGCCAATGTTTCAATTTTTTAAAAGCTTTCAAAGCATTACTATTTGTGTTTGTGTGTGTGTGTATGAGGGAGATTGGCCCTGAGCTAACATCTGTTGCCAATCTTCCTCTTTTCGCTTGAGGAAGACTGTCACTGAGCTAACACCTGTGCCAATCTTCCTCTATTTTATGTAGGATGCTGAGTGGTGCTAGGTCCACACCCGGGATCCGAAACTGTGAGCCCCAAGTTGCCAAAGTGGAGAGCGTGAACTTAACATCTACGCCACCAGGCCGGCCCTAAAGCATTACTACTTTAATCATTGTTATAAGCTGTTATTTTTTTTAATATAACTTTTTATTTTTAAATAGTTTAAGACTTGCAAGAAGATGTAAAAATACACAGAGTTTCTGTTCGCCTGCCACCCAGCTTCCTCCAAACAAGATAACCATAATGAACATAATCGTAGCACACTGTCAAAATCAGGAGAATGACATTGGTACATTATTCACTCAAGTGCACATTTTATTTAGATTTCACCAGTTTCACATGCACTCATTTACGTTTGTATGTGTGTTTCTAAGAAACTTCACCACAAATAGAAATTTGAGTAAACATCACCACAATCAAGACACAGAACTGCTCCATCACCATAGAGAAACTTTATTGTGTTTCCCCTTAACAGTTACACCCTTCTCCCAACCCTAACCTTTGGCTACTAATTAAATTGCATTCACTATAATTTTGTCATTTTGAGAATGCTATATAAATAGAATCATACAGTATGTAACTATTAGAAATTGGCTTTTTTCTTTTTGGCTCAGCATAATGCTGTTGAAATCCATCCTAGTAGTTGCATGTATCCAAAAGTATGTGCTTTTTCATTACTGAGTAGTATTGCATTTGATGGATGTACCACAGTTTATTTATCCATTCATCCAATAAAGGACCTTTGACCTGTTTCCAGTCTTTGGCTATTACAAATAAAGCCAGTTGGAACTTTCATTACAGGTTTTTGTGTCAATATAAGTCTTCATTCTTCTGGGTTAAGTGCCTAAGAGAGGAAGTGCTGGATAATATGGAGGTTTATATTTAACTTTATAAGAAAGTGCTGTTTCCACTTCTGGGAAGAGGAAGTAGATAGAATTTTCTCTATTTCTCATGCTAAAAACAATTGAAAACCCTGAAAATTATGTATAAAACAAAATCAAGGAGACTCTGAAAAGTAGTAAAAAAGACAGACCAGCTAAGGACTTCAGGACCAAAAGAATGACAGAATGTTAAGTTCCCCGGGTTTATTCCTGCCCCATATGTTCCATACTTGGAGCTGAAGGAGTTGGTAACCTAGAAATGACAATGGACACAGACCAAAAGAAAAAAAAAAAAGAACCATAACAAAAGCCTGCTGCCAGGTACAACAAAATTTTAGACAATAACCAGTCTATTACAGGCAAACACCACAGAAAAAAATGTGGCCCCACCCCACAAGCAAGACCAAGTGAAACGCACAGACTTCCACCATTGCAAGGTTGTAATGAGGCACTCCCAGCTCCCCTCCCCCCCTAGGAAAGGGTCAGAGAAACCAATCAGAGAGCTGAGATTTTCATTCCCATCAGCTGAGAAAGATATTTCCACACACAGCATCAATGGAGACCACCTGGAGAGCCAGAACTCCCACTCTCAACCAACAATAATGAGAAGGCCTGTCCTTGGATGTGAACAGAGGCCCAGTAGGGTACCTGGACTTCTACTTCTAGGTGGCAGTAACAAGGCAGTGCCCTTTCTTCCCCTGCCAGAGCTGAGTCTGATGATTCAGGAGGTTTAAATAAGATCCAGAGTCTCATAATATAATATGAAAATTTCTAGGTTTCAAAATCAAAATTATTCATCATACCAAGAACCAGGAAGATATCAAACTGAAAGAAAAATAACAATCAATAAATGCCCAAACTGAGGTGGCACAGATGTTATAATTATCTGTAAAGATTTTAAAGCAGCCATGATAAAAATGCTTCAATGAGAAATTACAAACATGCTTGAAACAAATGAAAACAGAAAGTCTCAGCAAAGAAGTAGCAGATATAAAGAAGAACCAAATAGAACTTTAGAACTGAAAAAGAGAATGACCAAATAAAAAGATCAGGGAATGGGCTTAACAACACAGAAGGGGACAGAGGAAAGAATCACTGAACTGGAAGACAGAATAACAGAATTACCAGATCTGAATAACAGAAAGAAAGTACACTTAAAAAAAAATGAACAGAGTCACAGAGACCTAGCGTTCATGTCATCTGAGTCCTTAAAGGAGAGGAGAAAGAGGACAGAGCTCAAAGAGTACTAGAAGAAATAAAGGCTGAAGACTTCTCAAATTTGGCAAGAGACATAAACCTACAGATTCAAGAAGCCAAATAAATCCTAAATAAGATAAACTAAAAAAAAAAAATCCATGCCAAAGCACATCTTAATTAAATTCCTGAAAGCTAAAGATAAAGGAAAAATGTCTTGAAAGCAGCATAGAAAACCATCTCACTTATAGGGGAAAATAATTCCAATGGCAATGGATTTCTCATTTAAACTACGGAGGCTAGGGGCTGGCCCCATGGCCGAGTGGTTAAGTTCGTGCACTCTGCTGTGGCGGCTCAGGGTTTCGCTGGTTCGGATCCTGAGGGTGGACGTGGCACTGCTCATCGGGCCACGCTGAGGCAGTGTCCCACGTGCCACAACTAGAAGGACCCACAACTAAAATATACAACTATGTAAAAAATAAATAAATAAATAAATAAACTATGGAGGCTAGAAGGAAGTCACACAATTTATCTTAAGTGCTGAAAGAAAAGAACTGTCAATCCAGAATACTATATGTAGGGAAAGTATCCTTCAGAAATGAAGGGAAAAATCAATACATTCTCAGATTAAGAAAAACTAAGAGAATTTGTTACCAGCAGACCTATCCTATAAGGATGGCTAAAGAAAGTTTTCTAACAGAAAGGAAATGATGGGGGACAAAAAGGAACCTTGGAAGATCAGGAAGGAAAAGAAAACATGGCAAGAAAAAGTATGGGTAAACACAACAGGCTTTCCTTCTCCTTCTAAATTATGTATTATGATTGAAGCAAAAATTAAAACCTGTCTAATGTGGTTTTAAATGTATATAGGGAAAAATACTTAAGAAAATTATATATAACTAGGGGAGGGCAAAGGGACGTAAAAAGAAGTAAGATTTCTATACTTGGCTTGAAGAGATATAATGAAAATACCAGTAGACCGTGATAAGCTATATATGCACAGCTACAGGACTCAAGACCAGGGGTATTGGTAGAGGGATAGGCACATAGATCGCAATGGAAAAGTAAGACTAGAAAGAACCCAGAAACAGACCCACACAAAAATGCCAAAAGATTCTCAACAAAGGAGAAAAAGAAATTAAATGAAGGAAAGACAGCCTTTCAAAAAATGGTGCTGGAGGGGCCGGCCCAGTGGTGCGGCAAAGTGCGCACTTTCGGCTTCAGCCCAGGGTTTGCCGGTTTGGATCCCGGGTGTGGACCCGGTACCCCTTGGCTGTGGCAGGCATCCCACATATAAAATGGAGGAAGATGGGCACGGATGCTAAGCTCAGGGCCAGCCTTCCTCAGCAAAAAGAGGAGGATTGGCAGCAGATGTTAGGTCAGGGCTAATCTTCCTCAAAAAAAAAAAAAAATAGTACTGGAGCAATTAGACACGCATAGACATAAAAATGAACCTTGAACCATGTTTCACACCTTATACAAAATTAACTCAAAATAGATCATGGACGTAAAGGTAAAATTTGCCAAAAAAAATAGAAGAATATCTTTGGGATCCAGGGATAAGCAAGGAATTCTGATCCATAAAAGGAAAATTGGATTTCATCAAAATTTAAAACTTTTGCTCTGTGAAAGACCTTTTTAAGAGAAAATATTTGCAAACCAAATATCCAACAAAGTACTAATAGCTAGAATATACAAAGAATTCTCAAAACTAAACAGTGAAAAAACAAACAATTTGGGGCCAGCCCAGTGGCGTAGTGGTTAAGTTCACACACTCCGCTTCAGCAGCCCAGGGTTCATGGGTTCAGATTCCAGGCACAGACCTATATACCACTTGTCAAGCCATGCTGTGGCAGTGTCTTACATACAAAATAGAGGAAGATTGGCACAGATGTTACCTCAGGGCCAATCTTCCTCACCAACCCTCCAACCCTCAAAAACCAAAACAATTCAATTAGAAAATGGACAAAAGATGTGAAGACACATTTCACTGAAGAGGATAGGCTAATGACAAATAAACAAATGAAAAGATCAGCCATTAGGAAAATGCAAATTAAAGCCAAAATGAGATATTACTACACACCTATCAGAGTGGCTAAAACAAAAAATATTGACAACACCAAATGCTAGTGAGCATGCAGAGCAACTGGTTCAGTCATACACTGCTGGTAGGAATGTGAAATGCTACAGCCACACTGGAAAATTTCTTGCGTGTTCTTAAAAAATAAACATGCAACTACCATCTGATCCAACAACTGCACTCTTGGGCATCTACCCAGAGAAATGAAGACTTTTGTTGACATAAAACCTGCTCATGAGTGTTTATAGCAGCTTTACTCATAATAGATAAAAACTAGAAACAACACATATGTCCTTCAATGGGTGAATGGTGAAACAAACTTTGTACATCCAGACCATGGAATACTACTCAGCAACATAAAGAAACCCACTATTGGTACATGCAACAACCTGGATGAATCTCTAGAAAAACATGCTGAGAGAAAAAAGCCAATATCAAAGGTACACACTATAGTATTCCATTTATATAACATTCTTGAAATGACAAGAGAGTTAAGGAGGGGGTGGGGTAAGAGGGAAATGAGTGTGGCTATAAAAGGGGAACATGAGGGATTCTTGTGGTAACAGAATTATTCTGCATCTTGACTATCAACATCAATATCCTGGCAATGATATTTTACTATAGTTTTGCAAATGAAAAATTAGAACGTCTCTGCAAAGAAATAGAATATATACAAAGAACCAAATAGAAATTATAGAACTGATATTGTACTATATAGTTCTCCAAAATGTTACCATTGAGGGAAACTAGGTAAAGCATACATGGAATATCTCTGTACTATTTCTTTACAATGGCATGTCATGTAAATCTACAATTATCCCAAAATAAAAATTTTAATTAATAAAAAAAAAAAGAAACAGCCAAACTCCTTTACAGAAGATGGCACCATTTACATTCACACCAACAATGAGAGACCCAGTTTCTCTGCATTCTTGCTAGCATTTGGGACTGTCAGCATTTAAAAATTTTAGCCATTCTAATAGGTATATTGTGGCATCTATAATTTTTAACCTTTAAATATATGACTTTTTGGCATAATGAAGAGCTTTTCCTAAATATAAAAGAGATTCCAGTTCCCTTCTGGAGGAGTTACTTTCTCCTCTGCAAACTGCTTTATTTGCTTTCATTATACTCTGAGAGTTTTGCGACTCGTGTTTTCCCTTTTGAACTTCACTTCTTGGAAGCTTATGTAGGGATTTTCCTCCTGCAAGAGAGTAATGTATCCTAGTTTTATGCTACCAGTCAGTCATACAGGTAGAGGAGGAGGGAACAACCCTGGGGGAGATGCTAGTGGAAAATAGATTAGGAGCACTGGAAAGTAGAGACAGAATTAAGCTTAATTCCACTCTAGTCCTGCATGGACAAGGTCTATAATCCAGTTTAGTGCAAGGAAGGTTGTTGACTGCAGGTCCTAACTCACTCTGGGTCACTGGTGAGATTCAAGGGAAATCTGATCCAAGAGGAATGGGGCAGACACAGGGCTCACAATGCATGGAACAGAAATGGTCAGAATGATGCAGATGGCACCAAATTTTTCCAAGAGTTTTGAAGCAGGACAAAGGAGCACCAGGGCAGAATATAGCATAATCCCCCAGAAGAAGGATAGCAAGAACAAGAGAGGCAATAGATCCAGAGAAAGGCTTTCCTGCAGAATCCCCTACCCTCGGGGTGGAGAGGGGGAAGAAAAAATGAGAGAGGATAGAAACAACCCAGGAAGCCAAGAGACACTATGGGAGAGCAGACCCATTCATTTTCAAATTCACCCAATTTGAGGGTTTAAGGTGTTAGATTCACTGACATTCTCACTTCTCTTTATTTCCAGAAGAGGGACATGTATCCAAAAGATAGTTAGACACCAATTTTAAACACTAAGAAGATGGCCCAAAGTTGGAGTGTATAGTTCTAATTTTTATAGTTATATATCAACTACAGTTGCTATCCCTGACAAATTTGTTTTGGTTTAATCATCCTTTTGCTATTATGCATTATTTAGTGAACATTAATATTTTTACCATAGCTATGCCTTTTTAGTGTAAAATTGCTCATCTCCTTTTTGAAAGTAGGTGAATATATAAATAATAAATAAACCAAGTTAAACAAGACAACGTTGAATTCAGGAAAAAAGCAAGCCACATGTTCATTGTAATAGGTTTTACTAAGAAGCAAATTTCACTCCATTTACGTATTTGGACAAAATGAAAATTTTTGATCGCTGCAACAAAGTGATGCTCGAGGATACTCTATTTCCTAATCTCTTTCCATGTGGAGGAGATCATGAAAAGAACAGATGTTTCAAAATTATGGCCACTGGTTTTACATCCCAAATCCCAAGACATTAAATAATGGGGTTTTCTGCCAAAAAATCTACCTAATCATTATGCCTTTCCCTCATCCAGAGGCATAGGTTCTCTTCAGGATGTCCAGATGGCAGTAGAGTAACGTGTTTCCTGTTAAAATCAATAAATTGTTGATTACTGCTAAGAACTGTTCAAGTTAAAAAAATTAAAAAGATCATGCCTTACATTCTGGTTTATTTACTTCCTTGACCTAGAGGTGTAATTCTCATCAGAATAATTTCTTGGGCATTTGATGTTTCTCATCTCAATTATTTCAGCTTTTAAAACTGAATGCAAAGTTCATTCTTTATGCATGACATGAGGAGTGCAGTTTAAACTGTAGTAGAGAAGACACAGGACTAGAGATTATGCTTCAAAGTATATATTTTCTATTACATGATGGGTTTTGATTTGTCATTTTCAAGTAAGCCACGTGAAGTATTTTATGTGTTCAACATGGTGTACCTTCCTCATCAATATAATAGTCATAGGTGGAACCTATGCAAACTGAGACAATAATAATAATATCAACAAGATTTGCACTGTCTCTTAGCTATCAGAAAAGCAGATAAAAAATTTACCATCCCAAATGAACAATGACAATCTCTGGAGAAATTCTGTATGTAATAAAAATAAAAATACAAAATTTCCATGCCCAGCTCCAAATATAACATTGATATCAAGGTCACTTTGTTAAAATTCAAATGTCTACGAAAATATAAAATGTTGATACTAAAAGCCTTTTCACAATTATTCCAAAATATTTACCCAACCTAATAGTAGTTTCTAGTCCATAATCATAAGGCAACTTATGACCGAACTAAAATATCTCAAATGTCAAGACATTTAGAAAGAACAATTTAAAAATGGCAGTTTTCTAATCAGGTTACAAATCTAAAAACAAATCTAATAAAATGCTTTTAAATAATACCACCATTTCAGATTATAAACAATTCATATATAATTTACATATAAATGATAACAATAGACAGAGATGCTCCTTGCCCTGTATGCAGTATTACAAATTCACCATATACCTCTATCTAGATGCCATACTATACGACTCCCGGGGTCTAGGTGTTAATCTATCCAGACAATATCTTAATTACTGCATATTACCATAAAGCAATAAAACTTCATTTGAATTTGACAGTCCACCTGTTAAACTTCCTAGTATTTCAGATGAATGAAAATAAATCAAACTTTATTCCATGGAAATAGTTCCTGAGGTTCCTTCTAGGTTAATAAGGTCAAATTCTAAAGTTTATTCATAAGGAGAGAGAGAATAAGAGGTAAAAAGGCAAATTAACATTTGGTATATTTTATTATTTTGTTTGCTCTTATATGAACATTGGAAGTAAATGACTCTGTGGAATAAGTGCTAAAACAAATGTTGGCATCCACCAAAAATCTATTAATATTGCCTAAAAGTAGTGGTAACATAGAATGGACAAAATATGACCCACTCTGATACACATAGGTCTACTGGAGGACGCAAAACAACATTGTATAACAGTATTCTCAAGAAAACTACTTCAGAAAAAATGCTGTTTATGATAGTCACACATAGGATGACTACTAAAATAATGAAGCTGAGTAACAGTCATTGATAGAATGAGTTGTGACATTTACAAATTTCATATTTTTCTTTGTTATTGTCTCTGAATCCCTGAGATAGGCTATACTTCCTACCTCAGTCCCCAGATGACTTGGGGAAGCAGCCACAGAATGGTGTCTGCATCTGAATATTCTAGAAGTCAGTTTTTTATCCCATTTTCAACTCCTGCATATCAATGTACGTGTGTGTGTGTGTACATTAAGTATAGCTATCCATTTCCGACAAAGTGTGGCTAGCAAACAATTTTTTCTGCCTAAGCATCTCCACCAAACTCACCATCTTCTTTTAACACATCAGAAGCTCTTTTAACAAAATCCTAACAATCTTGCTTCTAAATGCCTCTAGAGAGGGCTCTTTAAAAGAACTAGTCAAGGATTGTCCTCTTTTGCTTGAAAAATCCTTGGCTAGTCAAAAAGCACAGGTAGAATATTAATTATTAAGAACTAAGCAGTAGAGCTTGAATACTTAAATATACATGCTATTAAAACATTTTCACATTTCTGAGGTCAAAACAAAGAGAAATGTTAATAGAAAAGGAAAGAAAAAGCTCAAAATTGCAGCCTTAGGTGGACCCTGAGCCCTATTTGACACCAGAGTGGAAGAGAAGGGAAATGGTAGCAGCCATTACTGTCTTCATTTGATGACACAAGCAAAACCTCTAGTTGAAAGTGGGATAAAAACATTTCCCAAAGGGATCTACAAATGATGCATGATTCATATCTTTAGAAATCACTCCACTTAACTGATAAAATGGAGAATTCATTGTAAAAGGTTTGGAGGTCAGCCCCAAAACAATTTAACATATATAACTAAAAACAATTGTGGAAATTGTAGCTATAAAATATGCAAATATTATAAGCCTTGAAAATTTTAGAAATAATAAAATAAGCTGAAAAAACAGAAAGCACAGAGAGAAAAACAAGTAGAAAAGTGTAAATGTGCTGATATCTTAATTTTGCATACAGACCGTTAGGAGATAATGTTTGAAGCCAATAAATCAAGTATAGGGGTTTGAGTACATAATCTAGACGCACAAACTTCCAAACAAAGAGCTAACCAACTAAGTTTAGATGACAAAATGAGGGGTAGTGGTGGTGAAAAGAACTACATAAGGATGGTAGCTTCATCTCTCTTTCATAGCTGCCCACTTTAGAGGTTATTTATTCTAGCAGATGGGATTTAAATAGGTAATGTGTTAAACTTACCAGATGCTAGCTAGTATTGATTTAAACAAAACACAATTTTTTATTTGGCCAAATTAAGTTTATATATTATTTTATTCATTTAGAAAAAACAAGCTTTTAGAATGTTTAATTTTTACCCCTTAGGAAGCGTAGATTCAAAAAACACAATTATTATACCTAACGAGGTTCAGGAAGACTGCAGGCAATGACACCTCAACTTGATAAATATTCCTAACAGATGGTTTATGGCTCCAAAATACAAATACTGAAATTTGCCTTTACTTCTAAAGTTCATACTATCTCTTTGGGTAGAGATCTTTCTCAGTCATATCAATTAGTAAGAAATGCAACTTTAGAACAGATCCACGGTATTAGAGCATCAAGAATATTACCAGTATATATTTATAGAATTAAATTGATCCTGCTTCTGCAAATCTGTGTTTCTCTGTGTGTGTCATGAAAGAAGGAGGCTTGAAAAATGATCACTTAGCCCTAAATTATACAATTATAGAATCATACACTTTTTCCCATATGGTGTAAATAAACACACACAATTCAATATCTAGTACAACATTGCATTTCAAGGGTAAAAAGACAGTGGCAGTTCTTTCAGGAATTAGACTTTGTACAGATGTAACGATTTTAATTTACACTGTAATTAAAGACCATTAATATAGATGCAGTAGGATTTAAAAAACTTAAGAGGGGCTGGCCCAGTGGTGTAGTCATTAAGTTCACGTGCTCCACTTCGGTGGCCTGGGGTTCACAGGTTCAGATCCCAGGTGTGGACCTACACACTGCTCATCAAGCCATGCTGTGGCAGTGACCCACATACAAAATAGAGGAGGATTGCCACAGATGTTAGCTCAGCAACAATCCTCCTCAAGCAAAAAGAGAAAGATTGGCAACAGATGTTAGCTCAGGGCCAGTCTTCCTCACCAGAAAAAATTAAAAAATAAAATAAAGAAAGAACTTAAGAAGATTGAGACATGTAATATTTCATTTTGCTTCATGTATTTTTAGACTCCGTTGCTTGATGAGTACACATTTACAATAGTTATGCCTTCCTGATGGATTGATCTTTTTATAATTATGTAATGTCTCTCTTTGTCTTTAATAATTTTCTTTGCTCTGAAGTCTTCTCTATATGATAGTAATGTAACAACTGCTTTTTAAAAATTAATGTTGGTATGGTATATCTTTTTCTATCCTTTTACTTTCAACCACCCTATGTTGTATTTGAAGTGAATTTCTTGTAGATAGCATATTACTGAATCATGTTTTTTATCCACTATGCCAAAATTTGTCTTTTAATTGGTATATTTAGACCATTTGCATTTTTAGCAGCTTTACTGATTCACATACGATAAAAGTGGCTCATTTAAAGTATATTCTGTACCATAGGCTTCTTCAACCATTGCCATAATCAGTTTTTGAACATTTACACCATCCCCAAAGAAACTCATACCAATTAGTATTCACTCTGTTTTACCCCCACCCCTCAGCCATAGAAAACCAGAGATCTGCTTCTACAGATTTGCCTATTCTGGACATTTCATACAAATGGAATTAAACAATATGTATGTAGTCTTTGGTAGCTAGCTTTTTTCACTCAGCACAAAGTTTCCAAAGTTCATCCATGTTGTAGCATCAGTACTTAATTCCTTTTAATGGACAAGCAATTTTCCATTTTCTGGATAGAATACAGTTTTCTCATCATCAGTTGATGGGCATTTGGGTTGTTTCCATTTGGAGGCTATTATGAATAATGCTGCTATGAACATTCATGTGCAAGTTATTGTATGAATATATGTTTTTGTATCTCTTGGGTATATAACTAGCAGTAGAATTGTTGGGTCAAATGGTAATTCTATGTTTAGCTATTTGAAGACCTGACACACCATTTTCCACAGTGGCTGCACAATCTTACATTCCCACCAGCAATGTATGAGGGTTCCAATTTCTCCATATCCTAGACAACATTTCTTATTGTCTGTCTTTTTGATAATAGCTATCTATTCTAGTGGGTGAGAAGTAGTATCTCATTGTGGTTTTGATTTACATTTCTCTGATGGCTGATGACGTTCAGCATCTTTTTACTTACTTACTTATCCATTTGTATAACTTCATTGGAGAGATATCTATCCAGAATCATTGCCCATTCTGAAAATGTATTATTTGCCTTTTTATTAGTGAGTTGTAAGAATGCTTTATATATTTTGGATACAAGTCCCTTATCAGATCAGATATATGATTTGCAAATATTTTCTCTATTCTGTGAGTTGGTTTTCACTTTCTTTATGGTGTGATTTGAAGCATAAAAGTTTTAAATTTTTATGAAGTCCAGTGTATCTATCTTTCTTTTGTTGCTTATGCTTTTGGCACCACATCTAAGAATTCATTGCCCAATGCAAGGTCACAAATTTGACACATTTCATTTCTCCTAAGAGTTTTACAGTTTTAGCTCTTAATTTTAGATCCATGATCCATCTGAAGTTAATTTTTGTTTATGGTGTAAGGAAGGGTTCTACGTTCATTCTTTTGCATGTGGATATCCAATTGTCCCAATACCATTTATTGCAAAGACTATTCTTTCCCCATTGAATTGTCTTGGCACTCTTCTTGCAAGTCAATTAGCCATCAATGTGAGAGTCTATTTCTGGACTCTCAATTCTATTCCATTTATCTACGTGTTTATCCCTATCCAGTATCCCACCATCTTGATTACTGCATACTTGTAGTAAATTTTGACATTGGAAAGTGTGAGTCCTCTAACTTTGTTCTTGCTTTTCAAGATTGTTTTGGCTATTCTGGGTCCCTTGCATTTCCACAGACTATTTACATTTAAAGTAACTTAATGATATATTAGGGCTTAAGTCTGTTATTTTATAACTTGCTTTCTATTTCTTTCCTCTGTTTCTCTTTTCCTACTTTCCTATGGGCTATTTTATCATTTTTAAGGTTTCTATCTTGGTTTATTTATAGTGTTTTTTAGTATATTGCTTTGTATAGTTTTCTTAGTGGTTGCTCTATGTGTCTAATTCTCTATATATATGTAACTTATCACAGTCTAATAGTATCAGCGTTTGTAGGAGGGGAGGGGATCAACTTCCTGCTAAGCATCACTGAAATCCAAGAGGACTATGGGTTTTTTGGGTGGAATAAACCTAATTCAGAGTATCAGTTCCACCTTGGGCAAGTTACTTAACATCTTAGGACCCCAGTTTCCCTGTCTACAGGTGTGGTTTTTCTGATAGTGTTTGGCAGATATTGCCAAACATTTTTCTGGCATTAGGCTACCCTTTTCTTGGTCCTTTGGCTAAGGGAAATAGGATTTTCTTGGAGCTTTTTTGGTCTGTACGTGTTGGTGGTCCCGGGCTGGAGACTTCTGCAGAACCTTGTCCAGGACACATGGGAGGCAATAAGGAAATTCAAGGAACTCATTGCTGCATAGTTCCTCAAGTCCCTCAGCAGCCCATTTTCTTCTTTTGATCTTCCAGATACTTCCCGTGCTTGTTTTTTGCATTATATCCAGAGATTTCTACAAAGGGGGAGGACCTGAGAAAAATGGGGCTACTCCACCTTGGTGGGTCTGAAAGTAATATTTCATTTGGTATTAAAAATGCCCATTTGTGTCATTTGAACTCCACTGATACACTCTGATGTTTCCTCCAATAATATCTTAAGAGGGTTAGACTATTTGGGTGAAGATATCAAATTATTCCTTTTGTTGTTCATAGCCAGGCAAACATTCATTTATATTTATCTAAAAGTAATTGTAAACATTTGAAAATAATTATATGGTTAAGTCACGTCAATTAGTTAAAACAGTTGGATGAGAACACAACAGAATTTTTCAAGCAACAGCTGAGTAGAAGATTTTAATCTCATTACAACTGATGTCAGCATTTTACTTAAGGCAAAACTAATTGCAGCAGCTTCCACCCACAGTCCCAACTCATCACATACTCACTGGATAACCATGCAAGGGAAAATGTGCTAATAAATGGATATGGAGCACAGAGAGATTTTATTTGGGCATTTGTAGTCACATAGCAAGCTAGTGCATGATGTAGTCAAAGACTTGTGTACATAACAGAAGATGTCCGTGTCATTTCCCAATCTTGTCCTTGGTGCCAACATCCGTGACGGAATGCTGGTTGAATGTGTTCCTTATGGGAATAAGAGGACTATGGGTTTTTCGAGTGAGATGAACCTAATTCAGAGTCTCAGTTCCACCTTAGGAAAGTTACTTCACATCTTAGAAGCTCAGTTTCCTTGTCTATAACATGGGTTTCTGAAGCTGTTAATTCTCTGGAAAGATGAAATCAAAGCATGTCAAGTGCCTTTTGTAGTACTTGACTCACAGGAAACGCTAAGTAAGTATACCTTTGACCCCTGATTTTGCACAGAGGAAACAGTGAAGCTAGAGTTCACATACCGCAGGGCCACCAAGATTGGCTTTGATATTCCCCCAACTTCTAATCCCAGCTCTGCAATGCAGGACACCAACCAAAGAACATCATGAATTCCCAGACCTTTTGTTTTCTACGAAATTGTCTCTCCCAAAAGTATTATGCAAAAACAAAAACAAAAACAAAACCTTGGTCTTAAAATGCACACAAGTATTTAATTTGAATAAATATAAAAATTCTAACCTTCCTGATAAATCTCTCAGTACCAGTCATCAAATTTCAAGTATACTTTTTCTAAAGATACATTCAAGGACAAACCTGAAGAATTCTATTTTAATTCTGTACTTTTTTCCCTGAGAGTTGTCTGAGGATTAAAAGGAATTTTTAAATCATGTGTAGAAAATTAAAGATTCTCCCACACAAATCCCTTACAGATAAGTGGCAGAATCCCAATAATTAAATACTTGCTCATCCCTCCCTTTTTCCCAGTGCTTTCTGTAAACTAAAGGGTAACTCTGGGTTAAGCGGAGTTTCTGAAGATCAAACTATTGTCACAAACTCTACCTTTTTGGCCTACAGGAACATGGAAACCTTTGAAATAAAAAGTCCAGTTTATCCAACAAAATGTTCTCTGAAAGAGTAAGCCAGATTCTCCGGATTGTAATCCTGGCTCACCAGTGATGAACTACACAGCCCTGGCAAATCAGTGAGCTGCCAGAGCTTCAGCCTCTCTGTTAAGTGGAGACCGCAGCACAGCGCTCCACATTCAATAAGCATTTTCTCATCTGGCCTGACCACACCCTTCAGTGTCAAGGGAAATGTCAGCAGCCATTCCTGCCCTCATTTAATAGCAAAGAAATGAAAGCTCTGAGAATCTTGATGTTTCCCAAAGGGTGACCTACGAATTGTGGATGATTCACAGGCAGCCTCTGAGATAGGAGAAATACTGGCTTTGAGGGCTAAAGAGAAAAACTGGAAAAACAAAGGGACATAGGAAGGAATATCAGAAGCCCAAAATAATAGCAGATAGTAAGCTGGTAAATGAAAGAATGAGGAAAGAGAAAAACAGCTGTACAGGACATGAGGAAATGAGACATTCAAGACAGTTGAGTTTTGTGGACAGCTGACTCATTGCCATGGAGGGCAAGGAATTTCAACACTGAATAGTCACTTAAACTTTGTGACGGATGGAAAGTCATGCCTCAGAATGTTGAAATGACTTGGATAGTGGAAGAGTTAAGGCTAGCAGGGCAGTTTCCTGATTTCGTACTTCAAATTGGGCTGGATCCTGACCTCACGTATTGCCAGCTCTGATGGATATTAGCCAGTCGCCCATCCCTTACAACTCTAAATTTTGTTTTAAAACATGTGCAGTATGTATTTTTAACAAGCCTCCCTGCTGATGCTGAAGCCCAACAAAGTCTGAAATCTTCAATCCTATACCACAAGGCCTTTTTTTCTATGTACAGTTTACTCTTCTTGTAGCTAAATCTATTTTGGGGATAAGGTGTGGTTGTTTGCTATTTTCCTGAGAAAGAGGTGTCATCTCCATGACCCTTGTCTACATCCTCCCACCCAAAGGATATGAATTGTCTAAATTTTACGTATTACAAAGATTAAAAAATACGAGTCAGGCAGCATAAGAGTTAGAGAACTCAAAAGTTCATTGAAATGTAAATGAATGAGAAATAGAGCCATTTTTAACAAAATGATGTAGGAACCATTGCATCAGTCCAAGGTCAGATAAAATAAAAAATAAAAAATAGATGTTCTGATACTAGTTTCAGCATGTTAGTCATGCTTTCTGACCTCTCTTATGAGAAGCCCTTGTCATTTTAAGGGAAAAGATTAAAAGCATATACTTTTATCTGTGAAAAGGATTAGAGAAATTAAACATTTTTATTAAATGCAATATTCATTCAGTGCTATCCTGAAAATAAACTCAATGCATCAACCAAGCAAAAGTGGAAAAAGAGTTTCAGCTTTAAAATAACTCTGTGCATATATACTCATCAAAAAAAATACAAAAGACTTTAGTTATACATACAAAAGGATGCTGTAAAATTATAGCCAACATTATAGCAGTAACTGGATAACAGCTCAGGAAAAACCTCATTCAAATTTAATGTGATGAAAATTTAAGTGAGAGAATATTAAGCTGCCTTTTTTATCTTTTATAATTTAAATTTTACCAAATAAACATAAAATTCTATTCTCCTATATTCCTTTACAAAATAATCCAAGTGCATAGTCACATCTTGAATGGTAATCCAATCCAAAATTTATGCAAAGAAGTTATTCCCCTTTCCTTTGGTCATTTTTGCAATAGATAATAATTGCAAAGGCAGAATTGATCACCCTCAATCATATGTATAAACCAAAATTTATTGTCAACTTAATGTCTCTTTTTCCCTCAACATAACTTACTGTGTCAGAAATTATGAGGAGTGAAGAGGACCATTTTAACCTATGTTCTACATCAGATTCAATTACAGGAGAAGGAAAACATTTTCATGGCATTCATATATTGCAGTGGAAGCAAGACTTGTCTTTTCAACCATATGTAATTTAACATCATTATTTAAATCAATATTTGAGAACTAATAAAGAGATTACTGAATCACAAGTTCATTTACATTACACTTTACTCTAAGACTATGCACTGCATTAAGGAACTAACTCCACTGCCTCATTCTATCAGAGTTCTAGGACGAATCAAATCTTAATTTTCATGTTTCACAAAACAGTGTACATAACGAAATTGCACAGACAGAGAATTCAACTACATGTACGGGGACCTTATATCACAGAAGTTACCCATTCAAAGCTAATAACAATAACACTGGATCAAAAAGAAAAAAAACTTATTTTCTTGCTCCAACGTGAGTATCTTCTGCTTAAAAAGATAGGATGACAGTAAATATGAGCAATTCAAAAAATAATGTAGTTATATGTCTTCATTTGTAAGTGAAACTTATGAGGATGTCATAGCATCATTATGTCTCAAAACAAAACTACTGACAAATACTGATACAAAATAGGGGTCTCAGTCGATACCCTCAGCCTCACTCTACCATTCTTCCTCACTTCCATTTTCCACCTACGGCCTAATTCACCTTGTGATGTTGTCTTGCTCTGGGTTTCCTACCAGCAAGGATTCCCTTGTCTTATGCATGATGTTTTAATCTAGCTATGTATTCAATCACTCATTCTTTCATTTACCTAGCAAAAAGTAACCAAGAACTTTATTTGTGCTAAGCAAGCTAGGGATGCAAAAAACTGAGTAAGATACACTCCTGCTCTCAATGCGTTTATAGTTTTAAGATTGTAGAAAACTGTGTGAATCTACTCCATGTAAGAAAGTACTCAATATTGATGTGAACTTTCTGGTCTGCCACCTAAAAATAGTGATTTTCCCCTTGCTTCCCAGAGGTAAGACTCTTCAGTTGTCTCTTCAGCTACTTATGTATTTCTATGGATATTCTTAAAAACACTGAAACAGCCAAAGGTAGCTTAAAGGAGAATATTTCTCCTTACAGGCTGATGAAAGAATGCACAAATGTGGGTTCTGCACAAGTGTAATGGTCTTCAATTTATTCCGTTTATCAACTTTCTTTACTTATTTTTCCCTCGGAAAGAGATCTAAAAAAATCATCTGGAAACTTTCAGTAGCAGAAGTTTTCTCTAAGCAAAAGCTTACTCTGCCCAAAATATAACTCAGATAAAAGTAAAGAAGAGGGTAAAAAGAGAGCAGAAAACTTGAGGAGCAAATTTTAAAAAACATAAGTCAATACTTTAAAAAAAATAGAAATGAGTCTCAGAGATATTAAGTTCCTTAGCAACAGTCATACAGCAAAAAGATGGCAAAGATATTTAAAATTATCCTTTCACTACATTATTTTGTATTCCTTTTTATTAATTTATTTATTGATCAAATATTTATTGAGCACCTACTATGATCAGGCTCTTTTCCAGGCACTGGGGTTACAATGATGTGCAAGAACAGATACAAACCCTGCTTTTGTGGATTCAGAGCCCAAAGCTGTCATATTCCTTTCTAAAAATGAGAGGAGGCCATCAGAGTTATGTAGTGCATTGTGAAACTGCTTTTTCTCTTTGCATGAATATAATCTTTAAAGATGTCTTATGATGTGACCTGGGACAGGTGTGATGGCTAAAGAAGCATGAGTTGTTTTTCTTGGTTCTCCTTTTAGCTAAAACTATTTGGTAGGAGGAGAAATTGCCAAGCTTGTTCTTAAAGAAGTCAGGTGAGACAGCTAAGCCTTCTTTTTGGGAAGGGGATGGAAGGGTAGGGAAGAGAATTGTGTGTATGGCAATCGCTGACAGTCCACTGCCCAGATCCCCACGGCACTGGCCATTTCTGTTGTGTTGGTCCAACTTCTAGTACCTGTGTCTCTGCCTAAGGGCTTTCTCTGGCCACGGGAGTCTGCTTGGCCTGTGAACAGCCATAAGTGCTGAGAAATTAATGTCCTCTAGCTCTCCCATTTCTCTCTGCTGAGATAACTCTGAGGCACATGTCTACATTGTTTCCCAGAGTTCCTCAGTAGAAACAACCTCTGGTTGCTCTAGGTTAACTGTTTGACACCCCTCTTTTAGCTTCGTTCACTCTTTGTTTTACTCCCCCCAGTTCCCTGTCTGTGTTTTCTAGAATCAGCTCCCAAAGGAACTACTTGCATTTTCATCTGTGACCCAGGGTCTACATATAAAGAAACCCAAACTAAGATAGTATGTCTTATAGTTATATATCTACAAAATAAAACACAAAAGGTAAGAAATGAGAGAAAAAAATCAAGATATAGTAGAAATATTTCATACCAGTATTCTGAATATAAAACTGAGTTTATCAGTGGAGGTTGGAGGTAGAATCATCATGGGGCCACTATTCATTCATTCAAGAAATAAAGAGCAAAATATTTTTCATGTTTTGACCCTAAAAATGTGAAGAAGACATGGCCCTTGCTCTGAAAAAAATCGAAGTCTAGTGGGAAAGGATGATACAAGAGTAAAGATAGTCACCAAACATGGCCACCTACAGCCTATCTACCAAAATTCTGACTTAATGGTTGATGCTATCAATACAAGAAAGGTTATAGGAATTATTTTATATTGCCATCTGTGACAGATTTCTAGTATATTTAAAGAGGGTTTCAATGGCTCCTAATTTCTACAGTGTGGATGCACAGCATTTCATGCTTCAAGAATTAATAGGGAGATCTGGGGTCAGCCCAGTGGTGCAGCGGTTAGGTGTACGTGTTCTGCTTCGGTGGCCCAAGGGTCACAGGTTCAGATCCCGGGTGTGGACCTATGCACTGCTTGTCGAGTCATGCTGTGGCAAGGCATTCCACGTATAAAGTAGAGGAAGATGGGCATGGATGTTAGCTCAGGGCAAATCTTCCTCAAAAAAAGAAAAATTAATAGGGAGACCTGTCTTCCTGTACTTAAGTATAGTTCTTATTAATATATTCCTTCCTTTAATGATTTGTTCCCATTTTTCAAAATAAAAAAATAGAATACATGTATGAATTCAAAAGGAACACTGGTTAAAATTTACCTTTTTGTCTTTGACACTACAAGCAACCAGTCAGTACAATTCCATCTTTGTTAGGTGTCTAGGACATGGCTGAAATAATAAAAGTGTACATGTATACAGACATCTCTATACCCATATATGTAAATAATGGTTTATGGATTGCATACCTTCTGAGATTTATTAAAGAAGGCACCTTCAGTGTTTCCCAAAGATAATAGTTACCTGAACATACACAATTCTAGGAGAGGTGCCTTATCTCTCTCCTCCACACCTTCAAATTAATAGTGTTTTCCTAACAACTACCACAATTTCTTAAAAGTGAACTTTAACAAACAAAGCATTTAGGTGTTATGAAGTGCACTATCTTAATGTTCATAAAAGTTATTGCTTACACCCTGCATGATTGCTTAATTACTATGATTCAGTCATGAACAAAACAAAATGCAGAAAGCAGATCTCACTTGTTCTCCTGCCCAGAAACCACATCCCATAATTAAGCTGGAAGATGGTGGGATAGCTCCTCAAACAACGTAAGGGAGTGGTGGACAGCTTCTTAGTGCTCATTACTTCTGGGTTACAGTTGAATCATAACTATTAAGGGATCCTGTGGGCTGTAATGAGTAGATCACCTCAGACTAAGGTTGCTGGCTGAGAAGTGCACACTGCTCTAGGAGGTGAGTTCGAAGTAGTGAACACCGGACTCTCAGATCCAAGGAGCAGCCACTAATGCACAAAACCTACCTAGGGCCCAGACAGGAAACCTGTACAGAGGAAACTTGTGCCAAATAAAATGACTCATTGGCCAAGGCCAGAATAATTCCAAGCCTGTTGGATAAATTGTGTATATAGGTAGACAGAGACACAAGGCCTCTGTTTCCCAGACAGGCATTTCTCTACATTTAATCATCTACATTTATATTTCATTTTTCAGAGAGAGAAATGAAAAATATCTCATCAAGTGGTCTGATCAGCATCATCCTAAGAACAGACGCTATCAGTGCTTTATCCATATGTTCTCAGCTCTGACCATTTTAGGCATGTCAGGCTGACTTCCAACTGTCAACACCTGAATCATTGCCTGAGGATTTTCTTTACCTGCCAAAGACCACTTTGCCTATGCACATAGCAGGTTGTGAATGCTAAGGAATAAGGCTGCTTAGAGCAACCCTCAACTAATGACAGGCGTGAATTGATGAATTAGATACCCCAGCTCCCTTCTCTCTCAGGTGGGATAACTCTGAGGTCCACGTTCTACACTGGCTCTCGGAGCACCTTAACATCACTATGCTCCAGTTGCCCACCTCTTTACTGGCTTTCTTCCTTCTCTATCCTGTTTTTTCACTGCTCTATCAGTGTTCCTTAGGATCACTTTATACATAAACTACTTACAGTAGAATCTGTCTCAGGTTTGATTCTCAAGGAATCCAAATGAAAATCATCAATATCATCATCATCATCACGACAAGAATAATAATAGCACTTACCACTTATTGGGTTACTATTATACGGACTTGAAGCTTCTATTCATTATTCTATTAAACTTTTAATTTTCACAAGAGGCAGCTATATTACCCATAACTTACAGTTGAGAAAGAAAGGCATGGGATATTTAAATAAGTTGCTGAGATCTAGATCACTGAGTTAATAGTGAAGAAGAAGCCAAGATCTGTCTTATTCCAAACTCATTTTGCTTATTCTACTGTACTATACTGCCACCCATAAAAACTAAAATTAAAATAATTATTTTATTTTATTTTTTTTGAGGAAGATTAGACCTGAGCTAACATCTGCTGCCAATCCTCCTCTTTTTGTTAAGGAAGACTGGCCCTGAGCTAACATCCGTGCCCACCTTCCTCTACTTTATAAGTGGGACACCTGCCACAGCATGGCTTGCCAAGCAGTGCCGTGTCCGCACCTGGGATCTGAACCGGCAAACCCCGGGCCGCCGAAGCCAAACATGCGCACTTAACCACTGCGCCACTGGGCTGGCCCCTAAAATTAAAACAATTTAAAAACAAAATTTACATGTTGAGCCCTTCTCTATCTTCTAAAAAATATTAGAAGGAAATTTTATTTCAGCTACTTATTAATAAATGTCCAAGAATACATTTGTTGACCTAATAATACTTTCAAAAAGAGTCATCAGAAGATGGATAGTATTTTATTCCATTTGGAACATTCTTTCATTAAGTGTTTGGTTGTGTCTCCTTTTTGCTACAGAAGCATGTTATAAGAGCATGAGACCTCCTCAAGGGCAGGGACCGCATCTTATTCGTGTCCACATTCCCAGAAGCCTGCCTAGTTATAATTCAGTGAATGTTACCTGAACTCACTGACTTGAGTTCTAGTACATTTTAATGATATGGAAATGTTTGGGGGGAAAGCTGGTTTCAGTAAGACTCAACCTGGATGCAAAGGAGATTGATGTTCCTTAGAACGGAAGAGAAATTTTACAAAATGAGGTGAAATGAGGTCCATGGTCTTCCCAATGGTATTATCTATACAAAGAATAATCTGCGCTTCAAAGACATTTGACATCATAATGTAAATGGTGTTTTGATATAACAATTGAATATCTTGAAAAAGTTAAATTGAATTTAGAGTAATGAGGAAGAAGGAGAATTCTGGAGTTTAGAACTCTAGATGTTACAGTATAGATCTGCTTCATGTCATGGGAGACACCCCATTGGAAATACTGCTGACTCTGTCAAAGAACAGGTGGTGGATTTCTTTCCCAAAATGAAGGAAACAGCTTTTCTTGAAGATTTCATAGCCAAGCTCTGTCCATTAGCAATCCAAATGTTTCCACTAATGACATGTATCCTTTAATCAAAAAGTAAAGACTATTGCTTGGAACTGGGTAGCTGAGCCATTGCCTATAGCACTTTGCCATTTCAAATATTTACAATTAAGTCACTTTTAATAGTCCTACAACCTCTTATTTAAAATTGTAGAATACAAATTTCTAAAAGTATGGAAAAAACAGTCTGTGAGACAAACCTTTTAATTATTCCAATATGCCAATTATTTACAAAAATGTGTATGAATTAACATTCAAACTTAAATGGCTTTAACAAAGTGTAGAGTGAAACTATATAATCAGTTAAAATTAATTCACAGCCAATATATAAGATTATGAAAGATCTGGAACTTAAGGAGCCCAGAGAATACTATTTGAGATGCTTTGGCCATATGAAAACAGATACAGGAAAGAGGAAGAAAACAAGCAAAAGAACAATTCTTTACAGAATAAAAACATCCCATAATTATATTTCCAGATCACTCTGTTTTTTTAAAAATATAAAAGACTCTTTTAAAATTAATTCAGGAGAAGTAGAATAAAAAATCTACAGTCATTTCCTGTTTCATTAAAGAATTCTGTACAATTGTATAACATTTAATTTGAAAAAATATCTTTCCAAAAAGCAGAAACAGTATGCAAATTAATAATATTTAGTTGCAGATTATTTTCTCCAACATTAAATTATGAAATTTTTCTATCATACAGCAAAGTTGAAAGAATTGTAGAATGAAATCCTACATACCGAATACCCAGCTTCTACCATCACCATTTTACTATGCTTCCTTTATCACATACCTGTGAATCTATCCATCCCTTTACTCATTCATTAATCCATCTGCTTTTGGTGCATTTCAAGTTTATTTTCAGGCAGAAAAATTCTCCCTAAATACTTCTGCATGCATATTATCAAATATAGTTCAATATTTGCTTCCATTTTATAAAATTTGCATGCAATGAAATGCAAAGATCTTGTGTTCATTCATGGAGTTCTGATGAAATTGTACACTTTTGAACATCCAAACCCTCTCAAGATATAGAATATTGAGCTACAGATTATTTTGAGAAAAATAATACTGATAACTCTTTTCTTTAAAAAATCAAAATATTTAGAAATTTTTAAGTCAAATAAAGGATATCATTTTTCCCTTAGCCTCAATAAATTTTTTCAACTCCATCTCAGCAACTAAATAAAAAGCAGCACATGAAGTGATGCCTGAGAATTATCTTGACTCAGAGCAGGGATGCTATGCCAAATGCCAACAGTGTCCATACTGGTAAGGTAAATGTGGGAGTAAGATGAGTAAACTACAAAAGGGAGTGGTGGAGACTGCAATCAACACATCAACACTCAGCTCCAGCATCATCAGACCTTCAGATTATTCAAGGAGAGCTGTAAACACAGATTTTTATGTGCAATATGTTGAATTTCTAAAATGTTAACTATTAAATTAAAAACCTTAAAAACATTACGTGGTTCAGTCCAACTGAGCCTATAAACCACCCCCACCCCCACCCCAGTTTGCATTCTGTTGCTTGGGGTTTCATGCGATTTCATGACTTGTAGTTCCCTGTAGTAGTATATGTTTATTATGATCAGATCATTCTTTGAGTCAAATGATGAGTCTCAGAATAATAAGATTTATCAATATTTTTTAAAAGTTTAAGACTTGAGCACTTAAACCAGATCCTATTGTAACAGAGATAACAGGCTCAAGAGAAACCAAAAGTAAATAGTAATACAGGCTCTTTCTCCCCAGGAAATACACCCATATACACTCCCACAAAATGGGGCAGATAATATCAGAATTTTATCGACTCTATTCCCTCTCAGTCTCATCATTTTTCACTTATTGATTCATTCAATAAATATATATTATATATGTACCAGGCCCTGTCCTAGGTCTGGGGATATAACAGTAAGTAAAATAAAGACCCAAATTTCATGGAATTGAGCTCAGGGGAGGAAAACAATCAGTGTATAATATGCCTAGTGATCATAAGTGATAGGAGAAAAGTAAAGCAGAGTGAGGTGAGAGGATTATATAAGGTGGTCAGAGAAGACCTCTCTGACAAGATGACATCTGAACAGAAGTGAAAGAAAGCGAGGGAGAGAACCCTAAGAATATCCTGAGGGGAGAGGGATCCATGCAGAAAGAACTTGCCAGACTAAAGGAAAGACCTCAAATCCATTGCAACAAAATGTGCCACCAAATGCAAACTATATATATATGCTTCACTTTAAGAATACCTATTCTCACATAAAATATACACAAGATATATCCAATTGAGAAAATAATATCCTATTTGGGATTTAAAGCTTCTACTGATTCTTGCCTTGACATAATATACTATTGGGATGAAACTCTAGCAAGGATTCATCACAAGCTTATTATTCAGAGGGGTCAACTCTGTAATTAAGATATAATATGATTTACAATTTTTGATGCATACTTTTTGTGGAATGCATTCATTATATGAAAGAAGGTACTCCCTACTAACAGAATTCATATGCATTGTATATTGCAATGTAGAGTAAGAAGGGGCTAATTATGGACAGTTAGCAGATCATTTTCATATAAGAAAATGAAATCTAGATGAAGAATGAAAATGTGAGCTTATAATACAGTCTTCAGAGATTATGCCTGATTTTCCTTCCTTGAGCCCCTTTGAATGGAGAGTACGATTATGAAAGTTAACCTGTGTGTTGCCAATCCCTTCAAAGTGCTGACAGCAGGTGGTACTAACGTACCTTGACATAGGATTTTCTTGCTCAGGACCTCAAAATAGGGAAAAGGGATTATGGCAACAACTTCACCTGACCCAGAAACATCTCTGTCTTTTGTCATCCATCATGCTAGTTTCATAAAAGTCGGTATAACATTTCATTCAGAAACTGGCAGAATTTGCCTTTTTTATACCTGTCAAGACTGAAGGTAATTGTGCTCCCCGGGCCATTCTACTTGAAGGAAATATATGGAAATTAGAAATATACCACATTCTACAAGAAACTGCCAGTTTCTGAGTGCCTTTGTGAACTCCCTTTCTTTTCTGTTTAATATAAAAATAGAAGGGGAAGGGCTGGGGAAGGGGAGACAGGAAACACAGAGTAAAATATATTCAGCTGCCTGCAAAGTTACCCCATTGAAGATTCTACTGCTTCTTGCCTTGACATAAACACTTCATAGTCTCCAATTATATTAATTGCTCATGTAGTAAAAAACCATCTGGGTAATAAACATAACCAAGTTCACAGACACAATAAATTTGAAAATGTCCTGAATGCAAACAAGGGCAATATAAAGATGTTGTCTGATCATTTTTTGTTTTAGAGTTTTATTTTTAATAAATTGGGATTCTTTTGAAAGTTTACATCAAGCTCAGGTAAATATTACAACTATGGCTATGTTATTAAGGACATTGCCATGTCATCGTGTCTTTTAAAGTGCATGTGAAGATATTTACAATATTACAGATAACTGAATCTAAATCACAATTCTCTGTGAGTTATGAAAAGCTACCAGGACCTTTAAAAGAATGGCAAAACAGTCTTCAGATGATAAAAGATCCGCAGGACGTCCACGTGTGAAGTAGTTCGCTTAGCATCCAGAAACCGGCAACAGCTGCCGTTTTGTCTAATGCACCCCTCCCAGTCTACCTCTCCATTCCATTACCCAGTGGAAAAATGTGAGTCACATCCTTACCAGAACTTATTATCTCTGTATTTCGGGACGAAAGTAATAGCCAAGTTCCCAATTTCTCTAAAAGAAAACCAAGCAACCTGTCAATACACCAGCAGCATTACTTTTCAGTTGCCAAGGCTTATAAAAAATAGAGGATTTATGGTACATAAGCTAAATGCATCTAATTAATTTTTTAAAAAATGTATTCACTAAGGAAAACTAGATATAACTCCTTTTTTTGAGGACGCATTTTATAAAATATTTTAGTGGCACAAGTGCTGATAAATTTACCTGTGCAAAAAATGAGCCTAATTTTTAAGAGAACCCACTGCTACTTACCCAGGGCTTTTATATAGCTCTCCTTTCCTAAATGAGGGCATCAAATCATTTTCACACACGTTCTTCCCTCACTTCCCCTAACACTCTCTCTCCTCCTACCACCAGCCCACTCTGTTACCTCCCCCATTACCCTGGGAAAGCGAGAGTCAAGGGAATAGGGCAGAAGAGGATGCTGTTAAATTTCTGTGTATGGTTATCTAAACTTGGTCAGGAAAGCTAAAAGAGGTGTCACCCTATGCACGTGGGTACTATTCTCTGAAAAAAACAAAACAAAACAAACAACAACAAAACCTGTGTCATTTCCTCCTCCTAAATAAAAGAGAAAAATGGGATTTTGAGAAGGAAAATGTTTTTGGCTCAAAATATTACACTCAATGGATCTGAGATAGTTTTGAACAGAGTCACATGAGCTGGCCAGAAAAATGTCTTGATTTTAAGTATTGCCAAATTTTGTCTAAGTTAAGGTAAAGCACCTAAATTTATAAGCCATTTGTTCGTTCATTAATTCATTCCTTTATTCATCAGTTAGCCAGTCATATATCAAATATTCATTTAATAGTTATGATGTTCCAGGAAGTTCTAGGCATTAGGGATACAGCAGTGAAACAAGATACACAAAGTCCTAACTCAGAACATTTGGAGGGAGATTGGGGTCAGGGAGACAGATAATAAACATGTAGGCTCAAAAATAAATGAGATAATCTTTCAGATTGTCATACATGCTATGAAGAAAAGGGAAGAGGGTCATGGAAGAAGATGCCTACGGTGAGGGAGGTAGGCTGGTCAGCTGAGGCCTCCGTAGCTTCCAAGCTTACACCTGAATGATAAGAAGGGACCAGCTAGGTAAAGAGGCAGGAGGGAAGAGAAGAGCATCCCAAATGGAGGGTGGGAAACACTCTTGTCCTGAGGAGAGTAACAGCTCAATATGTGCCTGGACAGAACGCAGGCCAGTGTGGCACTCAGAGAGTCAAGGGGAAAGGTGGGAGGGAAGGGTCATAGGTAGCTGGATTCTTGCAGGCCAGGAAAAGCAGCGTGGATTTTTCTCTAAATGCAGCGGGACTACATTAGAGGGTTTTAGGCGGGGGTGGTAGTATGATCTGATTTATGGATTTTAAACATTATTTTGGATGCTGCATGGAGAATGGAGAATTCTGAAGCCATTTTACACAGGATTCCCAGTAGGACTGAGTCCCAGTTAACCAAATCCTGAATCTGCTCATTAAAATACCCTTTTTGGGGGTGCTTCACTCTCCTGTCCCTCATTCTTATTTCCTAAAATTAACAAATAAACCATCATATCCAAGTCATTGTCTCCAGCTTTGCTTTTGGAGGAATCCAAACTAGGACACCATAGAATGCCCCCAAACAGCTCAGTACTCTTGTGAGCTTCCCTCCACAGTAGAGTAGGACTTCCAACCACTATCCCAATGATTAATCTAGAGTGGAATGAGAGTGCACAGAAGATGGGGAGATGGGTGGGAGGGAGAAGGCTTATCATGTGTAGGAGGAACTATAAGTTAATCTCATAGCCAAGAAGACGCCCTGACCCTTTCTGACTAGACCTACAGTCACACAGATGGACACTTCCATAAGAAAGATGTACAAAATGCCTATGGCATTAATTATTGTCTGACTCAAAATTTTGACATGAGAATTCAGTTTAAGAACTGAACATGTTGAGACAGGCACTGGCACAAAGCCCCAGCCTAGTCAGATGTACATCTTTATTTACTGCAGATGGTCACCAAGTCATTTTGCCAATTTGGATGTTCCCAACAAGGTTTCACAAATAGATTTTTTCTCCAATAATATCTGCCTTTAGTTGAAAGTGGAACAATTATAAGAAATGTGACTTAACTCATACAGACACACACACACACACATTCACACAAACATACACCAAGATTACCAGTCAAGTTTAAGACCAGTTACTTTAGATTTTGCTCAAAGTCCAAGATAATCTATCATCATCATTGTTATTGTCATTTTGCTAGTAAAGAACTTGCATTTAATAATTTTAACACTTATTTATAAAGGAAAACTTTCCCCATGAAGAATAAAATAAATAATGGCCAGCCACTTCACCTATGTTCTCTACATCCCCAATTCTCATGTACTCTTCTTTGTTCTTCCTCAAGTATAATATGAAACTAAGTTTAATTCTCTTCTGTTCCTGCTGAGTTTTTCCTGATTCTTCTGTACCCAAGGAAGTCCTCCATTTGAGACACGAAAGTTTAAAAGTATTGGCTAGCCAAATTCCAATAATGTTAATGGAGAATGAATTTTTAAGAAATGACAACACTAACAGAGAATTATTTTTAGTTGAAATGGTAATCACCTAAAGTCTATGTTGCATATATACATGTTGTTGGGCATCATGACAAAGGTCTTCTTTGTGAGATCTCTTTGAAACTATAAGTGATTTCTCCCAATGACAAAGAGTCCAAAAGACTTTACTTCTAATAGTTGCCGGGCCCCAGCTATTATTTTGTGGAGTCATGATGTGTTGCTCTCCAATAATCGAGAGGGCTATTTCTGTCAGACTGAAACTATTTCATATGTTCTAATAAATAAACACTACACCATAAACAAAATTAACTACATTAGTACTAACCTTAATACTTTCTATCTATAAAGATAGATACACTTAAAGAATTAACGAAACCTCTCACAAATTCAATTCCAGATACAATATTCAACTAAGATACAATATGACAAGTTCAGTTTCTCATGCTTAAGCCTATTGGTACAAATTTGGGAACTACCTGGCCATCCAGTCCAAGGAAAGTGAGGGTCTTGGTAAAGTCACAGCAGCTAAGGGAGGATGCTGGGTAGACCTCAGGGCATAATTAATTTTGCCTGGCTTCTTCTTCACAATTTATTCAACACTTTGGTGACTATTAAGCTACAGCTTCCCAGATATCTAATCAAAGCAATGCCCAAGTCTTTGACAGCAATCTTTCTAGGATAAGAAGGTAACTCTTATCAAGATACCTAACTGGTTCAAGAGTAAAATGACTTAAATTCGGAAGGGATCTTGGAGGTTCCTTCAACCCTCCAAACCAATGTAAGAGTACTCAGATAAAAAATTATTCACTCTCTGCTTAAATATTTCTAACTAAGAAGTACTCATTAGCTCCCAAAGGGGTATCATTCTATTTTGCACTGCCTTTGGTTATTAGCAAGCTCTTTCTGATAATAAATCAAAACCTCTCTCCTTGTCTCTTTTTATCCATTGGCCCTAATTCTTTCGTCAAGGACAACAGAACATATCTCATTGCTCTGTCTAGTAATTGTCTTTTATTGTCTATTCAGAAACTCTCTCTCCCTTTCCTCCATCAATTAACTTGAGGCCTCCTGAGGGTGAAGGAATTATTTTAATTATTTTTGGATTTTGAGGGCCTAGCACAAAGTAGGTGTTCAATAAATGTATATACTGAAAGAATAAATAGACGTAAAGCAATCTCAAGGTCCTTGTAAAATATGTCTATATATGAAGATATTCTTCACCAGCAAGATTATCCATTGATTCCCCAGTCATACATAATACCCATTATTAAGTAGAGAAAATCTTTTCTATATTTAAATCAAATTTAATCTGAATGGAGGAAAACAACAGAATGGGTAAAACAAATAGTGAGAACACATTATATGTTTATACTTGAACATCAGCATATCTACTATTCTTAAAATTTACCATATTTGAAATAAAATATAATCCAAATAATACAAATTCAAACACAAGACCTGGAAAGCTATCCCAGTTCCCCATCTGTTCTTTACCACTTAGTCCTCTTTGCTTACCACTCAATCCAAAGAGGATGAAACTACCCTTCAGGATAAAGCAATGCTCTAATCTGACAGTGCTGCCCTTTCTGTGTTTAGGCTTTCTTTGCTGGATCTCCATGGAGTCCTCAAGAAACACAGGTATAATTGATCATTTAGATTTTTTAAAAAGGAAACCTGAATTTCCTGTCTTTCAACATTATTTATTGAAAATAGATGGCGAGGGCCTGGCCCCGTGGCCGAGTGGTTAAGTTCGCACGCTCCGCTGCAGGCAGCACAGTGTTTCGTTGGTTCGAATCCTGGGCGCGGACATGGCACTGCTCATCAAACCACGCTGAGGCAGCGTCCCACATGCCGCAACTAGAAGAACCCACAACGAAGAATATACAACTATGTACCGGGGGGCTTTGGGGAGAAAAAGGAAATAATAAAATCTTTAAAAAAAAAAAAAAAAGAAAAAAAGAAAATAGATGGCGAAAGTTGTAAAGAGCATCTCTTCTGCAGAGGAAGAACTAATATAACAAGGATTGACCATCAAATTGTTACATGGAACCTATGAAATTAAACATAATTGCTATTTCTTCAAGCTGCAGTGTATATTTGTTAACATATTAAAGTTATCCAAAAAGTGAATGTCCAAACATAGGTAAGAAGACTCTCAACTTACATTCTTTACTTTGTCTGTAAGTAAGGCAAAATATGACATTACTAGGGCTCCCAGTGAAAATACTGGCAAAGAAAGTAATAATTATTCTAGTGAAAGAGGTATATAACAGGATATAAGAGTTTTAAAATAATGCCATTTAGGATTAAAGGTAAAAAAGAGACTCTTATAATATGACCAGATGTTTAGGAATCAGGGATGAATGTAACTTTCTTATTTTTGTCCCATTTCCATTCTCTTTTTCTTGTTCCAAGATCAAATGGTTTACCACCTAGTCCACCATAAAGCTAAAACTAACAATCATTTAGTTTCCTATAAGTTTGTGAGAGTCTTAATAATCAAGGAATTATTTATAATATATAATCATAAGTCATATGACTACATGCTTCTTACATATTAAATACAACATCACAATTTTTGGTCCTTCACACAGGCTGAAGGGATAGCAAGATGCCACAAGCTCAGCACACGTGTCAGTAATCTCTGCTACAAAGGCCTAATCCCAATAGATCAACCAGACTTGAAACTTCAAGTCCACATCAATAATTCAATATTCTGAGCAACATGTGCAGTAAATTTAAGCAGAGACGAAGTGAGTGACATTCTAAGAAAATGCCAGGGGTATGTATTTGAGCAACAGGTTTCCAGGGCATCACCACATCTGAAACATTCACCTTCTTAACAAAGAGGAAAGGCATTAGAAAAAACAAACAAAAAAACAAACCTACTAATGAAAACCAACTTGCCCAAATAATGAGTGACTCTAAATGACTACAATCACACTTCTGTAATATTAAGTAAGAGTTTCTAATATGCACAAATTTTGTCCTTAAATTTCACACTAAAAAAGTTAGTAGTTATAAAAGATTGTATTGTGCATAAAATGTCAAACCTATGCTTCTTGGAAACCTGGATCTTAAAACCATTATACTACTATAGTCCTTTAGAATAAGCAATGGTTAGGCTCTTAGTAGGTACTAAGTGAATGTTCATCCAATAAAAAAATGAATGAATCTATAATGAGCACAAACTGAAATCACCATATAATAAAGAAGAAAACAAAAATTCATTGGAATGTGTCCACAAAGTGAACATGAGGTGCTGAGAGAAACTTTTAATAAGAAAATTGAGCCACAGCTTTTAAAAGGCCAGCTATAGAAGAGGAAATATGCGGTGGGGATACAACTTTCCCCCAGGACTTGTTACCCGCTAAGAGCTTGAGAAAGCTCTTCAAGCTTTCGCCCACAGAGGTGGCCTCCAACAGCTTGGTGGCTCTGTGACTGGTGCTTAGGACCACAGGTGGGCAGGTCGTTTAACTTCTCTGAGTCATTCAGCTCACTATTTCGCTCTGAGGACCACAGATGAAAGCATTTGGTAAATTACATATATAAAAAAAGTGTTAGCTCTATTATCATTAGAACTACTCATAAAAATACCTACTGTATTAGTTTCCTGGGGCTGCTGTAACAAATTACCACAAACTTGGTGGCTTCAAACAATAGAAATTTATTCTGTCACAGTTCTGGAGGCCAGAGGTCTGAAATCAAGAGGTCAGCAGGGCCATGTTCCCTCAGAAGGCTCTAGGAAATAATCCTCCTTTGTTTCTTCCAGCTTTTTGGTGACTCCAGGTATTCTTTGGCTTGGGGCCATAGGACTCCAATCTCCATCTCCATCTTCACATAATCTTCTTCCTTGTGTGTCCCTGTGTCTGAAATCTCCCTGTGACTTTAGGCTCATCCTAAATCTAGGGTGATCTCATCTCAATATCCTTTGCTACATTTGTAAAGATCCTTTCTTCAAACAAGGTCCGCTTCACAAGAGGATGTATCTTTCTTGGGCACGGCATTCAATTCACTATACCTTTCTATGCCTCCTGCTCCCACCTTTCCTAGCCTAAACAACAAATGGAAAGTAAAATGATTTCAGAGCTTTTCACATAGTTTTTGTAAATTGCTTTGTATTCTTGGGAAAATAAAAAAAAAAAAAGTGGAGAAAATACCTTACCAGGCAAGTGTACATGGTGACTATTATATTATTACCAACAACCTTTTGCTCCCGAGATGCACAAGTTTGTTTCTCTAGAATGTGATATTTGTACGAGTTAAATGAAGCATAGCCTGCTGATTTGCACAACGATTCTCTTACTTTAGATTTACTAATTAATTGACATTCTGTTATGTATTGCATAAATGAGAAAATTAAGCACACACTTAAAAATTGAAGGTAGATTATATTCCAGTGCTCTTAATCAACTTGGAAGGTGAAAGGAAACCAGCATTTAAACCAACGCTGTAGCAGTGAAATGTAGTCAGCTAACAATTAGAGATAATATTTTTAATGTAAGGTTTCAACTCTTAAGACTGCTTTAAGTAAGTATCAAAACGAATCCTGTGAGAATATCTAATTTTAGAGCTACTAAAATCAGTCTTCTTTTGCCAGAATATCTGAATGTAAGCAGTGTGCAGGGAAACAACTTGCTATAATGTATATACAAATCACAGTTTTAGAAATGACTCCTTTTGAGACCTAAGTAAAAAATACGGAAGTGCCTCCTTCTCCTTTTTGACAAGACAATTCCCAATAGTTTTGCAGGCACTCTGACATTTCTGCTCTTTATACCGTTCTGTGGGGATAAAGGAATGTGGCAGTTGCTGTTGGTCCTCAGCCCATGATTCTTGCGGATCATCACTTCCTGGGGGCTTCTAATTTCTAATATCTCTACCACTGCCTGAGAGCTTCCCCATAAGCTGCAAAAAGCCACATCACAAAGGGCCTGGAGACCTTAACGCATTCTCCTGAATTTCTCAACAGATGACTGACAATAGTTAGAATACAAATACCATAGCTCCCTCACACTTTGTGGGGGATAATCACAGTCTAATTCTGTACTGTTTCCCAGAGTGTCCCTGTGGCCTATGTTTCTATCAGCCACAGTTGTGACTGGTTTGATGATGCACCTCTTTAGGCTGTCTTCCCTTCTTCGTATCGCTGTATCACTTTCCATTCTCCCCTATCTTCCAAATAAACTACTTGCACTCAAATCTTTGTCTTATAGTCTGCTTTTAAGGCCATCCAACCTAAAACATGGAACAAGGAATATTATTACCCTTCAAAAAAAAAACAAAGAAAAATCTCTTTGCATCAGAATGACCTCAAAAGTGAATCTTTCTGAAACCACTGCTACACACTAAATACAGATGTACTCACATTAAAAATGAAAACTCATAATCATACAGTACTCTGGCAAATACTGCTTATTAACAAAAAGGCATGCCCCAGCCCCTTCTTTCCCTATTAGAACCCCAATTTCAGTCAAGCATTGGATGGCTATATCCCCTTTAGGTTACTCAACTCCTCCATAGGTCCAGAGAGCAAATCTTACTTATTCTGACCAATCATGTTCATTTAATTCCCATTTTCACTGACTAAGGAGACCAGAACAGGAGCAGTTTTATGGGAAGCTTCTGATAATGTTTATCTCAATCTTTAAAAAGGAAATAAAGAGGAACCATTCTCTCCTCTAGCCTTTAAATGTTGTATAAGGAGGTGATCTAGAAGTTGTGGTAGCTAAATCACACGCATGAAGTGACAAGCCTGAAGACAAAAGACAACACGATAAGGGGGGCAGGACAGAAAAACAAAAGGAGAACTGGATTTTTGATATCTTTGAAGAACTGAATTAATGAATCCTGGAATAAGCCTACCTCCAGACTTGTGATATGAGATAATAAATCTCCTTATTTTTCAATCTCTTGAGTCTTCTGTTACTTGCAGCCTAAAACTAATACAAATGCTTTTTCAGTGTGCAAAATGCTTTCACACAGAGTATCTCATCTCTCTAGGTAAGAGCAACATAGCTAACAGTTCCTATATTGACCTCTCAGCCACAATGGCATTGTGCCCTCTTTGGCTGAGCAGTCACTGAAAAGGTGAATTGAATAAACATAATTCGTTACAACTAATGAAGGTTTACCCCCCTGGATCTAGTTATATACAACAGAAAAAGGCACAGGAGGGAAAGTTACTGAAAAATGAGTACTTAATCTGCGCTCCAATTATTATTTTATAAGACCAATCCTCATATACCTATCTCATGGGTTTGGTATAGGGGTCACTGAGATAACACACATACAGGATTTACAGAGTCTGTCATATTGCTCTGTAATTGCTGGTTACTCCTTACTACTGGATCAGAGAAGAGGGCCCAAAGCACCCTGAGCAATGGTCAACAACTTTTCTGGGCAATATCAACTGACTCAAAACAATCCACAAGTGAGGTGAAGAGATGCTCGAATGAAAAAAAGCATCTCAGAGAGAAGAGTCATCTTAATGAGAGGTGAGACCAAGATGGCGGAGTGAGTAGTCTTCTTTGTCTCTCCCCGTTTGAATCTACAACTAATTGGACATTCACCAATCAACAAAGGATATCCATATAGCATCTCAAGACGCCTTATAGACCCGTGCTGCTATACATCAGAAGGTGGACGGACTTCCCTCCGAGAGGAGGTAGAGATAGGTGAAAACTCTCTGATCCCTGACCCCCGGACAGCCTAGTACCTGCAAGAGGCTCCCTTCCAGCGGACTCCCCCATAGCATCACCATGCACCACAGGTGGGAGTGTGCACACTGGCGGAGTGACGGTGGAAACAGGTGACTACAGCCCTACCTAAGCCCCCTGTGATTACACCTAAGCCAAGGGGGAAACGCCAGGGTCCTGCACCCACCGGCAGGGAAAGCCTCTGTTCGCCATTAGCAGAGAGGCCCTGCCCAGCATTCAGAACACCGGGAAGCTCCCAAAGAGCGGAATCCCCAGCAGGGCAGCAGCCCGCCAGCCGCTGCCAGGCCCACGGTCTCCGGCTGTGCCTGGGACAGTGCAAGAGGCACCCAAAGTTCCCATGGGCGTGCTTGGGGGCTGGGAGGAGCTCCAGTCCCCAGCTCTGTGGCCCAGGGGGAAACTCCAGGGCCCCGCACCTGCTGGCAGTGAAAGCCTCTGCTTGCCATTAGCAGAGAGGCTCCACCCAGCATTCAGAACATGAGGAAGCTCGCAAAGAGCGGAATCCCTGGCAGGGCACCAGCCCGCCAGCCACTGCTGGGTCCACGGACTCCGGCTATGCATGGGAAGGTGCAAGAGGCACCCAGAGTTCCCTGGGCGTGCTTGGGGGCTGGGTCGAGCTCCAGCACCTGGCTCCACGGCCCATGGGGAAACTCCAGGGTCCTGTACCACTGGCAAGGAAAGCCTCTGCTTGCCATTAGCAGAGAGGTCCCTCTCAGCATTCAGAACACCGAGAAGCTCCCAAAGAGCAGAATTCCCTGCAAGGCAGCAGCCTGCCAGGACCCACAGACTCCGGCAGTGTCCCAGATGGGGAAAGGGGCTCCCAGAGATTCCATGGGAGTGTTCTGGGGCTGAGAGGAGCTCTAGCAGAATGGCTACATGGCCCAGGGGGGAACTCCAGGTTCCCACAGCAGCCTCAGCGAAAGCCTCTGCATAGCACTAGTGGAGAGGCCCCAACAGGCAATCACAAGGCTGGAAGGCCCTGAGGCAAAAGTAGCACAGCCAGGTGAGCTAACCACAGACTGCAGAAGATACCCATAGCTCTGCTGGGACCTATAGTGGACAAGTGTGATCTTGCGGGCTCTGACAGTGACAGAGCTGCGATTATAGGTGATCTTGCTCCCGGCTGCTGGGAAAGCCCATAACACCGCTGCAGACCCCAAGGAGGGAGTGTGTCTAGGTGGGCTGCAACAGTAGGCACCAGCAGCCTGAGGCCCCCTTGCGATTGCCCCCACAACTGAAGAGGGACCCCACAGGACCACTGTGAATACGAGGAGGGGCCCAGGTCCAGTCAGTAACAGCTGACAGGATTCCTGGTCAGTGCAGACTAAACAGCTGCTCCCCCTACACACACACCAGTTGCAACAAATGGAAGCAGTAACTAAACTCTATCTCTATGCAGAGGCACAAATCCACACCAACAAGCAGTATGAAAAAATATATTAAATCTCCAGAAGAGAAGGAAAATGATAAGTACCCAGAAAACAATCCCAAAGACAATGAAATCTATAACCTAAATGATGATGATTTCAAAACAGCCATTATTAAAAAACTCAATGAGTTAAAAGAGAATTCAGATAGACAACTCAATGAGTTCATGTGCTATGTCACAAAAGAGCTTGATACTATAAAGAAGAACCAATTAGAAATACTGGAGATGAAGAACACAATGGAGGAGATTAAGAAAAATCTGGACTCTCTGAACAGTAGGGTTGATAATATGGAGGACAGAATTAGCAATTTGGAGGATAGGAATATAAAAATGCTGCAGACAGAGGAGGAGACAGAACTAAGACTAAAATGAAATGAAGAAACTCTCCGAGAATTATCCGACTCAATTAGGATACGCAACATAAGGATTATAGGTATACCAGAGGGAGAAGAGAAGGAGAAGGGGGCAGAAGGCCTGTTCAAAGAAATAATGGCTGAGAACTTTCCAAACTTGGGGTAAGAGATGGAACTTCATGTGACAGAAGCCAATAGATCTCCAAACTTTATCAATGTAAGAAGACCAACCCCAAGGCATATAGTAGTGAAGCTAGCAAAAGTCAACAACAAAGAGAAAATACTAAGGGCAGCCAGGCAGAAGGAAATAACCTACAAAGGAACCCCCATAAGGCAATCAGCAGATTTCTCAGCAGAAACTTCACAGGCTAGAAGAGATTGGAATGAAATATTCAAAACTCTGAAGGACAAAAACCTGCAGCCAAGAATATTCTACCCAGTAAAAATATCCTTCAAATACAATGGAGAAATAAAAACTTTCCCAGATAAACAAAAGTTAAGGGAGTTCATTGCCACAAGACCTCCTCTTCAAGAAATGCTCAGGAAGAACCTCATACCTGAAAAATCAAAAAAAGGAAAGGGGTTACAAAATCCAGAACAAAGGAGATAAGCAGGACAATAACAGAAAGTAGCAGCTCTCCATCAGAACAGGTTAGCAAAAGTTAAATAAAACATTAAAGATAAACAGAACGCAAACACCAACAATAAATATAACCTTGTCATTTTAACCACAAACTCACAACACAAAAAGGAAGAGGGAAAAAAAATCTGACAATAACAACCTAGAAGGGGAAGAGAAAAGGGATGGAACGTTTTAAGGAAATAAGAGGCTATCAGAAAAAGGACTATCTCATCTATGAGATGTGTTATACAATCCACCTGGTAACCACTAAACAAATAACAAGAATAAAGACACAAATTACAAATAAGAAGAAAGCCAATACAGAAATTTACCTACCTAAATTAGGAATCCAAAAATCATGGGACGAGAAACAAAGGGAATGCAAAAGAACTGGAAAACAAGTGATAAAATGGCAGCAGTAGGCCCCCACGTTTCAATAATCACTCTAAATGTAAATGGATTGAACTCTCCAATCAAAAAACACAGAGTGGCAGGATGGATCAAAGAACAAGATCCAACAATATGCTGCCTCCAGGAAACACACCTCACCCCAAAGACAAACACAGACTCAGAGTGAAGGGATGGAAGACAATACTCCAAGCTAATAATGAACAAAAGAAAGCAGGTGTTGCCATACTTATATCAGACAAAGTAGACTTCAAAGCAAAACAGATAAAGAAAGACAAAGAGGGGCAGTATATAATGATAAAAGGACACTCCACCAAGATGACATAACACTTATAAATATATACGCACCCAACACAGGAGCACCAAAATTTGTAAAGAAACTATTAACAAAACTAAAAGGAGACATCAACAACAATACAATAATAGTAGGGGACCTCAACACCCCAATGGATAGATCATCCAGACAGAAAATCAACAAGGAAATTATAGAATTAAATGAAAAATTAGATCAGATGGACTTAATAGACATATATAGAAAACTTCCTCCAAAAACAGCAGGTTACACATTCCTCTCAAGTGCGCATGAAACATTCTCAAGGATAGACCATATCTTGGGAAACAAAGCAAGTATCAATAAATTCAAGAGGGTTGAAATAATATCGAGCATCTTTTCAGATCATAATGCTATGAAACTAGAAATCAACTACAAGAATAAAGCTGGGAAGGGGACAAAAACATGGAGACTAAACAACATGCTACTGAACAAACTATGGATTATTGAAGAAATTAAAGAAGAAATAAAATATTATCTGGTGACAAATGAAAATGAAAACACGCCATACCAACTTATTTGGGACGCAGCAAAGGCAGTCCTAAGAGGGAAATTCATTGCAATACAGGCTCACCTCAATAAGCAAGAAAACTCTTACATAAAGAACCTCAAATGACACCTAACAGAATTAGAAAAAGAAGAACAAACAAAGCCCAAAGTCAGCAGAATGAGGAAAATAATAAAAATTAGAGCAGAAATAAACGATACTGAAACAAAAAAGACAGTAGAAAGGATCAATGAAACAAAGAGTTGGTTCTTCAAAAAAATTAACCAAATCGACTAACCATTAGCCAAACTCACTAAGAAAAAAAGAGAGAAGTCTCAAATAAATAAAATTAGAAATGAGACAGGAGAAATCACAACAGATACCGAAGAAATACAAAGGATCATAAAAGAATACTATGAAAAACTATGTGCCAACAAAGTGAACAACCTAGAAGAAATGGATAAATTCCTAGACTCTTACAACCTCCCCAAACTGAATCAGGAAGAAATAGAGAATCTGAATAGACCAATCACAAGTAAAGAAATAGAAACAATAATCAAAAACCTCCCCCAAAATAAGAGTCCAGGCCCAGACAGTTTCTCTGGAGAATTCTACCAAACATTCAAAGAACATTTAATACCTATCCTTCTCAAACTATTCCAGAAAATTGAGGAAGATGGAGCACTCCCTAACACATTCTATGAAGCCAACATAACCCTGATCCCCAAACCTGACAAGGACAACATAAAGAAGGAAAACTATAGGCCAATATCACTGATGAACATAGATGCAAAAATCCTCAACAAAATTTTGGCAAACTGAATACAGCAATACATCAAAAAGATTATACACCATGATCAAGTGGGATTTATACCAGGGACACAGGAATGATTCAACATCCACAAGTCAATCAACATAATTCACTACATTAACAAAATGAGAAACAAAAACCACATGATCATCTCAATAGATGCAGAGAAAGCATTTGACAAGATCCAACATCCATTTATGATAAAAACCCTCAATAAAATAGGTATAGAAGGAAAGTACCTCAACATAATAAAGGCCATGAATGACAAATCCACAGCCAACATCATACTCAATGGACAAAAACTGAAACCCATCCCTCTGAGAACAGGAACAAGACAAAGGTGCCCACTTTCACCACTCTTATTCAACATAGTACTGGAGGTGTTGGCCAGAGCAATTCGGCAGTAAAAGGAAATAGAAGGAATCCAAATAGGCAACGAAGAAGTAAAACTCTTGCTGTTTGCAGACTACATGATCTTATATACAGAAAACCCCAAAGAATCCATAGGAAAACTGTTAGAAACAATCAGCAGCTACAGCAAAGTTGCAGCGTATAAAATCAACATACATAAATCAGTAGCATTTCTATACGCTAACAATGAACTAACAGAAAAAGATCTCAAGAACTCAGTCCCATTCATGATCGCAACAAAAAGAATAAAATACCTTGGGATAAATTTAACCAAGGAAGTGAAAGATCTGTACAATGAAAACTACAAAACTTTTCTTGAAAGAAATTGATGACGACATAAAGAGATGGAAAGACATTCCATGCACATGGACTGGAAGAATAAACATAGTTAAAATGTCCATACTACCTAAAGCAATCTACAGATTCAATGCTATCCCAATCAGAATCCCAATGACATTCTTTACAGAAATTGAACAAAGAATCCTACAATTCATATGGGGCAACAAAAGACCGCGAATTGCTAAAGCAATCCTGAAAAAGAAGAACAAAGCCAGAGGCATCACAATCCCTGACTTCAAAGCATACTACAAAGCTATAGTAATCAAAACAGAATGGTACTGGTACAAAAACAGGTACACAGATCAATGGAACAGAATTGAAAGCCCAGAAATAAAACCACACATCTATGGACAGCTAATCTTCGACAAAGGAGCTGAGGGCATACAATGGAGAAAAGAAAGTCTCTTCAACAAACGGTGCTGGGAAAACTGGACAGCCACATGTAAAAGAATGAAAATTGACCATTCTTTTTCACCATTCACAAAAATAAACTCAAAATGTATCAAAGACCTAAAGATTAGGCCTGAAACAATAAGTCTTCTAGAAGAGAATATAGGCAGTACACTCTTTGACATCAGTTTCAAAGGAATCTTTTCGGACACCATAACCCCTCAGACGAGGGAAAAAATAGAAAGAATAAACAAATGGGACTTCATCAGACTAAAGAGCTTCTTCAAGGCAAGGGAAAACAGGATTGAAACAAAAAAACAGCCCACTAATTGGGAAAAACTATTTACAAGTTATTTATCTGACAAAGGGTTAATCTCCATAATACATAAAGAACTCACACAGCTCAACAACAAAAAATCAAACAACCCAATCAAAAAACGGGCAGGGGACATGAACAGACATTTCTCCAAAGAAGATATAAGGAAGGCAAATAGACACATGAAAAGGTGCTCATCATCACTAATCATCAGGGAAATGCTAATCAAAACTACACTAAGATATCACCTTACACCTGTTAGAATGGCAAAAATATCCAAAACCAAGAGTGACAAATGCTGGAGAAGCTGTGGAGAAAAAGGAACCCTCATACACTGTTGGTGGGAATGCAAACTGGTGCAGCCACTATGGAAAACACTATGGAGATTTCTCAAAAAGTTAAAAATAGAAATACCTTATGACCCAGCCATCCCACTACTGGGTATCTATCCTAAGAACCTGAAATCAGCAATTCCAAAAGTCCCATGCAACCCTATGTTCATCACAGCATTATTCACAATAGCCAAGACATGGAACCAAGCTAAGTGCCCAGCAACTGATGACTGGATAGAGAAGATATAGTATATATACACAATGGAATACTACTTAGCCATAAACAAGGACAAAATCGTCCCCTTCACAACAACATGGATGGACCTTGAGGGTATTATGTTGAGTGAAATAAGCCAGACAGAGAAAGACGAACTCTGTATGACTCCACTCATAGGTGGTAGTTAACATACAGCCAAAGAGAACTGATCGGTCGTTACCAGGGGAAAGGGGAGGTGGGGGGAGGGCACTAAGGGTGAAGTGGTGTACCTACAACATGACTAATAATAATGTACAACTGTAATTTCACAAAGTTGTTAACTATCATAATCTTAATAAGAAAAAAGAAGTCACCTTAACAAAGGCAAAAGGAGTAAGACAGGGCAGCAGATTGGAGAGGCAATATTAGCAGTTCAGGCTGCTAAAAGTACTAGAGAGACAGTAGTGAGCAAAGAGGCCAAAAAAGCAGCCAGGAGCTAGATCACGAACTTTGTATGCCATGTCAGGAAGTATAGACTTTATTCTGTAGGTGCAGAGGGATTTATTAGGGGGCAATTATCTCAATTATTATGGTTTAGGAAAAAGGGCTGATTAAATAAGTGGGTTCAGGAAGGCTGAGTAAAATAAGCTGCCTCGTTCATGAAAAAAGGTCTTAATTCAAGAGAAATGGGATGAGACTCCCACTTCTCTTGCTTTTCTCAATTCCGTCCTCAACAGCCATCAGTATAATATAAACTAACATCTTATATAACCTTATTTAATCTTGATGTAAGATAAAGACCTTTAAGTGGACATGGAAAATAATACTAAATTTAGAGGCACTCATTTAATTCAGAATAGTGTGTCATCAAACGTCACAGGCTCAATTGAACCAAAAGTGAAAAACATTAGAACATTCTGGGATGTGCCTAACAGATCATTAAAAAATAGTTTTCCAAACATGAACTCCTTCTTAGCTATTTTAATGTAAATCACAGAAAACAAAACTGTTGAAATTCATGATTTCACAATGCACAGTGTGAGTCATTGTCCCCAGAGCATTCTTTCTATAGAAATGGTATGTTAGCATATTTTCCTGTAATGTCAGTGTAATCCATTGATGTATATTTTATTTGTGGTTTTCAGGTAGTTCACTAGAAATCTGATTTTTTTTGATGCCTCTGTAACCAGGGTTGGTTATAAGCATACTCTGGAAAATTAGCTGATGCTTACATGTCGTTGAAGTCTGTGAAAGGTTGAAGTGAATCAGAATCTGAAAATAAATATAAATTAGACTTGAAAGACTTCTGTCTATGAAGAGAAATTCCAACCAAAAACACTAACAATAGTTGACAGCTTAATCTGAAACATATAGACAAGATGACTCACTTGATTTACTAGTTCTTTTTTTCTTTTGGTGAAAAAAGTATAAGTATGAATGGGCAGAATGTAAACGAAATTCTGAAAGACAACACTGGATCTTCACAGAGTCAGTATGCCCTCAAAATAGATCTCAGGGCCGGCCCCATGGCCAAGCGGTTGAGTTCGTGCACTCTGCTTTGGCAGCCCAGGGCTTCACCAGTTTGGATCCTGGGCGTGGACCTAGCACTGCTCATCAAGCCATGCTGAAGCAGTGTCCCACAGAGCAGAACCAGAAGGACCTACAACTAGAATATGCAACTATGTGCCGGGGGTCTTTGGGGAGAAGAAGGAAAGAAAAAAAAAAAAAAAAGACTGGCAACAGGTGTTAGCTCAGGGGCCAATCCTTAAAAAGAAAATAGTTAGATCTCCAATGGCAGAATTTGTGTCACTTTTACCCATCCTATTTTAACTGAGAAAGAAAAAAGAAAGCTAACAAAAATAGGGAATCAGGATTTACAGAGCGTATGAAAAAAACATATTTCCTATGCAATTTAAGTTCCACGAGAGAGAAATCCAAAATACTGATGTCAGAGTCATTCTAGTGACTTTCATTGCACCTTTATTATGCTCTATGCTATTCAAGATATTTGTTTACCACCATCATGACCGTAGAAAGTTTTTTGTTTTTTAATCAGCATCCTGACATAGCCTTTACTCACTGCCCTGTCCTTAGAAATCAATTTTGCGGTAAATGTTCCCTCCCCCCAAGGCCCTCCAAACATCAGGAAGCATGATCATTAAAGAGGTAGATTTAATCTGATCATCAACATGGATCCAATATCTATTGGCTCCATTGAATGGAAAGCAGGGGGAGGGAGAGAACATACTAGGCAACTTGAAATTAATGAGAATATATGGGTTACTTGACATCTTCATTTACCATTCTTTGGAAATGCAAATTATCTAAAAAGTTATTCTAAGCATTTTAACATCCAACTGTCCTAATTAACATACCTAAATGCCATTAAAAATGCAGAATAGGGTACAGCACCTCTCTAAAATTGTTCATAACTTAAAATAAGCACACGAATATAGTAAAATATGGTCAGGCACAGGCAACCACATGTCATTGTAGAAAGATGTCAATGGTAGAGGCTGACACTTTGGCATGAAGCTTAGCATTGTCATTTACTCATTGTATAACTTTAAGCACTTCACTTTTCCTCTCTGTGCCTCATTTTCCTCATGTGTAATATGGGAATAATACTTGTATCACAGTGAGGTTATAGAGAATAATGATAATGTAGACTAGCACAGCACTTGCTACATGGTGGATGCTTAATAAACATGAATGATCATCATTATCATTAACATTGCTAACTTTCAACATCTTGGAGTTGGAAGTGTTCAAATGACAGCTAACAAAAAGTGTAGGTAGACCTAATTATAAACAAACTATATACCCAAATTTCATCTAAGCAACCTTGGAGAGCTAACTTCAGATTTTTTGTATAGAAATAGTGTTACAGTTGACAAATAAGAACACAAATGTCTATTTAAAGACCAATATACTCAAAGGGTACTACTAGTAATATTCTAAAGCCAAATGGCCAATTATAAAGGAGTTTCAATGAGAAAATCAATTCAGAATTCTAAAGTGGTGTGCCAAGACCACATCTTCTCTATCTGCATTCTTGATATAAAAAAAGAAAATTGGGGCTCTTCCCAAACCCTCGAACTCTCATCCATAAAACAATGAGAATGAAGTTCTCCAAGCTCACAAGGTCTTGCCCCTAGCATGGAAAGGGAGTACTTGCAAGGTAAAAACTATCCAGAAAGAGTGTAAGGCATGTGAAGAAGCAGGAGAAGGGGCTCTGCTATAAGAAGCAGTATGGAAGCCACTCAGGATCAGGAAAAAGGGGTGGAAAAGCTTATGAGAAGGTCAAGGACTGGAGGAGGATCAATGAAGGGGGTGAAGTAAGAGCAGGAGAGAGTATTGTAAATATTCCCTCCCTGTCTTCCTTAGTAGGATCCTTGAGGTAATCAAGGGAGCGGCAAGTCAGAGGCTATGCAGGCAGGACACAAGAGCATGAGCATAACGGGTAATGACATGTACCTAGATGGTATGCATCCTTCCTTTATCCTATCCTTCCCTTTCTCCTTCTCTATCACTCCTATCTTACCACCACTAGTCCACATTTGGCACTGGGACAAAATGGGAGTGAAATTCCAATTTATTCTGATAAATTGGGAAAGAAAACCTCCATTTGTCCAGTCAGCTGCTTTCTGTCAAGAGAAAGCTTACAACATCTCTGCAGCCCTAGCCAACTTCTGAGGCTACGATGGAGAAGGTGGTTAAGAATATGAACAGTTTGATGGGGTGGATGAATTTAGACCACATAATTCTATTCTGTCTAATGTCTAATAAGGACATTGGTGGGTGAGGAAAAGTGAAACCTTAAGGTGAGAGACTAACTCAAAGAAGAGTTCAGAAACTATTTCATGATACTTGGTGAATTAAGTTGGAGATAGGCTTTGCCAACAGGAGATTTCTGCCATAACCAGAGCAACTATACGTCCTGGTTTAAACTTCTGATGCAGTGTAATTATAAATATTGCTCCCTTTTAAAGTGTCATGTTTTAAATAATAAATTCTATAATAATTTAGCCATAAACTATGAAGCACATTCCATCAACCTTAGAGAACTAAGGATATTTTAGAATTCATTATTTTATTTGCATTTTATCAAGAACAATCACCAAAGGCCTATTCTCTGGCCTTTGCCAACCGGAGCATGATCTGAGGGCAACTGCAGGAGGCAAAAGGGGATCTTTAAAACTAACCTCTGGACTCTTGTGAATACACAAACACATATAAACACACAAGTGCTTAGATACAGTGTCTGCAGACCCAGAATTACATCTTGTTACAGAATTTGCAGATGCCCAGAAAGCATAAGCAAGTAAATTTCTGGAAGGAGACCTCATGTATGACATTTGTCAGTGGACTATTTAGGATCTCTGCTATTTTATAAAGTGCAGCTGGAGGACAATATTCTTGTACCTGCGGAGAACAGACACTGAAATTAATGCTCATGATTGGATTAACCCTGGGAGCTCTAGTGAGGCCCAACAGGAGCTGAGTAACCGTGGGAAAAGAGTAGATGAGAATATGTCAGGAGAAGGTAGAGTCACCCGATCTCTTGGGGTGAAGCCTCAGTGATTACAAAAAGTCCAAGAGAGGCAGCACATATGTTACAACATGGGGATATCAGATGGAGAATTCTGATTCTGAACCTGCAGGTCATGCCACTGGCATCAGGACACAGAAAATTGCAGAAGGACTGAATTCCTTGAGCAAGGTAGGGATGCGGAGTTCTCTTACCAGTGGAGTAGCAAATGATAACCCCTCTCAATGGAAGAACGGAAAATCTGCCCTCAAATCAACTGCAGTTTGAGGAACTGGACATGCCAGAAAAGAACCACATATGTTACTTGTTCCGTCTTGATGTGGTGATTACAGTGGTAACACCAGGCTCCCTCTGCCTGCTGGTAATTGGAGGCCAAAGCTAGCCATCTATGTGTGAGGCCTCAAAAGTTCCTCTCGGAGAGAGAATGAAAAGAGTTGTAGATATCCTTTCACCTGTTTTTTTCTGAAGCAGAAATATACTAGCTTTTACTTATTTTCTTCAGGAAGGGCATCCATGAAAATAGCAACATAGAAGAGGATCTTCTATAAAACTACTAAAAGCAGAGAAATACTTTTAGCATAATTAATAACACTTAGAGGGATGAGCCAAAGAGACAAGCAGTCTTGGCAGTATAAAAGGTGTGACTCTGTCATAATCAATTGCTTCACGAATTCCTTCATTCATTCAATATTTACTGAATGCCTACAAGTTACCAAACACTGCTCTAGGAGGCAAGGAAACATCTAAGAACAAAACAGACCAAAACCTGTGATCTCAGTGAGCTTATATTCTAGAGCTAGGACTTTACATTCTAATGTTTGATGTTAAGACTAGATGCATGAAGATGGGTTTTTTTAATTGCCTTTATCTATAGAATGGACCGAAGATCTCAATCCCATCCAAGGAAATTAGCGACTGGCAACCTGGAGCCAAAGGCCATAGAGAGAAGACAAAATAGGCAGGAGACAAGGAGCAGAGAGTTTTAAGAGACAAAGAGGTCTGTTGGGGAGAGAGTTAATTAGAGGTTCCACAAATAAGAAAGGGCAATGCCTGTATAACGCAGACCAAAGGCCTCTGGTGCCGACTGAGTTGCTGAAGGGACAAGCCCAGAAGAGTAGAGGTGCCTCATCCAAGATGGTTTCTGTGTGGACTGCCACAGGCTTCTCACACTCCGAGTAAAGAACTCACTTCTGGATTTACTGCTGTGACTGACCAGGCTAGAAAAGGTCTGCTCATCCTTACATCTGATTTTGGCTTTTTTTCTTTTTTGAGGGTGAATGCGTTTTGTTTGTTTTATTTTCAGAAATAGACTATACTGCCCCAGCCTTCCAATGTTAAGGGCACATTAGGTGAGTTATTTACATGACTATTTACATTATTTATATGGCTTATTGACATTTTAAAAAGAATAGTAAGAGAATGAACTGTGGATTTTTCTAGGTTTTTTGCACAGTGGTTTTCGAATATATCATACATAACAGCATTTTACCCAAAAGACGAAGATGTAAAAGTTCTAGTTCTAGTTCCCTAACTAGAACTAGAGCAGGGGGACGGAGTCTTGCCTGCCCTCTTATGATAGTGGCATGTGAGGGGGCTTCATTAAACCCCTAGAGATGCACCAAACACAGTTGGAAAACCCTGACCTGTGTAAAGGCAGGGTGCACTGCCTCCTATCCACACAATCTGATGGCATTGCCCTATACTGGTGAAAAAGGATGTGGCAGAAGGTATAAGCCATTTCAGTGTAAACAAAGAGAATCCTGATTAAAAGATTTCCCATGGAATAACTAGCTGTTGGAATACAAGAACTGGCAATATCCATGGATAATAGAGTGACAACCAGGGCCTGTACTGACCACAAGGATGAATTACCAGAGGAGAACCATGGTGAGGTGAAAACAAAAAACAAATATAAAAGAATTATGACTAAGGGTATTGTGAACAGGCTGATTATTCTCACCACCAATTAAATTACATTCATACATACTTTCTCAATTCATCCAAGAAGGATTTCTGAAGTACTTACCATGTGCCAGGCATGTTGCTAGGTATCAAGAACAGAGAGAAAAATGATACACAGTCATCACTGTGAAAATGCTCAGTCTTCTGTAGGAGACAAACATGCAGGTATGGCGATATAAGGAGAATCTTATTTAAATACATATATAAAGTACTTAGTATAGTGCCTGGCATACGGTAAACTAACTATAACTGTTAGCTATTATTAACAGCTTAATCTTCTGTTCCCATTCACTGGCTCTCAAAAAAAGATGAATTTTTCAAGGACTGAATACTTTGACAAGCAACCTAAGGTCAGGGAAGAGGCACCCAGGGGCACAAGCTTTAGAAACAATAGAGGCTTTTGCTCTGATAAGTAGTTTATGCAAGTTGAAGGTGACAGCTAACTTGTTTGGGGTGATGAAGGGTACATTTTAGAAGATACATGGAAGAGCTGATATTTTGTAGTACGTGATGCTAATCCTCTTTCCTGTCTACTCAGGAAATCTTCAGTAAAACCTAAATTGCAGTGTGTGTATGTGTGCGTGTGTGTCTCTGGTGCTAATGTCCTGCTTAAGGTTGGCCCTGGTGGAGGAAAGAAGCTTCTGGAGGAGAGAGTGAATAGAGGAGGAACTGATCACAACAAGGTCCATAAACAAAAGAAGACAAAACAAAGCAAAAGCATACCATTACAAGTGGAAGATAAAGGAAAGATGAAGGTACAATGGGAACAGAAAAAGGGAGGCTAGTCAGCTCTACACTGCGAAGTCAGGAAAGGATGTACAAAATAGGTGGTATTTGAGCTGAGTCATAAAGAATGGGTAGTTCACCAGGGAAGACGGTGGAGTGGGAGTGAGGTGTCAGGGATTAATAATATGTGGAGAAGTATGTAGACTGTAGCATGCCAATTCTGATAAGTAAAAGTTCAATTCAGCTGGAAAAGAAGATGCAGAGGGAGAAAGAGAGAACTCCAACAATGAACTAACTTTTCTCGAATTTTCTTTCTTTTGTTTTTCTTGGGTTTCAAAAGAGGGTAGTGCATATAAATTGACTTCATACTCCAGTGTCTTTTAAAAGGAGTCTGTAGTTTGTGCACTTTTATGCTGTTCTAGGTTCTAACAACCTACCTACAGATTCTGATCTCCTCATTCCCTACACTAACCAGCAGAATGTTACTTGATTTCCTAAATCTATTTCATAAAATCAATGAATCTTGGATCTAAGAAAAAGTCTCCTCATCCCTGCTTTCAAGCAGAAAAATGGGAAATTTTCTAGAACTTCAATGAATTGCTTTTTGAGTAAGACATTCCTGTGATTAACAATTTGCATTGCTATGGTTTTCTTTTTTGTACTTACTTAGTAGCTTAGTCATTTCTCTTATCTATCCCTGTTGAAGGAGACCAAATTATCTTCTGTATCATATTCATATATTTAAAATGATCCTAATTTTAATTTCCAAAAGCTGAATAATTTTTTAACCACTTTTCATATATACAACTTTCAGTTATTTAATCTTTTCTCTGCTTTTGTAATTTCATGAATAAGCCTGTCCTATCTCGTTCCAGCTTTAGGGATTGTCATTTCTCAAGAAGATTTCCCTGTGAAATCCAGACCTCATTTGTGCTTCCTTTCTTAATTGCATAATTTCATATGAATTATATCCTATGCAGTGCCGATATAAATACTTTAGTCTTATCTCCCTCACTTGCTGAACGTTTCACAAGGGTAAGAACTAGGCTTTATATTTTTATATGAAGTGCCACTCCTTCCTGTCTTCTTCTCTCTTGGATTCTGGGATATCATAACCTCCTCTAACAAATAAGAGGAGAAAAACAATATAATTATATCAATAAACACCTTAATGGTGTTTGATAATATTCAGCATCCATTGTAAATAAAACTCTAACATAGGGATAACAGGATTCATCTTAAAGACTATTTACTAAAATTCAACACCAAATATAGTAAAACCAAATATAGTAAAATATAGTAAACACCAAATATAGTAAAACATTGAAGCCATTTCCATTCAAATAAAGAAATTTAGGGACTTTTGCTTCACCCCTATTGTTTCATAACTGCCTTTGAAGTTCTAGCTAATGATACAAGACTCCCAAATTACATGACTGATAAAAATATTAGGAAGAAAAGAGAAAAAAAGTCTTTATTTCAAATTTAAGAAACAAGTAGAATTGATAATTCAATATGGTAGTCTGATTCAAATAAACATACAAAAAAAGCCAGCATTTCACTAAAGCAATAATAACCAATCATTAGTGGATGTGGAAAAAATTCCTATTCACAATAGCAACATAAACTATAAAATATGTAAAAATAAAGTCATGATAAAGATATCTTCATAAACAAAACTTTAAAATCATGTAAAAGACATTAAAGAACTGAAAAATAAAGTTACAATGTTAGTATTTTGTGGTGACTATTGTAAAGTGGTAAATGAATTTAAAATTCCTATGATGAATAAAGCCAAAAATGTTTGCAAAAAAAGAATACTGAAAGAGTACTTTCCTCATCAGATATTTTAACAGTCTATTAAAGATGCCATAATCAACATGGCATTATATGGCTTCTAGAATAGACAAAATATCAGTAAAAAAGAATACATAATATGCACCTAGAGGATGGAATATATGACAAAATTTGTATTTCAAATCAGTAAGAAAGGGTATTTTCTTAAATGGCACTGATAGTTACCACCTATGTGGAAAAAAATAAAGTTAAACTCATATCGCACTATATACAAAACAAAATTATATTAAAAAAATCTAAATGTCAAAAAATAAAATAGGGCCTGGCCCAGTGGCACAGCAGTTAAGTTTGCATGTTCTGCTTCAGTGGCCTGGGATTCACCTGTTTGGATCCTGGGTGTGGACATGGCACTGCTTGTCAAGCCATGCTATGGCGGATGTCCGACATATAAAATAGATGAAGATGGGCACAGATATTAGCTCAGGGCCAGTCTTCCTCAACAAAAAGAGGAGGATTAGTGGTGGATGTTAGCTCAGGGCTAATCTTCCTCAAAAATAAAAAATAAAATAATAAAATAAATTAATAAAATAACCGCATTAGAAAATAGAATATTTTAAGAACTCTGAGGTAAAGAATATTTCTTATGCAATACAGGATATCCAGAAACTTAAAGAGTTTATAAAATTTCACTTTGCTTTCCACATATATTTCATATAGTTTTTCAGAATTAGTTCTATAATCAAATGGATTTTATTTCTATTTTTGCACTATATTGTAAAATATTTCAGTTGATTTTTGTAAAATTAAATCTGCATAGGCAGCAAGATTTTCTTTTTCAGCTCATCTATTGAGTTTGATAGGATTTTGATTTATTTTTTTTTTTTTAGTTCCAGAATCCTTTTGGATGCTCTTCTTAAGTGTTCTTCAATCTTCTTGAGAGCACTTCTTCCTCCTGATAAATTTCTCTTCCAGTTCTTTCATTATCTCTAATTCAACGCTAGCCTACTCTTCTAGTTGTCTAATTGTTTTTCCTCATGTAGAGTATTCTCAAATAAATTGTGAATATCCTTTCCCTCTCTTACCTAGATGCTTCTTTAGCAAACATATTTGTTAGATACTGTTTCTCAAGCAGCGGAAAACATACTCTGGAAGTCCAAGCCGCGGCCATTCTAGGTTTTGTCGTCAGCACTTTGTGGAAGTTGTTGAAGGCATCCATTATAACCTCGGTCGTGGTACTATTCAACATACTAAAGCAGCTTTCCTCCAGTTCTTCTGAGGTCACTAGGATTAGCAGGCCCCTCCAAAAATGAGAAGTAGCAAGATTTCTTCACCTGTATTAGTGAAGGTAACATTAGCTGCTATAAAAATTTAATGGTTTAAGACAACAGTTTATTTTGTGCTCCTGCAGCAGTCCAATGTAATTGTTTCTTGTTGGTGGACAGCCTTCCTCCAGGTTGTAACGCATAGACCCATATTCCTTCGATCTTGTCTCTGACGTTCGCTATGTCCTCAGAGGCTTCTACAACCAGTCAGCAGACAGGGAAAGACAGCATGGAGAAGTCACATTTGCTTCCTAACAGCCTTCACCTAGAAATGACACACATCATTTTCTTCCATAGTACATTTATGAAAACTAGACACAAAGCCCCACTTAGATCAAGGGAAACTGGGAAATGTTGTCTGGCTGAGTAGCTGCTTCTTGGCAACAATTCTCTATAATTTATGGGGAGCTCACATTTCAGTGGTCTACTAGACGTCTGTGTCATATTCTTCTAGCCCTCAGAGAGAGTCTAGGCTTCTCACCTGCCCCTGGTCCTAAGTCGCTCACAATATAATAAGGCAAGAAGCTTACTTTTGATTCAGGAAGTGACAAAAAATGCAAGAAGTCACTTTATGACAAGGCCAGTGAGGAAGGGAAATCTTACAGTATTTAGAAAAGTATAAAGACCATAAAAGCTAAGAGTTAGATGAGAAAGCCACAGATAAGAATGTTTCAGAAATTAAAATAAAAATAGCATAGTATTTTGGGGAGTTTTTTTTTTTAAGAAAAAAGATAAGGAATTTTAAAAGCATCTCATTATTATCTAAGAACTGGAACAATAATATGGTGGCTTGTAGACGAACATTAAGGAAGATAGAGATTGAGACACAAAATATATAGCCATTCCATATGAGAGAATCATAAAACTCTTTGTTTTAATATTATTTAATTCAGTTAGGAGCAACCTAGACATACCAAATCAAATACACTCAAGTATCCAGCAGTTAGTGAGTTTTTAATATATTCTCACTTCTATAGCAATTATCTGTAATTTCTTTATGCTGCTTGGGGATTTCATTTTAAGGAAGCTATGTAGTAAAATAAGCCCCTACCTACAATTTATAGACGTATTGTAAACTTTAAAAGTTTTCATCAGTGTGTCAAGCATTTACGAAATTTAGCACAATTGTATTTCCCTTCACCCAATTTGTTTAATTCATGAATTTTGAGTCTTGGAGAAAAACTTGTGAGAGATTAAGGAAGAAAATATGCAAGGGATGTTTTAGGGTTTTTGATTAACCTAACTAATTATTATATACAGTATTTAAATCCTATCAATTAGGACCTGTTTAAACTTTTCCCATGCATCTTTAAAGCACTCTGTCAATACAGGCGTTCGCTCAGAGAACTGATGATTTCATATGGTAACTGAAAAGTCTCTATGATAGCTTTAAAGAAAAAGAAAAAAGAGAATATCCTTGCAAAGGAATGATCTTTCTTATTCATGTCAAATGATGAAAAGCTTACAGTCAACAAATAAGAGACCTCACAGGGACCCCACACAGCATTTATCACAACCTCACTCCCCAGACTCAGACTCACTTCAAAACCTTCAAACTCAAAGAAATCCAGCATGGGGAGTTTGCCAACTCTGCTTGCCAACTTGGCAGAGCCCTAAAAGTTTGAATGGGCTTCTCGATGTATAAGATAAAAGCAGACATTTGGAGCTGTGAAGCCTCCCCGGGCACAATTAGACCTAAGGTAAAATTCCATCAGCTACTGCCATTTGCACATGATGTCAGGTATGTAAATGGTACAACAACTTAGGGCTCTGGCTACATGAATAGTTTTGCTATGAAATCAAGACAGAAAAAAATCTTAAACGTGAAGTAAGAAAGTTTTTTTCCCCTCAAAGATGATCTGTTTCAGCGTTGACCTTTCACCTCGGGCTACTATATAAGTGAGGCATCGTAGGACAAACTCGGTCTCAGACAAGCGCAACTCCTCTAAAGTCAAGTACATGTATGCTCACAAGAGAGACACAAACAGACTCAAGTTACTGGAATTCCTCCCTGCCTCCTGCTTTATCTACTAGCAAACATCACTTCTGAGCTATTTCCTAGCTTCTGGCCAGCAAGGCCTCTGTTCATTTCCAAATGAGTAAAGCAATTAGAATTCTTGATTGACTTTAATTTTCCCTCCCTCTACTTTTCTCTAACCAGTGTCTCTAACCAGTGTCAGTCTAACATGGTGCTAATGCCTCCTACACTCTATGGATTTCCCCACCCCAGTCTTCACCCAGCTCTGTTATTATCTACACACCGTACCTTCTCATTCCCTGACAGTGGGAACTCCCTGACTCTAAGAATGCAATGTCCACTCTTGTCAAATGAGAGATGCAGAATGCTTCCTCATGGACTGGGAAACAAAGGACAACTCACTTGTTACTTGATTTCTACAAATCACTCTCAAGGTTCCTCCTGCATTTAATTTTTCTTCAAATATATCCTCCCTTGGAAAAGAAAATATGCCTGTATCATAGAATATCATAGGTTACAGGCCTTCACACATAACCCTCCCTCTGCCCATGTATTTTAAATTCATTTTTGCCTCTTCAATCTATCCTACTCCTGACCTCCCTAGGAATTCCTGCCAACTAGAACAGACTTTCTGTATCTCTCTGTCTCATTAACCCTCTATCTCATTTCATATCCAACTGAAATCCTCATTTTTCCCCCTCCAAACTGTATACCTTAAATAATAAATAGGTTGAAAGAAATTCACTCTTTATTGAATTGTGTAATACAGTGCTATGGAGCAACTCAGGGTAGAGGTGCCACGGAAAGCTCTGTATAGAATGAAATTTTATTGTGCCTCATAATTGTTAAAGTATTGTGCCCTTTAACACAGAGGAGATGATTAAATCAAACATGCAACAATATATACAGCTTTTTTTTCAATGTCAGCAACTTTGTATAAATTATGTGTAGATTCTTATACTGTAAAATCTGAAAATTAGTTGGAGAGCCATTGGAATTGTGCTTTTTCATAAACCAAACTCAACAGATATCATGTTTAAATATTCCAAATGTGTTTTGAAGTTAAGTTATATGAGGTGAAATATCTTTCAGATTATTTCAGATTATCATGAATGAAGGCATCTAAAGCCATCTTCCACATAAAAAATACAGAAAGACCATAGATATTAGCTGGACTGTGAATAGTCTTTTTTCCAAAAGAGTATATATATTGTCTTTTATCTTTTGGAAAAATACACATATATATATATATAATATATACATACTGTATACATACATATACACAATAAAATTTCAATTTTTCTTACTCAAAAAATAACCTTAACCTTAACTTTCACTCTTGTCAACTCTTGCCTTCATCACTATTCAAACCATTTTCCTTAATAACCAAATGCGTCAGCTCTTAGGAAAAGGAGTTCACTAAACAAACAGTTAAGACCTGGCATTCTTTCATTCTTTCTTGCCAAACCTCTTGAAGGATGGTGTGGAATAGAGCAATCACATAGGTAATCTTAAATTATCTTCTGACTTACAGAAAAACGTTTACCAACTTGCAGTTCTGGAACTGGCCCCACAAAGTCTTACCATACCATCTACTCCCTACATCTACCTTTTCCCAGTACTTATCATGTAACATCAGGTTATTAAAAGCTCATCTCTCTAGCTTCAGAGTTTCTCTATGAAACTCATATAAAAATAACGCACAATAAGTAGAACAGAGTTTTTAAAAAATGAGTTCCACATCGTGAACAAACTTCTGTTTGAAAGGACTTTATATATTAAATAGGGAAACCACGCAGTTCTTTGTGCCCTCCTGAAAATAAAAACTCTGATACAGACTGAAGAGTCAGAAGAAGATAAAGAGATGATTCCATTTTTACATCTCTTCTCCTTCTTCATCGTCTCCCACAAACACAATCCAATTATGAGTTCTCCTGAGACAGGATAAAACTTGCTCCAAAGTCATTACATCATTCCAACATTTCCATCATAATCTTGTATGTGATCCAAATTATTCCCATTTAATGGCACTAAAAAATTCAGACAGAGGCTAATTAAAAACTGGCAACTTTTCCACCTCAAATTCCTTACAGAAAGAAGGTAAAGACACAAAAATAAGTAAACAAATGTTCTCTTTTTGGTTTGGTGATCTGTGAGATAAGCATCTAAATTTTCACGTGTTTCTCTCTTTATTAATTACAAAATATTTATATTTGTATTCATCAAGGAATTACACAATATATTCTGAACACCCAAGAGACATTTTTCCTTTCAATTTGGTTTTCTATTGACATTAAGCTTAGAGCTAAAGAGAAACTGCTTTTAAGCTGACCGCATGTCCTGTTGAAATGCAATCCTTGAGCAAGTTCAAAAGGCTGCCGTAAATCTTGAAGAGTTAAGCACCACTGCTCAGATACTAGAAAGCATAAGACTTCTCAGGGAATCAATCTGTACCCTAAAATAATCTCAAATAATTTTTAAATTAAAATGGATTTTTCCTTACATTTCTAAATAACTGTTTTGCCAGTAAAGATTTTTAAAAGGGAATTTAAATATATCAGGTTGAAGTAAAATTTACAGTGTTAATGTCTGAACATCTAAACATAATTCTGTTATATTTACTCTGTTTTATTAGAGCATATAGATTAAAATATGTATAAATACATAATTGGTAGAAGTTCTGAACAAGAATCTAACTTATTGTAGAACCTTAAAAACAACACCTTAATATTAAGTAGTGCTAACAGCCAATATTTGTTTAGTACTTATCATGTGCCAGAGACTATTCTAAGCATTTAGCTTGTACAAACTCATTTAATACTCACATAAATCTGAGAGGTACTAAGTATATTTGGCCTCATTATAAATGAGGAACTGAGGGGGCTGGCCTGATGGCGTAGTGGTGAAGTTCGCACGCTCTGCTTCAGCGGCCTGGGGTTCATGGGTTCAGATCCCAGGCATGGACCTATGCATCACTCATCAAGCCATGCTGTGGCGGCATTCCACATACAACACAGAGGAAGATTGGCACAAATGTTAGTTCAGCGACAATCTTCCTCAAGCAAAAAAGAAGAAGATTGGCAACAGATGTTAGCTCAGGGCCAATCTTCCTCACACACACAAAAAACAGAAAGAAAAAAGAAATGAGGAACTGAGACAAAGAGAAGTTAAATAACTGTCCAATATCTAACAGGTCATAAGAAATGAAGCCTGGAAGCATACATAGGCAGTCTGGGCTCAGAACTCACTCTTTTAAACACTCCATAATAGACGCAGAATAACTATTGTTCATTATATAATTTTATTTTATTTACTTACTTTTTTTTTTTTTGCTAAGGAAGATTAGCCCTGAGATAACATCTGTGCCAATCTTCCTCCACTTTATATGTGGGTCACCACCATAGCATGGGTGATGAGTGGTGTAGGTCTGCACCTGGGATCCAGACCCACAAGCCCAGGCCACCAAAGTGGAGTGTGCCGAACTTGATCACTACATCACAGGACTGGCCCCTATATAATTATTCTTTTATAGACACTTAGCCTCTAACATATTGTAAGTTTCTAAGGGGCAGGAATCCCATTTTATTCATCTTTGTTTGTGCAGGCACTAGAAAATGTTCAATATACAATTATTTAATAAAAGACATTATAATTTGTTCCCTGCCCTGCTAAATAATTTTGGATACACAATATAGTTAGTGATTTTATTGTTCTAATTTTAAATTTTTAAATGTATGTAATAAATAAACAACACAATAACTTTAATGAAAACCAAAATAAAAGGGACAAAAAAAAATAGTTACAAAAATTCCACTATCCTAACAGATCAAGTGTCTTTTATTTTTCCATATTCACTTATGGTCCTTTTCATTTGTATAGTTTGTTTTATAGTGTTGAAATCACAATGTACAGTGAATAGTTTCATATTCTGCTATTTTCTTTATCATTAGAGACAGGATTTTCCACAGTCTGAAAATGATAAATTTGAATGGTTGCATATAATTCCATTGAGTGGAAGCATATCAACCTATTTAACTAATCAACTATGTTGGACGTTTAGGTTGTTTCCATTTTGTAGTCTTAAATATAATGCTTTAAGAAAAAAATGGATTTATGCATGGCTAGATGGCTACGTGGACAGAGACGTGACAGAACAAGTATAGTAATATATCAATGGTAGATCTGGGTGGTGGACATATGGGAGCTCACTGAGAAATTCTTTCAACTTTTCTATGTGTTTGAAAATTACCATAATAAAATGTTGAAAAAATAATGCCTTAAGGAATAAATATATTTATGTAATAAAATATCAGCTTCATGGGACAGGGATTTTTGTCTGATTTATTTATAGGTATACTGTTAGTGCCTAGAATAGTACCTGGAACATAGAGGTGAATGTTTCATAATATTTTGTTGAAAGTGAACAATTTGAATATTATAGTATGCAAATTATCCCTCTCCCTGGGTTTATTGTTGTCACTTGTTAGTAAGTTGTTTCGTTTTCTAGTGGCCTTTCTAAATGATTTGTGTAAAGACTACATTCTTCATCATGTATGGCCACTGAGGTCTCTGCTTTGTTAGCTAGTGATTTGATAGAAATTTTCTTAAATACTTGGAGCCATAAAAAAAAAAAAAAAAGAAAGAAGGTGCCGGCCCTGTGACCTCATGGTTAAGTTTGTGCACTCTGCTTCAGCAGCCCAGGATTTCACTTGTTCACATCCTGGGTGCGGACCTAGCACTGCTCAGCAAGCCATGCTGTGGTGGCGTCCCGCATAGCACAACTAGAAGGACCTACAACTAGCATATACAACTATCTACTGGGGGCCTCTGGGGAGAAGAAGAAGAAAAAGAAAAAAAGAAGACTGGCAACAGATATTAGCTCAGGTGCTAATCTTTAATAATAAGAAAAAAGAAGAAGAAGAAAAGAAAGAAAAGAAAAAGTACTCTCCCATCTTTGCAAACTGGCACATGTTGGGGTACTTCTTCAACATTTATTCAGGCTACTTAACAACTCTGCCTTAGCCTTCACTTCCTTCTTTCACTGAACCTAAAATTGAGCCAGAGGTGAAACCATAGCATCTTCTCAGGGCTTTTCTGAGCATATGTCCATCCCTGGGCGTGTGCATGGCCTTCTAAATTCTCCGGCATACGGAGGGGCCTTTCAAAGCATTTGTTCCCCTACGTATTTCCTTCCTCAGCCTCTTCCTGCCCAGGTTTTTTGGTCTGTCTGATGCTTGCATGATCTCTTATCCCTTGTCTTAGGTGGCTGCAGCAAGTATATCTGCCTTCAAATACTTCCAACAAATGCTCTTTGGGGGCTGCCAAAGCCCTGGGAAAGCTCTGAAGTAGGTGAAACAAAGACAAGGCCTTCAGCTGATCCATTAGGGAGGCAACAAACAGGTCAATGCACACAACCATAATTCTTTAAGAACAAGATCTATATTGCTCCCTCTAGCATCAGCAGCTAGACCAGGAACATGGGCCGCTATCTTCATGGCCACTTCTTTGCTGGGGAGTGGGCGATGCTAGGGAGACAAGTTAAAATGCAACAATGCTCTCTCACCAAATTTCAGATATTTCATTTTCTTTAAGTTTCCTCTGGTTGTTGTAAGTTTTTGTTAGATTTGAGAGATCTGAAAAATTTGATTCTGACAGTTTTTGTCAGCTTAATCACTGCTTTACTGGAGGGATGGAGTTTTGAAGTTCCCTACTCTGCCATGTTTGGCAATGTCCCTCACAGGAAAAGTTTTTATTAGCAATTCAATTTCTTCACTTGTCATAGGACTATTCAGCCTTTATATTTCTTCTTGAGTCAGCTTTGGTAATTTATATATTTCCAGGAATTTGTTCAGTTCATCTCAGTTGACTAATATTTTGTCATAGGTTGTTCATAACATTCCCTTTTAATCCTTTTAATTTCTTTAGGGTTAGTAGGGATGTCCCTTCTTTCATTCTTGATATTGAGAATTGGTATCTTCTATTTTTGTTGATTTGTCTCGATGTGGTCTATATTGGAAAATGATCTGTGTTGCTTGAGAAGAATGTATATTCTGCAGTCATCGGATGAAGCATTTTTCATATATATACACGAGTTAGGTTGAGTTGGTTAATAGCATTGTTCCAATTTTCTACATCCCTGCTGATTTTATGTCTACTTGTTCATTCAATCATTGAGAGTAGAACATGGGAATACCCAATTATTGTTGAATATATTATTTCTCCTTTCAATTATGTCAGTTTTTCCTTGATGTATTTTAAGGCTTTGTTATTACATGTGTACACATTTATAATTGTTATATCTTCCTGATATATTGACCCTTTCAGCAATGATAAATTGTCTTTATCTTTAGTAATATTTGTCTTAAAAACTATTTTGTCTGACAGTAATATAGCCACCCCAACTCTCTTATGGTTACTGTTTGCATGGTCTATCTTTCTCCATCCTTTTGCTTTCAACATATTTGTATCTTTGAATGTAACTTATATCTCTTGGAGAAAACGTAGAGTTGGATCTTGCTATTTTTATGAAATCTGATCATTTCTGCTTTTGAGTGGAGCATTTAGAATGTTCATATTTAACTGAATTATTATATGATTGGATTTACATACGGAATTTGCCTATTTTTCTCTACATGCTTCCTGTATTTTCCCTTTTCTTCTTGTATTACCTTCTTTTGTATTAAATAAACATCTTTGGTTTACTGTTTTAGTTTTGCTATTGATTTTTAATCTTTTTTTTTTTTTTTAAGTCATTTTCCTCTTGGTTACTCTAGGGATTACAACATGAGTCTTAATTTATCACAACCTACTTCAGATCAATATTAACTCAATTTTGGTAAAATATATAAAATTTGCTCTAAGAAATCTTCATTCCATACACTCTTGTTTGTACTATTGTTGTGATATATAGTCCATTTATGTATGTTATAAACTTGAAAATCTTATATCTTTTAAAGAATAGAGGAAATAAAAATATATTTATAGAATATTTTATATTAACCCATGTATTTACCATTTCTAATGCTTTTCATTTTTTTGTGGTTTCACATTACCATCTGGTGTAGTTTTCCTTCAGCCTGAAGGACTTTATTATTTCTAAGTATTTCTTATAAGAATGTTCTGGAGTCTTTGTTTATCTGGGAACGCTTTTATTTCGGCTTTATTTCACCTTCATATTTTAAGGAGTTTTTGTAGGTACTGGATCCTTGGCTAGAAGGGGTTTTCTGGTTTTGTTTTTTTTTCTTTTGGCACTTTGAATATGTTATTCCACTATCTTCTGGCCTCCATTGTATCAGAAGATAAGTTAATCATTAATCATATTGATGGTCCCTTGTACATGATGACTTATTTTTCTCTTGCTGCTTTCCTGATTTTCTCTTTGTCTTTCCTTTCAGTAGTTTTTCTGTTGTGTGGATCTCTTTGTACTTATCTTATTAATGATTCTTGGAGTTTCCCAGATGTGTTTTCCTAGATTAGTGTTTCTCATCAAATTTGAGATCCTGGCCATCATTTTTTCAAATATTGATTCTTTCCTTTTTTCTATTCTCTTTCTGGGACTCCCATTACACATATGTTGGTATGCTTATTCTTGTCCCACAGCTCTGTGAGGCTCTGTTCATTTTTCTTCAATCTTTTTTCTCCCTGTTCTTCAGATTAGATAATTTCAGTTGATCTATCTTCAGGTTCACTCATTCTTTCTTCTGACATATTTAACCTGCTATTAGTCTGTCTCGGGGCTTTTCATTTTAGTTATTGAACTCTTTAAATCCAGAATGTTATAATTTCTGTCTCATTATTGAGAAGCTCTGTTTGTTGATTCATTGCTGTCATACTTTCCCTTAATTATTCAAACATGATCTCTATAGCTCCTTGAATATACTTATAGCTCTTCTGAACTCTTGGTCTGCTAAATTGAACACCTGGGGAAACTCAGTGAGTTTCTCTTAACTGCTTTTTTTTGTGGTAAAATGTAGATAAATAATTACCATTTTAACTGTTTATAAGTGCACAGTTCAGTGTCATTAAGTATATTCATATTGTTATGCAATCATCACCACCATCAATCTTCAGACCTTTTTTATCTTCCCAAACTGAAACTTTGTACCCATTAAACAATAACTCCCCATCCCTCTGCACCCTAGCAACCACCATTCTGCTTTTCGACTGCTTTTTTTCCTTCTTATCAGTCACAGGTTCCTGTTTCTTCGCATGTTCTTTTTTTTTGAAAACTGGACATTTTGGATAATATATTGTAGCAACTCTGGAATCTGATTATTTTCCCTCTGAAGGTCACTGTTGTTGTTATTTTTGGAAAGTTTTTTTGTTTGCTTATTTTGTTTAGTAACTTACCTGGGCTAAATCTGTGAAATACACCTTATACATCATGAACAGTCTGTGATCTCTTTGATTAGGTTTTTAAATTCCTGCTTTTATTTTTAATTCTGGCTTGCCAAGGGTTGCGCTGTTTCATTGTAGCTTAGTTGTCAGTCAATGATTGGATAGTTGGCCACAATGAGAGTATCATACTGCATATTGCTAGCCCACAAAAAGATTAAAATTAAAAATGCAAAGTAGAGTTTCTACTGAATGCATATCACTTTTGAATCATCATAAAGTCTAAAAATCATTGTCAAACCATCCTAAGTTGGGGACCATCTATAAATGTCTTCGCAGTCTATGTCCTGCAAAGCTGACCCTGTAGCATAGACATCAAAAATGTATATACCACATTTGTGAGTCTGAGGCCTTGGGTGTGCTCAACCTCCAGGAAGTTGTGGATATTGGGGGATATTTAGCTAAGCAGAAGGCTTTATGCCCCTTGCATCTATTTCTGAGAACTTTTTTTTTTTTTCCAGAAATAACCCTGTAGGAGAAGCCGGGGAGGTGTTTCAGTTATTAGCTCCTGGCACATCACCTCTTGCTTATTATCTCCTAGAGAATGCTCCAATATTATGCATTTCATAGTCTTCTTGCTTCTTCCTCCCAGTCATTCATAGTTCAGTCCATTGACACTCACCACACATAAGTTCTGTTCAGCCCTGCTCCCAAAGCCTGTTTTGGAGACTCAGATACTTAAGCAGTTTCAAGCTGGAATACCTCATAACCTAGGGTATAATTTCTGACACTGGGCATTTAAATGCTTGAAATAAAAGTGCCTTACAATCACCACTACACAGGATAAAATGAACTACTGTTAGAATAATCTTTCATCTATACATACATGTAAAATACTTGGGCTTACTTGGGGTTAATTAAAGCACAATTATCTATATTATCTTCCCACAAAAGAAACTCTCCTCTACCACACACAGATATTTGGATTTCTGTTATCCAACAATTCAGGTTATTCCTCTTTATTTGGATGTAACATCACCACATATTACAATTATCCAGCACCTTTCATCTTCAGTTTTAGACTATAATGATAATAATAATGGCAACTACAGTAATAACCATTTATCTAACACTTTGTATTTGAAAAGCACTTTACAGTGAGCAATTAGTCATTCCACCTCTGTAAAACAGCTACGTATCATTATAACCACCTTTTCAGAGGAGTAAACTAGGACACAAAATAAAGAATTTGTCCTAACTCATAAAAAAAAAGAAGCAATTAGTGACTTTTCGCCAAAGACAGAGCTGCAGCAATAAGTGATCATGTAAAGCAAAAGGACTTTCTGAGTGGACCATGGGTCTGCAATGTCTGTGACTGGACTCCTGGGATCTCTTGGACTTGCTGCCATTCAGACCTGGCCAGGTTCACTCCTCCCTATACCCCACTGCACATCTCCAGTTTTGGGGTAACCAAAGGCAGCTCCAAAGAATGGAACAGGATTCTTAATAGTGCCAAAGTTGAAAAGATTATAAAAGTGGCTTTCAAAGAAATTGCCCCACCTTGTATTACTGGAGCCACAACACCTATAGTAAAGAAAACCATTCCCCCCACAAACTGAAGGGATATAATCTAGAGACTTCAGAAAACAAGAGCCTTGATCTGTAGTGTTTTGCTTGGACTTTTATTTCCTATTGTCTACTTATAGACCACATTCAAAGTCTCCTTGGGGATAAAGGATAAATATTTAAAACAGGAGCTCAATAAACTTTTCCTTTGTATAGTTTTGAAAAGATTTTACCTTTAAGACAAGTAGATAAGCTATACAAGCATTATACTATGGCTACTAAATAATTGGGTAGATATAGACATATCCTGGAAGCTGTAATTAACAAACTCTGAATTATTTGTTTTTAGATATGAATTTGTGCTTCTAAGCACTTAAGTCCCATTTAGCTAGCCAGACACAGTAGAAGAGCTTATAAAGGTCCAGAATTTTTACCACAGAATTTCCACTTCTGAAAAGAGGGCTCTCATTTTTTTTTAAATTTTTTAAATTATTTTTCAGTTATTTATTTCTATCTTTGATCATGATTTACCTATCTAAACATTCTTGACAGACTGACTTAGCTTTACATTTTTTTCTAAAAAGTTAACTATGAAACAAAAATATAAAAGTAATATAATATTTACCAAATATGAAACTACATTTTATAATGCAATCCCCTCAAATCAAAAACAAAATGGAAACACATAAATTTAGATGAGTATTCAGTTGAAAGCATAAACACAGAGAAAGACTATCTTTTAGAGATACATATTGAGATCAGATTTGGAGGAGGAATCCATACATTAAAAGACACATAAAGACACACCAACCAAGCAGCATACAAATCTTATGTGTATTCCAATTCAAGCAAACACACTGTAAAAATAACATTACAAGACAACAGGAATAATATGAACATCGAATGGACATTTGACAATGTTAAGGAATTATTTTAGGTTTAAAAATGATATTTTTATGATGTTAAAACAAAAACAGAAAAATACACTCCCTACCATTTATAGATGCCTATCAAAATATTTGTAGATAAAATAATATGATTCTTAGATTTGCTTCCAAATAATCTATGTGTTTGACTAGATGGAGGGGTAGATGATACAAGACTGGCTATGAGTTGAAAATTGTTTTAAGCTGCGTGATGAGACAATTGGATTTATTATATTATTTTATCTACATTTGTACATGTTTAAAATTTTCTACACTAAAAACTTTAAAAAATAATAATATACCAGACTTGATATACCAATCTTTTTTAGGGGGTAGGAGGTGGGTTCAAAGTCCTTCTTACTCAAGTCTATATTTTGGTAGTTCTTTCAGGAAGGGTCTATGATTAATAATATTTTTCAATATTTATCTAAACATGTCTTTATTTTTGCCTACTATTGAATGATAGTTTTTGTGGGGAAAGAATTCCAGGTTGACTTAATCTTCCTCAGACATTACTTCATTGCCTTTTAGCATCTATTGCTGCTGATGATTTAGCTGTCAGTCTAATCACGGTTTCTTTGTAGGAAATTCTTTCTTTCTGGTGTCCTTTAAATTTTCATCTTCCTATTTTACATTCTACAGCTTCACTACAATGTGTCCACTTCTTGATTTAATTTAATTTTTCCTCACTAAAAATCACAATGTGTATTCTATGGAATAATTTATTTCATTGACTATTGTGAAAAATTATCAGCTATTCTCTCTTCAAATGCTACCTTTCTTTCAATTCTTTACTTTCTGGAATTCCCACTGTACATATGTTGAATGCTATCCCTCTATCTTCCTTGTCTCTATTCCTTCCTTTCATATTTACCATCTATTTATATCTCTGTGATGCATTCTGGGTAACTTCCTATGGTGCTGTCTTCTGGGTCCCTAATGCTCTCTTCAGTTATGCCCAATATGATGTTATAAAATCTATTATTAGAGTTTTCACATTTGCCTCTTTTGACCATGGTATTTTATCATTTTACTAGGGTTTGGATTCCCATTTTTCTACCGTTAATCATGTCAAACATATTTATTGATATTTTCTATAGTCTTTTAGGATACCATCCAGCTACCTTACGTTCTTGGAAGTCTAATCCTGATAGCCATTATGACTCTTGCATATTTGGTGTGCATTTTGGACTGATTCATTTTTTGCTATAATAGACTATCTTTTAGAAGAGTCTTAGACTTATGGAGAAATTGAAAAGATAGTACAGAGAGTTCCCATGTACTTCAGATCAGTTTCCTCTATTATTAACATCTTAAATGAGTATAGTACATTTGTTACCATTAATGAACCAATATTGATATATTATTATTAACTAAGGTCCATAGTTTATTTATATTTCCTTAGTTTTACCTCATGTCTTCTGTTCCAGGATACCATCCAGGATACTACACTACAATGAATTGACATGTCTCCTTAGGTTCTTCTTGGTTGTAAGAGTTTCTCAGACTTTCCTAGTTTTTGATGACCTTGACAGTTTTGAGGTATACTGATCAGGTATTTTGTAGGATGCCCCCCTATTGGAATTCACCTGATATTTTATTCATGATTAGATTGGATTTATAGGCTTTTGAGAGGAAAATAACAAAGGTAATGTGGCATTTTCATTACATCATATCAAAAGTACATCCTATTGACATGATTTATCATTATTTGTTATAACTTTGATTACTTGGCTGAGGTAGTGTTTATTAGGAGTCTTCACTGTAAAGTTCCTCATATGTTTTGTAATTTCTAATAGTGAGATCATTTTGGCAGGGCTTGTTCTTTTGTGAGAATACCCCATGCCCTGGGTGTTGAATACCTACCTCCACAGTAATTTTAAATCTGCCTCTGATAGTAGCCCCTAGGACCAATTTTTATGTTCGCATCTTGTGTTTGGGAGTCTCAGATACAAAGAAGTTACAAGCTCAGGATACTGAATTTTTAGGGGAATCTTCCTTGTAGTTTTCTTGAGCCAGTAGGGAATTTTTTTCAAGTCTACCTTTCTGCTGAGAGTATAACAATTTTAGGATCTCAACTTTAAGTGAGGATCTAATCTTTAACTTCCTACTTTATGCAGTCTTATCTCTTATACCCAAATGGGAACAAGTCCCACAGCCTCTGATGTCCAATGCCCCATCACCATCTGCACTACTATGAAGGCACCTACAGTATATAGTTTATATTATAATTTTGGTTCACTTTGTTTTGTCAGTACTCCCTTATAATGGTACCTGAAGATTCCCATTTCTTTCTTGAAAACTGACTGATATACTTAAACTAATTTTTATTATACTTTACCCATATTTTTTGTGAGTTTGTTGCAGGAAAGTTTTCTGATTTCCTCAGTCTACCATATTTTTAGAATCTAAAGTCCTTCCCTTATTCTTCTTGAGTTTCTCTCCCTCCAATAATAAATGTGTGAAAAATTCCTTCCCACATTATCTGCTGTGCAGTGATATCACTATTTTATTAAAAATTTTCTGTCTCAATGGTTTTATTATTAATAGCAAAACAGTTATCACAATGAACATAGACTATTTCTTCACATAACTCAATGAAAAATTTAACAAAGATAAGATGCATCATTTTAACAAGTGCAATTAAGATTTGAAAATAGAGGGCCAGCCCCGTGGTCGAGTGGATAAGTTCGTGTACTCCACTTCGGTGGCCCAAGGTTTTGCTGGTTTGGATCCTGGGTGTTGCTCATTGGGCCATGCTGAGGCGGCGTCCCACATGCCACAACCAGGGCCACTCACAACTAGAATATACAACTATGTGCTGGAGGGCTCTGGGTAAAAAAAAAAAAAAAAAAAAGACTGGCAACAGTTGTTAGCTCAGGTGCCAATCTTAAAAAAAAAAAGATTTGAAAATAAATTGAACTTCAGTCACGAAACTTAAGAGTAAATGTTTTTACTTTATTTTTCTTTTAAAAGTTGAACACAACAATCACACAAAGGTTTTATGTAACACCCACAAGCTAATGAAATGAAGGATATGTCAGAGAAAAGAACCAATTATCTTTAATAGTGCACAAAATTACAAACCTAAAAAGTGATTATTTATTTTTTATGAAATAAAAAATAGAGGTTATGGTGTCAATGCCCACACATCTATTTCTAAGCAACCTGCCATTTTTATGTATTAATATTTTAAATTAGAAGTGTATTACAAAATCAATGTATTGTTTTTGATGAAAAACCTAAATCAAGTAAAATATTAAGATTACTGCCCATAATTTTCACTGTCCATTGCTTTTCAAGAATGAAGTAGAAGAGTTCAACAGCTAAGCACCTACTTAATGACTTTTCCTAAGGTGTGTCTTTGATCCTATTTCTTAAGGAATGTCAAATCTCATTAACTGGCACATTACCACTTTAAAGTTCTGCCAATAGGTTTGCACAAGAAAAATCAATAATGACAATAATACTTCTGATTGAAAGCTATAAATGGTTAAACACCTGCAATATGACAAAACATGAATGAGACAACAACCTTTCCCTCTTTCCATGTAATCCACGGAACGTAAATTTTCTGCACTTCATTTCCACATCTATACAAATAAATATTGGTCTCTTTATCCTCCAGGATTCAAAGAATATAATTATAGTATTTAAAGAAAATTATGAGACCCTGGCTATATGAACTTTTCAGAAATCAAAGTTAGGGGCCAGCCCAGTGGCCGAGTGGTTAAGTTCGGGCGCTCAGCTTCAGTGGCCCAGGGTTTCAGTGGTTCAGATCCTGGGCTCAGAGATGGCACCACTCATCAGGCCATGCTGAGGTGGCGTCCCACATGCTACAACTAGAAGGACTTACAACTAAAATATACAACTATGCACTCGGGGGATTTGGGGAGAAAAAAAGTTAATACAATGCTTAAAATAATTACTGCATAAATATGCATACGATCCTCAGGCTGCTTGCTATAAGCATTTTTAAAAGTTTCACTTTTCATTTGGAGATCATCTAAAGATAAAGAAATTATCTTTCTAGAGCAAACTGGTCAAAACTGAAATATCTAAATATGTTAAGAATCCAGATGAGAGATAATAATATGTCAAAATTAAAATAAAATACTTCTTATACATGGCAGAAGCTGCCAAGGCTGTAAAGGTGAGTAAGAAAGTCTCTGTTCTCAAGAAGTTTATGCCCTAATTGTAGAATGTAACCTCTCAGGTTCAATCAGCTATGGCCAGAATGAGAAGGGGCATTTAATCAACACAGGGCTGCCCCTTTGACAGGGTTTTTAGATAGGATGGTTTCACCTAGAAGAGGAGTAGATATGCAGTCAATATGATGAACAACTTTAAAATTTAGCTTTGGAATAGAAGGATCATGGTGATCAAAGTTAGAGGTGGAATAAAAAAGACATGTCCTTAGAATAGCCATTACAATAGGAAAGTTCAAGCAGAGATGCGGCCTTGATTTCACACCTCTCTCCTTCCTCCACCAGGAAGCACCTGGAAGGCTTAATGACAATGGCAGACAAAATTAGGGCAACCAAGGCTGGGCCAAACTTCTAAGAATAGAACTAGACAAGCTCCCATGGAATGAGGAAAACATATACTAAAAATTCAACTGGTGTGGGCAGCTGCAGAGATGATCCCTAAACTGAGATGCAGCTGAGAGAATCAGAAGAGAAGGCAAGGAAGGGAGGAGCTTGTGTTGGTGATGACCACTAGGTTGCCCAGTTGCTCCAACTGAGGTCTGCTGTCAACACCACCACCAACAGAGAGCTCTTCCTAGGTTCTAACACTGTTCATTCCATTTTAAATGGCATACCTGGATGGTCAGAGGAAACTGTTTAACCAAGGTCTGGATAATATGACTGCAGAACAGTGAAGAGGATGACTGAAGCAGAGCAATATATCTCTAAGGTATCTCTATGAAACAGTAGGAAATACAGCTGAGTGGGTCATTTCCTTCCTCTCCTGGAAAATGCTACTCATTCTCCAAGATTGCCCCAGTGTCACCTCTTCTGGGAAGCCTTCCCTGTCCACTCCAAGATGTTGACTTCATCTTCTCTGCTTCATTTTTGCTGTATTAAGAACTTTCCTAGTTCTTAAGATATTAATGTGTAAATAAATACTTATACCTCTGACTGCACCTAGTTATAAGAATCTTTGCTACCTCAATGTCAAGACTAGTATACAGAGGTAATCCATACATGCCATTGACCGAGAGAGAGAAAAAAGACGGAAGGAAGGAAAGAAGAAAAGGGAAAGAAGGAGGAAGGGAAGGAAGGAGAGGACAAAGGTAGTTTGGTTCAGTATGTAACTGAATGTTGTCAGACCTGGCCTGGCTCCTAATCCCTGCATCCCTCTTCTCCTCGCCCTCCTCACATCTGGGCCTCCTAATCTCCTCTCACTGACCACCTGCAGTGCCTGGCATCAATCCTACCTGAGGCAGTCAACATTTAAGCCTTATTTTCTATGTTTAACATCACATCCCTCCCTGTCGCTCTGGGTTCCCATCCTGCCAACAAGGCCTGGCCTCTTGAGTATTTCTGGCCATGCTGCTCTCTCTCTCAGGACTGAGAGACTATTGCTGCTGTCCAGGCCCATGACTTGGACCCCTCCACCTGCTGAGCATAGGCTAGCTGGCTAACTCACTGCCAGACGTGCTCAACTGACTCTCTCAATGGACAACCCGCAACACCCTACCCTGCTTTAACTGGCCTTGGATCCTCACTGCTGCCCATTATCCTAGATTCCTCCCAGCATGCCCAAGGCCTGGCCAGATCTCAAGATTTAACAACAGTTAAACACAGAATCACTGTGGGGATTTTGAGCAATGGAGTGATACCTGCCAAGGGAAAACTATTCCGTGTGTGGAGGGAGGGTGAGAAGCCACTCCACACTGCTTGTGAATGTTTAAGAAATAATCTATGAAAACATTCCCGCTTAAACACACTCAAAAAGCCCTTTAAACATATTGCTTTTTATGTTAGGAATCCTTGCCAGCAACTCAGATTTTTTGTGAAAAGAGGACTTTTCGGGATATCTGTTTTGCTTTTTGAAGAAGGAATCTGATGCCTGATGACCATTCTATTAGGGTTAAAGTATTTTAATTCAAAAGATCCATGAAAGGAAAATCCTTGAACACCTGAAAAAACACGGGGAATTATAACTGCTCAGATAATTCAGCCAAACAGAAATCATGATTGGTCACAGGGAAAGGGCTGTGTTTACTGCTAAATCAATAATCAATACTGACACACAGTAGTTAGTGAATTAGTATTTGTTTAATGAATGAATCAAAGAATGAATAAACATGTACATATGTGTGTTTGTGTGTAGAAACAGATGATAGGTGGGTGAAGATCCGCTTATGATTATCTATTGTATGATGTCACTACTTTTGTGTGTGTGTATGTGAGGAAGATTGGCTCTGAGCTAACATCTGTTGCCAATCTTCCTCTATTTTACATGTGGGACATTGCCACAGAATGGCTTGATGAGCAGTGTGTAGGTCTGCACCCAGGATCTGAAACTGCAAACCCCTGGCCACCAAAGTGGAGCAGGTGAACTTGACCACTAAGCCACCAGGCCGCCCCTCCTGTCACTACTTTTGAAGCATGCATTTTGACACCTCACACAAACAGCCTTAACATTTAAATGGACGTTAACAGTAAAAAAGCACTAGGAATTCTCTCTGCAAGTACAACTATACAAACAAGAAATCAGAGTTCAGAGGAGCAGTTACTAACCTCAGGCTACTGAACCTTGTCAATCTTTGGGTCCACTTTAAGGGGTACAGGGAGAGCAAGAGGCCTTTGGAGGTGGGGAAAGCTATAATATATGCTATGTTCTCATTCTGGAAAAATGGCTTTCCCATGCATTCCACCTGGGGCTGAGTGTTTGTTTAGTAGAGTTACTTACACTTAGAGTTTTTTTGTTTTTTTTTTAAAGATTTTTTTTTTTTATTTTTTCCTTTTTCTCCCGAAAGCCCCCCAGTACATAGTTGTATATTCTTCGTTGTGGGTCTTTCTAGTTGTGGCATGTGGGACGCTGCCTCAGCGTGGTCTGATGAGCAGTGCCATGTCCGCGCCCAGGATTCGAACCAACGAAACACTGGGCCGCCTGCAGCGGAGCGCGCGAACTTAACCACTCGGCCACGGGGCCAGCCCCTACACTTAGAGTTTTTAAAATTAACCTGCCACGGAATCACCTCAAGGATAAGGTATTGAATTACAGTACTGATACTAATATATATATATACATATATATATATGTATATGATTAAAACAGCAGTCCTACAAAGTTATGTGTACAAAAAGCCAACCTTAAATTGCCACTCTGTCAGGAAACGTCACTTTAAATGTCTAACATGGTGCCTCAGGCTTCAGCACTCAAGAGTTTTGACAGACTGGAAGAGGAAGAAAATCCCATAAACAATGTCCTGTTTGGTTCTATCAGAAAGTTCTGGTCTTATGTTTTAATTATGGTGACAATGAAAGGGAAAAGACATTATCTAAAGTAAGAGATTGTAAATTTTGTTCTGATTTATTATGTAAAGACCTGAAAGGAATTAGCTCTTTAATTTTGATATTTCTTTCTAATTCTGTTTCTGACATAATTTAAGGCTGGCTGCAAAGACTTTTTTTAATTATATATTACAAAAGTACATCATCACATGACTTTGTGCATGTAAAACATTCTTATTACAAATGAGTGAACATGTATTTAAAATGCAATGTGTTCTAAGACTGAACCTCAAAAAAGGTATGAATCTGGGTAGCAATCCAAATGTACTGTAAGACAGAGCCATTGTATGTACTTTCAAATTATCGATTGAGCTTGAGATTGGTGAAAATAAGCCAAGGAAGCCATCATCTATATCTCAGCTGCATGTCTTCCTGTCTTCTCATTCATTTTTCCTGGTGTAAACAGAGTTATCTACCTGTTTATACAAAAATAAAATCTGAAGAGCAAAAATATACTAAAATCACAGAGCAAAGGCAAAGAGCCCTAGAATGGGAGTCAAGAACCACGTCTTTTCATTCAACCTTTGCCCTTTATAAGCTGTGTAATCTTGAAGAAGTCATCAAATCTCTCTCTCTCATTTCCCTCAACCATTAAAATAATAATAATAAATAACACTGATCTCATTGGAGCACTGTGGCAAAGACAGTGTTGCATACTTACCATACCATTTGCACTTCCAGGGAACTCTGCAAGACTCTACTCTTCCCAGCCTTCCTTGTAGGTAAGTTGGGGATCACTTGCCTGAATTCTGACCAATGAAATGTGAGCAGAAGTAATGTCAGCCATTCCCAAACTGGTCTATAAATATATCCCCCAAGATTCTCCAGTTCTCTCTTCCTGTTCTGTGACATCCTTAGCAGCCACATATCACATGGAGTGGCTACGAGATATGGAAACAGCCTGGGTCTCTGTGTTACCACCTATAGGAAAGCTACCAATCCCACTCAGATTATGATGTGAGCAAGAAATAAACCTTGTTTTATTAAGCCACTAAGATTTTTACGTTTACTTGTTACCACAGCATAATATAGCCTATCCTGACCAATAAAAGGACTAAGTGAGAAAATAAACTTTACTTGTTTTATATATCAATGTCCTATACACCTACACAGAGTAGTATTGGTTGCAATGATGGAAAGCTTGTAAAAACTTAATAGAAATTCTGGGGCTAGCCTGGTGGTGTAGAGGTTAAGTTCACGTGCTCTGCTTTGGCGGCCCAGAGTTAGCGGGTTTGGATCTCAGGCACAGACATAGGGCACTGCTCATCAAACCATGCTGAAGTGGCATCCCACATACGAAATAGAGGAAAATTGGCACCGATGTAAGCTCAGCGACAATATTCCTCAAGCAAAAAGAGGAAGTTTGGCAACAGATGTTAGCCCAAGGCCAGTCTTCCTCACCAAAAAAAAAAAAAAAAAAAAAAAATTATAGAAATTCTAAGGTTTTTTTGACATTATACCATTACATAGATAACGTAAAGGCTTCCTGAAACGTAGAATCCAGTCATATAGACCAGCCACATACTTAAGAAATTAGTATATGTCTCTGCCTTAAACACGTTTAGGAAATATAGACAGAGATGATCCATTATACTGAGCATTTCAACTGAAATGACTAGGTAGTCATGACCCTATCACCTATGTTCATTACAATCAACTGTAGACAGTGACACTAAGTTCCTAGAAAGAGTGACCTCTGGCCCAAAGATGAAAATTCGCATGAATGTGAAGTGATTCTCTCACATTAAAATCAGAACTGAGAGGGGGCCAGCCTGGTGGTGTAGTGGTTAAGCACATTTGCTAAACTTCAGCAGCCCAGGTTTGACGGGTTTGGATCCCTGATGCAGACATACACACCACTCATCAAGCCATGCTGTGGCAGCGTCCCACATAAGAGTAGAGGAAGACTGGCACGGATGTTAGCTCAGGGCCAATTTTCTTCACCAAAAAAAAACAAAAAATCAGAACTAATAGGATGATTGTGACCATTTTTAGAAATCTCCTTTTAAGAGACCCCTATTCTTGGTTATAATCACTCAAAAAAGAACAAAAAAAATGCTAAGATTTTATGAGTAATGCAATTTTGTATACACTGATTTTGTTTAAATTTCAAGTACTACTTATACAGAATTTGAGGAAAGCCCTCCTGAGGACCTGAAAAAGTGGTATTTAAGGTACCATTATTATTTTTTATGTGGTGTCAAATGTTCTTGACTAAATTGTTTAGTCAATCAAAGAATTATTCCCTTTAGAGGCTTTTGAATGGATATTAATTCAAGCCAATAAAAGGAATCCTTGATTAAATCCAAGAGAATTACAGCAGTTCAATTGCTCCTTATTTGATGATTATTAGGTGTTACTTTACAAATATCATTGACAGGATTAAAAAGATTTGTCACTGGATCAGAAGGCGAAAAATCAGTTCAGAGAAGGCTAAAACTATTCCTTTAATTTTTAAATGTATCTTGCCAAAAATCAGACATGTACTTTAGAGCAATCTTGATATCTCTAGAAGTGCATAAATAAATTTAAACCTGTCAATGACGAACTTTAATGAAAGAAATTACAGCCATCTTAAATACTTGTAATTCATCTTTATGATGATACTGAGTTGCTAATTTTAGAATTCAGAAATTAGAAATTATGACAAATAACTGCACTTAGCAAAATCAACCATCTACAGGAGGACAATAAAGTATATACTTCAGGTAAACAGAAAACTGAGTTTGCCTATTCCTGAATGTCGTGCCTTTGCTAAAAATTCATAATGTATCTCCTCACACAGGTTGGAGGCACCATAAGGAAATGCAGGTCAAATCACTAGAGTTAATTCTATACATACCAATGTATCTATACATATACTGAAACAAAGCAGCTTGACCAGGCTTCCTGAACAGTAGCCTGCCTTCCCACTATGGCGGGGACTATACACTGCCCACCAAAATCTCCCCGTGCCCTTCCTCTTTAGAAAGCAGAACACTTTTTGATGAGCACATTGCTTCCTGGAACAAACGAACAAACAAACACGAAGATAAGAAGACAAGACTGGTGGTTACCAGAGGGAAAGGGGTAGGGGGATGGCAAAAGGGGTAGAGGGGTAAATATGTACAGTGACAGATGGAAATTAGACTTTTGGTAGTGAACATGAGGCAGTCTATACAGAAGCCGAAATATAATGATGTACACCTGAAATTTATACAATGCTATAAACCAACGTAACCTCAATAAAATTGTTAAAAAAAATAAAGACTATATGTATCAATGAATGAACATTTGATCAAGTTCAAGGATAATGTGGGACTTCGGGGAAAGCTGCTTAAAGAAAACTGACACATCTTTTGGGGGCCGCCTTTTTTATTTTTTGCCTTTTTTACTCCTCCTGACCCCTACATTTATGATAGCTAGAGCTCCAGAAGCCATCATGGACCCTGAATTCTATGCACTAAGAAGGAAGAGCAGAAAAGTAAGAGCTTGAGTGCTTAATGACACTATGGGATTACCACACAGCCATTCTAGTGGACATCTAGACTACTTGTACACAAGACAAACACATTTCTATCTTCTTTAAGCTACTATTATTTTAAGGTTTTCTGTTATGGGCAGCTAAAGTGATTTTAACCAATATAATTAGTCAAATAAGTTTTTAAAAATAGACAAGCACAATAAATTAACTGTCTGGCTAATTTGTCTGTTGTTTTAACTTGATGAATTTGTTTATGTAGGCTCAATTTTAACTCTCCCTTATGCTATTCAACAATATTAGCCAAATTTGTTAAAATACGTTTTGTAAGAAAATCAGCACTATGGACAATTTATTTTAACAATGTTTTTTTTAACATATTATAAGAGACACAGTGATAGAAATTTACTGAGAATCCAATTCCTAAAGAAAATATTCCCTTCTAATTCCTCAAAACAATAAAAAAAAAAGTACAATGAGAAGTCCTGTAGATTTATATATTCTAAAGTAATCTAGGGAAGAAGGAAAGAAATACTCTGCCAGAGAACATGCAGTGACGTGATAATAAGAAGAGCACTTTCTAGTTGAAACCGTTTTCTATTATTCCCATTTCCAAAATTGTTTTAAAAAATCTATTGATTCTTATATAGGAACAATGAGTAAAATTTTAATTGCCAAATAAAATTTACACTGAAACCTCTTGATGAAGGCCAGGGAATTATTTGAAAGTCTAGAGCTCTATACCATCATATTTACTTCAGCCATGTGTATGAAAGAGGGAGCAAGAGCAAGAGACAGATGGAGAGAGAGGAGAAAGAGAACAAACCCATTTATGTCCCTCTGGGTCTTAAATGACAAGGACTCTATTCTATTGTATACTTTTTTTCTCCCCTAAGGACTGGGGCTAGGAAAGCTTTCATCCTTCAACCTAGAAATAAAAATAATAAATAGTTACAAGATTTTAATATAAAAAAAATTCCCAAGAAGAATCTCTCTCTTCCTCATTTCACTTTGATCTCTTTCTCTTTCTCCTCTAAACAGGTTGAAAGCAAAAGAAAAGTGACAATACTAACTTCTTTTTTTATTTTTCACTGTAAGTCGCTGATAAAGTCACAACTTTTTTAAGTCATTATGACGAAAAAAAAAACCCCAAACCACAAGCCTCCAAATGTGTTGTTTTAGAATTCGTATTACAAGTGAGTCTGTCATCTGCTATAAGTGTGTTTATCTCAGTAGCTTATAGCCATTACAGCTTATACCAAAGGTAGAAATACAAAGTTTGAAGAGAAGAAAAACACTATTCTACAGACTTTGAAGTCAGTTAAAATAACATTTAGGCAACCCAAAGTATTTCTATTAGAAATTATTTTCTAGAAGATTAGCATGTTTGTGGTTGATGATTACAGCTAAATTAATGTTCTTTAAAGTATCACAGAACTTACTTAACATCTTGTGGTTGTTGTAGTAATAAAAAATGTATTTTAAGTTAAGTGATGTTCAGGACTTACCACCTCCTCCTCCAAGAAGACTGGCATTTGCTGTTTAAAAGAAAACAAAACAAAATAAAAGACATTAAATAATATATAAAAAATATGATATGCCAGATAGTTCAAGAAAAAGCTGGTAATGATCATGTCTCTTATAAACATACACATACACACAAAATGTGTATTTTCATATAAAGACAGCCTTTACTACTGTTTTATGATGATATGAAAATTAAAATATTTCACTATTTTTATCTTTTTTCTCTTCAAATGACTATTTTTATACTGTACTTCCTGAAAATAAAAGTAAGTACATATTGTGATCCTTTTCTTTTGCATTCTGTATCTAAATTAATCTTCTGGGTTCTCCATTTTATCAAGCAGAGATTGAACAATGTCATTTAGGCAATTTCAATGATTTCAAAGGACAATGTAACAAGAAAGTATATATGCTAATTGTAATTAAATTAAACACCATCAAATAAAGCTATCTCAAAACACTTTGCAGTAAGAACTCTTAAATAGTAACAGATTTATTACTTTTATCAATAACTTTTTATTTGAGAGAAATAAATTTTAAGCATTTTCGTAAAACAATGCTGTGCCATTTCTTACCCAGTTATCCATTATTCTATCCACAAGATAATTTCATCAGGATTTCTTTCAAGAGGTCAAATTTTCAGAAAGTTCCACTGCGGATTCTGCTGAAGCATTAACCAACCTTATGCCTATGTTTATCTAGTCATTATAATAGCCAGAAAACAGAAGTTAATATATACTGCACTGAGCTGTGTTACATAGAGTTCTTATGTATCATAGGCGTTATCTCATGCCATTAAAAAAAAAGAAATCCTGCAGCAGTATAAAGAAACTAGGTGGTAATCAGGGTCCCTTTTTTTGTGGAGCAACCTGAGCTACCAAAAGGTTAAAGAAATCATTTAGGAAAGAGGAATAGGAGTCTTTAACCTGAATCTTAGTGTGCTGTCCACAGACCAGGCACTGCTGTAATTAAGAGAAGCAAATATCAGAGTGTTAATGATTCCATCAATAAATAATGGATCATTTTAAGAACAAATGCCCATAATCATAGTTCCATGAATTTAAACGTCTGATGGCTTGCTAGTTATTGCAGCGTTACAGAGTATAACATGAAAATTCATGGAGATAAATGCCTGTGAAGATTTTCTCAATACGTCAATATTAGAGCATCAAATCTTGTTTCATATGATCTTCTCTTCCAAGTACAGAGACGTCCAGTTGTTGCTCTTGCCTTCCTCTCAGTACTTTGTCACAAACATGGACTGAATAGCAATGCCATTAATCAACCATAAACAAAACTCACTTCTGATATCATAAAGTCTTCTGCAATCTTATCACATCAGGTCCCCAAATCCCTCTGACTTCACAGTGAAAAAGTGTGTGTTACACAGACAGTAGCCAGGACGTAACGCCCTGCCTCAAATCAACCTTTGTAACTGCCAAAGTGGCAACTTGTTGAAGAGGTACGAGGAAACGTTGCAAATTCTATTTTGGTCCCAGATCCTTTAGTGGGTGGGGGAAATTTCATAATCAAACCATGTCTCTTGGCTGATCCAAACATTTTCTATTTTCTAAAATCTTAGCTACCTGCATTTATAAAACTGCATGGCATTTCACACTCCTGCTGATTTTTTATTTTTATATTTGACTGAGAAATAGTTCCCTATCTATAGATTTTCCAGATCCCTGAAACCCCATCTGTTATCCTCCAATTTTCACATGTTCATTCATAAAAAAAGAAGCTATTTCTAAAAGCAAACAACAATAATGAATAGTAGCTTTTCACTCAAATTATCATTCCCAGAAGCACAATAACAGATATAGCCTACTTTCACCCAATGCTTTACTCAATAAAGGTGGAGACTGCCTGTTTTGAGAGCATAGCTCAAGGCCCATCTGTTTAGCCAGGCACTTATCCAATAGATGTGGATGGATGAGTGGGAGTAGGTGTAGGAAGTGGAATTCCAGTCCTGGAGAACCATCATGTCAATTTATGTCAGATGTGTGCTCATGTCTAGATAAGCATATCTGGACACATTTTAACATCAACATAGAAGTATTTTATAAAATTGTAAAATTGTGGCATTCTACATAGTGTACCATCACTTTTAAGATAATTTTATGTGCATTACCATTCATTTAATAGAATCTTAAGCTAAGCTGCTTAAATATATTCAGAGGAATTTGAATAACTATAATCCTGATAATGATTTTTCTAAAGAATCCATCAAATTTGTCTATTTTATCAATTTCTGTGTTCTAAAAACTAAAAAAAATTAAATGTTTACTTTATTATAAAAAATATCATCGCAATTTTCTTCAGTAAAAGGGACATAAACGTAGGCAAACAAAAATGAACCTTTATTATGATTTCTGGTATCACTTTACTGTCACAAGGCATCCTATTCATAACTTACCTTCAACATTTATTGGTCAGGTAGATTAATATGATTTCTTCCATTTTATAAAACTGAAAATGACTTGTGTGTCTAAAATCAATAGTCATTTAATTTCTCCTTAATTATCCAATACATTGAGGCATATTGCAATCAGACAGGAAGCTCCTAAAGACAAGGTCTGAGTTTAACAGTTTGGCCTGCATCTAACGAGCTCCCAACACATGCTTTCTAATAGTGAGATAACTGCAAGGTTTAGTCCAATTTCTCTCTTTTTTTTTTTTTGAGGGGAAGATTAGCCCTGACCTAACATCTGCTGCTAATCCTCTTCTTTTTACTGAGGAAGACTGGCCCTGAGCTAACATCCGTGCCCATCTTCCTCTACTTTATATGTGGGATGCCTGCCACAGCATGGCTTGTCAATCGGTGCCATGTCAGCACCCAGGATCCGAGCCGGCGAACTCCAGGCCGCAGAAGCGGAACATGCAAACTTCACCACTGCGCCACTGGGCCAGCCCCTAGTCCAATTTCTTTATTGCCATTTAAGAGGTATTTTGCTGAAGTGTGTGGAAAGAGCAAACTTTGGTCCATTTTCTTCCTGTAAAATCAAGGACTGTTAAACTCTTAAAGTTTATTTGGAAATATTTAGTGATAAAGAATATATTTATATATTTATGTCCCTACCTAGGTCTCTTACTAGAGGGAATTTTGGACATGCCTCTTCTTATTCCTAGAGTTTCACAGAGAAGGAAAAGGAGAAAAGGAACAAACAAAACTTGAAGTTTATGAGCATGGTACCACTGCTTCTAAAGTAAGTTCTTAAAATCTCTTTTCTAAGCATGCTTACTAACAAACACTATCGTCATTCATATTTTCCTAAATAAAATGCCCTTTCTATTACCCAAGGAAGTAGAGGGAAAATTTAAGATACAGTAAATGTCTCAAAGACTGATTCAATGAGAAAATAAAATGAGCCATTACAAGTTAATGAACTCGGGTATTGCACTTTCTCCTCTCCCCAAAATAACAACTAAATTAGATTATCAGTTTCACTGCTTGTAAGGGGAAAACAACATTGAACACAAAATGAGTGAAAGGGTTACCTAAATCTAATTTCAAAGTGGCAAATATGGAGAACTTATTTATAATACTCTATGCAAATGGTTAATTTTTTAAAAGTTTATGAAAAATTGTTTTCTTCCATGTGAACCCAGTTTTGAATCTTTTAATTAAAATTATCAAATTTCTATAACTATACATATTCATTTTTAAATTATTAAAACAAAAAAATAAATAAATACAATGTAGCAATCCGTTTTTTGGGATAATTAGCCTAAATTAAAAATGATCATGGTAGTTGCCAATAGTGTCATTACTTTATTTTCTCTCAAAATACAAATGGAATATTATACTACCTTCTTCCTAAAAAACATTCTTTTAAATGACCCTGTGTACGTATGTTTGTGTATGTGTGTATATGTGTGCACCTGTGTATCTTAAGAATATAATTATAATTGGGGGCTGGCCCCGTGGCCGAGTGGTTAAGTTCGCGCGCTCTGCTGCAGGCGGCCCAGTGTTTCGTTGGTTCGAATCCTGGGTGCGGACATGGCACTGCTCATCAGACCACGCTGAGGCAGCATCCCACATGCCACAACTAGAAGGACTCACAACAAAGAATATACAACTATGTACCGCGGGGCTTTGGGGAGAAAAAGGAAAAAAATAAAATCTTTAAAAAAAAAAAAGAATATAATTATAATTACATTGGGGATCAAATCATGAAAAATAAAATTACTATATATTATAAGTAATTTTCCATTAATAGAAGCTCCTAGATCAAATACATGCCATAATATTATTAGAAATACAAGACAAAACTATAAGTTATCAGACACACAAAGCAATTTTTCTCCCTAGATCTCAAAATCCTTTTTAGTTTGTACAGGGTAATGGAACGAATTCTCAACTAAGAACCAGGTAACCTCTATCTTAATTCTGCCTCAGTTACTAAACAGCTAGGTGACTTGGACAAGTCATAGTCAACTATCTTGATAAATTTCCATCAGGAAATTTAGAACCAATCAAGCATGGCAAGTAAGTTTCAAACAACTATGATTCATTAATTAGAAGAGACTATCTGTACCTCTGATTTAAGAAGGATTCTGAGGTTAAATCTAGGTTCAGTGGAAAAGAGAACCATGATCAATTAATAATGTTGGTCACAGTCAGAGTGGGATAGGGAGAATTAAAATGGCAGCCCATATGCCATATACTGGGGATCTCTGCATCAGATGACTTCTCTTAGATTTAACAGTTTTTGATGCAATAAAATTGTATTCAATAATCTTAAATAACAAAACTGCTAAACTAACATATATAATACAATCCAGAGCTGGGAGAGGTAACCCATGTTGGCTGTGAGCCACATTGGCTGGATAAGTGTTTGGAACAATTTTTTATTCCACTTGCCCAATAATTTCTATTATCTCCACAGCAATTATTTGTTTTCCCCTTCTATTTCTACCCCCACCCAAGACTATCTGTCAAACAAGCAACAGCCTGGGAGACTACTCTTTAAATATTGATTAAAACTATTTGTGCCACATTTTTGTTTGCTTTTCATCATTAGAAAGGAAATTATAGTTGCTTTCATCCCAACAGGATCCTGACCACCTAGTTTAGTTTATTTATTCTGCCTTCTTATTATCATAGAGCAATGGGATGTCAAAATGATTCTTGGCAAAAACTTTCCCAGTAGCTCCACTTAAAATATCATTTCATTCACAACATCTTATCCTAAAAGATACAAAAGCCAAAATATCACCCTTAAGAACAGCACACATTATATTCCATACACTTTGAAAGTCAAAGTAGGAAATGCTAAAAAATCTGTTAAGATTAAAATCCCAAGCATGTGCATGACTTTAGAACCACTTTGTACAGGGAGCAAGCATTTCAGTTGACAGCTGTGGAAATACAAGCCACACAGACAAATACAGCCATCAATTTGGCAACAGGTCTCTGTTCATGCCTTACTAGATTTACACCTTTTAAACAAAATGAACGGAATGCCAGAGGTTTTGGGCAATGGTATAATTTCCTGCTTTGAAGCTGACAAAGAAAGAAAATTAAGAATAGGCTTAACTACCTCACATGTAGAAACCAGGCATAAGCACATGATTAGTACTTTACATTTTATAGTTACTGCAGAATTCAAAGGAACTATTGATTATTCTAGGGACTGTGTGGTTTGTATAAGCTGTAAGCCACTATCAAGCCAAAAATAGAATCCAGTGAGCCTGGCTATTGATAAATAGGTGAAAAGGAATCAGGAAATTGGCAAACTTACTTGGGAGTATTAACAAATAAAACAAAACAGAATTACTCTGGTTGAAGCAGGAGGGAGGAGCTAGAGTGGCCCCTGTTTTGACAATCTGGGTTCACCAGCTACCATGCTGGGTGCTCAGTGACTTCTGGGAATACTACAACATGGGAGGAAAACCACTTATTTTGTCCAACTCCTTCATTTTACAAAAGTGGAAAGTTAAAGAGTATCAAAGATGTTAGATAACTTGTCTAGGATCAGACCCAGGGAAGAACTTACCATATAATAATGCCAATTTCAAATTGAAAATATATATACAGAGAGATCTATCTATCTATCTATTGTTCTTCCTCAGAAATGACATCCAAAGATGGTCACAAAACACAGTGTGCATGGAGTCTACTGAATATTATCCTACTGAAGATCATCTAATTTAATTATTAAAGGGTGAACGAAAGCATCAGCATTTCCTGCAGCTCCATGATGCAATGCAACTAATACAAAATGAAAGGAATCAGCAGATGCTTCTATATACCACTCGTCTTTCTTGACACTGTTTTCGGAATCAGTTGTAATTTTGATAATGATAACTTTGGCTTAGTTACAAAAATGAGATTACTTAAGTAACCCAATCTGGGGCTTTCCAGAGTGAACAAGCATGTCTAAATAGGGAAAAAATGAGTTCAAATGTATACTAGCTTTGTGGTTGTAATGATACAAGACACTTGAACAGCAGTTTAACTTGCTTTTGACAAGAAAGGTTTTGAATACAAAACAATTCTCAATTTGAAAAACGGAAGATGTGCTTATTTGAGGGAATATGATACACTTTTAGCCTGATTAAAATGTAATCCTGAACACGCACCCTCATTTACACACTTCTTGGGGAGACTAATTTGTTTCAATAAAACCAGACAGTACCTTTTAAAAAAAAAACTGTTTCACGTAGTTTTCTTATTTCATCTTTCTTAGAATATTATAGAATCTTTATTTCTCTCCGATAGTGAAACAGCAAGTAAGTTTTTTTTTTTTAAAGCATTTATTTTTTTTAATTTTTTTTATTTTTAAAGATTTTATTTTTTCCTTTTTATCCCCAAAGCCCCCCGGTACATAGTTGTGTATTCTTCGTTGTGGGTTCTTCTAGTTGTGGCATGTGGGACGCTGCTTCAGCGTGATCTGATGAGCAGTGCCGTGTCCGCGCCTAGGATTCAACTAACGAAACACTGGGCCGCCTGCAGCGGAGCGCGCAAACTTAACCACTCGGCCACGGGGCCAGCCAGCAAGTAAGTTTTTTAAAAAAGGTTAGTTTTGGGGACCGGCCCTGTGGCCCAGTGGTTAAGTTCACATACTCTGCTTCAGAAGCCCAGGGTTTCGCTGGTTTGGATCCTGGGTGCAGACATGGCACTGCTCGTCAGGCCACGGTGAGACAGCGTCCCACATGTCACACCTAGAAAGACCCACAACTAAAATATACAACTATGTACTGGGGGGATTTGGGGAGGCAAAGGAAAAAAAAACATTGACAATAGTTGTTAGCTCAAGTGCCAATCTTTAAAAAAAAAAGAGGTTAGTTTTAGACTACACTTTAATTTAAACCAAACAAAAAAATAATTCTCAGTCATAGTAAATAGATGGGAAGATTGACACAAAGAAAATCTCAAAGGTAAAAGATTTGGGGTTCAGCAAAAGCACAGGATTGCTAACCTGAGAACTCTTATGTGTTGGTATCAACAGTACCATACACAATTGTTGGCACAGAGTAGGTATTGAATAAATATTTGTTAAATACATAACTAAGGGAATGAATGGAAAACAGGGGGATGAGAGAGAGGGGAAAAGGAAAGTCATATTTCTGGGACAGGTGAGAGAGCTACCCTAATAGATAACGACTTCACAATTTTATAACCAAGTGAGGTTATGCCAGGAGGGACCGTATCATCGCCCTTGCGAAAATTTTTTAAATTCCAATTGATTATCTAATCTCTCGAGTCTCTGTTTCTTAATCAGTAATTTGGTAAAATAATGATCACGGTAAAATAACGATCATGGTAATCTGCTGAGAGGAGTAAGGGTGATTACCTATATGAACGTACTCCACGGCACCTGGCACATGCTGAGGTGCAGTAAATGTCAGCTCCTTTTCCATGACCTTGATTACAGTGCTATTTCTGGCATCCATGCTAGAGGTTAAAAGAAAACCCCCACAATTCAAAGCATTCAGAGCAATCCACACTTTGCAGGGACTGGGACCATGGTCAGCTTGGATACCTACAGTTCTCTGCCCTCACTCTGAGATGTCCTGTGCTATACCCTCATCAGAGTTTTGGGGAAAAAACTAGGGCTTATGCACAAAAGAGAGTGAGAAACAGGGCCATCTTCAAATTGCTTTTTTTTTGAATTCTGTCTTTGGGCTTAGGTCAATTAAAAAAATAATTCTATAAGCTCATAAAGAAAATGGATGTCAATATTTTGCATATTACAACAAGTTTCCCCCCTTCTGGGTTATTTTGATTATGTAGTTCAAAAATAATGTTGGATATTTTATGCCAGATAGCTTTTGTTTACTCTTCAAGACCCACTCTCTACACTTCCCCTTGTTCTCTGCCTAAAGTCATCGATATAGATGACATCAATGGGTCCTCTTATCCTCTGGCTCTAGTTGGGTTCAATCAATGGGGAGCCTGATGGGAGCTGGTAGGAGAAATGAAAATGAGTTCAAGGTATTTATTTTCCTGGTTCACTCCCTGTAAGCTTACCTTGAGCTGACTATGTCCCTTGAATAAAGGTCACTACTCTAATCAAGGCCATTTAGTTTATAATATGACTTTCTCTCCTTTGGAGTTCTGATATGTTCCCTCCACTCACCTCTTTGAGCTTAGAGTGGCAACAGCTGTGCTGTTGGTAGCCTCTGGTTCCTGAACAAGCCCCTGAGGTTCCTCCAACCCTTGTATTTATTCCCTTCATAAATAAACTGTCTTTGAAGTGTCCTAATCTGATTGTGCCAAAGTTCCTGTTGGGACCTTGACTGAGCAGATATGGTTTATACAGATTGGCCACAACTAGTGCTAGCCTAAATTTCATATCCCTTTCCCAGGCTAACTCTCTTAGTTCAGAAGGGATATGAGGATGGCTCCTGTTCTTATGTTTCCATTTGGGGAATAATCAATATAGAAGACTTATGTTTTCCTTATTAATTAAAAAATATAAAATATATAAAAATATAAGCATATAAAATATAAAATAATATATCAAGAATTTTATTAAATAAACTCAACTCCTCTTATCTACTATTCCTTTCCATACTTTTCTCCATGTTCATATAAATATATACACCTAACTGAGTCTTCCTGGGATTATTGTTTAAAAAGTAATGAATTGTACTATAAAAATTGCCATGCAACCTAATTTTCTCATTTGTCAACACACCATGAGTTCTAACTAATAAAATAATATATAATATACTATAATTTTCCAAATTTTCCAAAGTTGACTGAATAGTAGAAACCACTTCTACTATTGATGGACACTTAGGTTGTCTCCAATTTTGCCATTATAGACAATGCTCTAGTAAAAATCTTTGTGTATGTGTGTGTGTGGGCGTGCACGCACATGTGTGTGTATTCCTACATACAGGGGCTTCCATAGAACAAATCCTTCAAAGTATTTATGGATAAAAGAGCATACACATTTTTTTTAAACTTAAGAGTTTAATAAAATTATCAAAATCTATATAGTAAAACAAGTCAAAATTAGCAAAATATTAACATTCATAGATACACTCTGGGAAGCACATAAAACATCAGTATCCTTTGATGTCTGCCAATAAATAATCTGAATCAAAATGTCTTGACATATAGATGAGGTTCATTGGACTGCTCCTGATTTAAAAGTAAAATACATCAGTGAAAATTTCTCATTTATACCTGAAAAGATAGTCAGTCTAAATTTCTGATTGATTTCAAACATATAAATTTAAAAATGGTCTGTTTTTAATGTAAAAATAATAAAGCCATCTCAACTGATGGTAAGCCTCTTTAACTGCTTTCTTTTCATGTTTACTAGATACAAACCGTGACAGGCCGTGAACTTCAAAGCAAACTAAAAATTTGGCTAGAAAAGATAAGAGAAAGAAAGTTTCCACTACTTTCTGATTAAATTCTTTGAAAATTTAAAGTGTACTTCAGAAGTTTAAATATAAAGAAGTTCAGAAGATATTCACTTATTAGAAAGATACGGAAGGAAAATTTATCAAACACACAAAGATGTAAGAAGGCATCAGCTCAATATCGTTTTCAAGGCTGAGTACAACTATTTCTTTTGTTTTTTAAACTACTGTGGCATATGGAGACTTTCTCTAGCAGTGCCAATTCTACCTATGTTAAATTAAAGAAAATTCAATAAAACATGTTTCCATTTTTTTCCCCAATCTAAACACAGCATTTTAAAGCAACCTTCTTCTAGTTCATTAGTCTTGTTACACGACTAAAGTGTGCTAGCGCACAGAGAAGCTGACCTCGCTCTCCATTCATCCTAACACAATACTTGGATCATCAAGCACTTCTGATCTAACTTCTTGCACCAAATTTGGCTTTGTGACATGGCCAACTTATGAAAATTTTAAAATGAGCTCTTGTATGATTCATTTCTCTCAGAAAATCGTGCTCTGAATCACCGAGTGGACAAGCTGATACATATTTTAGTAAGCTTATCAAGATAGAAAATATACCCATTATCAAAATCAAATAAAGAAATATACAAATAGACCATGATGACAATTTTCTGAGCATCTTTTATCTATCATCCTCCAAACATTAGAAACTGGGAATTTTACTTTTCCTCCAGCATATGAGGAAACTAAGGTTATAGTGACACTAAATTGCTTGCCACAAAGTCCTGGGCTGCTAAGTATTCACTCCAATGTTTGAGCCCTTTCATCCAGCACCTAAGCAATTATCTTCACGGTATCCCAGACTAACTCTTAAGGAATTATTTCATTTCTCCCAAATTATTTCAAAATCCAATGCCCACATAAACAATGTATTTAAATAACAGCAATGTCAAAGGTATCACTACTAGTTTTTTAATCTAACTAGTGACCAGAATGGACAGCATTTATGTACTTCATATAACTTTAAATTATAAAAATTTAAATATCTTTAGTTATACTTTCCCTATGTCATTTACGAACATTATTATAATAACAATTTAGATCTCATAAAATCTGAAATTGTCTATAAGGGAAAACTCCCTTGAAACATTACATTTAATATTCTGGTAACATTAAAAATTGGCATTTAAAAAGATGAAAATTCTTAGTATGATTTTAGGCAATGTGAACAATTATACATACATTGCTATCAATGAAAATATATATTTCTTATTTAACAAGGCTTTTGACTTGAGCTAAGTTAAATTTATAAAAGCAATAATCATACATTATAGTTTAGCATTCACCAAGTCAATGCAAACGGGCTAGTCTAAGATTTTTACATGCTTATAGTGAAATACACAAAGTGAAAATAAATATATGCTTTCATTTGTCCTAGATTTTCTATCATTAGTACTAATTATTCTTGAATTTAGGATTATCAAATAAAGAATTATTTTGATAACTTAAGGTAACAAATAAAAATCCTAATGATTTTTCTCTTTCCTAAATTACATAAGCCTAATAATTCTATTTCAAATTATGGGTTGCCTTTTATTAATGTGCAATGAAATTTTACATTGTTCAAGGATATAATAAATACATTATTATGTTTATGTAAACTATAAGCATCAAAAAATCCTCTCCGATGAAGCACAGAAAAATATAACTTTTATCAAGATCAAGTTTAATCACTTACGAAAAAAGACCCATTTTTTTCTGTACACAGGAGACAAATTATAATTTGCATTCTGTGTATATCAAAAAATACCAATTACTTTTGTTATTACAGGTCCATCAGGCCAGCTGTGGATTTCATAATAGAGATTAGTTTTATTCTGGTGCAATGAAAAGCTCTGATATTAATGTCAGACAAAAGTATTATCATTGGTGAGATGCTGATTACTGACTAAAGACTCTTTTAAAACATTATTATTTAATAAATTTCACGGGATAATTAAATAATACTTACTAAAAATAGCTGCATTTCTAATGTCCCTCTGAGATATCCAAATATCAGAAATAAAATAGAAGCAGTAACAGTTAATAAAAGATTTTGTCAATATGGTATTCCAGATACAATGTATTTGGTGTCTACCAAAAAAAAAAAAGAATTTAAATTTCATCCTTAATTTCACTAGCAATTAGTTATATAATGTTGACCAAGTCACCTAAACCTCTGTGCCTCAATTTATCACTTATAAAAATATAAATTATAATTTAATTATTTAACAACCATTTCTTAAGCACAAATGTGTGGGTACTCTGGGATAAGTGCTGGGAATAAATAGGTAAGTAAAATAGATGCATTAAATTAGATATTATAATAAATAAATCTATAAATTATAAATTTTTTAATATAATTAAAGTATTTAATATTTAAACATGAGAATCATGATGTTGAAGATCTATTAAGAAAAAATATTATTTTACAAGTTGATGATACTTTATGATATTACATTTTCCAAAATTTTGCCCTCTCAGACTTCCAGTCTTGACAAGATAGCATAGATTTTTTTCTTCCTGTTCCATTCCTCCTCCCTATTGCCTTGCTAAGCACAACTGAAAATGCTGGAAATAATGCAAGAGGCAATCAAAGGAGAACTCCAAAAGGTGCAAGGAGGAAGGCAAACTGGTTAGAGATCCCAGGACAGGAGGAACAATACAGGTACATGGCATCATACATCCTCCCACCCAAAAGAAGAAGGTACCCAGGCCCAGCATTTCTCGACATCTAAACTAGCAACAGAAGGCTGCTGCGCAGGTAGGCTCTTTCCTCCACAGATCAATAGGAACCTCACTGACAATAAGCCTTCAATAAAAGTGCTCTCCTCCTCAGGGCCCAAGATTCCTCTCCACCTCAGAAAGACACAGGACAGCACTAGCAAGGGGGATCCTGCCTCAGCAAATACCCTGCCAGCAAGACCCATGGGCCTGAGTCTCCCCTCCTATACCAAGAGACATTGGATGGTTGGGGGGTACCAACAAAGAGGATCCTGCAACAAGCACCCAAGCCAGGAAGGTCTTTCCATCCCCCACAGCTCTGGCTTAGGAAGCACTTGTTTTCCCCACCAGGCCTGAGAATCCTTCTCCCACCAAGAAACATCAAGGGAGGGGGCACGGGGAGGAGAGCTGGCAAGGGGGAGGATCCCCACCACAATAAGCAGCCAGGCCCAGAAGTACTCCTTACCTTTAAGGGCAGAGACCTTCTCTTCCCCACCTAGAAGCACCAGGAAGCCTTGCCTCAAAAATTTCCTTCTGGGCCCTCAGGCAGAATCAGTAGGCACCACTGGGAGCCCCACCTACTCCAGTTACACCAAGCCAAAAAAAAACACCACGAAGGCCCTGAAATTAAATTATCTTTGGAACTACAGCACACTAAAGTCTAGGACTTGTGAGCTAAACATAAACAGAGTCAATGCCTACTAAAGTAAAAGATTTGAACAGGACCCAGAGTCTCCTAAAATGAACAGAGCCTCAGGGACCCATGGGACAAAAATAAAAGATCCCAGAAGTTGAGGAGAAAGAGAGTAGGATCAAAGAAGTATTTGAAGAAAAAATGGCAGAAAACTTTACAAATTTGGTGAAAGATATAAACTAATAGATTTGTGAAGTGAACCCCAAAGAAGATAAAGTCAAAGAAATCCATGTAAAGACACATCATAATTAAACTTCTGGAAACTAAAAGCAAAGAAAAAAATCTTGAAAGCAGCCAGAGAGAAAGAATATTACCTTTAGGAGAACACTAATTCAAATGACAGCATACAGTCCTTAGCTGGTGGCCTCTCTAGGGACTATCTCAGCTAAAAAGAGCTGCCTCACTCTAGGTCATGCCTCCTTCCTGGATATAAAAGCCTGGTTTCCTGCCCAGTGATGGATGCATATGGAGATATAAAGGCCCAGCCCTCTGGCCTGGTGGCATAGTAGTTAACCTCGCACGCTCTGCTTCGGCAACCCTGGGGTTCGTGGGTTCGGATTCTGGGCACTGACCTACACACCACTCATCAAGCCAAGCTGTGGCAGCATCCCACATACAAAATAGAGGAAGATTGGCATAGATGTTAGCTCAGAGAAAATCTTCCTCTAGCAAAAAAGAGTAAGATTGGCAACAGATGTTACCTCAGGGACAATCTTCCTCACCAAAAAATAAATAAATAAATAGAGGCCCAGCCCTTGCCCCAACTCAAGACAACTCTGAAGGGCCATCTCAGTTTCCTAGATGTTCAACTCAGGCCTTTGTTGAGACTGCAACACAGTTCAACTTCTCCCCTGCCCAGTTTAGCTTCCTTCTCCACTCTTCCACAGATTTTTTTTTTATCCTAAGAATGCTTCCTCATAAATATTCTGCATGCTAATGTCTATCTCAGAGTCTGCTTCCTGGGCAACCAAACCTGCAACCATAGTCCTGGAGGTGGGTGATGGCAGGAGAGAGCAGGACTTGTTCAGGAGGCATTTATCCCTAAATGGAGTGAGTCTTTGACCACGAACTGTTAGCAGCTCTCTTTAGGATGTGGAGCACCTGACGCCTCTTTGTCCTTAGCTTTAGGTCTTAGTTTTCAATTCCAGGGCAACAAGAAAAGTCTCCTCCAACATCTTATTACATTAGTCTAGTTTGAACCTTTAACAACAAATATTAACTGTTATTTTAAATTAAAATCCTAATGATTCCATTTTTAAATTAGACATCAAACTTCCAACAAATGAAATTCAAATTAATTCATTTAGTATTAATGATAATAGTGCCAGATTACAGAGTCAATGTTGGAGCTAGTAGACAGACAGTGGAAAGCATTCTGAAACCTTTTTTTTAAATTAAATAAACAAAAAACAAAATATACCCTAGAAAGAAGTAGACCTATGCAAATTTGTAAAGAGGAAGCAAAGAAGCCAATTCTTGGACAGAGAACTATTCTTACAGTTCTGAATAACGCAAATATCAAGAGCTTCATGTTTCCTAAGTAAATCCTTACACTATAACTTTACAACTTGAAAATTTACTAAGAGTTTATTTTTTACTCAATGAACAGTGTAGTGCTGACTAGAGAACTTGCCAAAATCATCTCACAGAACACGTATTTTCTTATAGAACTCATTGCTCTCAGTGTACAGAGTCATCAGAATCCACTCCTTAATTGACCCTAATTTTTGTGTATTTTGAGTAAACTAGAATCTCACAGCTTTGTACTTGCTTCAACACATAATAGTGCCCTCTCCCCTGTGGTACTTGAGAGACTGATGGTCTCAATAACGCATCAGCCTGAGCAGACTGACTTAACCCTTAGTCAATTGGTAATGATTCTGCCACTGACCTGATGGACAGACACAGCCAGTGATATCTGATTTAATATGTTAATGAGAAACAAAAACAGAGTGGATTAACTAAATAGAGAAGAACAGACAATCTAATATGCTCTGATCCTCTCATCCTTCTTACTCAAAAATGTTACTTTGTATTAAAACACATATTCACCTTTCTTCTTATCCATATCTGATTCATCTTTGGCAGAATCACAGTAAGACCAAGAAACAACTAAAGAAGTGGATCGTAGAAGAGAAAAGGTAGTGAACGAAGGTTCTTATACAATCTACAAATAAATTGGTTGCTCAGGAATCAAGACTAGGTAGCACGAGGTTGCATAACATTGGGGAAACACCGCATACTTAGTGTTAAAGGAATTGAAATGGTAATATGTTTTCTTTCCATTTCTAGACTTTAATTCTAATAAACATAGCCTCAAATATTTGTTTTTATAAATGAAAAGCATTTCTAATTGATAAGTTTTTAAATAGAGGAATAAACTCCAAAAGGATATATGACAGATATTCAGCAGTTAGTTCACCTTAGCTATCTTAAAGTTGTTACTCTTATAACTTTTAAAACATTTAAAAAATCTATTGGTTTATATAGTGACATGGCTCTGCTTTCATTTAAATTGATCTTCAAATTCCAAACTTCTTATAGAGGCTCTTTACCGTAAGGCCACAACCTACCTCTCCAGTTTCATCATCCTACCCTCCCAGCCCCTCAGACCTTCCAAAACCAGACCACACCACACATACACACTCACACACTGACTCATTTACTCACTCTCCCACATGCATATACACACACAAACACCTGAGTCCTCTGCCAGACAGAGTTAACCCACCAGAACCACCAACTACCAGGCCCCATGCTCACTTCATGACTTGGTTTAAGCAGTCTTTCTGCCTTCATTCTCTGGGCAAGCTTCTATTTAACATTTAAAACCCACTTCAAATGTCATTTCCTTTGCAACACGTTCTCTGACTCCCTCATGCACAGATATTCCTCTTCTGAAGGTCCATGGTATGAAAACAAGTTTTTCTATACAGCATTTCTCCTACAAAACTATAATTAACTGTTTTCTGGATCCTACTCCATTAGACTGTGAACTTCTCAAGGGCAAGGATTATGACTTAATCATCTCTTTTCACCCACTGCCCTCATCTATAAAACAGGTTATCTCCCAGTATAGGACTACAAGGATTAAAAAAGGAAATTAAAGCACTTAGCAGCACATATAAAGTGCTCAACATGCGTTAAAAATTGTTTTAAGTATCAAAAACAATGTTTATTTTGTAGTAAGCATTCTATAAATGCTTAGTAAATAAATAAAACAAGAATGAACAAATGATTGTTTTTAAAAGGCATTTCAAACAGAGCTAAATAAAAATCAAGAATAAAATATGAATGTGATAATCCTTATCATTACAAATTAAATGCTTCTTACAAGGATTCAACAGAATGCTTATTCCAAACTGCAATCAATTACTAGATTATTATATACAGAGGAAAATTAAAATATTAAAATAAATGAGAATTATAAAGAACTTTATTAAACAGAAACACAAGATTTGTTGCAACTCTCCTAAATGTTAATTAAGATTTCCTGAGTACGTTCTTAAGGAAATGCTTTTAGCAACTAAATGCAGACCAATAGTTGCCTGTCTTGCAAACTCCATATCATTTAAACGATGCTGAAGACCATAGCAAACAAAAACAAAATGATTATTTTTTCTTTTATTTCCTGAGCAAAAATAGTTGATTGTTTTTAAAGCCTTGAAGTCCATTTTGTACATATTTTCAAGATTACCCTAATAAGCTGATCATTTTAGAAGAAGTTTTTCATGTTTTCCCCACAATAATGCTCCCAGTAAGGTGGTTTCATAGTTCAGACAACTATATTGGAATCTCAGAAGGCACTCCTGAGGTCAATTAATGATACTATCATTTATGTTTTTTTTAATGTTCTTATACTTGAATTCATAAAGTAATGAAACCATAATTAGTAAAATCAGCACGAACTTTTATTTTGCACTTAGAATACTGAGCCATGAGTCATGGTAACAGTGTCACATATTAATAGAAGCAGCAAAGATATTACTTACAGAGATCATTCCAAACATCAATAATGCCCCAGAAGGCCTCTAACATAACTGAAGCCTATTAAATCTCACCTATAAGCCATAATGCAAGTATTTCAATAAGAAAAAGCTCATAATGCTGTCATTGAGTATGTCACAAATCCATCAGCTCTATGAAATAAATCCTTTTAATTTTGAGCTTAATATTTATAATTTTCATAGATGAACAAAAACCTAAAGTAAAAGAATGCAAATTGATAAAATTATGTGCCATTCTAAGTCATTTTTAAAGGGGAGAATTTTAAAGCCAAGCAACTAACCACTGAAGGAAAAGTATATTTCATAGATAGATAGATACCCAATACACACAAACACATATATAAATCTGGTTATACGTTTACACTTCAGATGTGTTCATATATATATATGCAACCTACTTAGATTTTTAATATACAAATATATGTACTTTTCCTTTAGAAGTCAGTTCTTTCGCATATCTGTGTTTGTATACGTCAGAATTCTCATTCTTATGATCTAGAAAGATCTGATTATAGTCACACACAGCACAACAATGTTTCAGTCAATTATGGACCACAAAACGATGGTTGATCCCATAAGATTAGTACCACATAGCCAAGGTGTGTAGTAGGCTATACCATCTAGGTTTATGTAAGTATACTCTATGACATTTGCACAACAATGAAATTGCCCAACAACACATTTCTCAGAACGTATCCCTGTGGTTAACTAATGCATGACTGTATTTGCCTTCTTTTGAATGATATAATTTTTCAAACATCCCTTTTATTGCAAGGCCAATCAATCTAAATTCTCTGTTTGAGCCCCTAAACAATCATTTCAAATGAATACACAGAAAGAGCCTTAATTTCAGAAACATGTGAAGGAAATGGGAAATTTTATTAAAAGATAGCCCTTGTAAATGTGTTATCTGGCATGATACTTAAAGCTCTTAGGTTAGATATAGTCTTTTGATAATAAATCAGTAATCATTAAAATAGGTGCTGGGTGACGGATTACAGATAGATAGATATATACATATATATATATATATATATATGTACATACACATACACATATATTTAAACTAAATAGTCTTAAAAGTATAATATTTGTAACATTTTTGTCATTATTAATCTGGATTATTTATAAAGTAAGTAAAAAGGCATAAGATCCAAAGGCTCTTAAGAAAAGAACATATAGCAAAACTAAAAATTTATTCCTGGGGGCTGGCCCAGTGGCGAATGGGTTAAGTTCACACGTTCCGCTTCAGCGGCCCGGGGTTCACTGGTTTGGATTCCGGGTGCGGACAAGGCACCGCTTGGCAAGCCATGCTGTGGTAGGCGTCCCACATATAAAGTAGAGGAAGATGGGCACTGATGTTAGCTCAGGACTAATCTTCCTCAAAAGAAAAAAAAAAAGAACCTCATGGAAAAAAATTTATTTCTGGTTTTGCTATATACTATTTTCTTAAATTAACTCAAAATATGGTTTAAATAAACTTAAATTAGTATACTCAAAATATGGTTATTTTTCCCTCAGAAGAATACTGGAATTACAATATTATTTTAAAATAATAATTAATAAAGTAATAAACGAATTTAATTTATTTGCTTTTGCATTTATCATGCCTTAAAGTAAAGTAGGGGCTAGTTCTTATTTCTAGTGAAATCTTGTCTAATTTACAAAGCTTATCATACAAGAGGTACTTAATAAATATTTGATGACTAACAGAATAAATAAAAGGATGAATAGATGGATGAAGAAATGGGAACTCTAATGAATACTTCAAATTCAGAATCCAGGACTGAAAACCACTCCTATACACAGTTTTGTCAAGGCTGCCACTACCTTTGTACAATAGCAGTGAGGTAGAGCTGAAAGACACTGGACTCAGAGATAAGTGCAAGTCCTACCTCTGTGCCTTACTAGCTGTGTGACCTTAGGGTATTACCTAACCTTACTGAGTCTCAATTTCTTCCTCTATAAAATTAGTATAATAACATCTGAACTATCTACCTCAGACAGTAACTCATTTATATGGATGCTCACTATAAAATCTCTCAAGTTTTTTGTATATTTGAAACTTTTCATAATAAATATTGGAAAAAAATAAAATCTTCCAAATGAAGAGTTTCAATAGATTGTGACTTCACTTGTAGGAAATAGAAAACATATCTTCTGACTGGTTTCAGAGAAATAAGAACAATTAACATATGCCCACTACCCACATATCCAGTATCTAGAAGATATTTGAAAAAGTTAAAATTTTTATTTCCAAGATTTTTAAGTATGCTGAAATTCTTGAATGACATACATCATTTCTAATAACAGGATAACATAATGATGAAAGCACTTCCATATAGCTATTTTCGGAATGCTCTCTCCATGGGTTCCTTTTGAAAAGAACTTACTTTTTCACTCATTCCTACAATATTGACCTTACTGTGTTTGGGGCAGTTAAGGATACTGTTGGTTTTTCAAAATAACCGCTTTCTGACTACCACTGATCATCCCAGAAAAGGTCAATCAAGTTGGAACTCTTACTTTTATGTAAATGTATGTAACTCATCTTAAACAAGAACATTTTTAACTACTTTGTTACCAGAAAACCTTTAGACCTCAATGTTATTCAAAATATTTTCTTGGTCATTCCTCATCTCATTAAAAAGTATTCTATGGATCCAAATATTTTAAAACTTTTATTAGATAAAATTAACCACATTAATGGCATCCGATAGCACATAAATCATAACATGCTGCAATAACTGGAAAGAATAAATAAGAGCAGAACTTCGGTCAACCCCCTTGCATTGTGGAATTTCCATTCTTCATTTAGGATACCTCACTACTTTGGATAAGCTCTGGATATTGACTATTAGTAAACCTTTATTTATCCCTGACTATTAAAATGACATAAGTAGGGGCCGGCCCGGTGGCACAGAGGTTAAGTGCGCAAGTTCTGCTTCAGCGGCCCGGGATTTGCCGGTTCAGATCCCGGCTGCCGACATGGTACTGCTTGGCAAGCCATGCTGTGGTAGGCGTCCCACATATAAAATAGAGGAACATGGGCATGGATGTTAGCTCAGGGCCAGTCTTCCTCAGCAAAAAGAGAAGGATTGGCAGGAGTTAGCTCAGGGCTAATCTTCCTCAAAAAAAAAAAAATAAAATAAAATGACATAAATAGGAACAGTAACTTCAGTATTGTCTTCCTGTCTTGTCAATGAGATGTCTTGTATACCTTGCTATGAAAACCACTGATGGATCACCATTTCTTAACTTGTACCTCCAACAAAGTTATCTTAGGTTTCCTTGGTACATAGCAACAAAATTTCCTGGATCGCCTCATTGGATAGATTTTTGATTCCCTAGGGAATGGTGGAAATTATGATAAATGTGATTGTTCTGTGGGGGTGTGGGGGTAAGTGTGTGCACATTTGTGAATATAAATACACAACTAGGATGAGGAGTATAAATGGACAGAGAACTTCACTGACAAAGACAGAAGTTCTCTGTCTAAATAGGAGAATGAGTAAAGAAAGGGAATGCTTCTTTGCCATGTCCTAGCAAGTTCAAAAGTACATATTTAAAATTTTCTACACATTTACAGAATGTCTTCACTGCACTAGTCCCAAAGATAGGAAACAATAATAAACTCAGACAGCTCAGACAAAATTCAATCAAAAGTGCCCTAAAACTGTAAAGCCCAATGTGCTGATGAAACACTGTTAAAAGTTATCATCATTCAGGACCAAAATTAACAAACAGTTCACCAAATAACTCAATTACTTAAATTTTAATCCTCTCACAACTGCAACCATTCATACCACTACCCTGAATTAGAAGAAGGAAGAAAAAGCTTCCTGAAATCTCCACCTTTTGATGTTAAAATGACACATTTAACAAATTTCTCATAATCACTCTTATTTGACATATAGTAATTTTTGTGTGTGAGGAAGATTGGCTCTAAGCTAACATCTGTTGCAAATCTTCCTCTTTTTGCTTGAGGAAGATTGTCGCTGAGCTAACATCTGTGCCAGTCTTCCTCTATTTTATATGGGATGCTGCCACAGTGTAGCTTGATGAGGGGTGCTAGGTCCATGCCAGGGATCCAAGCCGGCAAACCCTGGGCCACGGAAGCGGAATGAACTTAACCACTATGCCTCTAAGCCGGCCCCTGACATATAGTATTAAACAAACCACATTATTTAATGCTGAGGCCATTGAAAACTGGGGGCAGCAAACTGGAGAGTTAAGAGAGGTTTATTAGGCAGACAAGCACAATAGTTGCAAAATGAAGCTAATAGAAAACAGAGACAAAAAAATCGAAAAGCACAGAACCAGATGATAGTATGGTATACTAATGGAAATGCATAAAGGATGATCCTGAGTCATAAAGAAAATGTACATTGTGTTCAGTATTATCTGTTTAAGAAGGCGTGTAAGCAGATTATACATTTTAGAAAGATTTCCATTTAAAACAGTTAACATTTTAAAATGTTTTCCTTCAATCTATAGTCCAGATTTTATGAGCTAATGAATATAAGCGTAGATATCTCTAACTATAAACAGAATTCTAAATTTTGTTATACTTGGTTAAGAAGGCTGCTTCCCAAAATCTGTCAATGATTCTTGAAAATTACCTGAAGATACTTCTTTAGACTTATGTGTCTTTAATCATGAATGATGAGCTCCTTTTGAAGTATCTGAGTTACTTTAGTAAGAGTTGCAATCATCCTGAACAAATTATAAAGCAGCCTAGAAGAAATAATGTGCTATGCTATATTAATGCATTCCTAACTTCAGTAGATTAAGCGAAGATGATTATAAAAGTGAAATGTGTAACCTTATTCACTCCTGGGATCTATTATAGAAAGATTAAGAATGAAACTAGTCTTTTCAACACTCATGAAAGGCTGCTATTTGAAGGCTGTCTTTTAAAAACTAAATATATAAAATATCGACTAACACCAAAGAAATCCTTATTAATATGCTATTACCTGACAGACAATATATCTTAGCCATAATTTTGATTATGACCTTAGGGAAGCAAGAGAATTCTTTAATTCACATATTTTAATAGAGTCACTATAAATTTGTCCTATTGTTCCTCATCTAAACTCCTTAGTAATTGAGGCCACTGTTTCTCAAAGATTGAGATATATGATGATTTTAGATGGTACACAGAGACAATTTTTCTAATTTAATAGACATATTTATTATTAGGTGCTAAAAGAAGTACAGCTAAAAATATATTGCTAGAGAATTGTGCTAGATACTGTGAGAGGAAACTCATGTGTGCATGAGTATTATTACTTTAAAAGAAGTTAACTTTTAAAAAGTAAATCAACTTAAAGTTATTTTAAAGAAAAATGTTATATTAATACTTATTTAAAATAATATTAAGTAAACCTATATAGTTTATAGTTAAGGCAGAAATCATGATGTTGTTTCAAAAATCAATTAAGAAAATAGGATGTATTCGATTCACTTAGAAAGTAGACATTGTGGCATTTAATTTACAGTTGCTTTGAACTACTATTTACAACTTTTATGGATTAAAATATCAGCTATTGCTCTTGTCTCCCCACCTAACTTGTAAGTTCAGTTACCACAGGGTCAGATTGAGTGCTTTACACAGATATCGACCTCATGTGTGTTGGTTTAGGTTTGCCTGTGAGAGGCTTACCGATATTGATGAGCGCATTTCTTTCTTTGGCCAATCAAGTCAACCTGTCTGATATTTCACTTCAGTAGATTTCGGGTTCTACTACCCATGAGTTAGTCTTTAATATATAAAATAAGAAGAACTGCAGCTAGCTCTTAAAAGTTTGGGCTCTTTCTCTCTAAAAGTCTATTACATCTGTGAAAATATAATGAGAATAAATAAGATGTTCAATTTAGCAGATATTGAATTCTACCCATGTTATAATAACGTAAAAGATTTAATCTATTACAAAATGTTTGAATAACTGAGATGTTAATTGTCAATAAATAATATTGTCTGGATACATCTTGAAGGAGTGCAGAGCAAAATCATATTTGTATGTGTATAACATGCTATTAGCAAGTACCAATATGAGATGCACAGCAAAATGATCAAGTGATGGCATGGTGCAATAGAAAGAGTGTAGAGACTGAGAATAAAGACCACAGGACTCCTCCACCAATTAGCTGAGTGGCTGGGACAAATCACTTAACTTCTTTAAGGCTCATCTTCCTCAATTAAGAGGTTGTTTATATAAACAAATTTCTGATAATGATTAAAGATGTCTAAGTAGAAAGAGAAAAAGAGTCTGGTTCTGAAATATTACTGAAAAAATGCTGCTATTACAACTTTCTACATACTTCTGCTTATGCAAGAAGAATAAACCTCTCTCTCTGTAACTCACTGTCAATTAGGATTGCTGTTACTTACAGGTCAATCCATTTCTAACTGAGAAAATAACAAAGAAAAAAATCACAATGAAAAGAATCAAAACATCTGACTACATAAAAATGTAAAGCTTCTGAACATTTCTTAAAAACTGAAAAATATATGCAATTTATATGATAAAGGATTAATATATTTACTATGAAAATTACTTACACATATCAATAAGAAAACCATTGACAAACGAATAGATTAATGGACAAAGAATATAAATGGAAAATTTACAAGAAGGGATAGAATTTTAAAAGTGGGGGCCTGCCCAGTGGCACAGCGGTTAAGTTTGCACGTTCCGCTTCTCAGTGGCCCGGGGTTTGCTGGTTTGGATCCCAGGTGTGGACATGACGCCGCTTGGCAAAAGCCATGCTGAGGTAGGTGTCCCACGTATAAAAAAAAAAAAAAGTAGAGGAAGATGGGCATGGATGTTAGCTCAGGGCCAGTCTTCCTGAACAAAAAGAGGAGGATTGGCAGTAGTTAGCTCAGGGCTAATCTTCCTCAAAAAAAAAAAAAGAAATGACAATTGCTCATCCTTGCCACAAGTCCAATAAATGCAAATTAAAATAAGAAGATAGCATTTCTTGTCCAGCAGATTACCAAAAGTAATGCTTTTAACTAGAATAACTACAGATGAGCATGGTTTGGTGAAATGGTTACTATCATACATTGCTAATAGAATGTGAATTTTTATATACTTTTGGAAGGCAATTTAGTGATATGTATTAAAATGTTAAAAATATAACAATAGGGGTTTTGTTGAGTAAATTAAGGTATGAAAATTATTTCTCAATAGCATGTAAATATTAAAATTATACTTATGAATTATATATATTAAGAGCTACCAATCATATCTTGTTAAATGAAAGAAATAGAATATAACATTATATTGACTATGAATATAGCTTTTAGATTACCTGGAAAAATAGAAAAAACTGTTAAAAGTAGCATTCTTTAGGTAGTGGACCTATGGGTAATTCCTTTTAAACTTTTACATAGTTCTAAACTTTCCATTTAGAATGAGGAACTCAGTACATTCTACTTTTTAAAGTAATACAAAATAAGATGAAGGGGAAGGATGAAGCTTGCTTACATCTCTGACATTCGAAACATCAATGGATCCACGTACTCAAAGAATTTGATCAACTTCCCATCAATGAAGCATGTTGCTATGCCTCAGTTTCAAGGGATTAGGAATGCAAAGATAGACAGATTACAACAGAATTCCTAAGCAACTGTTTATCAAGTGAGATGAGATGAACTGGAACAATGACAGGCAAGGTAAGCAGGAAAAAAAAAACACTCTAAAGTGACACAGCCAAACAGACCAAAGCTGCAGGTTATCAGGAAATGACAGCAGTGATCAAAGATGGATGGCATCATTTCAAGATGAGGACCATAAGCTGATGGAGGCAGAGTAGGCACAAGTATCAGAGAAGAAACATAGCCCCTAAACCACTGACAAACTACAAGCATCCTCAGGGCTGAATTTCAAGTTACACGAAGTCCTTGGCTGTCTAATGTTCATAGGAATGAAACAACACCATCAGCACCAACATCAATGAATGTAGATGCGCATGATTTTCGTGTTAGAACAGAAAAAACCTTCATCTGCACTCAAGTACATCTTTCTTTTAAAAACTTTTTTTAAGAGTAAGTATTGTATTTCTCACTTCTTATCCTAAGGACCTAGATAAGGTAATTGAAATCAATAGCTGAAAAATGATGCCAGTCAGCATATATTCTGCAGCAGATTGCAGCAACCATAGGTGGGGAGATGCTATCTCAGGAAAATCTCTAACCATTCTTGGTCCCTGTACATGGAGGGCAAGGAGAAACCAAAGAAGAAAGAGGCAGACCATTCCAGATTGGTAAGTGGCAGCTTTAAAAAGCAAGGGAACTTATATATGAGGCTTGTCTTGGGTGGCTGAAAGATGAGCGTGGCCCGCCAGAACCTTAAAAATTCATATAGAGGCCTTAATGGGGTTCAATTACGTATTCAATCCAGATGGTCTCAAGAAAGCCTTATTCTCTCAAGGCTAGGTCCTTGAAATGGCTCCAGCTATGGGAATGGTGGACAGAATGTACATTCCAAGGACAGGGGAAGGGGTGACGAGCCTCCAATTGCCCAGGTCCAGCTCTTGGGTCAGTCAGTGGTCATGTCTCTCAATGGCCTCCCCTAACAGTTACGAGAAGAAAATGCCAAGATGCAAGAGGCACATTAAAAGACAAATATAGTAATTTACAAGGCAAAAATGGCAGAAGTACTCATCACTTTCAGGCAGATCTAAATGTGAAAAATCCTTATTTGGACTGAAGACAAGACAATTCAGTTTACCAAAATATTCACAATAAGTTTACTTTGAATAATTAGCTTTCAAGTACTAAAAATTCACTTTTTCAGAACTGCATATACTGTACAAAGGGAGCTGCACCTGCATTCCACAAATAAATCCTGAGGTAATGCAGTTCAGACCCAGCCTTGTCACTGATGAGCTGCATCACATCAGACAAATGCCTTATCTAAACTTTAGCGTCCTCATCTATAAATTTGTAATCCCATAGGACCCATATTGGTATCACAGAACTATTGCAAGGACTCACTGAAATTAATTTGTTGATTTGTTTTATATAATGGAAAGTCCTATAATATAAGCTGATAGTGTTATTATTTTTATTGTTTGTATAAAAAACATAAGATTGTCCATAAGTCTACTAATACTAACATATCTTTAAGAATACTAACTTTTGTTTTAAGAATACTGCTTTTGTTCTACTAGCACAAGTTCTGCATTTGCTTCCAGAGTTCTCCAGTGGCATTAAGCTCTACCCACAGTGGTAATTACCTTGATAAACATACTCTTTATGGTCCTCCGTCCCTCCCCTGTCTTACTTCACCATACCTCTACCAGTATGTCCTAGGATCATCTTCCCAGTAAACTCCTTCACTCAAACTCACACACTTTCCTTAGGGTGTGCTTTAGGGGTAACCCAAATTAAGTCGCATTTTCATCATCCCATTTTCCTATTGAAGAGTCCATATCAACTCCTCTCTTTGGGGAAATGAAAATTCTGTAACATGAGTTTTTTACTTTTCCAGCCTCCTTGTCTACTTACCACAAAAAGGACTTCATGCTCTGTCAAGCCAACTCTCCTCTTATTTCTGTGTATCGACTTATATTCTTAACCCATCCAGCATACCACCCCAACCTCTGTCTCCTTTTTCTTCATATACTTTCTCAACCTTCTCAATAGTAACTTTTCTTCAAGTATTTCTCAAAATTAGGAGAAAAAATTGTTCCTGGGTCCTCACTGTCAGCCTTAAGTATAAACTCCTTTGGTTCATAACACTTAGGTAATTATGAACTCAAAGAAAAATTAAAGATTAAATACCAAAATTACAAAATCAATAAAGTTCAAGTTAACATTAATTCAACATAATTTTTGCTCCTGTTAACCACTCTCATTGCAGATGGGGCTCTGGTGCAAGTCCCTAGAAGTTTGGTGTGCCCATCCTACTGTGAGCTGTGAGATGATAAGGCTCTCTCACCCTTTCCACCATCCTAATTAAGATGAATGCTTTATTTGCTCAGTGTGGGCACTCTGTCATCATTGACATCCACTTCCTAAAACAGTGTCATTTACATATGAAATTTGCTTCTCTGCTATTCTCATTAGCCCAAAGAGTACCTCTTAGCACCAATACGCTTATAAACACAAAAGCAAAGAAACACAGTCACTGGACTTAGTGAAAAGATGATTTGGACTATATCTATTTTACTTTTTAATAATGTCATGGAAATAGCACAATTTAAAAAAATTACATTTAGAAACACATCAGACAATTAGCACCTATTAATTATTGCCATTGTCTATTTATCCTTTCATATATATATATATATATATATATATACATATATATATATACATTTTTTTTTTTTTTTCCCAGTGGCTTCTCACTATATACCTAGAATGAAGCCTAATCTCTTCGATTGGAATTCAAGGTCTTCCACAACAGTCTCCAGTCTTTCCAAGCCTTCTAAGTCATGTCCAACCACAACAGACTAGAATCTATCTGTGAAAACTTCCTTATTAAGTCTGTACTTCTACTTTTATGGCACTTTTTAATCTGGAATGATCCTCCACAAACTCAGATATTACAGCGTAGCTAAAAAGAGCATAGGCTTTGAAATCAAACAGACTTGGATTCTAGATGCTGATTCTGACACCCATTAGCTATGTGATTTGGACAAGCTGCTTAAGCTCTCTGAACCTTTAATCAGAAAAAGGAGGATAGAATAACTACCCCAAGAGACCTTTTAAATATGAATTCAGAAAAGGCTTATACAGTACCTCAACCATCTCAACTATCTTGGGTTGTCAAAAAATAATAGCTATTATTATTTTTTATTCCTTAATACTTTCTGTTAAAATGAATCATTTCCTCATCATTATTACCACTCAGCTTTGTTTATACTCCACATTTGACATTCAGATCATTAGGCACAGTATTAAAGTTGTATACATATTTCACAACCAGACTATATACCGTGGGTTTAAACATTCAGGTTAATTTTCTTAGAGCTTAGCATGGTTCCTGGCATGGGATAGTACTCAATAAAAACCTATTGAATTTAATTGGACTGAATTCCAAATCTTTGTGGTACCAAGAAGCATACTAAGAAGTTAGTAGATGCTCAAAAAAATGCCTGTTAATTGATCCATTACATGACATGATCCAAGGAAGTTCCTGAAAACAAATGCCAAGTCAGTCTGCAAAAAAACATCTATTATTTTCCCTGGTTTAGAGCAAACTTTTCAACTGAGAGGCAGAAAGAAATCAAACTGTCAAGCTTTTAATATACACTGAAGATATCCTTTTTTCCCCCAAGGATTCAGAGGAGGGGAGAAAAAAGCACAGGAAAAAAACCTACTCAGTTAAGGAAACCTCATGGTCACATAAACACTTAGAAACTGTCTACACTTTCTTCAACTAGAATCTCAACTTCCCTAATGTACCAGAGAAAAGATTCTCTAAATGGTGGATTTAATTTATAGATTTGCAATAATTCTCAAATTATTTGAGATTCAAGATACATATCAATCAATGATCAATCAATGAATTAACTTTATTACCCTCTAAAAAGGCAAAAAAGTGATACATCCAAATAAAAGTACTGAATTAAGAATTAGCGATATTAGAAAATCCGTTTTTACTAAAGAGTAACATTTTCCTTGTAAACACAATCAGGGCATTGCACAATGGAGTAAAATCATGGAACGTAAATTGTGAGATGTAATCGAAAAGCAACTTCCTATTTGTCCCCCACTGTTGTTTTAAAGTACATTCACTGGGGCAAGTTTTTCCCTTACCAGAGAATGAAAAGTCTAGCAGGCTCTATAATATTTCTGAACACTCTTAAGTAAAAAAAAAAAAATTGCTAAGTTGCAAAACAGAGTCTCAATTTAGGAAATAAAAGTTTCAGTCTAATACATTGAGCAGCACTCTTAGCTTCATTCAATGGTTAGTCTACCCTCTCTCCTCCCCTGCCTAGAGACTGTAGTAAATTGACCTCTCTAGATCCTAAATGAAAGAAGGGAGAGAGGGAAGGGGGGATGCAAAGTTCTCACTTGACTGCTACTATAGTAAAATGGCTTCACACTCTCTTGGCCTTGCAGATATTTAAATCAATCTCTCTCTCTCCGACATTTTCATGAGTTTTCAGATGTTCCCTTTTTGGACTCCTTTGATTACAACTCTAGCGATATGGAGGATCTATTCTATTACTCCAGCAGATGATCCTCTCTCTGCCCCTGGTTTCCTGGTGGTCCGCTGCTCAAAGACTGTGCTGTGTTCCTTTGCCTTCTCTGGTAGTTCTCTCAAGCAGGAGTCAAAATTACTCAGGACAGTCTTCTCTCCTTCCCTGGGTCCCACAAATGGTCCCCAGGATTCATGCACCTGTGGCCCATTCAGGGTGGAATTCAGTTACTGCCCACACATCGCCCTCTACTTAGCTTCTAAATGCCATTTTAGACCACCTTTCACTTTCAGACACCTCAGGTCAGCATCAGACACCAGCTAAAAGTACTCCACAACGTCCAGAGGAGTTACAAGCTCTCAGACTGGTCTCCTTTGAAGCCTCTCTCTATAGACCAAGTGTGAGAGGAGTCACTACACACACACACACACACACCTCCCCCTCACCAGATGATAATATGATAGGTGGCAAATAAAAGCACATGCTATGTCCCAAAGAAATTGTCCCCATAAAACCTCTCTAATCTCTAACAACTTTAGCCTTTTCAATATCTTTGGTGGGAGATGGGATCAAGCAGTTGACCATTTCCTTTGAAAATCTGTCTCATCTTACAACTCAGTTTGGTGTCTGATATCTATTGTATCTTGGTGGCTCAGATACAAGTAAAAAAATAACATTCTGTTGTATCAGTGTATAATTTATAGGCTTTGTTTTCTTCACACTAAATATCATTAACAGGTGGTTTTGTACAAGTACATAGATTGTATATCAGCTAGTATCTGTGCTTCTTTGCAAGGGATTCATTATAATTATTGTAACACTTGCAGTGTTATTTGGTGAAACATTTTTTAATTAGGAGAGTTAAGAACTGTAAAAAGTGCTCACAATGAAATGTTCTGAGAGAATTTTTACACTATCACGGCTCTGCTCCTTCACCCCATTCGTTAGCCACAAGTTGTTACTCTGTTTGGGTGCAGTGGTCTAGAATTGGAAGGCCTTGAGTCATTCAGGTTAGGAGCTGGGAACATAGCTGTTGGGATCAAATCAGCAAATGAACTGGGGCCATTTGAAGTTGAAGCAGGGGTGCCAAGGGTTCCCTCCAGGTGTATCCTGGCTCCTTGAGAAGCAATATGATGTAGAAAAATTTTTCTAACCCCCTTAAAAACTTGGGAGGCAATACAGCATGCTTCCTAGGTCAGTCGACTCGGAAATCAGACAGCCTGATTAAATCTTGACTTCAACACTTAACAGTTGGTGATATTAGACACATTAACTTTTCCATGCTTCCATTTCCTCATCTATAAAATGATGATGATAACAGTCCTGGCTTATAGGTTTGCTAATAATTAAAAAATACAATCAGTGAAAAGCAGAGAGTATCATTATTATTATTATTGTTATTATTATTATTCTCTCCAAGACTAAGCTAAAAGAAGATTATCACTCCAGAGACATATGGAAAAGGAGTGAAGGAGAGAAAGGAAGGCAATACAAAGTGTGGCAGAAGCTGCAGACTGGTCATCACCAAACTTGTTTCTGCTTTTTCCTAGGTACGCACATGAATCATACTGCCCAGTCTTGCCACAACTTAGTATGATTATTGAGTGAATTGTAGACAGTGGAATATGAGTGGAAGTGATGTTTATTCACAGGCCTGTTCCATAACAACATCCTGCAATAATCCCCTATACTCTTTCAATCTTCTACAGTAAACTTGCACGACGGTAGTTTTGTATGATGGAAGGAGCCACTTAGAAGCCCAGTGTTTAGAAACACCCATTTTGGACTTTATGGGAGTGAGAGGAAAAAAAATCATTGTGTTAAGTCACTGAGATTTTGGAAATTATCTGTTATGGCAGCAAGTGTTACTTTATACAAACATATTTTAACTTTTGCCCCTACAATTTTCCTTAAGATGATTTTAAACATCAAAGCACTATACTAAAGAAAACAGGCATATTTGGTTTTCCCATTCTCTTTTCCCCAAACCATCTATCAAATTCCAGACCAAGTCCAGGTTAGGAGAAGAACATTATATTATATTGCATGATAATTGAGGGAATCAAGTTCTGGGAAGGGGAATTAAAATCTGAGGACAAGAGCACTTAGAAAAATGGGAAATCAGGTAGATGTGTTAATAATCTTGAAGGAGAAAGAAACTAAATAATATTATAATGAAAAAAATCTCATCATTATCCCAAATTTCTGACACAGACTGATATATACATTAATGGCTTTGTGGGGAAATTATGTAAAAAGAGAGGAGTTCAGAAATTACCCATCATATATTCAAGAAATATTTAATGAGTGCTTATTTTAGGCCAGGTACTGTTCTAGATGCTGGATATATAGAGAGAAAAAGATGAACAAAAATCCCTGCCCTCATGAAGCCTACATTATAGTGCAACAGACCGAAAGGAGATCAGTGTGGCTGGAGCAGAATGAGCCAGAGAGACAGTGGTAGGAGATGAAATCAGAAAGGTAATGGAGAGGCAGATGATCCAGATCCTTAAAAGGATTTAGACTTCTACTCTGAGCGAAATGGAAGGCATTGAACAACTTTGAACAGAGAAGTGACATGATTAGACTTAAATTTTAATAAGACCACTTGGTTCTTGTCTTGAGTAGACTGTTTGGGTCTCGCCCTCTGCTCTACCAGAGGGAGAGCATTAGGAATTCAAGTGGAAGTTCCAGCAGGAATCCACTGTGAATGGCGTTGGAATTCACCGTTCACTGCCTTTTCAGGGAAGACTTTAAGTTAAAAGAAAGAAAGGGAGGAGGGAGAGAAGGAAGAAAAGTGAAAAAACCTTGTGTGATTCCAATAAATGTCACCATATTTTTCAGTTTGGCATCAAAATTACTGGTTCTGTAGCTTAAAACTAAAAAATCACTGGAAAATCAAAGAAAATTATACTTGCATAAAATCATAAAATAGTAAAATTGACCAAAATACAAATGTAGAACTGCTCATTTAATTTTCTCTATTACTAAAAGTTTTTATTTATGTTTTCAATTTTACAGAGCATTTCATTTCTTTTTAATTTCTCTTGAATCTTCAGATTCCTGCTGCACTTTGTACTGGCTCATTACATATGAATTTCTAGTTCATGTAGCGTTTTTAGAAGTCCTTTTTCAAATACAGATGCTACTCTTGATACTGTAACACAGCATTCTCAATGATGATGGTAACCGGAACAAGGCAGGGACTTAGCAGTTCTTCACATCTAATATTTCTCAGTCTTTCATTGACGTCTTCATGAGGCATGCAGTAACTAGAAAGGCAATCAGCCAGAAGTCATTTCCAGGCTATACGAGTATCAGAAACTATCCTGGAAATCTCTGCAGACATTTTTTGGCTCCTGCAGGCCAAACTTGTCTGTACAATGCAGTAATATCTCTGTTCATGAAACGGAGACGTTCTGACTCAATGTCTTATCACTGGAAATGATTTTACTGGAATCTGAGAGAATATAGGCATTAGAGATGGGTTTTAGATTGATAAGTACCTCTGTTCTTTCCCTTTTGGCCTACACAGGTGTATCCATTATCTACTGCTATGTAACAAAGCACCCCAAAACTTAGGCTTAAAACAGAACCCATTTATTCTCACTCAAGATCCCATAGATCAGCAATTCTGTGGCTAACCAGTTATTCTTCTGATCTTGCCTGGGACAATTCATGAAGATACATCTCCCAGGAAGAACTGGCTGTCAGCTGGGGAGCCATAGCTTCTGTTCTCAATATGACTTTATGTCCTTTAGTAGGCTAGACTGAGCTTCTTCAGTAAGTGATTTCGGAGTAGAATTCTAAGAGGGTAAAAATGGAAGCTTCAAGTCTCTTAAGGTTTATCCTTAGAAGTCACATAAAGTTACTTCTATAATATTCTATTAGTCAAAGCAAATCACAAGGCCATCTCAAACTCAAGGGATGGGCAAACAGACAAATAATGCCCCTGTTATCCTGCTAGGCATAATTTCTCCTAATCTCAAGTGCTCTCTGGACAGGACAGAAGCGTTTGGTTGCCCAGACTGCGCCCTGCCCAAAGGTGTCTGTCCAAGGGACTGAGTCCTGGGCTTTTCTTACCAAGCCATGTGCCCTGCTACAGTGCGATATGCCCCCAGAGAAAGGGACACATTTTTCTAACCTGTACAGAGGTACCCTCTGGAATAGAGGCAGTCCTCTCTGTGAGCTTTGGATATGGTCCTCTACTCATGCTCTGGGCTTGCTAGCTGCCCATGAGAGGCCCGGAGTTTCCAAGGTACCAATGTTACCCAGAGGCTCAGAAATAGCTGCCACAACTTCAGCACTGACCTTTCCCAGGCTAATCTTGTGAAAAAGTAGCTCAAGCTGAAAACACTCATTAATCATAGCTCTAATGCAAACCTCTCATTCTCTCTCTGTTCTCATATAGAAGATCAGGTCCTTTCCTTTGCTACACAGATCTTATGTAAAGCTACACAGATCTGATCGTGTCACTCCTCTGCTCACAATTAATAACAGCTAATTTCTATTGAGCAATTACTATTAGCCAGACAGTGTTCTAAATATATTACATGCATCACCTAATTTAGTCCTCATACACACTACAATACAGGAATTATTACTATTATTAATGATGAAACAGGTAGAAAAAAGAACTAGAAACCAATTCCAGGAAGTTTGGTGCTAGAGCTCACGTACTACCTCTGTATTGTCTTCAACATTTCCTTTCGTCTATAGAATAAAGTTCAAATCCCCAAGGGTGGCAAGTCTGTCAATATTCTCAGGGATGACCTGCGGCATGTGGCACTGTTGTGGCTTCTCCTCCAGAATGCTGAGGGTAGGATCTCTAAGACCTGGCTCCAGAATCACTTCCCCAACTCTCCTTTGTCAGTACTCCTTACCCCTGTAAAAATCCCATGAATTTCTACTTCTGCGACTTGTCCATGCTGCCCTCTCAAACTGAAAAAATGTCTTCACTCATTCTCACTTAATAATTTGAAGAACTAGTATTTATTCAGTTCTTTCTATGTGTCTGGCACTATTCTAATTGCTTAAAATGATCTAATTCAATCCTTACAACAACTCTATTAGTAAATAATATTATCTTCATTTCAAAGATGAAAAAATAGAGTCACAGGGAGATTAAGTATTCAACCCAAAGTTACACAGCTATAAGTAGCAGAACTCATTTCAAGACTGAAAGATTTGTTATGGCGCTGTGATCTTAAGCAACACTCAGTGCTTTCTCTCAATAGTTTGTATATGTAGTTCCTAGAACTATACCCTTTCAAATAAGACTATTGGACTGAAAACCTCATTTCTCAATGATTCAATATAATTTTTGGAAATGAAAAATTAACAGGGTATTTTTTAAATGGGCAAAACTTTCAAAAACATTTTCATCAAAATATATTTTGAGTATTATAATTTAAATGCAAAATTCATTTATATAAGTATCATTATTATTCATTGCTTAAATTCTATGACTTCAATTTTCAAAGTGATAAAGAAAGAATTGAGAAATTGTCTAAGAGAAAAGACATGCATATAAAAATATTTAATGGGAATACCTTTTTAAAACATGAAATATGAAAGATTTTGGATGCAAAATATAAAAGAAGGGGAAAAGTTAAGGATGACATCCAATCAAAAAGAGTGGCTTGTAAGAAACAGTCGAAAATTTAGAAAACATCACCACTTATTTTTCTTTTTATGTGCTTTATGTAGACAACTCTTCCAAGCAATGTCATTAAAATATCATACTTAATGACTTTTAAAATTTGAGCCATTAATTATGCTTTCTATTTATTAAGTGGATGTAATTTTAAATCTCAGGTCCTGCCAAATTGAAATTTCCATATGTTTCAATTAAAAGTTATTTGCATGATAAGAAAATTCATTGTATTTTCAGGATACATGCTTAAAGTAGTAATACTAAAAATAAAAACTGAGCAATGTTAATGACTAAGATTTACTGAGTGCTTACTATGAGCTAGGTACACTCTAAGTGCTTTACAGGATTGTGTCCTGAAAGTAATGCAAACTCATAAGTCCTTTCATTATTATTTTTCTGTTTTTCACAGACAAGGACACTGAGTTAAACTGGCAAAGAAGGATTTAATCCCAGATAGCCTGACTATCCAAGTAATCTTGCTCCTGGTAGTTGCCAAGCCTATAGCTGACTAAATTTAATTCATCTTTACGTAACCACTATGTGTCATATTCTGTGTTAGTGCTGGGGAAACAGAAACTGAAAAGGCATGGGCTCTCCTGTTAAGGAGCTCCTTGTCCAGTATGGGGGTGCATATGGAAGCATAGTATCACAACACAGAGTGATGGTTAATGAGAGGTAATGGGGTGAAGCACCAAGTGCCTCAGCATAGAGTAGGTTCCCAATCAGTGTTAAGAATAATAACATACACACAGTGTAGAGGCAGCAGAGAAGAAAGCATAGTCCAGTCCTTTAGAAAAGGAGGAAGCAGGGTAGATTGTACAAAGAAAGAGAAGATAGTTTGAAATTGGCTTCATGATATACATGGTATATTGTTTATACTGATTTTAATTAGACTAATAATGTGGTACAAATAAAGCATTAATGAGCAAAAGCAGAGTCATCACGCTATCACTTTTTTCCTTACTCTGGGGGTTTATAATCAAACTGATATGGCTTTGTGTCACTTGTCAACAGATAAATATAAATTTAACCAGACGTTTGGCGCTTTGTTTTTTCTTTTGCTCTAGCATGTGGGTAAAACATCTGATGTGTAGTCTGGCAATGAATGAATGAGAAAATTAATGTTTTACATTCTATATGTTCTGGATTTTATAAAACTATGACTTTTGGCAGATTAATTTCAAATTTGAAATGATTTCTTTAACTTTAGGAAAGATACTGATGTACTTACTTTAAGTAATACACTTAGACCAAAGAATAATTCTATTTCTCTCTCAACTAGAATGTAACTTCATGACAGTAGAGATTTTCTTACCACTCTCTCTCGGACATAGTGTGTGACACAAAGGAAGTACTCAATAATTATTTGTTGATTGAAAAAATTAATTAGTTGTTAAACTGCCATCCTGATTAGAATAATATATCATACCTCTACTACGAATGAAAACACTGAACAATGGGATCACTGTTGTAGTGGCTTGAAAGGTGCCTCCTCGACCCTTCCCCAAGAAAGATGTATCCTCATGCTAATCCCTGAAACCTTAAATGTAAGCTTAATTCAAAAAAGGGTCTTTGCAGATGTAATTTAGTTAAGATCTTGAGATGACATCATTTCGGATTACCTGGGTCGACCCTAAATCTAATGACAATTCTCCTTCTAAGAGACATACAGAGGAGAGACACACAGACAAAGAAGACCAGGTGAAGATGAAGGCAAAGGTTGGAGTTATGCAGCCACAAGCCAAGGAACAACTAGAGCCACCAAAAGCTGGAAGAAGCAGGGAAGGATTCTTCCCTAGAGCCTTTGGAGGAAGTACAGCCCTGCTGACACCTTGAGTTTAGACTTCTGGCCTCCAGAACTATGAGAAAGTAAATTTCTGTTGTTTCAAGCCATCAAGTTTGCAGTACTTTGTTATGGCCACCCTAAGAACCTAATACAGTTATCAACAGATCATCTGCGGAAGAAGTCTGCAGTATGCAGTTATCTTGTAGTTTATTTAATTGAAAAATTATTGGGACCCTACACCAACAGTCCCTGACAAATAACAGGCAAATGAGAAATGACCATTAGCACTCAGTGGTGATCTTGATAAGAGCAGTTTCACTGGGTAATGGGGGCTGAAAAGCTAATTACAGTGGGGCAAAGAAGGAAGGGAAAGAGAAATCGAAGATACTTAAGCATAGACAACCATTTCAAGGAATTTTGTTGAAAAGTTATAAGGAAGATAGAAATGGGGGAAATGGAGTCATGAGAGAGATTTTGAAAAAAGGAAAAATAATAGCTTATATATCTGCTGATAGCACAGGCCAATAGAGAAGGGAAAGCTGATGATTCAGGAGAGAAGGAAGAACCAATAGAGTAATGTCCTTGAGTCACTTTAGGTTGTTAACAAGACTGACGTCATCCCTGCCTTCAGGGATTTCACAATAAGGTCAAGATGAGAGACTTTATTTTTCCCCCAGCTTTATTGAGGTATAATTGATAAATAAAAATTGTATATATTTAATGTGTACAACAGGATAGTTTGATTATGTATATATTGTGAAATCATTACCACAATCAAGCTAATTAACATATCCATCATCTCACATAGTTACCATTTTCTTTTTTTCTTTTTCTTTTTATTTTTTTGGTGTGGTGAGAACACTTAAGATCTACTCTCTTAGCAAATTTCAAGCAGACAATACAGTATTACTAACTACAGTTACCATGCTATACATTGTCTTATAAGTGAAAGTTTGTACCCTTTGACCAACATCTCCCCATTTTCCCCATCCTCTATCCCATTGTAACCACTCTTATACCCTCTGGTTCAATGAGTTTGGCCTTTTTAGATTTCACGTGTAAGTGAGATCATACAGTATTTGTCTTTCTCTGTCTGGCTTATTTTACTTAGCATAATGTCTTTCAGGTTCATCATGTTGTCACAAGTGGCAGGATTTCCTTCTTTTTATGGCTGAATAGTATGGAATTATTGGGATACACAATGGAATATTGTTCAGCCATGAATAAGAAAAAATGGTTTTTATCCATTCACCCACCAATGGACTCTTATGTTGTTTCCATATCTGGGCTATTGTGAATAATGCTGCAGTGAACATCGGAGAGTGACTTTAAACTAATCATTGCAAGTAGATTGAGCGCCAGAACAAAGAGGTAAAAGTGTTACTACAGTGTAGAACAGAAGGACCTAATTTTGTGAAAGGGGATGATGGCGGCTGTAGGAATCAGTAAAGCTTTCTCTGAAGAACCAATATCTAAGCTGAGTTAGAAAATGATAGAAAGCCTTACATATAAAAACTCAAATATATACAAGGTTTAAAATAACTTCAGTTTGCCTCATTTGACTTGATAACTCCTTGTATTTATTTCACAAAGTACAGTAAGGCAGTTTTTTTTTTCTTTGCTTTGCAAGTATTGTCAAATAGATACAGAACACCATTATGGAATTTGAGAATTTAAATAAGAAGTTCCATATCTTTCAGCTAAGTCAATCACAAGATTAATTTTGGGCCCATTATCTGCTGTATTTGTAACTTATTCACAATAAAAACATAATGAGTAAACCTAAGATCAGCCATTTATGACACTTTAAATATTTGGAAAATCCATAAATTGCCTATAACTTCTAGACATATGTGTCTTCAGTGATATATGACAATGGTTAACGGAATTGTGTGTTTTCTGCCATAGTGTTACAACGTTAACTATGTATGCAAGCCATTTTCAAAGATAAAGCTACATCGGGAACAGAAAAGTCACCTGATGAACTTCTCTATTTTAAATCCTCTGGGAACTGCTTTCCCAGGTTGCAAAAAATGTTGTTCTATCAAATCACATACAACCAAATAAATTCTCCTGACACTCCTGCAGAATACGAAAGTGTCTTAATGAGAGAATATTCAGGTAAACTGGCCATTTATTTCCATTTTATTGCGTTACTGCCATATACTAGTTGCTAAAATTTTCCGTTTTGTGGGTCATCTTATCTCTTCAAGAACCTTAACAAAAGAAGATAGCTGCTTTGTTTAGCTAGAAATGACCAACTTTCCATCCACTGAAGTTTATGATACCATACCGAATTTTATGATTCTGATTACTCTGCAATTCTCTCTATCTTAAAGTACTTTGGTTTCTTTCCAAAATCATTTATTTATTATTTGTTTTGTTTTACAAATTTTATCCTTTTCTTAGTTTAAGAAAGTCATTTTTTCCCTTTATTTTCTGTATTATGGACCACATTAGATAATTAAATATTTTCCAGGCAAAATAAAAAGCCTTGTGTTTATTCTCTTAATAAAATATCTTGAAAGAAATTATTTGGAGACATTGCTTATTACACATTCATTGCTGGTTATGCACAGGTTATGTTTCAGTCAACTGATGCTTTGTTATGGATGTGTTTTATGTCTCTTTGGCTGTGTTTCTGCATTTACCACTATTATGTATATTTCATCTCCTCATTAGGACCAATAAAACTACAATTTCCTTGAAGGCATGTAAAGCTGCTCACCATCTCTTCTGTTTAAAGACATAAATACTTCTGTTGCTCTCTAACTAGAAAGTCTTCCCTACTCACTGATGGCTACATATTCATTAAAAATTCAATACACGTAAAGTGCTTAGACCAGTACAAGCACATGGTGAGAGTTCAACAAACATTAGCTATCACGATCATTGTTGTCATCACCATCATTATTTCACTGCCATATTAGGAAATGCATTTCTATGAGTATAAATGCGTATGCACAAAATTTTCAATCTCTATTCTAAAAATAAAAACCTGCTCTTAATTCAGACTCAATATATTCTGTGTTATCATTTAGCATTGGGTACAACTGCCATAAAAGAAAATCCAATATCCCAGTGGCTCAGAGAAGATGAAGCTTATTTCTGTCTTATACAAACAAACTCTGGAGGTGGGCAGTTTGGGGCTGGTATGGTCTCCCTAGTCATTAGAAATTCCTATCATATGGCTTCCAAGCTCAGTCACCTCATAGTCCAACACTGCTCCTGGACTTCTGTGTTTCCATATAATAGGCAGGAAGGATGAGGTCAAGGCACAGTGACACATCTCCAAATGAGTCTGCTTCTCATATGCAGGCTTCCTTGAAGTCTAACACAACATGTCCACTTACATCACGCTACCCAGAACTTAGTCACATGGCTACAACAAGCTGCAAAGGAAGCAGGGAACTATCTCTGAGCTGGGCAAATTATGGGCCTGGATAAAATGAGGATTTTGACACTAAAAAAGAAAGGGAGAATGGATATTGCATAGGCAACTGACAGATTTTGCCACAGAAGCAAACTGAAGTCATTTTATCTCACTTAAACATATTCCTCCTCTAGGTTTTCTATTTCAAACAAAGCATCACCATTCTTCCAGTCAGCAACAGAGGTTACAAATATTTGCATTATTTTTAATGCCTTTTACTACCTTGACACCCACATCAAACCAATTGTGAAATCATTTCCATTTGTATTACTACCTCACCTAGACTATAGAATGCTCTCGCAGATGCATACTTTCAGTCTCTCTTATTTCTAATCTCTCTTAAAAACTACCTCCAGGTTCCTATTTGGAAGCCAAGCTTGGATTGTGTCACCTCCCTTTGCTAAGCCTTTAGAAAATCTGCAATACCTGAAGAAAAGCTCCAAATCCTTAGTCTGCCATTAAGTTCCTGTCATCTAACCAATTTTACTGCCTTCTAACCATAAACCTGATATTCCAGTTAAACTGAGCCACTCATTGGTGCTGTATTTAATCTTTACAACTTTACCCATGAGGTTCTTCCTCTATCTCTACTAAACTGCTTTAGTTTGGGTACCACCAAAAGTAGATACTGGGATAAGGACTTGAGAGTAGAGAGTTTATTTGGGAAATTATCTCAAGAAGTACAGGTGAAGAAATGGGAAAGGAAAAAAGAAAGGAAACACAATAATGGTTGCATTAATGAACTGGTTACCACTGTAAGCCACTAGAGCACGATCCTATTAGGGACCTTCTGGAAGACATGGAGGTCACACCACCAAACTGTACTCCTGGAGGAGACTGAGGAGTTCATCCATTGATTCTTTATCATCTCCCACTGATTTTTCTCACCTCCTAACTGAAGGCTGCCTATGGGAGTGTTAACTCCTCTACAGACCCCTGTGGCACCTGCAGTAGAGCCAGGCAAGCTCTTCAGAGGAAATCCTAAGGCAGAGAACTGAAAAGTGTTGGCATCTGAGGTAAGAAATCATCAGCATGCCAGGAATTGTCCATCCCTGCAGTTGTACCCATGAGGGCAGAGCATCCATCATAAAGTCCACTAGTGGGAACAAACCCCATCTCCACTAATTTCAAGGATCTGAACAAGGCAATTCTTCCATGAAGCTTTCTCTGATCTCCCAAACTTGAAGTATTTCATCACTACTTGACCTCTCTCCATTAGATCACTTTTTTATTCCTGTAGAGATATTAAATACACTATCAGATTGTATGGTTCTTGAGAATAAGCTTTGTATCCAATTTTGTAAGCATAAAATTTTTACCTCACTGTACCATGAACAAGGAGAAAATGATCAAGCACCATGGACATTTAAAGGCTACAGAGATCATTCTGATTATATATTACAAAGGTCTCGCATAGTGTAAAAGAAATAAGTACATGTACATAGGAACACTGTAGATTTCTTACAATCTTAGAACCTCTACCTATGGGATTCGTTTTAAGCAAAATATTACAGCGAGTTTAAATATCAGTAGGTACTTAGTTTAAACAGTTCATGAAGGTTAGGCTGAACTCTCAATTCATTAGTAATAGGCTAAGAAGAGTATTCACTTCCATTTTTAAAGCAATAAATATTATATATTAAAAGGTAAATTCTCACTGCATTATTCTAAATTTAGGAGTGAAGTTCAGTAACTAACACAATATTAGACTTCCCTTCAAGGGTTTAGTTACTGGAGGACCAAAAAGACTGCATCCAAGAGCATAATATTTATGAGCCAACTCCAACATGAAGCTTCATATAGACTCAGGAGTGTATTTGGTCATACAATGGACATTCACTCATTGAAAGTTCTTATTCATTCTGGTTAATTTAAAAATTGGATATTTCACATATTATTTCAATGACCACATTCATCTTTACTGTTAATAAACATACACTTTCCATTAATTCAATATAAGTACCTATAAAAAGATTCTAATCAACAACTCTTCCTGGTACTATCACTTCATTTCAAAGATGGTGACACTGCTGCAAATCAACTCTATTGCCAATGCTTAAATGTAAAAGATTTATATTCTTTTAAATGATTTACTTTCACTTTCAAAAACAAGTTTATCTCACTAAAAATAAACGAGTAGTATAAAATTAAAATTGGGAAAATGAAATTCTGCACCACTATGCCTAATCTGAAAAGGCAACAACAGGCATTCTTTGATTTAATCTTTTACTCACTATTCTAAAATCAAAACATTGAGGCAATTCTCTTAAATACTAGACAGGGTTTTATTCCTATCTGTGAGAGAGTGTTAAATAGCCACAAATTGAACATTATTAATCAACAGTCATGTATTTTTATATTAATAGCATTACTGTCCTATATAAAATTAGAAAAACAAGATTTAATAGGCATGTGTATTGAAGACAGTGCAGTCTGGTCTAAAAGGATCAGCTATTATAACACTATTAACCCATTTTGGTATTGTTTTCCATCTGTATTTCAACCCACTAAAAATAGAGTTCTGTCAGTTTACAAAATGGCTGCTTAATATTTTCTACTAAATCATATTTGAAATTATGTACTACACTGCCTCACAAGATATTACTATTTTATTAACATTTCATTATATCGCCAGTCTAAAAGTCTGCTCATCTTTATAGTAGAAATTATGATAAAGCTACAAATAAGAAAATAGAATTATTACCTTTTTCCAAATTTTACAGGACATTTATATAACACTACCAACTATTTCCATCTACAAAGGGAATATTACACAATCTGCCAAAATCTGTTAATTCAACCACTTGGTATTTCATTGCTTTCAAACTGAAATTGAAGAATTAAGTCAACTTTTTAAAAGCTACAAAGAGTCAGGGCTTAACTGAGCACTTCTAGCTTTACCATTTAAAATGCGGGAAATCCGGTGGCGGAGCAGTTAAGTTTACAAGTTCTGCTTTGGCGGCCCGGGGTTCACTGGTTTGGATCCTGGATGTGGAGATGGCACTGCTTGGCAAGCCATGCTGTGGTAGACGTCCCACGTATAAAGTAGAGGAAGATGATCATGGATGTTGGCTCAGGGCCAGTCTTCCTCAGCAAAAGAGAGGATTGACGGTAGATGTTAGCTCAGGGCTAATCTTCCTCAAAAAAACAAAAAACAAACAAACAAACAAAACTAAAATAAATAAATAAATGAAATGGGTGAAATCAAAGGAATGTCAGCTATCTTTCTAGGCATGTTTTCTAGACCTACACAGAGTAAAAAAGAAGAAATCATCCATTAAAGGGCAACTTTTCTAAAATTCGTAACCAAACTTGATGACAAGACAACTTGACATGCATCATGGGCATGTATGTGTATATATGTGTGTGTACATTTGGAGCTGAACGGGCTTGGGGGTGAACAGAAAGGTTGCACAATAGAGGCAGAAGGAGAAAGAGAACAGAAGTTGCCAGAAGGGATGAAATAGATTTTCTAAGATAAGAATTCCTTTTGGGAACAAGGTGGACAAGGAAGAAAGGAAGAGAAGAAGAGGAAGGGAGGGTTCAAATAAATGGTGGAAGCATAAATGGAAGTTGGGCCTTGCTTCATCTCAGCACATGTAATATACTGTGTTTTATTACAACAGAGATTCCAAAACATCTTCTCTTCTGAAAGAATTCCAGTTGTTCTCTTAGTGAAGACAGGTTCCATATGTTACAGTTTGAACACTCCCAGGGAAATTTATTTCCTGAATATGATGACATGACCTGCCTACAAATAAGAATATGAACTGTTAAATTCCTAACAAAGATTTACCTGGCAATGAACAGGGTAACAATGTTGTTCTTTTTTACATAGTAGTTTGGGGAGTACCTTTCCCCAAAGATTCCTTCAACTGTTAATTAGGAGAGTTGAAAAAATGGTCCTCAAAGATCTTTTCAACTAGAAGATTCTAAGATCCTGGTCAAATAGATAAATGGAGAATTCTAACACATGCTGAAACGGGCCCATTCCCCCCTCACAGCCTCTCCAGCTGGAAGGAGGACTGTAGAATAGATTCCGTACTGCAGGTCTGTGTTAAAAACTCTTAGTTTTCACCATTAGTTTGTTTTAAAATAATGCCTATGCTATGAATTAACAGTGATGTTTTCCTAATATAGGAACCAAAGTTTATTTCTAAATAAGTATCTTAGTTATCTCTTTACTCCAAATGTGAAGGAAGAAAGGTCTGTATCTGTTTACCATGAGTACATTAGCCTAAAAGACACACAAGTTCAGCAATTTAAACTCTAATTCCAAGGAAAATATGTATCAGTATCTTAAGAGAGAATCTTCATTTCCAGTTTGCTTAGAGTTCAGAGGCTGAGTTAAGTTTTAGCTGAGAGAAAAAAAAATTAGCTGTCAAAATTGCCAACGCCTGATTTATAACAGAAGTAGTAAAGGAACACTAACTAGAGGGTGCTGGTATAATTTCTAAAATCCATCATATCTCACATGTATCACTTTTCTCAAGGACTGTTAAGTGCTTCTATACAACGTATTTTTTAACAGTCTAAAATCTTTTTTAAAAACTCTGAGCCCTAGGCTTGACTATGATGGACAAGTCTTCAAGGAAGATTCCAAACAGAACTAATATAGCACTCAATCTCAACTTAAATACAGGTGAGGTTCAGTCAAAGACTCCATCTTCTTTTGGTACTGAGGGAAACCCGTACTAAATTCAGACTTTCAGGTTTTCCATAAAAACATTTTGTTTGGGGCTGGCTCTGTGGCCAAGTGGTTAAGTTCGCACGCTCCACTGCGGCGGCCCAGGGTTTGGATCCTGGGTGCGGACATGGCATCGCTCATCAGGTCACGTTGAGGCAGCATCCCACATCCCACAATTAGAAGGACCTGCAACTAAGATATACAACTATGTATGGGGGTGGGGTTGGGGAGATAAAGTAGAAAAAAAATAAAAAAGAAAAGATTGGCAACAGTTGTTAGCCCAAGTGCCAAACTTTAAAAAAAAAAAACAAAAAAAACATTTTGTTTGACACACTACATTAAAATGTACAGATACTTTTTTCTTATTGAAATGAACACATTTTCAATCACAGAGCTCTCTCAGGCAGCTATCTCCTCTATGTGAACCAATAAAAAGTAACTGGTGTAAAGATATAATACTAGGAAACACTGGTAATAGGATGTGCAACCTCTGGACTCCAATTAAGTTTTGGAAGAGGTGATCAGGTAAGTGCGTGCAAGTACGTTCCTATCATTTCTGTCTAGCTAATGGTCTGTGAGAAATAAGTTAATAAGCCTATTTAATTTCCTTTACAAACACTTCGTCTTCTATTGCATCCAATCTTGGGGTAGTTTTCAACCTATCTATCTTTTGAGATCTCTAGACATACAGGCATTTATTTTCACATTAAATCGATATAGAACATTCCCTTCAAAACGATTTGCAACAATATAAAATATAAAATGTTAACATTGTAAACTGAAACAGGGAACTCAGAGGAGAAATAAAAAGAAAAAATAAAACAACTCTAGAACCTAGGGAAAAAAAGCAGCCATAATAACTAGCAGACAGATAGAGAGAGAGAGAGAAAGAGACATTGTGTATGCATGTGTTAAAATAACAGAGTCCATTAAAGAAGCTCAGGTTGCTGAAAGTCTCTCAAACCAAACTAACAAGTGATTAAAACTCCATTAGGGAAAGAAGGAAGCATCTTGCCCTGGAAAAGGCCAACTACCAGGACCCAAATCCATGGAAATGGGCCTCATCTTCCCCACGTCCACCTAAAAAGCCAGATGCAGGCTGACTCTAAGTTCCAATGTACCTTCAAGAAGCTCCCCCAGGACAGCCTAGGATTGCTAAATTAGCCTTCACACCATCCCCAAGTCTGAGTTTGAATCTTTATTGGCTGGCCTGTAGTCAGCATTTAATCAGTACCTATTGAAACAGGAAGGGAGAAAGGGAGGGAGAGAGAGAGGTAAAGAAAGATGAGCTTATAACAGAATGCTTCTTACACACCAGGTAGTTTTTATATGACTCAATTTTACTTTTAAAAGAAGAGAGTCTTTTTTATATATTTGAAAATAAAATCATGGTTTCATTCCTTATCTTCATAGCATCCTTAGAGTATGAACAAATACATAAAACATGTATTAATAAATTATATAACAACACTATGCATTGATGAATGCAGTGTTTGTTATAATACATATAATTAAAATGTATACATATTTTAGCTTGTAATAACTCAAAAATTATTTTGAGTAAGTCATCAGTTTACACTAGGGGAAAAAATAGCAGAATGTAAAGACAAGCTTGGTTTAATTCTATGTTAACAGTACTTTGATATAAAAGCTAAAAGATACAGGAAAATAGAATGGTAAACCGTAACAGTCTAAAGATCTCAACACCTCTAGCAAGAGAAAAGAAAGCAAGTAAGAAGGAGGTAGCAACTATGGTATTCCAGTTGGACTTTGAGTATTTTAATCATGTAATTAAGCTATCTTATTACTTTCCTAAGAATGCCAGGAAAGATGATGTGCCTTACACCTGTTACTGAAACTTCAATTTGTACTTTCTTTCCCTGTGTCACCAGCTTATCAGTTTAATCACCACAATTATTTGCTCTTTGGACATTGCTCTAGTTTCCTACATGGATAATTGTTACACAGTTCAACAGACACTGTTTCCCGCTGAATGCAAATCACCACTGCATACCAGGGCTTCGGTTCAGACAGCTCCCCTCTCCTCTGAGTCCAGGAAGTTTTACAAATTAAGTAGTGTCAATATTGGGATGAGTTCCAAGTGAAAATCAGGGGAATGGCTCATTTACAAAGTGACCTTGTTCTCAGAAAATCTGAACTGTATTAACACCCCAGCATGGTGTCGGTAGTCACACAATTGGCCAAGATTGGCTTTTAAATAAGCAGTAAATATCCATGCAGAGAATAACAGGCAAATATTTGGGGGAAGATAGAAGTTCATATTCAACTGAATTGAATTCAAAATTCAAAGGATGTTAGGTTGATAAAAATTAAAATTGGCGTGGCCAGATTTCAAACATTGTTTACAAAATCTAAGCCACACTCAATAGTTCAGTCCTTTGTGTCACAATTTGATATAAAAATTTTTCATACTCTGATCTGCAAACTCTCCCTAATACTTCCTTTTGTGCTTTTGTTTTGGTGATAATTATAAAACACTAAGCATTCACTGATTCATTCAACAAATGTTTATTATACACATACTAAGTGCCAAGCAGTATTTTAGGTGCTAAAGAAAAACTAAGTTCTTGCCTTCATGGAACTTATATTCCCAAGCAGAGACAGACAGACAATAAACAATTTATATATATTTAACATATATATCATATATAATGTAATATATAGTGATAAGTGCAGTGGAAAAAATCAAGCCAGTGAGGGAGTGTAGAGCAGGAGGTAGGCTGAGGTCAGGGTTTTTGACAGGATGGTCAGGAAAGGTCTTACTGATAAAGTGACATCTAAGCAGAGGCCAGAAGAATGTTGAGGTGCAAACCAGGTGGCCATCTCGGGAAACAGGATTCTCAGCAAAGGGAACAGCAGTGCAAAGCATCTGAGAAGCTCTATTCTTGCATGTTTGAGAAGTGTGGCTGGAATAGATTGAGTAAAGGAGAGTGGCAGGGCCTTGAAGAATTTTGGTTTTCATTCTGAGACAGGAGCCTCTGGAGGGCTTGGAGAAGAGGAATGATATACTAATCTGCCCAGGGTTTTACTTTTAAAGCATCACTCTGGCTACTGTGCAGAATATATATTGCACTACATCATCAAGAAGGCCAAGGTGAAAGCACTGAGACCTACTGGGAGGCTACTACAATCATCCAGGCAAGAAGTGATGGTGCTTGGGACCTGGGAGGTAGCAATGCAGGTAGTGAGAAGTGTTCAGATTCTGGATACATCTTGAAGCCAGCAGGGTTTTCAGGCTGATTGGATTTAAGATGTGAGAAAAAGAGAAAAGTAAAGGATGACTAAGTTTGGAGCTTGAACAGTAGGAAGAGTAGACTCGCCTCTCTGGGGGGATGGAGAAGAACACAGGACGAGAAGGTTTGGAGCAGGTCAGGGAAATCAGGAGATCCGTTTTGGATGTTAACTACATTAAAGTTAACTTGTTAACTGTGAGATGCCAGTTAGAAATCTAAGCGGAGATGTCTATCAGGCAGTTAGGTACTACAGGCCTGGAGTTTAAAGGAACAGTCTAGGCCATAGATATAAATTTGGAGTTATCAGTGAGTGGATGATATTTAAAACCAGGGAGTCCAGATAAGATTCCTTAGGGAGAGAGTGTAGACAAGAGAAGAGAAGCTCATTAATGTCATCTGCTTGAAGCCCTTATTATCGCCTCTGACCAAGTACTGACAAGTCACTGCAGGTTCACATTTGTGTTTGCGTTGACAATCAATTTGCACAAAGTAGCGTTATTTTAGAGGAACAAATAAAGGCAGACAGAGGCAGACAAAGGCACTGAGCATATAAACACCACTTTCACATGAAGGCCAAAGGCTGCCTCTGCACATTGTGTGAATGAAAGTTTCACGGTCGTTTCAACAAAAAAAAAAAGTGGTAAAAGAACTTTTCATCACATAGAGCATGGTACTTCTGCCATGCTGAACTCTAAAGACCCTGTTTTGCGTAAGTCTATATCATATTGATTTCTCAAGTGGCAACTTCATTTCATTAGAACATCATTATCTGTCACATGAAAGTTGCATTGTTAATTCGAATCTCATTGCCCTGCAGTCCAAAATTTATTTATCTTAAAATAATTTTAGGAGCTAAAAGCTTAAGGAAATTATACTTGATTATATGTTGGCATATTTTATAGTAACATTACAATAGAAAGTAATTATGTCAATACTAAGAGTCTATAAGAATTCATTTTAAAAGAATCCATAAAATATTCAAGTTTAGGAAGCACTAGTGACAAGTAAATAGATTTAATTCATGAGACCAAAATAAACAAAGGCATGGTTCAAATATAAATTTAAAAACTGTTTTCTAAACTTACAAATATTAATTGTGCAAGGAAATATGTTTAAGCCAATTTGAAACCTTAATACAATATTTATATTATAATATATACTATATGTAAATGCTTATAATTAGCTGTTTATGTGCATAAATAAGTACATATACATATTTAGGGAGAAAGAAAAACATAGTGGTTAGGAGCACAGGTTCTGAAGTTGGATTATTTAGGTTTCAGTACAAGCCCAATCCTTTCATAGCTTTAGTTTCCTTATTTGTAAAATTGGAATAATAATAGTACACTTGCTGTAAGTTTGCTGAGAGTATTAAAGACACATGTGTCCAGCGCACAGCAAGCACTTGATAAGTAGAAGTTAATAGTATTATTGTCATCATTATACACTGACAGATGTATATATGCTGGTATGTTTTTTCTAATATTCTGATGTCTCTCTTTATTATTTTTCCCTCTTCCTGGATAATATTCCTTCCTTACCTACAAACTCCCTCAAGATGAGCCTAGTAAAGTTGATGTGATATGTTCCCATTAAGATCTACTGGATTTCTTGGTTTTATTTCTTATGTTTTGGAACTTTGTGATAATACAGTCTATTGTAAAAACTTAAAGGATTATTTTCTGATAAAATGTGTAGCATAGCACATACTTAGTATACCGAGTAGTTAAAAGTCAGTTCACAGGAGCACACTGGCTGAGTTTCTATCTGGGCTGTGCTAATTGCTAAGCTCTTGGATCTTGGTCACATTACTTAACCTCTCTGTGCATCAGTTCATTCACCTAAAAAATGGGATGACATTAGTTATCTACATTTTTGTGAAGTAAAATAGTTACTATATGTAAAACATTTAAAAGAAATAGTAAATGTTAAATGTGTATATTATTATTATATTAGGGTTTTGGTTTTACATTATAAATATGAATTTGATTGATTAACCAGGTTCCAAAACAATTCTTTACAACTCTAAAAAGTTGTATAATTATAGCATTTATTATGCAGCCACTCCTTAAGGTATATGCAACATTCAAGAATTCACAGAGAGTAAAAAAAATAATCATTTTTGAACATTACCATGTTCTAAGTGCCTTATATACATTAGCTTACTTAATCTTCATTGAGTTTTTTTGTTTTTTGTGTTTTTTTGTGAGGAAGATCATTGGTGAGCTAACATCTGTGCCAATCTTCCTCTATTTTATGTGGGATGGCACCACAGCACGGCTTGACAAGCAGTGCTAGGTCTGCGCCTGGGATCCGAACCTAAGAACCCTGTGCTGCTGAAGTGGAGTGTGGGAAATTAACCACTACACCATCTGGCTGGCCAAATTTTCATTGAAGTTTTGCTTCTCTAATTTATGAAGACAAAGAAGAAAATGATCTAAAATTTTAACTTATACCTGAAACATTAAAAGGCTGGATGATAGCTAAGTAAATACTGGTAACAACAATGCAGAAAGGTCTTCCAGAGCATGTGTTCACACACACAAAAGACACATACAGTATTTCCATTATAAGTCTGTCCTTTGAGAGCAGAAGAAGACATGGACCTGCCAAATAAGACACTACAAAAAGAATATTAAAAGTGAAAGAAAAAACAGATAGAAAGCCACAGGGAGCAGACCAAGATAAGAGTACATTCTTGAATTCAAAAAAGAGTGAAGTGGGTACAAAGACCAGACAGATAAGAGAATGACTCAGCCTCCAAGATGAGTAAATGTTTTCCAAGATACTTTCAATGTTAATTTTTATCTAAAAAGTAAATGGTTCTAAATATAATCTTAAATTATAACTACATGTGATTTGTTGTTGAGGACTAAATAATTGCTGTTTTGTTTTGCTGAGATAATGCAAGGCAGCTAAAGTAGATAAAGCTAGCTCTTACCAAAAGTGGTAACAAAAGACTATGATTGCATCTGTGGATAATGTCACAACGTACAGGGCCCTGAGTCTCTGCCATTGGTGCCAAGTCTCTCAAAGGTTCCATGGGAAGATGTTCCCTTAAGCTCGTTAATTACAATCTGGAGTCACTGTTTTGCCAAGAAGGGTGTGCTATACATGCCACTTAGGATCTCTGAGTTCTCCTTCATCAGACTTTTCCTTCTGCTGAGTGGATTTGAGTTACTTAGGGAAGATGACCAGGCTAAATCATGATACCGGCCCCTTGGAGGCACAGATTTAGAGGTTTTATGACAATAGAATTAATTTATTTTTTTGAGAACTTACTACTTGTCAGACCCTATGCTATAAACTTTACAAACATTAGTTTGTTTAACCCTCATAACAGCCTTGTGAGATAGGGATTCTCATCTCCATTTTACAGATGAGAAGACTGAGAAATTAAGTAAATTGCTGAAAGTTTACAGAGCTGGTAACTGTATTTAGGTCCCTTTGAGAACTTTGTCTTAGCTCTAATCCCTATGTTTCCACCTCCTATTATTACTGGCATAAATTTAGGCTATGGATTCTGAAATTCAATCTTTTTACTTTAGATCTGCAACTGTTCCTAGTGATTAAGAATGGCTTAGATCACAAACTCTTCTATGGCCTCTATGAATAATTGGCAAAGGAAATTAGTCTTTTGGGGGGATAAAGAACTGCTTCCATTAAGGCCAAGGTGACACCTTCGATTGAAAGGCTTTCTAAGGCTACCTTGGCAGCAGGGCAACATCAAGATGAAAAGCTGGCTCCAGAAGGGACTAGAGGGAACTGGAATTCCCCGAGGGCCCAGGGTCACAGCTGAGACAGAGGTCCTTACAGTGGTATGTTTGATTAAGTCCTACATAGGACCTGTGTCATCCTCCGCTGGACTAAATAGAAGAAGCAGGGAGAAAAATTGCAATTTTAAAAGCAGTATGCTATTTAAGTTTAGAAGGAAGGAAGAATTCTTCATAGAAAGAAAATCCTTCTTTTGGGGGAAAAAGTACTTTAATGCGACTTAGTTATGCTAAGGTAGAATTCTAGGAGGACTTCTGGACAACAGAATTAAAAGAAAAGCATAATAAAATAATAGAAAATTTCACCTTCCCCTGGCTTTATAGGGGTGGGGTCTGAGTCTTTTGGGGTTGAGAGAAAGGAGAGCTGCCAGCTTGCACAAACTCCAGAGGAAGCCATTCCTGTTACAGTCAAGGTGACTTGTGTCCCCTGGAGTTATACAGTCTACAGCCTGCCAAGCTATATAGGGAGGCTCTGGTAGGGAAGGGCTTGGACTCAGGGAAGATGAGAAATAAAGTGGGTCCTAGGGGCCAACAGAAGTAGTAGTAAATGGTATGGAAAGCCTGGCAGCAGAAGTGGATGCCAAATCTTACTGACTCTGATACTGATTCTTAGTCGCAGATAACCATAGTGACTCTTAGTGATTCAGTATCTTAGTGGTGCTGAATTTCAAATGCTATCTGAGTAATTCTCATCCTTTAACTTCAGACCTTCAGGAAAGGTCTAACACACTGAACAGCATTATGGGAGTAATGCTGTTGGGAATGACGCAGAAGGAGCCATGTTTAAGTTTGGAGATGATGAGAACCAGAGATCTACAGCAGCAGGTAGAAAGGTAAAAAGGGACTTTGGTTAAAAGGGACTTAAATGGGGAAAAGGAATTCAGAGTGAGAACATGCAAGTGACTATTCCCCAACCTTTATCTTTGATGAATCCTCAAGAGTGTGATGAATTTCTTAGGGTTGGGGATTTGAGTCTTTGTTTTTGTTTTTTTTTTACTCTTAAGGGAAAAAGATACCCCAGAGTACTTGGAGATCTGGGTTCATATTGAGTTTATAGGCCCTAGAGTTTCTAGAGAAGAAAAATAGTATTTTTCTCTCAAATAAGGGTCCTGGAAAATCCCCAAGGGAAGAATGCCAGCTATGCCCTCATCTATAAACACTTTAAGATCAATACAGGCAAATTCTGGCTACCTCATCCTGGGCTACCTCATGCCCAGTGAGACTTTCCTGGAATAGATCTGTAAAAATGACCTCATCAACCAAAGTCTTGAGCACTGGGGACAGTCTCACTATCTTGTTAGGGCTGTGCATTCTGGAAGCTTGTAGAGTCATCTGCTTGGTTTGAGTTCTACCAGAAGAAGATACTGCAATAAGCATGACAGTACAAGTAGTTTATTTGGATGCTGATGCCAAGGAACATGGATAGAAAAATGGGGAAGTCAGAAATGAAAGGGAAAGAGATAATTAAATATTTACTATTTAGCAGGTTACATTTATGGGCAACTAGAGCTTAATTCTGCTATGGAACTTAGAAGCCAGTATACAATAAACCTCATTTATCCCAAATGAGAGGCAAGGGAGCTAGTGTGCTACTCAAAGTGTGGTTAAAGGGTTAGCATCATCTGGAAGCTTGTTAGAAGTGTAAATTATGGACCTCATCTCTAACCAACTAATTTTTAAACAATTCTCCAAGATTCTTAAGCACACTAAAGTTTAAGAGAAACTAAGTATGCATCCAAGTCTTTTCACTCATTGATTGAGGGCTGCTGAGTATTAACTCCCTGACACTTGCGGTGTGCTCCCTCTTTCCCTACAAGCAGAGCTGGCTTCTGGAGCCAGAGAAAGCCCTCAGGCAACCAGGGGTAGATACTTGCAATTGGAAATCTTGGTGTCTCTATCTACCACGGGAATGGCGAATGCCTTGGGGATATGGGAAGGCCTACAGCTCTGCTACACCTCCAAGCCTCTCCCCTGCTAAAGAAACTAGCAAATTTGATTCAGCTCAGCAGTTGGAGTTTCCATCTCACGTACTTGTATTACTCCTTGAGCATTCTGAGAACAAAGCCTTCCCCAACCCAAGCAGTGGGCAAGAACACGAGCCTCAAGTTCATGAGAATCCGAACAAGAGTACTCAGGCATCCCACCAAACTTGGATGGGGAGTGGGGAGGGGGATGGTCAAGTACGGTGGGAACTTAGCCCAGCTAAATGAAATATGAACTCTACCGTGGCATAGCTGACTCCTAGTGACATCCTCTCTTCTGAGTGGCGTGGATACAAGGCAATACAGTAGAGGTTATGATCTCTGGCTCTGCAGTCAGATAGACCTGAATTTGAATCCCATCTTCAACAGGTACTTGACCTGGATGACTATAGATAAGTTACTTAATCTCTCTGAGTCTCAGTTGCTTTACCTGTAAAATAGGGATGAAAATAAAAATACCTACAACTTGAGATTCCTATGAGGATAAAATGAGATTCTGAATACAAGGTGATAAGCACAGTGCTTGGCACTTGTAAGGAATGGCTCACTGAAAATTGAGAAGTTACAGGGCCACCATCATAGGGATCAAAGCCAAACGCAAGGTAATGGCAAATTAAACAGGCTCCTGCTGTTAGGAAACACAACACTTATGTTCTACAAGCATTTACTGAGGGCCTATCATTTGCCTGGCATGGCACTAGGGGTTGGAAGAAACAAAAAATACCGAGAGCCAAGAAGCTAGAGCAAAACCTGGGAAAGAGAGGATGTGGCAAAGTATAGCCTAGCCAAGGGGACAAAACACAGTTTCAAAATTCATGTCATATACCAGCAAGGCTAAGCTCTAGACATGCATGACATGGGCAGGAATTGCAGCAGGGATGAAGACTCAGAATGTAGTGGTTTAACTAAGACATAAAGCAGGAAACAGGGTTACTTTCACTGAAATGAGGCACATATTACAAACAGCCCTAAGATGAGTTAATTGCTAGGGCCAGAATCTGTGGCTAATAAAGACTTTTCTCTGGAATCAACCAAGTCTCTAGAGGCAAACCTTACTTGATCTGAAATAGCCAGTGTCTCTAAAACAAGTCCACACATAGTTTAAGACCTCATTCAACTAAGAGCTCTCCATTGCCATGTCTATGACTAGTGAGCCAATATAGATACCTGAATGCGTAGTGGTGTCTGGCCACTTGGCTTCCTTTGGGGTCCTTCCAGGTCCTATATCATTCTAAAGCAGAGACTAAGATTCTGGCAGTTGAGCTTCACACAGTGTATATTGTCAGGACGTGATTACGGATGGCCTAGCTAGATGGCTGTCTAGGTAAGCAAGATACTACCATTGGAAATTTAAATAAGTGTGGAAAACTTTTCTTATGAGACTTCTCTCAAGGAGGAATTGGAGGAGGAAAATCAGATTCCCAAAAGTGTGCTTAAGTAATCACACAGGGCTCCCACACTGCCACCCAAGGAGAGCTGATGTAGTCTACTGTAGAATATTCATTCTCTTAACCAGTATATGCAAATTTGCTGTCAGAGGTAAAATACTGGGCCAGTAAATAGGGTAGCCTTTGGTTACTTCTGCATCCTTCTCCAAATAAAATGTTGGACATTAACAACTAGAAAAGATCAAAAACAATTGCAAAATGAGAATAACAAATAACATTTACTAAGATTTAAATATAAGGAACGCATATTATGAAGTATACACATATTTCACAGGTGTATTAACTTTCATTCAATAATCCTATAAAGAAGGTACTGTTACCATTCCCATTTTATAGATGAAAAACTGAAGCACAGAGGAATTAAGTAACACTAAAAGTCACACAGCCAGTAAATGGCAGAGGTGGGACTTGAACCCACATGGTATGGTTTTAGAGCCTACTCTTTTCACCACTATAACTTATAGTTAACACTAGTTTATAGAAGCACCACATGTCTAGCCTGAATGGCTTGGCCCAGCCCTGAATTTAGTTAGGATCACACATGGAAATGTGAAGAAAGAGCAAATATTTTCTTTTTGTCAAAAACAAAAGTGAAAATATTCTCCCACTGGCCTAAATGAAAAAGTTCATAAAGCTTAATTATTGTGAACCACATTTTGCTTAAATAAAGGCAAGAAAGTTTTAAAATGCATTTTCTGAATATGAAATCCAACTAAAACATTGGCAGTTTCAGTAAATGTAGTCACCTGATGCCTCCCTGGTGAAATCTCCAAAACATTACAAATTTTCTTCATTTTGAAAGCATCCTTAACAACAGTTCCCACAGGAATTCGATTTTACTGAGAATGGCTTTTTAGTCTATTAAAATGACACATCGAAACCTAATCTTGAACAATATGACAAAGTTTTTCACTGCTGGGAATCAATGTTAGCAGTCAGACCACACCGATAAGCTGTAATCAAAGACAGCTCATTTCAAAAAAAGGGCATAAAGCCTCCTATGAAGCCAGAAAACAGCCACCAACAGCTATAGGGATGACACAAAGTAAAAACAGCTTCCAAAGGGATGGGGGATGTGAGGGAATGGCAGATTATACCTGCCAAATAAATGAGTATAGATTCACAGATGAAACACTAAGAAAAAAAAGGATGGAGCCAGAAAGAGCAGGGCAAGAAAGAATTTACATGAAACTTAAATCCACATTCAGCAGAAATGGTGCTATACTTTTTTTTACTGTGGCTTTTGACTGCCACCAGCTGTAGTATCACTAGATCCTGATTAAAGGACTAGTGAAAAACATGGTGGCTAAAAAATGTCTGCAGGCCATTACGCTTTGTAAAACTGCATTATAGTTTCTCATGACAACAGAATCTTCATTTGAATTCAACACCTTCATACAAAGGCCCATTCTGAGAAAGATTGTTCATAAGTTGCTGAGGGACACAAAACTGAGGAAGGCTGGAGCCCTCCCGGGAAGGAAACAAAAAGTAAGTTAGGGCTGAAGTCATCAGAACCCTCTCTTTGCTTCTGAAAGGTCAATGATTAGTATATAATACACTCAAGTATTTATCAAGTAACCAGTGAGATGATGGCAAAGTCCTTGGTGGTGGGTTTGAGGGAGTTAGTCAGTTAACAAATACTTACTAGAGGGGCCAGCCCGGTGGCGCAGCAGTGAAGTGCGCATGTTCTGCTTCCACGGCCCAGGGTTCGCCGGTTCAGATCCTGGGTGCAGACATGGCACTGCTTGGCACGCCATCCTGTGGTAGGCATCCCACATATAAAGTAGAGGAAGATAGGCACGGATGTGCGCTCAGGGCCAGTCTTCCTCAGTGAAAAGAGGAGGGTTGGCAGCAGTTAGCTCAGGGCTAAACTTCCTCAAAAAAACCCCAAAAAACAAAAAAATATTTACTAGATACTTACCATATGCAAGGCAAAGGACTAGCAAGGAAGGGCATATAAGAAAGTCAAAGACTGAAGCTAATATAATGTATATCAAATAAACCTCAGTAAAGGAAAGAAAAAAAGAGAGGAAGCCAAAGACAACGTCTGCCTATCCTTGAGGAATGTAGTTGGAAAGTTAACACCAAAATAGCTAATCATACAACGGTAAGAGGGAAAAGCTGCAGTTCAAAGGAAGAAAAAAAATGTAATTGTATGATACAGTTTCAGTAGATAAGAGTTTACAATGTGGCAGGATCTAGTATTTTCCTGGTTCTAAAAATCATTTACCACGCTTACATCATTCCTTCTACTGAGTTACCTTTATTCTCTACCTACTCTCTGTCTTGGCTTACTAACAAGAACAGAAAATCAGAATACTCCCAAATCAAGACTTACATCATTTACCTTTTCCATTCGTAAAAGGCGATAAATAACTTAATTAGTGCCAATTTCAGAAAGAGACCTACAGAACTTTTGCTGCTATCCTCAACGCAAATAAAAGATGATCTCAGATAACGAGTATAAATCTTTGATCCATTGCTGGGGCTCTTCCCATGAGAAAGGTAAGAAATGAGTAAACTGTTGTCAAACAGGTCTTCATAATTCCATAAATGAAAATATCTCTGCAAGTTGTTTTCCTGTTTTAACATAAATATTCTTACTTCCTATCAGTCAAAATCACCCAGTTAAAATCCACAGTAATGATTCAAATTGTTGTTCTGAGATATTCTTATTTTTTCAGTAGATAAAATTAGCCAGTAAAATTCACATTAACAACTCAAGTTATTTTGGATTTTGATCTTTAATCAATGAATCAGAAAAATGGTGTTGTGAACTAACATATATGCATTAGATTCTTCACAATTATTTCTAGTTTTTTATGTAAATATCTGTAGCTTATAAATAGGTCTCCTCTATAATAGACTGTAACTGCGCATAGTGTGTTACAAATAAAAGGTCTGAGGCTGAATTTCACCATACATACAAATATGAATTTATCAGCAGTCATACAAGCTGTTCTATAAGATCAATGAAGTCCCAACTTTCTGCCCATTTAGTTGTTCTGACAAGCATTTTTGCATGAAATACTCAATGGAAGCAGATTCAACTCCATCCTCAGCAGTATTCTAATGAGTTCAACCGGCAGAATGCCCTGAACATGCCTGAACACAGGAAGGACAAAGTCCTCCAACTGGCTATTGAACTCTCTAGATTCTTAAACCTCTTCATTCCTGAGTGGAGATGCTTGTACAATATTTCTAACGAACCTACATATTTTGAATCCATTTCCCTAAAGAAATAAATCACTTCTAATATACATTATTAATCCTTCCTTGATGAACAGACATACAGATATTTAAAGCCTTGGAGTAGCCATTTGATAAAAAGGGCTTCTGATTAAAGCCTTCCTACTAAATAACCACCCTTGTTGTATCAACTATCGAGTTACTTCAAATGCTAACTGACCACGCTCGTATTCTTGCAAATCCTCTGAATTCTTAATAATTTTTTTTAGCTGGGTGTATGAATTATTGTTAGAGATGTGTTTAAAAGTCTCAATAGACTCTCGGTTTGTGAATTTTTGTTTTCCTATATTTGAACTTCATAGTAGATGCATGTAAGTCTAGAAGTCTTTATCTCTAGTAATATGTTTGCTTTAAAATCTATTTTTATGATGCAATCATAGCTATGCCATCTTTAGTTGATAATTGCCTGCTGTATCTTTTTTCTTATTTTTTTACTTTTAACTTTCAATATGTTTACAATTTTGAACGTGCCTCTACTCTGAAAACCTTTTTTATTTAGTGAATTTAGTTCATATGGATTTATTGTAATTACTGATAGATAGTTGGATTTATTTCTAAAGTTGTATTTCGTGCTTATCTGCCCTGGTTTCCCTTGCTTATTTTTTTCACTTTTGTTTGTATTGATTGAATTTTCTTTTTTCATTTCATTTGATTTCCTTTACTGGTTTGAAATTTATATCCTGTATTATTTCAATGGTTAATCTAGAAATTATAAATAATTAACTTAATAATATCTAAAGTTAAGTGATATTTATCTTCTGTTCAAACAATACCAGGACATTAGAATGCTTTATTAATAATTATCCCTCCTTGTTATATATGACAGTATCCAATATTTTATTTATCTTTGACAACAAAAATTAGGCATATTTTAACATATAGTCAATATCTAGATTTTCCCACATATTTTATGTTTTTACTCAACATGTTTATTTTGATTTTAGATTTTCAATATAGAACTACTTTCCACCTTCCTGATGTCCTCACTTTAGAAGTACTTTAGTTTTTGTTTCTTTGAAGATCTCTTTAATTCACCTTCATATTTGTCATATACTATCACTTTGTTCACAATTCTAAAAATATTACTCACTTTGAAGTCAGCAATCACACTGGCTTCTGCTTCTGTTGTGGCTATTGCTAAGTAAGTTGTAATTCTAATTGTTGTTAGGCAATCTGTCTTCTCTAGCTGTTTTAAAAATCTGCCTTTAGTGACCTGCAGTTCCACTAAGGTGTTTATGGGTTTAGATTTCTTTTGACCTATTTCCTTTGTATATATGTGCTTCCCAAAGCACATCTGGAAAACTCTTAGCTATTATATTTTCGAATACCACCTCTACCCCATTCCTTTATTATCTCATTCTGGAACTCTGATTAGACGTATATTCCTACTCTAGCCTTTATGTCCCTTAATCTCTCTTTTATGTGTTATCCCTCTATATCTCTTCTGTATTATTAGCAATTTCTTCAAATCTGTATTTCACTAATTCACTCATTAGATGTGTTCATTCGACAGACTAATTTATAATTTCAATTATTGTACATTTAATTTATAGTAATTGTTCATTTTTTTCTCCAATTTAACTGGGTTGTTTTAATTTACTTACTTTTATATTCAATTCCTCCAAATATTTCTTTGATTGTATTAAACATATATATTTCTTTTTTAAAATTTAATTTAATTAAAAAAAAATTTTTTTTTTTAAGATTTTATTTTTCCTTTTTCTCCCCAAAGCCTCCGGGTACATAGTTGTGTAGTTTTAGTTGTGGGTCCTTCCAGTTGTGGCATGTGGGATGCCACCTCAGCATGGCTTGATGAGCGGTGCTGTGTCCACACCCAGATCCGAACCAGTGAAACCCTGGGTGGCCAAAGCAGAGCACGCGGACTTAACCACTCGGCCACAGGTCCGGTCCCTAAACATATATATTTCTATTCTATATCTAATTATTCCAATACCTGAAGTCTTCTGAGTCTCTTGTGTTCTTATGTGTTTTATGAATTTTGATTTTAAGCCATGTTTGTTAGAGCTTTATCTATGGGAATCTCTGAGGCCTAATTGATAGTGTTTTCCTCTTAATGAATTTGTATTTTCTAGGCATCTGGGGAACTGACCACCTGCAACTATTTTAAACTAAATTCTCATTTTGTGGCATTTTGGACAACCAGATATTTGGTTCCAATGGATTAATATTCTATAAAAAGGATATTTATTTTTTCTATATAAGGATGTAATAGTATTTTTACAGGCAATAAAATACACAGATTCTAGTTTGAATTTGTAGAACAAAAATTTAATTTTTGATGCTGTAATTCTATTTCAACACTTATAGTCAGTGATTTGAAGTACGTTTCCATCAAAAATTGGATATTAATGGGGCCAGCCTGGTGGCGCAGTGGTTAAGCTCTCATGTTCTGCTTCGGCAGCCTGGGGTTCACCAGTTCGGATCCCAGGTGTGGACCTACACACTGCTTGTCAAGCCATGCTGTGGCAGGTGTCCCACATATAAAGTAGAGGAAGATGGGCACAGATATTAGCTCAGGGCCAGTCTTCCTCAATAAAAAGAGGAGGCCTGGCAGTGGCTGTTAGCTCAGGGCTAATCTTCCTCAAGAAGAAAAAAAAAAGAAAAAGGATATTAACGTCTAAACATTTGCTTAAGATTTTCAGATTTATATTCTTTGGGCTATTACAAAAGAAACAATACCATGCCTTGATTTTTACTTAATATAAAGTCAACCAAACAATTTTGGAAGATGTGGAGAATGCTTTGCTTCAGTAAAAGATATTAAAACAATGTCTAAACCATTCTTTGTAAATAAGCTATAAAAAATTTGCTTTTTTCCTTAACTACTGAAAATCACACAGTGATAGTAATGTGAATTTTGGTGGATACAATGAACCAATAACTTGATAAGCACTGTTTATGGACTCCTTAGAAGTGCTAATTTTGATTTCTAAAGGAATTTAAATAAATGCATAACTCTACATTTTTCTTACCTTGAGAAAATTCCAATATAAAAGAATTTCTTTAATATTCCAAAATAAAATACAAATTTCTGTGATATTTTCTGTCATTTTCAAACATGAAAAGTTTCAAAGAGGAAACGATACCTTTGTGAATTAAATATGAATTCTAGATTTTGAAGTGTTTATATATAAGCTATTTTGACTTATTAAAGTCATTGAAATGTCTTTGAGTATATATGGACCCATGCAACTAGCTGCCTCCTCTCATTAGAATGTGGACGACTCCTCTTTCTCAGACATGAAAGCACAGCCCCAACCTTCCGTGGCTGGCAAAAGGAACTATTCTAACAACATGATCAATTGAAGGCCCCAAGACTCTGGGAACTCATTTTCCTGTAAAGGAAAGGACTTTACTTTATTTTTCTAAGTATGGTTGTTGGCTGATTGAGATTCTATTAGGCAACCCTAAAGGGATGCTAAGGAAAAGGGCATCATGTGTTCATTTTTGTTAGAGCATCACCTCAGGGTTCTTATTTAACTTAGCCATAACTGAGGCAAATCTTCTCTGAACAATCAAAACATTTCTGGGAGGTGATATTTGTAGCAAACACACACACACATACACTTCCCCTATGATGTGAATCCTCCTTTTCATTTTTACCACCATTTTCATAAAATGCTTAATCTAAGAGGACCCAAGCTAGAACAGAGCAGTATATTTACAAAGATCTGGATAAGGCAACAATCAACATGAGCAGAAAATGAATAGGATAAACACACTTCTCTTGAGCACATTTTATTCCAACACACTTTCTGGGTCATATTTTCAAAGCTACTGAAAATTGCAGAGAGTTCAACCCGAAATTAACCATTTTACAAAAACCCACCAATACAAGGAAGTCATTGCCCCTCAAAGTTCATTATCTTTAATTCCAGGCAATAAAAATTAAAGCCAGAAGACAAGGAACAAGAGACATACATATACACAAACACATAGTCTAACTATAATAGCTATTTGTTGCAAGAAAAATAGCTAATAGCTAACATATAATATGTACTATGAAAATATTTCTATGTCTAAGGATACTAAAAGAAGTGACTAAGCGTGCAGTACACCAGAAAATCTCTAGTTTGTTGCCAAGCTGCCTGGTCAAAGAAGCCAACAGCTCATGGATATCACTTAGATTTGTGGACCCAAAGCAAGAAGTAATAGTAGTAACACACCCTCTCCCATAAATGTTCAGGATCATGCTTTAGGAGAGGGGGAAACAAAATACAACCATACCTAGATTACAAAAAGATGGAACTAAAGTACATGATGGTAGACTTAAGTTTGTATTAGGAAAAAAAAGACAGAGTTTTGAACTAACAAAACTATTGTGAGATGCCTTTTCACAATGATACCCATCAATGCTGAAAGGTAGAGACTTACAACGGAAAGGAAATAACATGCTGAGTTTTTACTTGGATTGAATTAATACAGATAAACATACTGATTGGCTAGCCAGCTATCAAATAAGGCAGAACACACCCAAGAAGAAATAAATGTGACTTGCTTAGATTTAGATTCTGATTAATTTAACTGAAGGAAAGACAATTTTAGTCTGATTCTATGTATTTATTTGTTTTAAAATTTGAATGTAATATATGCAAACTGAAAAATTTCAGGCAGTAAAGGACATAAAGTAAAAGGATAAAAAGTAAAAATTTCCCTCTCGCCCACTCTATTTCTCATATACTAAACACTTCAAAAGTCATACTGAACATAGTGTTCTTCAATTTGCTTTTTTTCTCACAAAATATTATGACAATTTTCCTTATCCATGAGTGTAGATAGATCTACAGTGTCATATTTCAAAGAATTACTGTAATATTACTTATGGATATTTGAGTCATTATCATATTTTTTATAATCATAAACAATGTTGCAATGGATGATCTGTAAGGTCCTTGGGAATATTCTCTACATGTAGGTTGCATTCTGGCAGAGAGTTGGAGTTTCTCCAGAAAAAAAAGTAGTTCTCTTTTTGCTTCCTTAGCTTTAGGACTCTTCTTTATTCCCAGCCCCAGCTACCTCCATCCACCCTACCCTTCACACATTTACATGTACCTGCTTAATTCCAACTAGTCCATATCACCTCAGTTAAAAAGGTACTTCTTTTAAGAAGTGCTCTCTGATTATTCTAATCTCTACCCTTCCATTTTACTCCCATAAAATACTGTATAGATATTTTTTAAAGTACTATTTAATTTTCAATCACTGATACATCAACCAGCGTCCTGCTATTCACTCCTCACTTTATTTTCTACTGGAGTGGAAAACACAGGATTTCTACCAGCCCTATCTCTTGGGATAATAATACAACTAGACTACATTTATACTTGGAAATCTGCTCAATTTAGTTGACTCAATAAAATGATTAACTGATTTAAAGAAAGAACAGGAAAATTAGTTTTTGATGGAACTAAATAAGGGTTTAAATTTACCGGTCAATTCAGCTAAATCATTTAGTCTAGATAGAGCCTTATGGATACAGTCCGGGTCCTCCCAATAAAAACATCTTACGACAAATCCTATGACCTAACACACAAAAGGACATTGACCATCAACATTATGGATATTAATAGACATTACTATAGATCATTATTACTATCATCTAGTCTAAATATAGTAAAAGTACGTCTACTTCAGGACAAGATAGAATAACAGGTACCAGCTATACCCTCCAGTGTGAAGCATCTAAAAATATTAGACCAAATATATGACATAATAGTTTCAGACATAGGACATCAAACAGTAGAGAACAGTGATCCTTGAGAGAAGAAAAACAAACAAAATGAGCTCTAGGATGGTCCCAGCTAACTGCCTGAAGAGATTTATCATGTGGCAACATGATAGGGAGAGGGTACCAAGAAGGATTCAGGTATATTTCATGAGTTGATAAAATGGAGTACAGCATCCAAAAATGTCAAGGCAGCTATAGCTCACTGCAGAATATTAAAAGAAGAAAGCCACACAGGAAGAGCTACAAGATCAAAAGAGAGTACCTCCTTCTTTTCAGCTGGAGCACTGATGAGCACAAGCATATGATGGAACTACCTGAGGTGAATAATCTCAAGTACTCATGTTTGTCTGGGAAAAGTTTATGTGCTAATTAGCCAGAACTGCAAAATATCATGATTTACAGTGCATCAGGTAGAGTACTTCAAAGGGTGTTATACTCAGTAGTGGGGAAAATTAGTCCTAAAATAAAGTTTGCTTTGGTCCTGCCTAACAAAGCTTAAAAGCAAGCCCCAAAACAATCAAACTATTTTCAAGTAATTTCAATACATTCCAGAACAGAAGTCTAGATATTGATAGAATACAAAAATATTCAGTACTCAACATGGTAAATTTCACAATATCCATCATCTGATCAGCAATTATAATGCATGCAAAGATGCATACACACACACATAAAATACAACTTATTAAGGATGTGAAAAATCAATCAGCTGAAAGATTTAGAAATGGTGGAGATGAGAAAAGTAGCAGACAAGGGCATTAAGAATCTTTATGACTATATTCCATATGTTCAAAAAGTTAGAAGAAAAACTGAACATAAGACATGAAAGACTTTAAAAAATCAAACTTCTAGAGCTGAGAAATACTATACACAAGATTTGAAAAACACAGTAGACAGGATTAACAGTTGATTAGACAATAGGGAAGAAAAATGACTAAACTTGAAAACATAGCAACAGAAGCTATCTAAAATGAAACAGAGAAAAAGGACTAAAAAGAAGAAAATGAACAGAGCATCAGTGAACTGTGGGACAATTTTAAACATCCTAATATACATGTATTGAGTCCCCAAAGAAGTGGGCATGGGAAGGATAGGAAAAACATTTGGAAAAATAACAGAAGAAAATTTTCAAATTTTATGAAAACTACAGACTCACAGAACCAAGAAACTCAACAAACCACAAGCACAAGCATATGAAAAAAACTCTACCAAAGTAAATTATAATCAAATTTCTTAAAACGAGTGATAAAGAGAACCTTAAGAGGAGCTAGAGAAAAATTATGTCTTATGTAGAGTAACAAAGACAAGAATGACAGCAGACTTCTCAATGAAAACAATGCATGGCATAAGACATTGGAAGAATATCTCTAAAGAATTGAAAGAAAGAAAAAATAGTCAACCTAGAATTCTATACTCAGTGAAATATGTTTTAAAAACAAAGAAGAAATGAAGGTTTCTTCAGATATAAAGACTGTGTCAGATGTACAAATGCTGAAAGAATTCACTGCCAGCAGAACTGCATTAGAAGAAATATTAAAGGGAACTGTTCAGGCAGAAAGGCAGTGATACCAGATGGAAATATGGATGAACATACACACAAAAAAATGAAGAATACTGGAAATGGTAAATATACCAAATGTTATTCCTATTTTTGAAATTGCTTTAAAAGATAATTGACTACTTAAAGCAAAATTTAAAACTATGCATTGTGGGTTTATAATATATTTAAAGATAAATAGTATGACAAAAAAGGCACAGAGGTGAAAAGGGGGAAAGTGAGAATATACTGTTTTAAGATTCTTCTAATATATATGAATTTTATTATTACTTAAAGGGTAGACAGGATAAGTTCAATGTGTACACTAGAAACTACAAAGAAACCACTAAAAAAAAAGTAATAACTAATAAGCCAACAACATAAAACAAACAACAAGATGGTATATTTAAACCTAGCCATATCAATATTTACATTGATTCTAAGTGGTCTAAATAATTAAAAGTCAATAATTGTCAGACTGAATTTTAAAATCCACACTAAAATATATGCTGACTACAATAAATCTCATTTAAATAAAAAGTCACAAAAAGTTAAAAGTAAAAGAATGGCACATTATATACTATGCTGTCACTAGTACAAGTAAACTAGGATGGCTATCTTATTACCAGACAAAGCAGATTTCAGAGAAAATACTATTACTAAAAATAAAGAGAATGTATATTAGAAGAATATACAGGGGAAGTGATGTTTATTTATGTTCCGCAGCAGTTAAGTGCACACATTCTGCTTTGGCAGCCCGGGGTTCACTGGTTTGGATCCCTGGTTCGGACATGGCACTGCTCAGCAAGCCACGCTGTACCAGGCATCCCACATACAAAGTAGAGGAAGATGGGCACGGATGTTAGCTCAGGGCCAGCCTTCCTCAGCAAAAAGAGGAGGATTGGCAGCAGATGTTAGTTCAGGGCTAATCTTCTTCTTCAAAAAAAAAAAACAGATGTGAATACAAAACTGAAAGAAATTATACTCATGCCAAAATTGCGGCAGGAGTTAAAAAGAAAGAGAAATTATTTCTGTGGTGGGAGAGAGGAAGTGGGCAAGGAAGAGAAGTAGGAAAGCAAGACTTTGCACGGATGAGTCTTAAAGATCAAGTATGATATGGCTTGCAGCCAGGAGGGGAAAGAGATTCCAGGCAGAGGAAATAAGGTAAGAAAATGCTAAAAGGAGGACAAAGAAGAATTATACTAAGGAATACAGTATATATTCAATTTTCTGGCCCCTTAGCATGGCTAAAGTAGAGAAGGTAAAAAGAAGCCCATAAAATGAAGCTAGATTATGAAGGACTTGTATACTAGGTTATTGACTTCTAACATTCAACCCAGTTTGCCTTTCCTCCATTATCCTACTGAAATACATGGACTCCAGATATCAGACATGGCTTCAGCATCCATGTTAACACGCCCATTCACAAGTTTCTAACCTTCTGAACTAAAGGTGTTTTTTTTTTTTTAGATTTTAACCACTCGGCCACGGGGCCGGCCCCCCTAAATGTGTTTCATATGCATTCTATTTCAGACTGTATCTCAATTTTAATCAGCTCTTATAAGATTTCAAACTGGAAGCTACTCTAATCTGTAATGATAACCTCTGCCATCTACTGCTCCACTTTCTCTCATCTAAAAAACTTGCTCTGAAGGATAAACACATATCCAGATCTCAGCATGGTTTTATTTAACCTACAGTGAGTGAGTTTCAATTCAATCTGTCAGTGGAGTCTTCTTCGGTATCTTCGAAATCCATGGGTAGCACAGACCTAGTCTGGATAGCACAGGTCTGAGGTTAGCTATGGAAGTGCTTCCGTCCCAGAGTGGTGCTGCATTGATCTGGAGGCAGGCACAAACCAACAAATGGGTCAGAGCAAGAGACATGCATCCAAATTGCCATCAAAATAAGAAACCTAAAGTGGGACTCTACCAGGATCCAGAGAGTAGAGGCAAGGAATTGGAGAGCTGGAGAAGATGAAAGCCAGGAATGGACTGTCCAAATAAGTTTAAATAAGGAGTAAAGCTGCCTGGATGACAAAAGACCATAGGTTTACACTCACAACCAGATGTCTGTATCCTCTGCAGTCTGGGTGATACATTTAATATACTCAGGACAAACTATAGCTCTACCTCAAATACCTTACATTTATACAGAGCTTCAGAAGGCATTCACACATATTATATAATCTATTTTATGCCTACCACTCTGAGAGGCTAGTAAGACTAGAAACTGAAGCTTAGAGATGTGAAGTTAATTCTACCAGTTATTCACTCAGTAGATGGTGGTGGTGGTGATAAAGTCTGAGATCTATAATTACAGGTTCTTGGTCCACTTAATTTTTTGAATAATCTATGTCCCAAGAAGTAACTATAATTTAAAATATAGTTTGAAGATTCCACTTCTAACATTGTGACTACATAATTTTAACAAGTCCTTGACCTAAAATGCATTTACCGATATGAATGAATGTATTTAATGTCTCATTTTTTTTTAGGTGAGGAAGATTGGCCCTGAGCTAACATCTGTGGCCAATCTCTTCTCCCCAAAGCCCCAGTACATAGTTGTATATCCTACTTGTAGGTCATTCTAGTTCTTTCATGGGGGATGCCGCCAAAGCATGGCTTGATGAGTGGTGCTAGGTCCATGCCCAAAATTGGAAACAGTGAATCCAAGGCCGCTGAAGCAGAGCACATCAACTTTACCACTTGGCCATGGGGCTGGCACCTATTTAAGTGTCTTATAATCATTAACTGTGTTAGTAAACCACTACTTTTTACATTAGTCAAACTTACCTACCTCACAAAATTAGAGAAATGTTCCAAATAAAGTCCTATTATACACTCAATTATTATCTCCTAATTGTCTTTTATTAAGCAGTTTACATTAAATTATCTAAAGTTTGCTGAGGATAAACTATAACCACAAAGTCACAATAATGCAAAATTCCAGTCATAGTTTCTGAGTAAGCCAGGAAAAACAAGTAATGGCAGTAAAATGAACTCCCTAGGGGTTCAACAGATACATTTACTTTAAGAGCAGAACATTTCATGTTAAGCAACTCAAAGAATAACTAAAACCCATTACGCAAAAATTAGCTTATGTGTGTCAGAATAAATACCAAATGGGAGTGACTGATATACTTGATATCAAATCTTCTACAATGCTTGGCAAAGCACTATGCTAATGTTCTATATTGCCACATCTTTCTAGGTAAAACATAGCTGGATGAAATATAAATATTTTGGGAACAGAAGTAGCAACCTAACTAAACTATAGAAGAAAAAGTGGAATATTAAAGCTGGAAAAGTTCTTAAAGATCATTTTAGTCTAATTCCTCCACTGTTCCAGTGAGAAAATTGCAAATTAGCAATTAAGAGACCATCTAGGGCAGTGTTGGCCAAAAAAAAAAAAAAACGAATGCAAGCCACATATGGAATTTTAAATTTTCTAGTGGTCACATCAAGAAAAGTTAAAAGAAGCAGATGGGGGCCAGCCCCATTGCTGAGCGGTTGAGTTCATGCACTCCGCTTCAGCAGCCGGGGGTTCACCAGTTTAGATCCTGGGCATAGACCTAGCACACTCATTGAGCCACGGTGTGGCAGCATCCCATATAGAGGAACTAAAATGACCTACAACTAGGATATACAACTATGTACCGGGGCTTTGGGAGAAGAGAGAGAGAAAAAAAAGAGGAAGATTAGTAACAGACGTTAGGTCAAGGCCAATCTCTTGAGCAAAAAAAAAAAAAGAAGCAGATGTTTTATTTAATCCAATATATCCAAAATATTAACATTTCAACATATAGTCAATACAATAAATTACTGTAATATTTCATATTCTTTGAAATCTTGTACGTAATTTACACCTGTAGTACATTTGTACTAGCCATATTTCAATACTCAAAAGCCACATGTGGCTAGTGGCTACCATAAGGGATCGTCTAAAACCATCCAGTATTGCAATGGAGCTAGAATGAGCACTCTGAAATTCTGATTCTCGGCAGAGAACTTATTCAAAGTCACCATGCAGCCTCCTAGTCTAATGAATTAGTGTGCCTTCCTTGATAAAATGAGTTTGGATAAACACAATTATTTCCTAGGTTGAGTTCATTTTAAGTGGCTTACAATGTTCATAATGAAAACATACGTTACACTCAAGAGTTTTCTGTAACATATGATGAATAATTGTTAAACATCTAAGAATGAGTCTTCCAATAGAGACACTCCCTTTAAGACATAACCAAGGGAATCTATTATCTATATTATCCCTATCAATAGAGAATGGAAAATCCATCAAGGTTTTATTCCAATTTATATCACTAAGGTGGCAAAAATACTTTTATTATTAATATTGAAAAAGACATTTATTTTCCAATCATTTCTTTCAAATACAGAAATGGAATTTTACTGAACATTAAACTTTTACAAACTGATTTATTTTCCAATTAGATAATTATCTACGCACTCTTTTGCCTGACACTAATGTATACATACCTATTTTAAGAACAAATATGTGTTACTTTTTTACTTGAACCATTATTAAAGTACAGATACAAAAAAGTCACTTTCATAAGATTTGTTTGCTTACTAGAATAATATTTTACATTAGTGCATTGTTTTTAATTCTGTAAAGTATTTACTCTCTATCAAAGCCAACACTTTCCAAATTTAAATTTTATTCAGAAGCCCTAAAATAGCTTAACCCTTGATTGAACAGAGAAGAATTAACAAAATTTGAAATAATTTATTATCTTGCATTTACCAAAATGTACAAGCTTTCCAAGATTAGCATTCTAATTTGCTAATGACACCTCAATGTGACTTAAAAGATATCTGTAAATTACACACATGCAACAAGATTTACAAAAAATAAGAGATTGTACATTTAAAAAATGTTAATGTTCCAAATCATGGATATATTGTTGTTGAGATGGCTGCATCATTGTTACCATCAATATCATCACCATTATCACCACCATCATCATCACTACTATGACCAAATTTCATAAAATGCCAAGACTGCAGGTCACAGGAATCACTTTTTGTTATTTTTTCTCTAGAAATGAGTTGAAAACCGGTTCCAATAAAAATATTTTTTTTTTATGTCTAAGGATCAAGCCACTATTATAACACCATAACAAAATGAAGACTCATCTTGGTCTAATATTTAACTGAAGGCAAAATCATAAAATATTTATGATGACTAGAAATTTATTATACTTAAATATTATTTTAAAATAATAGGTTCACAAAATTCCTTAAATAATTTTTCCAGTCTGTATGTATTCTGATATCAAGTATGACATTACAAAGTAAAAGTTCAACCTTGGCATACTAAATGATATATGATGGCTTATAATACTAAAATCCCTCCCAAAGGAATCAGTTTCCAATCTACATAAATGAGTTAGCATAATCTTTTGAAATCATATAAAGTTTCAACAAATAGTCTAATTGCAAACATTTATACATGCAAGCCACATTATGTCACACCTTAAAAAAGGAAAGAAGAAAAGAAGGAAGGGAGGAAGGGAGAAAGGAAGGAAGGAACGAAAGAAGGGAAAAGTATTTGTATTTGTACAATTTTGAAATATATAACAATTCACTAAATATACGAAGTCCAATTATCTAATTGAAGGTATCTAAGTTTCCATTTGAAACTTCATTAGAAAGTTCAATTTGGTTTTGTGTGGTGTTCACGAAATATAAAAATATCCTATGGAAGTAGAATGACAAATTTTATTTGAAATTTAAAGAAGAGGAGTATTATAGAGGCTTATTTTCACTGAGAAAAAAAGAAAAGTCACATTCCTGAGGCAGAAAATTTCTCATTGCTTAGAAAGAAGGTTTTGATTTGAAAACTACAGATTTCAATCAGATTTTAATACAGATATTTCCATCTATCTTTTCTCACAACTGACATCCCAAGCAAAAGTTTCCTGATTTTATTGCCAAAACTAAAGTCATTTAATAAGCTCTCTATTTGTCAAACTTTAGTTTATATAAAAAAGTAATCTCTCCAGATTTTACTTACGTAAGCTCATTGTAATTCTGTAAAACAATAGCCTTTACACATAAGGAAAAAATTTTTCTTTGCCTTTTTCATCATGAAACAGTTATTGAATGCCTTCTACGCAATCAATGGCTTTCCAAAGTCATCACTAACAAATTGATATTTTAATAAGTATTAATCATTTGCTGAGTTTTTCTTTTTAACAATGTTTCATATTGGAATACAGGAAAGTGAATTTAAGGTTAGCTTGAATAGCTCATTTGTTATAAATGTATGTCATTTATTACTTGGGAGGTTTTTTTTGTGAGAAAGATTGGCCCTGAGCTAACATCTGTTGCCAATCTTCCTCTTTTTGCTTTAGGAAGATTGTTGCTGAGCTAACATCTGTGCCAGTCCTCCTCTACTTTATGTAGGGTGCTTCCACAGCATGGCTTGACGAGTGGTGTTAGGTCCATGCATGGGATCCAAACCTGCAAACCCTGGGCTGCTGAAAGGGAGCACATGAACTTAACCACTACACCGTCAGGCCGGCCCTGGGAGTATTTCTTAAATATTTATTCACTTATTTTGGGGCTGGCCCTGTGGCCTAGTGATTAAGCTCCATGCGCTCCTGGGTTTGGTTCCTGGGCATGGACCTACACCACTCATTGGTGGCCATGCTGTGGTGGGAACCCACATACAAAATAGAGGAAGACTGGCACAGATGTTACTCAGGGAAAATTATCCTCAGCAGAAAAAAAATTTATTCACTTACTTTAATGTGGAGTATAGTTAATTTAGGAAAACAAGTGTGACTGTACTATCATCATTATTACCAATGATACATATCCAAGAAAGCCACAAACTCTGGCCTTCTCTGGAAATATAATGTTCCTGTGCCCATGAACATGTTTTTCCTATTACCCTCTGTAGGTTCAATCTACCAAGTCTACCAAGTTTTATGACTCTAAAACCTGAAATAAGTATCTCATAAATGAGAACACTCTGGATGCCATTAAATTTATACTGTTCTGAAAAATAGGCAAGTCAGTTCTATGAAAGGATAACCATAATGACAACAAATAGCCTTTCATTTTATATGCATTTTTCCATTTTAATTCATTTTTGCTATTAAATGACTTTTAACTACTTAGAATGAGATTCCAAATGACTTAAAACAACACATAAAGTTTATCTACAGAAAAAAATATTAAAAAGAAGTTAAAAATTGGACCAAAGTAATATCACAGATGATGGCAGAGTAGGAAGCTCCAGGAATTAGTCCCTTCACAGAAACAACTATTAAGGTGTCAAGAACTACCAGAATAAACCATTTTGGAACTCTGAAGTCTAGTGAAACACTTTCAGCATCCAGGGGAATGCTAAATGTAAAAGGGGTAAATTTCCTGGTAAATTTTGGCATTTCGCATAGCAGCTACCATCCTCCAGCCACCAGCCCCATGGCAGGCAGCACGTGGAGGGGAGATGATGATATTGGCACAGCTTGCTTGTGCCAGTCAATAAGGACACTGTCCTACAAAAATTGGGGTTGTGTATTTTGATCTGTCTGGCAATTCACTGAGGGACTGGCACAGAGGCTGGCCATTGTATCAATCTTATTGGGCTAAATCAGCTTTCAAGGTAGTATCTGTCAGGAATCTAGAGAGACAGAACACTTTTGTTTTTCTTTTCTTACTGGATCCAAGTTTTCGAGGAACTCATAGCTGACTATGGAACAGAGACTTTAGTGACCACACATGACAGGGAATATAGGTTTGAAAAAGTAGAAAAATTCACTAAACAAATGGATGACTGCAGACTTCATCAAGTAACAACAATAATCCCTGGGAAGGGGGAAGAATCTGATTCTACAGTTAACACATTTACAATATTCAAAATATCCAATTCTCCACAAAAAATTACAAAGCATACAAAGCAACACAAAAGTATGGCCATTTACAGGGAAAAAGAAACCAACAATAACTATTCCTGAGGAAGTCCAGACATTAGACTTAACTATATAAAGACTTTAAATTAATTGTCTTAAGCTTAAGAACCTGAAGGAAATCATGAACAAAGAACAAAAGGAAATCAGGAGAATAATGTATGAACAAGTACGGAAGATCAATAAAGAGACAGAAATCATCAAAAGGAATCAAATAGAAATTATGGAGCTGAAAAGTATAACTGAAATGAAGAATTTTCTAGAGGAGTCCAATAACGGATTTTAGAAAGCAGAAGAAAGAATCAGTGAACTTGAAGATAGAGCAATTGAAATTACCCAGTCTGAGGAGCAGAAAGAATAAAGAAAAATAAACAGAGCCAAGGGACCTAAGGGGACACCATCAATCATACTAACCTACGCACCATGAAAGCCCTACAAGGAGAAGAGAGGAAAACAAATGGGCAGAAATAATATCTGAAGAAATATAATCAACCCTCTTTATTCACATATTCCATATTTACAAATTTGCCTATTCACTAAACTTTATTTGTAACCCCAAATTAAATACTCACCAGTGCTTTCATGGTCATTCACAGACATGCAGAACAGTAAAAAATTTGAGTTGTCCAATGTCCACGTTCCCAGCTGAGGTTGAATAAGGCAAAGTTAAAGTGCTGTCTAGTGTTCCTAAGGCCAAAAAGGCTGATATGTGCCTTTTGGGGAAAACTGGTGTGTTAGAGAAGTTTCATTTAGGCATGAATTATAGTGCTGTAGGTTGCAAGTTCAAAGTTAATGAATCATTTATGGTACATCCAGAAAAAATAAGAGAATATTTGCCAATCCATATGTGAGCCCACTCCAGAAAGTGCTAAAGTAACATCTATAGTAGTATTACCCAAAGTCAGGAAAATGTTAAACTCTGTAGGCTAGTGTTTTATCATTAAAATAAAATACTATATATAATTAATTACATGTAAGAAATAAATATTAAATAAGGCATCTTTAAAGAGAATCAGACATAAAACAGGTTATGTGTTGATTTTTGTGACCAGAGGCTTGGAGAAACCTAACCCTGTATTTCCCCTAGAAGCAATGGCTCAGTGTTCTCTAAATGTCACAGTGACTTTATAGAATATAACTACTGTGAGTAAGGAGAATCAAATGTAAAGAGATTGAATCAGTAATCAAAAAGCTTCCAACAAAGAAAAATCCAGGACCAGATGGTTTTTCACTGGTGAATTCTATAAACATTTAAAAAAGAATCAACACCAATTCTCTCAAACTCTTGCAAAAAATAGAATAAGAGGGAACATTTCCTAACACATTCTCTGAGACCAGCTTTACACTGATATCAAAAAGTTAACACATAATTATTATATGACCAATATTTTATTTCTCGGGTATGTATCAAATTCCACTCTAGATACATACCCTCGAAAGAAAAATATAAATTCGCAAAGAAACCTGTACACAAATGTTTGTAGCAGCCTTATTCATAATAGCCAAAAGGTAGAAACAACTCAATTGTTCATCAACAAATGAATGAATTTACAAATTGTATATTTGAATGTACATATAAATTACATTACAATGAATGTACAATATGAATGAATTTGAATGGAGATATAAATAAATAAATTGAATGAATATACAAATATATATCACAATTTGTGAAACATATATATCAACATGTCAATGTTCGGAATAGAATATTATTCAGTCATAAAGAAGAATCAAGTACTGATATATGCTACAATTGTATGAGCCACAAAAAACTTTATGCTGAGTGAAAGAAGCCAGACACAAATGATAAGATGCTATATGATTCATTTATGTTAAATATCCAGAATAGGTAAATCCACAGATATAGAAAGCAGATTAAAAGTTGCCAGGGGATGCGGGATAAATGGGGGGCTAATAGTTAAATAGGTATGAGTGTTTTTCTGAGGTGATGAAAAAGTTTTGAAACTAGAGGTGGTGGTTGAACAACATTATAAATGTACTAAATGCCACTGAATTATACACTTTAAAATGGTTAATTGTATGTTATGTGAATTTCACCTCAAAAGAAGGGGAGAGAATAAAAGGACAATAATACTAATCCATGGTTTCCTGAGAAGAGGGTACCATCAGTTACTTCTCCAAAGCAACACTGTTTTTCTGTCTCATGCTTCTCAACATCTTAAATATAAAAGACATAGGTCTGATGGTAGCTGAACAGAGTGCTCTGACAATTTCAGCACATTTCCAATGTCCTACTTTCATCCCCAGGGAAGCTGCCAGTCTAATCTAAATGCCATTGATAACCTACCAAATAAACTAAAAGTTCCTCAAAGCATATTGTTGTATTGTTAGCATAGATTTGCCCCTACTTGTCTCAAGTAGTTGGCCTGTCCTAATGACAGGGAAAAAAAAATCCAGGGGGAGCAAAATAAAGGTTCAGTGATACTTTATTTATGCACAGACCACTTTTCTGGCAATTTCAATTATCTGGCAACAGATACCCAGATGGCAAACCAAAAGATGGTCAAAAAACATCCCCTGCACAGTGCTTGTATTTACTTAAGCCCATAAACTAGCCTGCAATCATTGAGGAGTTACTCAGGGCCTCCCTCATTCATAGATTATTTATTCTTGCTAAAGCTATAGTTCTTTGAGCCACAATATTGGCTTCCCCATGCTATGCTGAATAGAAACAGCAAATGAGAAAGGAAACAGAAGCTGGCACAAAGACCACAGGCAATTTCACATCAAGGATAGATGATGACCAATTATAAAAAGAAGATGTAAGAACTCAGGCAGCATAACAATCTAGAACCATCTGATGGACAAGCAAAGAGACTTTGTAATTAGTCAATGTGTAGCAAATGATCTTCATGTTATCCCAAAGTTATCGAGAAATGATTAACCTGTGGTCATTATTGTATATTAAGTAGAGAAGTGTGACCTATACTTTTGTAAGACTTCCATGAAATATACTTAAAATCACAAGTATCTGTCATTTAAAAGAGAGAGCAACTATCACCAGAAAAATTAACTTTGGGGCAATATCCCAGTGAATAACCTTAAGGGGATTTAGAAGTTGATTATATTAATCAACAATACTCATTAATATCTTCAATACTCATCAATATCTTTTATTGAGAAAAAAACAAACTTTAACCTCATTACAGGGCAACTGCAATTTAATAGAAAGAGTCATAAGGTTTATGAATACCCACTAATACACCTTGTCCCTGCTACTTCTTTCTAGCTGTGTTACCTTGCAAGCATTTGACCATTCTGTCTCATTTCCCTCTGCAAAATAAATATAATAATATCTTCTTCACTGGAAATTCCACTTTATAGAGTGACTAAGAAACTTGGAGAATTCACAACTCCAAAAGATAGTGCTAGAATGCAATAAAAATGATTTCAGGGAAAGAGTATGATGAATGATGAAGCTATAAACAAAAGACAAAGCTGAGAATTCACTGGGAGTGTTGTCATGACTTCGCATGGCTTGTCTTCTCAAGCCACTGTTGGCAAAAGAATCTTGGAAACCATACATTTGAATCAGGGTAGCAATTCATTGTAATATCCTTCCTCAGTAGAGGTTAACTATTGTCAGATTCATTTCTCCAAAGCATAAATTTGATCATTTCACTGATGTTTCCCTATTTTCTATCCTCAACCCTATTTTTGCTGCAGATTTTCTTGGTGATCTCATCCAGGGCCATATCTTCATGCCATATCTATCTCTGGCCTTGGCCTCTCTTCTGCATTTGAAATAAAGGAGACTGAGAAAAGCCACCAGAAAAAATAAAGAAGAATTGGGGGGAAAGAGTATGGCAGAATTCAACAGAAATAAAGCTATCATCACCACAGTATTTTAGGAAACTATGAACTCTAAAAGATAGATTTTATAGGATGCTACTACACATCGTGGCTCTACATAAAGACAGAAAGATGAGAGTTTCGATTGTTAAGTCACCATTTCCTGGGAATATGTCCTTGAGTAAGTCGTTCTGTTGTCTTCATGTCCTCATTTAGTAAGAGGAGATAAAAACAATACATACTTTAGAGCTATGGTGAAGAATAAATAATAATTGGAATTGAATGCATTTAGCAAAGGGCCTGGCACATATTAGGTACCTAACAAAAATAAGCTGTATTAGCTATGTACCAGCAGTCTTTCAATAACTATGCATGAAAGTATAAATATATAATGTGTGTTCTTTAACGTTAATAATATGCAGGTAATACAATCATTAGTGCAAGATCTCCACACCTTTTCAAGTCCTTTGGTATATGCAGTATATATCTGAGCATGAATGTGTGTGTCTGTTTTTAAATAATTTGAAATTTGTAAAGGGCAGAATTTCAAATTGACTGCTAAAAGGGAATATCCCATTATTTAGATTTCAATAAGTTAACTTACCAAACATAATTTTAAAAGAGAGAAAATATGTCCCAGGTAGGAGGTCAACATGGAAAAAGAAACATATGTACTTAAAAACTGGCTTCTGCCAGTAAGAGGCCACCCACTGCCCTTGATTGTTTTCAAAGTCCATTAAAATCAGTAAAGGAAATAGATACTAAAAACATAAAAGTTCTTTTATGTTTACTTTCTTCAAGTAAAAATGCTATCTTTGACATAAAGACCTTAAAGGGTTACATTACTAAGGATTAAACTGATCCATTAAAGGAATAGGATAGCCCTATGTTGATACTTATTTTAAAATTGTGAAATGATGAAAGTAAATTTTGTGGCCCGTTTTAAACTATGAATCACAACAGAGTTAATGGAAGTTAATGTAAACAGCAATGAAATAATGAAACTGTAATTTGATAAAGGTACAGCCATCCGCATTTCAGTAAAAATGTATAAATGAAATGATAGATGTATCATTTTACTCTTAAAGCTTTATTTAAATTACTCTATCTGCATTTCTATCTAAAAAAAAAAATCACTTTAGAACATAGTTTACTTTGCCCCAAAGAACTTTTTCTCTACTGATTAGTACTAAGATGAGATGTCATACTGTTAGCTGACAGCATTTACAATGAAAAGTTTTCATTGTAACTTGTCACCAATTTGATGCCTTCTATAAATCCCTCAGTAAGAGTCTTAACAATCCCTGATTTCTTTTTGACACCTTTGAACAGAGCAGAGGGGTGGGATTACATAAAGTACCCTTTTGTGTTTCTTCCTTCCTCTTACCTGCATTCCCAATTTATAATTACGTGAAAACAAGTTTCTTAGCCAGGAAAGAACTCCTAAGGATTTCAAAAGAGAACTCCTAATGAAGCTCCTGTTTTAAAGCATATCAGTTGGAAACTGTGAAACTAGAATGAGATATTATTCAAATTCACTTAGCAAAAATTACCACAGTTGTGACATGAACTACAATAAACCCAACTGCACAAGAACAAGTACGTGAAATAAACGTTATACACTGGGCTCATAGCTTCTTGAGTTTAAAATCTTTTAGACGATATTCAAATGCATTTGCCTTGCTTTTGTGCAGATTCCATCCACTTGCTCTGACTCCATTAACACTTGACAGATGGTCACATCGCTCGTGACATTTCCTGTTTAGCTCCATATTTAAAAGTCAACTGCAGTGGAATGTAGACTGGCAACAGACTTCTCTCCAATAAATATCCAGACCAGGGGACATCAAAAACGTTTCTTCTTTCAGATGGAAACAAAACATTTGTGTTTATATTACCACAATTCTAGTTCACTTCCTTTCTTAGTGCCAATTATGGCTGCTGCCAATCATAAATGTTACAAGTCTTGATTTTCTACACAGTTGTCTCAAAAACAACTTTACTTTTTTCAATTTTAGTCAAATGAAAGAAAGCTCTACTAATAACGTCAAATGATAGGGGTTTTTTGTTCCCTGAGAATCAAAAACTCATTTCCTGGGCTGGCCCCATGGCCAAGTGGTTAAAGTTCTGCAAACTCCACTTTGGTGGCTGGGTTTGCCGGTTCAGATCCTGGGCGCAGACCTACTCCACTCATCAGCCACACTGTAGCGGCATCCCACGTAAAAAAATAGAGGAGGATTGGCACAGATGTTAGCTCAGGGCTAACCTTCCTCAAGCAAAAAGAAAAGAGGAAGATTGGCAACGGATGTTAGCTCAGGGTGAATCTTCCTCACCAAAAAACCCAAAAACAAAAACAAAAAAAACCACTTCATTTCCCAAGGGCTTTCTTCTCTAATAAATTGTCCCTGACATAAACTCTCAGATTTTTATAAATTTGAATCCTAGAAGTATCAACTGACTGTACTCATCAGTGTTAAATAATGTGAGAAATACAATGGACTTTTCTATTTACCAAAACAGTTTGGCATTTTAAGCCTTCTCTTAATGTAAAACTAGGTTTTCAAGAAGCATAAGCAAATGAGTAAATAAAGCATTTAAGTCAGCAGATGAGCAAGCTTGCAAGAAATCTTTTTAAGGTACTGTGAAAACAATCTAAAAGAGAAAAGGCAGGCCCAGACAAATAAACACTGAACGCCAGTAGTACAAAAGCATAACATAATAGAATTACAATGGGCCCCAAAAAGCCAAAACAATTTTGAAAAAAAAGAACAAAGTTGGAGGATTCACACTCTCTGATTTTAAAGCTTATTACAAAGCTACAATAATCAAAAGAGTGTGGTACTGGAATATGGACAGATACATAGACCAATGGAATAGAATTGAGGGTTTAGAATTAAACCTCAACATCTATGGTTAGTCAATTTTGGGCAAGGGTGTCAAGACCATTCAATAGGGAAAGAATAGTCTATTCAACAAATGGTGCTGGGACAGCTAGAATTTCACATGCAAAAGAATGAAGTTAGACTTCCATCTCACACCATATATAAACATAACTAAAAACGGATCAACAACCTAAATAATAAGAGCTAAAACTATAAAGCTCTTACAGAAAACATAAGGGTAAATCTTCCTGACCTCAGATTTGGCTATGGAGTCTTAGCTATGACACCAAAAGCACAACCAACAAAACAAAAAATGAGAAATTGAACATCATCAAAATTAGAAATTTTTGTGTATCATAGGACATGTTGAAGAGAATGAAAAGACAACCTACAGAATGGGAGAACATATTTGCAAATCATATATCAAATAAGTGTTAAATATCCAGAATATATTATGAACTCCATCCAACTAAAAAATGGGCAATGGACTTAAATATATTTCTCCAAAAAAGACATACAAATGTCTATAAGCACATGAAAAGATGCTCAACATCATCAGATGTTAGGAAAATGCAAATCAAAACCACAGTGAGATACCACTTCACGCCTACAAGGATGGCTATAATAAAAAAATGAAAAATAACAAATGATGGGGAAGATGTGGAGAAATCAGAACCCTCATACACTGCTTGTGGGAATGCAAATGATGCAGCTTCTATGGAAAACAGTTTAGGAATTCCTCAAAAAGCTAAACATTGAAGTACCATATGACACAGCGATTCCACACCTAGGCATATATCCAAAGGAATTGAAAGCAAGGACTCAAATAGATACTTGTACACCAATGTTTATTTTAGTACCATTCATAATAGCCAAAAGATGAAAACAACCAAATATCTCTTGACAGATAAACATATAAGCAAAATGTTGTATATACATACAATGGAATATTATTCAGCCATAAAAAGGAATGAAGTTCTTACATATGTTACAATATGAATGAACTTTAAAAACATTATGCTAAATGCAATGAGTCAGAAACAAAAGGAAAATGTTGTATGATTCCACTTCCATGAGGTATCTAGAATAGGCAAATTCATAGAGACAGAAAGTAGATAATAGCTTACTGGGGGCTGGTGGTGAGTGAGAAATAGAAAATTATTGTTCAATGGTTACAGAATTTCTGTTTGTGGTGAATAAAAGTTTTTTAAATAGACAGTGGTGATGGTTACATAGCACTGTGAATGCAATTATTGCCACAGAATTGTACACTTAAAATGGGTAAAATGAATACAAACAACTATACATCAACAAATTGGACAACCATGAAGAAATGGATAAATTCCTAGAAACATACAACCTACCAAGACTAAACCAAGAAGAAACAAAAAATCTGAACAGATCAATAACAAGTAAGCACATCGATTCAATAATCAAAAACCTCCCAACAAAATAAAGCCCAGGATTAGATGGTTTCACTGGTGAATTTTACCAAACATTTAAAGAAGAATTAATATTAGTCCTTCTCAAACTCTTCCAAAAAAATGAAGAGGAGGGAATACTCCCCAACTCATTTTATGAGGCCAGCCTTACCTTTGATAACCAAAGCCAGATAAGGACACTACAAAAAAAGAAAACTACAAGCCAACATTCCTGATGAATATAGATGCAAAAATTTTCAACAAAATACTAGCAAACTGAATTCAACAGCACATTAAAGGGATCATACACTATGATGAAGTGGGATTCATCCCTGAGATGCAAGGATGGTTCAACATACGCAAATCAATAAATGTGATACACCACATTAACAGAATGAGAGATAAAAATCATAAGATCATCTTCAGAATAGATGTCAAAAAAGCATTTGACAAAATTCAACATCCATTCATAATAAGAACTCTCAACAAACTGAGTATAGAAGGAAAGTAACTCAACAAAAGAAAGCTCATATAAGACAATTCTATGGCTAACACACTCAATGGTAAAAGGTTGGCAGTTTTTCCTCTATCATCAAGAACAAGATAAGAGTGCCCGCTCTCACCACTCCTATTCTACATAGTACTATAAGTCCCACCCAGAGCAATCAGGCAAGAAAAAGAAATAAAAGCCATCTGAATCAGAAAGGAAGAAGTAAAATTGTCTGTTTTCAGATGACATGATTTTATATATAGAATATACTAAAGACTCCACCAAAAAACTGCTAGCTCTAATCAACAATTGAGTCAAGTTGCAGGATACAAAATCAACATACAAAACTTGGTTGTTTCTATACACTAACAATGAATTATCTGAAAAAGAAATAAAGAAAACAGTCTCATTTACAATAGCGTCAAAAATAATAAAATACTTAGGGATGAATTTAACCAAGGAGGTGAAGTAACTATACACAGAAAATTACGACATTGCTGAAAAAAACTGAAGAAGACACAAATAAATGAAAAGATATCCTGTGTTCATGATTGGAAGAACTAATATTGTTAAAATGTTCATACTACCCAAAGCTAGCTAGAGATTCAATGTAATCTCTATAAAGATTCCAATGGCTTTTTTTACAGAAATAGAAAAAAATAATCCTAAAATTTGCTTGGAACCACAAAAGACCCTGAATAGCCAAAGTAATCCTAATGAAGAACAATGCTGGAGGTATCCCACTTTTCTGATCTCAAACTATATTACAAAGCTATAGTAATAAAAACAGTATGGTACTAGCATAAAAACAGACACATAGACCACTGGAACAGAATTGAGAGCCAAGAAATAAAGCTATGCATATACGGTCAACTAATATTTGACAAGAAGTCAAGAATACTCAGTGGAGAAAACATAGTGTCTTCAATAAATGCTGTTGGGAAAATTGGATATTCACATGCAAAAGAATGAAACTAGACCCCTATCTTACATCACTCACAAAAATTAACTCAAAATGGATTAAAGACTTAAATGTGAGACCTGAAACCATAAAACGCCCAGAAGAAAACATAGGGGCAAAACTCCTTAACACTGATCTTAAGAATGATTGTTTGGATGTGACACCTGAAGCACAAGCAACAAAAGCAAAAATAAACACGTGTGACTACATCCAACTAAAAAGCTTCTGCACAGCAAAGTAAAGCACCAACAAAATGAAAAGGGGACCCATGGAGTAGGAGAAAATATTTGTAAACCATGTGTCTGATAAGGGGTTAATATCCAAAATATGTAAGGAATGCATACAACTCAATAGCAAGAAAACCAAGAATCCAATTTAAAAAATGGACAAAGGACCTGAACAGACATTTGTTTCAAAGGAGACATACAAATGGCCAACATGTACATGAAAAGGTGCTCAATGTCACTTAATCATTAGGGAATGCAAATCAAAACCATAATGAGATATCACCTCATACCTGTTATCAAAAAGACAAGAGGTAAGTGCTGGTGAAGATGTGGAGAAAAGGGAACACTTGTACACTGTTGATGGGAATGTAAATTGGTGCACCCATTATGGAAAACAGTACGGAGATTCCTCAAAAAATTAAAAATAGAACTACCATATGATCCAGCAATTCCACTTCTGAGAATATACTCAAAGGAAATGAAATCACTATCTTGAAGATTTATAAGCAGCCCCATGTTCATGCAGCATTATTTACAATAGCCAAAATATAGAAACAACTTAAGTGTCCATCAACAGATGAATGGATAAAGAAAATGTGGTGTGTGTGTGTGTGTGTGTGTGTATGTATATGTATATACACATATGTACATATATACATTGTGGAATCTAAAAAAAACAAACTCATAGAAACAGAGAACAGATTGGTGGTTGCCAGAGGCAGGGTGCTGAGAGAAAAGGGTGAAGGTGGTCAAAAGCTACAAACTTTTAGTTATAAGATAAATATTTCTGGGGATATAATGTACAGCATGGTGACTACAGTTAATAATACTGTACTATATATTTGAAAGTTGCTAAGAGAGTAGATCTTAAAAGTTCTCATCACAGGAAAAAGAAAATTATAACTTTGCGAAGTGATGGATGTTAACTAAACTTATTGTGGTAATCATTTCACAATATATACATATATGAAATCATTATGTTGTATACCTTAAACTTATACAATGTTATATGCAATTATATCTCAATAAATCTGAAAAAATGATTAAATGGCTAATTTTATGATATATTTTACAAATTAAAAAATTAATGATGTAATACATGAATACCCATTGACTTATACACTTAAATGAGTGAATTGTATGGTATGTGAATTATATCTCAATAACGCTGTTAAAAATTATGTCAACTTAAAAAAATGCATAACCTAGGGGCTGGCCCCTTGGCCAGGTGGTTGGATTCGCGCCCTCTGTTTCAGTGGCCCAGGGTTTCACCACTTCGAGTCCTGGGCATGGACATGGCACCGTTCACCAGGCCTTGCTGGGCAGGCATCCTGCATGCCATGGCTGGAAGGACCCACAGCTAGGGTGTGCAGCTGTGTACTGGGGGATTTCAGGAGAAAAAGCAGAAAAAAAAAGAAGATTGGCAACAGTTGTTAGCTCAGGTGACAATCTTTAAAAAAGAAAAAATAAAGCATAACCTAAAGGCCAACTGATAACACATAAGATGCAAACGTTTATAGCATGCTGTACAAGTGAAGAGCACAGATCCTGGAGCCAATCTTCCTGAATTTGTATTGTGGCTCTACTGCTTCTTGGTTACATGACCCTGGTAAGTCATTTAACCTCTCTATACCTTGGCTGCTTCTTTTCTAAAATAAGAATGATAGTAACTTCTTCATAGGGTGCTATGAGGATTAAAATAGTTAATATTTCTACAGTGCTTAAATGACTGACATATGAAGCATTAGTGCTAGTCATTAGCAGTAGTAAAAGTGCTTGGAGAAAAGCATATATGTGATTTTAGATAGAGTGGATTTGGAGAGAGTCATCCTACTTCCAACCCACTAAAGAACAACAACCTGCTTTATGAAAGATACAGAATTTCAAGAGCTTCTTGAAAAACACTTGTTGTAGATGAAATGGAGCAAACATGGAATTGATGAATGGCAACTGTGAGAAAACCTTTGCAAATAGAATGCAGATGAACAGAAAGGAAGACAGTGACCAAATTTGCGTAAAAAGAGAAGGACCGACCTGCTCAGGCAAACGAGAGAAAGTTAAGGGAAAACTAATAAAAGCCCTGAATCAGAGAATCAGGAGCTTAGGTACTACCCTCCCAGGTGATTCTGATGGTGAATTAGATGGCTAGGACCCCACAAATCACTAAATAAGCCACAACAAACCTCCTCATGCTCCTACACAAGAATAATTTGGGATATTTAATTACTACAAGATATGTACTTAATGAATACAACATTATTTTATTATCTACTGCTGCATGCCAGAGTTTCTGGATATAGACTTTGCGATGAAGGTTAATCAGGAAGCGCTCTTGGGAATGAAGGAAGAGAGATTAGGCAGAGAGAAAATTGGGCTACAAATTCCAACAAAGGACACACAGCCAATCCCACAGGAGCTCTGGAGCTGGTATGGGCCTTCAGTTATCCTGAACTAAGGCAAGGATTGCCTTTCTGCAAGGTGCAAGTACAGCAGGGAGTGTAGCTTTAAGTGAGGCAGTTCCCATCAGCGGAGGGCAATTGACAGAGAGGGTCTGGGAGCCATCACAGCTGGTACTCCTTGTAGTTAGGAATGAGGGCCCTACTCCTTAGGGGATCTGTGAAGTGCAATTTAGCACTCACCACATCAGTGGGTCCTATGTTGTAGTCCCCAGAGCAGCAGCAGCAGCAGCAGCATGGCCAGGAAAATTGCTAGAAATGCAAATTCTCAGGCCACATGCCAGAGCTGCTGAAGAGGAAACTCTGGAGGTGGAGGCCAGCAATCTGTGTTTCAATATGCCCTCCAGCTAATTCTAGTGCATGCTAAGTTTGAAAATCACTACCACATACACTCTGTAAAATATGAAATGCACATAAAATCATTTAATTGCAGGAACAGTTGTCATACAGCCTGCACTTTGTGAATGCATATCATGGACTGATATCCAACACTACTAGAAAATAAGAAAATTCAATCATTTAGAGCCCTGACTTTGAGTCAGTCACAGAGCTGTTGGTTTATAGACTCAAAAGTAATTACTTACCTGTAGCAATATTTGATATGATAGTTTATATGTGACACAGAACACTGGAAAAGTGAGTTAATAAAATAATAAAGCTATACTCATTGCAAAAAAAGTCTATAAGAATAAAATAACACACTGAGGGCAAAACATTGAGAACTGAATAAACCAAAATGATAAGAGGAGGACAACTTTAGCAAAATTCAACTTGGTTGGCATTTGACTTTCTACTTGGGCTTCTAAGAAGATCCTCAGGTGAAAATAACAAGATGAGCTCAGAAAGGGGGGAGGAAATGACCTCCAGGCAATTTACCTTTTCTACAGAAGTGGTCTTTGTAGCCAAAAGGAATGCACAGAGTTGGAAAAAGCCAAGGAAAATCTCCAAGTTTGCATTACTCTACCCAACAGATAACAATGAGACAAATTCCAAACAGTGACAGGACAAGGTGGTGAAAATCTTCTTCATGGATATCATCACTCCAAGTATTCAATGACACAGAAGCCATGGTGTGGTCTGCAACTCATTAAAGCATTCCAGGAAACCTTCTGAGAAAATGATAAATGAAGTATTGAATATCCCACACAAATAGTTTCAAATTTTGATGGTGTTTTCCTTAAGCCTGGTACTAGCAGCTTTAGCAATCAGAAGATAGCTGCTATCTTAGATTACTACATTGCTCTCCACTCTTAAAAGCCCTCCACACACATCTGTAATTTAATGCTCAGAAGTACTCTTTGAGATTGGCCAGTGTTGTGCATGCATTTTGTACATAAAGAAATCAGCTTGAAAAGGCTAAGTGACTTGCTCAAGGTCCCACAGCAAGCTAACTGGAGAGAGTATATTTATCCTTATCACTTATTATCCTTTACTGAATGTCTCCAATGTACCAGGGACTAGGCTAGAAGTTATGCCAATATTTTATAAAATCCTCACAAAACCCTTCAAGTTAAGTATTATTATTTTTCTCTTTTGTAGACAAGAAAACAGACACAGATAGGTTAGGCAATTTGCTCAACATAAAACAGCTATTTAGTACTAGAGTCAGAGCCCAGGGAAGTTTGGCTCCAAAATGTGCATTCCTTCCACTACACTATTTCAACTGGTCCTGGGTGGGCCTGGGCATTATGTTCAGGTGATTTTTAATGCTCCCTAGGTGATTTTAATGTGCATGCAGTGTGCGTAACTGCTGTTAAGCTACTACAGTAGCAAAACATGTACGATCTGGCCAGGACACTAGCAAGAATATAAATGTGTAAACTGACAAAATTAAAACAAATAAAAAGGCATAGGAAGTAGACAAAAAATGAGTTACTTTAAGGAAGAGTAGTAAATAAAATGTAATACCCAAAGTCCACGTTTTTGATAAACAAATATTAAGATATTAAGTATTGGGTGGTTTATCCATCTTAATAATGTGAATAGCAGGAGTAAGAAATCTAAAAGCAAAGCACATATCAACTTTTATAGAAATAGAATGATATTTCAGATTCTGAAAGTCAGAACTCGATATTTTATTTGACTTCAGAATTTTTCTACAATTAGAATAAATCATTTTTCCTGCATTTCAGGACACTTCCCATGTGTGTAAATAAACAGTTTTATACAAAACCAGTGTTTCAATGGTGTGACTTCTTCAAAAGGTAGTTAAATACTGATTTGCCATTCTCCTGGCATAATGACCAAACAGAATACTCCATCAGTTTGTTGAACCAATGTCTCTAAGTGCTGCCAAACAGGTCAGCAATTAATGTCTTTGCTGAGTAGTTGGTTTCCACGATATCTACAAGGAAAGGATTTTCATTGAATTGAAGCAAAACAGGAGACAATCCATTCATTCACATGAAAGCTAGCTTGTCATTTGAAACTCAAGCAACTGAACTAGCAGCTCTTCTTAGACACCAAGACTTATTTCCTCCTCCCAGCTGCCAATCTCTGTTTCACCTAGAAAAGCCCCAACCCCCCTCTTCTTTGCTATTAAATTCCATATTAACACTTCCCAGCTGCCAAACCTCCTGGCTCTCTCCTTTGTCTACCTTTATAGTATGTGATCAAGAGCAAATGCTCCAGCAAGCTTAAAATCTTACAGCTGCACAAAATACACTTGGGAAACAAAACCTTCTGAAACAGGGCATCCTTTAATGTTTAATTTAACCTAAGCCTGTTGCTTAAACATACTTCTGTCTACTGGCTGCAAAATGCCATATTTTTAGAGGTTTAAAAAAAATATATTCTATAGTATAATTCATATCTGTAAATCACAACCTAGTGATTTTTTTATTCACTTAAATTTATTTTAATAATAATTTTAATCTCATCTCATTTAATATTTTTTGTATCATCTTTTAAGTATATTTGTGATTTTTGACCCAAACTGTTATTTACAAAGTACTTATTTATAAGAAAAATCAACATTTGAATTTTTCTAGAAGTAGTATTCACTTTAATAGTTCTTTTCTCTTCCATTCTGATTCACAATGGAGGAAACAAGTTCCTTTTAAGGACAAAAAAATTAAATATAGAACCCCAAGATCCGCAAAAAGAGATTCTGAGGCCACTAAAAAAAGTGTTTGGATATAAAACACAGATGGAGGATTTACCTAATCTCTCATGTGAAAAGGTTTCTGAAACACACTTTTCTAAATAAATACAACTGTTTTAAATGCATACTTCCCAAATCAGGAGAAAAGACAGTATGAATCATTCACACACAAAAAGTGTATATCCTAATCAGAAAGTGTGTATTTTTTATCCATTTTCTTAGTTAACCACAAAAGATTACGGAAGTAAGGATACCTATTTCTATAAATAGATAGAAGATCGATTAGATTGATGACACTACAGATAAAGAAAACACAGCAGATGTGCAGAAGAGCGTAATCCAAACTATGTAACATAGTATATTTTTCAATTTCCATCTGATGATGCAAATCCAATAGCTAACTATTATTGCTAATCTACAGCTCCATATTGCAAGCTCTTATAGAAAATGCCTTTCTATCAGATGTCTGCAAAGATTTTCTTATTAGCAAGACTGAAGAATGCCTTTGTCATATCAAATATGCTCAGCTGTTTACCGCATGGTGAAGTAGTGTTAGAACCATTTAAAGATGTGTCTGACATCATTAATCTATTTGACCTCTGACCTGCAGATCTAAACTGTAACTATGGTGACCACAGCTTGACCTCACAATGCTGAGAAACTTTAAAGCTCTGCAGTATTTTGGGTCACATTGTTAAGTTAGACAAAGGGGTAAAGAAGTAATGTGACAGTTTCCTGGGAATTAAGGTCAGCAGGTCAATTGTGCTAAAGCTTTTTGTGATAAGGAAACTGGTTACATTTTTTGATCTCTTGGAATTTTTAGAAGAGTACTTTGTTAGAAGTTGTAAAAAGTGCAAAGAAATCAAATCATTAAACTCTAAGGAAGTTAGAGATAAAACTAGAATTAGTGTTGAACATTCAATAATATAATATTCCTTACGACGATTTATAGATAGAATGCAAAATACTGCCATTTTCAGAGTCTATACAAACAAGTAAATATTTTCTTCTGCAGATTCCTGTTCCAATTATAAAGTACTCAAAATGATAAAATGATCATTCTTTTAAACAGGACATTCTTGTGAACAAATTCAGAGTTATTTACCTTAATATCTCTAAATAAAAACTGACTACATAGACATACAATGCTTATTTGCAACACATTATTTTCTGAGGAAAGCCTATAATAAACAAAAACAATGAGTATGCATGTGAATGTAGAGCTAGGCTAATACCACATAAAGGTGGCTACTACTTCTAAATGTGAGCACCCCCTGTATTTATGTCTGCTCTCACTGCATAATTAAAGCAGCACTTCACGTAGAAACTGTGAACCTCTATTTCCAATATTTTCTAATTATGCCAATAATAGGCTAGATTAAGTGTTTCTGCAAAAAAGTCACATTCTGAGGCACTGCTTTATGGATATTTATCTGAAGCCCTGATTATTTCTATGCTAATAATTGGAAACAAATTATTTGATGTATATATAGATATCTATATCTATATATACTGGAGTAAGGATGAGGCTCTGCAGAAAAATAGTAAACAAGGGTATTTTCCACATAAGAAAAGCAGATTCAAATAGTCCCCCAACCAACTCAATTTTAAAACACACACCCTAAGCAAATACTACAGACAATTCACATTTGCCACTATTTGTGTAAATAATAAAATTTATTCAGCTCTAAAGAAGCTCTGGAAGAAGGTATAATAATGCAAATGTATTTTCATTTTATATTTAAAAATAGGAGAAAAATTAAACACACAGAAACCCACACACATGACAAATTTTACCATATATCTAATCACATGGAACAGAAAGGACGCCAAATATTTCTTTTGTGTCTTTCACTTAGAAGTTTGGAGAGACTCAGAAAGCAGGACTGCTGAAAGAGTAAACACCACTAGCTGCTTTATTTTCTTATCCTTCAACTGCATATCTGTTCAAAAGAATATGCCAGTGATTTTTCTTTCATGTGTCCCTTAGAAACTTTACGAGTCTTTAGAAAGTTTGAAGGAGCCTTTGGAATGGCAAAAGATTTGAAGACTTAAAAAAGAAAATCCAAATATGGATCACTAGAAATGAATTTTGACAGTGTGAACCAGGAAAGAGAAGGCTTCTAAACAAACCACACTGGGACACACAGTCAGAAAGTCATGGTAGAATCAGGTATGACCAGTAAATAATATATAGCAAAGAGAACCAATGAAATCTTCTGATCACATCTTTTTCTGCCTGGCTATGGACTACATGAAAATAAATTCTAGGTTCAAAACTTTTTAAAGTGCAAGTACATAGCCATGTGGAGAAATACCTCACGGAACTCTCCAAAAACAGGAAAATATCATCGCAAGACTGAAAGTCTACCATAAATCAGAAATAAAGGAGCAGGGGAAACACGGATGGCTAATGTTGTAAGGGACAGAATCAGAAAAGCAAAGAAACAATTCAGTATATTTCCCTTCTCTAATACATCACATTTTAAAATCTGATCAGTTTTAACCAACAATGGCTAAAAATCTGCCACTTGAAAAAAGACATAGGCCCAAATGGTTTATAGACATTTATACAGACATCAAGTCTCCAAAGCACATTTCATTCTCATGTTACAGTCATTGCTTCTGTTATTTGTCTTGAAACATACTTAGTCACACTGTATTGTTATTTGAATATACTCACTACTGGATATAATTTGCTTATTAATTATTTAGGATATCTGTATTAATGTTCTAAATTAAGACTAGCCAATAGTTTTCCCTTATGTGTGTGCTATCTTTGGTTTCGTTTCAGTTTTTGCTAACTTTGAAAAGCTGGTATATATTGAATTTAGTGATGTTATTAGAAATAAAATGTATAAAATCAGTAAATTAAAAGGAAACATTGGGAAAACACAGAAAAACTAGGAAGAAAATGTGGAATGTTTATATTATTGAAAACCTAAGTGTGAGGTGAGCCAAGAATCTGATTAAGTCCCTCCTCCTGGAATAGAGGATTCCACTCACTCAACTATGCAGGACATGCCAAACCACTCCTGCTGTCCTTGTTTCCATTCCTCAAGTATTAACATAATGCAAAAAGACTTACACAATAAAATATATAGTTATCAGAGGTTAGAACCTTTCTGTGGTAAATTCAGTGAAGGAAGTTGGGACATAGGATGGGACCCTAAAGAGGATGGCCTTGATTTGTAAATACACACCCCAAGCAAATTCTAGAATTTGAGAACCACAAACTTGTTTTCTCTTTCACTGTCTTGAATTATCAGTATAAATCCATCCAAGGGGATTAGGATAGATAAAAAGAGTTGTGAACAACTACTTCTTCAATTGCTGCTATTGTTATTGATCTACTTAGGTTTCTAAATCTCTTGAATCAAATTTGGTAATTTATCTTTTCTTAGAAAATAATACATTCATCCAGATTCTCAAATGCATGGGCATACTAACATTCACTTATCATTTTCTTAATCTCTGAAATTGTATTAATGTTCTCTTTCTCATCCTTAATCTGTGTTTTCTTTTTCAAAATCAGATTTCCCAAAGTTTGCAAATTTTCTCGGTCTTTTGATCAACTGCTTAGTTTATCTAGTTCCTTCCTCTTGCTTTCATTCTGCTTACGTTGTTCTATTTCCTAGTTCATTTTTTTATACTCTTGCTTTGTAATAAACGCATTTGAGATTACATATATTCCTCTGCTTACTGCTTTGGCTATATTATATAGGTTTTGATATGTAATAATCCATGTTTTGCTTATTCTAAATAGTGTGTGGTTTCCATTTTTATTTCTTCATGAATGATGTTATCAATAAGAATATTTTATACTTTTTAATTTTCCAAGTGGATAGAAAAATTTAGTCATCCTTTTATCATATTTTAAAATTAATGCACTACCATTAGAGGATGAAGCTATACGAAACTTCCCTTGCAGCCTGTTTATAGAAGTTCCTGTATTTGAAAAGAATACGTATCCTTTACTACTTACAGCACAGTTTTTCCTACACAATCTCTCAGGATTGCATAAGTAATTAAACAGATTAGTAATTGAGGCTCAGAGAGATAGCAAACTAATCTATCTAAGTAACTATTGAAATACTCACTAAGTGGTGAGGCAAAAGTTAAACTCAGATCTGCCCAGAGCCTACACTCTTAATAACTATGACATTGCTTCCATATTTATTGATTTCCTTATCTTTCTTTCCCTAGTAGACTATGAATTCGATAATAGTAAATCTTATTTTACTTTCTATCACAAAAGCTGTGGTTAAACTGTTACTTTGGTCACCCCCAATGAACCACTCCTGCTGACACTCATCCTCTTGTTTAGCACCTTCATCTTAAGTTGAGCTGGCCTGAGAATCACATAGAACATGGCTTGGTGATACTACTTTTGCACTCAAAAGAATGCATGTTAAAAATCAGATTATCCTCCTGGAAAGACCACACAGAGAGGTTAAGTGGTAAGGCCACGTGGAGAGGCTACATGGAGAGAGGTCCAAAAACTGCAAGGAAGAGAATAAAAAACCCAACTAATAAGGAGAAGCAAATCCCTAGTGACACAACCTCAGTCAGGCTGTTCCAGCCATGCTTGTCAAGGAGCCAGACGTGTAAGTGAAGAAGTCACCTTAGAGGTTCCAATTCCAGTAAACATCAGGTGGAACAGAGACAGTTCATCCCTGCCTTACTGTCTAAATCTCTGATTCACAGAATTTGTGAGAAATAACAAAATGGCTGTTGTTTTAAGCCACTAAGTTTTAGGATAGTTTGTCATGGAACAACAGAAAACCAAAACAGTAGCCAATAGAGTAAGTCTTCACTAAATATTGTTGAACAAATAAACAAATGAATGAATGAAGGATGAGTGAACAGGCAACTTATCATGGATAGTGCACTTATATATACATATATATATAAAGCAATTTTATTTTCTAGTGAAATAATTTCAAGTTCATATGATAGTATAAAATAGTATAGCATGTTGTGGTAATGTTGTAGAGTTTCAGAGCACAGTGTTCTACACCATTTAACAGCAAGTGCTCATTAGAAGCTTCTTCTGTGCCAGGCTCTGTGCAGTGCTCAAAGATTTCAATGGTGAATAAAGCCCAACCAGGTTCTTGCCCCCATGGAGTTCCCTGTGTGGTAAGGAAGATGGACAAATGATTACAAAGAAGTCGAACTGCATATTATTTATGATGAAGGCCACAGAGGAGAGGAACATGTAATTGGAATATATAAGAGTTCAAAAGAGCTAATGTGATCAGGGAAAGCATTCAAGAGGAATTAACGTCTGAGCTAAAATCCGAAGAAGGACTTAACTAGATGAAGAAATAAAGGAAGAGTAATGCTGGAATAGGAAAGCTATGGGCAAAAGGTTTAGATGGGAAGGAAGTCTAGAAAAGTCCTCTTGAAAATATATAACAGTCACAGATATACCACATAAATTCTAAAATCTATTTATCATTTATTTATTAGCTACTTAATTACTTCACTTGATTTCTAATTATCTCAATATGGTAACTACTCACTAGTCAAATAGGTAAAATGAAGTCAATAACTAAAAAGGAACCAATATTTTTTCTATTAATAGGAATAAAAAAGCATATATTCATATAGATACAGGAAAAATATAACCAAGGTTATTATTTTAGAAGCTTACAAAAAGCTAGATTAGCCCCAAAATATTCTATATTCAATATAAAGTTCAGTATAAATTGCTCAAAATCACAAAATATGAGAGCAGAAGTTATAACTAAGACAAAGAATGAAAAGGAAAGATTTTTATGAGAAATAATTCAATATTATTATATTTTAGTATCCTAAGTAAATCTGTTTTATAATTAACAATTCCCCACTGAGTTCAAAATGTATATAAACAAATTCACTGCTATTAATAATCTAACAATTGTTTAGTTTTTAGGATCTTCATTTGCACATTTACTCTAAAATGTTTTAACGTGTTACCACATAGACTGTATTTCTCTCCTGAATATGCAATTGTTTACCTAATAAAGCACAGGGAGATTCTTTGGCAGTTTCTTGGAAAAAAGAAACTGTGGTTTTTATGTTTCCCTTGGAAGGAAATTAAATTGAAAATCCTGCATTTAAATAACACTGAGGTAGTGACACCAATGAATTAGGGCCAAGAAATTCAAAGTTAAAGTTAAAGCTAGTGCTCTATCCTTAAAGCAGGCTATTGTCCTGTTCCCACCCCAAGTCTTGCAAATTTAATTAAATCTAAGTTCTAACCAGCTGACATAAGTGGTTCAGAAAACTCCTTATAGGAATTTCATCCTTTAGATGGCCTTGTGTGCTCCACTTCCTCTCATTGGGACACAAAGAATCTATGTACATTTTTCTCCTCTCTTCAGAAAAAAGAAAGAATTTCTGGTAAAGGAAATATTTTATCTCAAGTATTCACTGTCTTCTCAGAGCCAAAGAAACAAGACCTACCCTTTATGTCCTTTCAGTCTCACTACTTGGACAATCCAAGCCGAAGTTTCATCAAATTTACTCTTTTGCTTATTTAACTTAAGTGTTTTTTACATTCCTCAATGTGGATATGCTTTTTTCTCCAATTAATTTTGCTTTCTAATACTTAAAAGAGACTACATAACATGAGAATTCAATGACAACTCATATGTTAATACTTTCCCCAACATTATTCTTAACCACATTAGTTTGTAAAGTATTGAACAGCAGTCTAATATTAAAATTTAAAATGACATTTTCAAAATGGCTGAGAAAAGTTAATTTCCACTTATCTCTAACAATAAAGTCTTGGAGATTCTGTGGTAATTCTTTCTTTCATTTTTTTTTTTTTTTTTTTGAGGTAGATTAGCCCTGAGCTAACATCTGCTGCAAATCCTCCACTTTTTGCTGAGGAAGATTGGCCTTGGCTCACATCCGTGCCCATATTCCTCCACTGTATATGTGGGATGCCTGCCACAGCATGGCTTGCCTAGCGGTGCCATGTCCGCACCCAGGATCCAAACCGGCAAACCTGGGCCACTGAAGCAGAACATGCACACTTAACTGCTGCACCACTGGACCAGCCCCAATGGTAATTATTTCTCATTGAAAAAACTAAACCAATAAAACAATTGGATTGAACTTTACAAGAGTTTATATTTCATTCTGTTCAGAAATCTTGCCTTTGCCAACAACTCAAATGGATTTTCAGGAGCCAGAATTTTTTTAAGTTGCATAAAGATTATTTCTGAAATGATCTATCACTATTTAATCTGAAACTGTGTGGAAAACAAATGGAGTGTATTTCCACAATAAGTATTTCTTAATTATATTTTAGATGCTTTTTTAATGAGGGTGGTGGATTTAGTAAAGTATAGAGAAGACTTAGAGTTCCTATACTCTAATAAAACAAATATACGTAGATACTTAAATTTGGGGGGAGGGGGAAAAGCAAATAGGAGATAGGACCTTATATGTAAATGTCATCATTGTATTCAAAGGACAGCATACATCATATCACGTGATAACTAAGGCCCCAAAATTAAACTGCAAGTGATGTCAGTGAATATGGCAGAGTATGCAGCTCCAAGAGTCTGTTCCCCCAAAGAAAGATCAAGAAATGAAGCAAAATTGTTAGAATAAACTTTGTCAAAACTCTAAGAAACACTGAGATGTATAGCAACCAAGCGAACAGAGTTAAAATAAAGAAAACTGAAAAACGGCAGGAAAGATTTGTGATAACTAAGCTAACATCCGTGCCCATCTTTCTCTACTTTATATGTGGGACATCTACCACAGTACGGCTTTTGCCAAGCAGTACTATGTCCATACCCGGGTTCCAAACTGGCAAACCCCAGGTCACTGAGAAGCAGAACATGCACGCTTAATCACTGTGCCACAGGGCCGGCCCCTTGTGATGTTTTTATTTGTCCTTGCCTCAACTCCCTGGCTAAGTAGTGGTCTTAAAGATGGCAGTTAGCTTCCCAACTGTGCAACCCTGGTCCTTTGTCCAGAGAGACGTTACTCGCAGAGAATTGTGCTTGTCTCTTCTAATCTTTCCAGGGAATCCCTGGGCAACAACACATGGCACCTGACCTTGTTTTGCCCAACTGGGAACTCATTCAAAGCAGAAAAGCGGCAGGAATTCCTTGAAAATATTGTAAAGTAAACAAATAACCCACAGCTACCTGGGAGAAGACTATGATTGAAGCATACAATACAGCAGCAAAGGCAGGGAGAAAAAGCTGGGGAGAGAGTTTTTTTGGAAAACAGGGAGTGATTAGTATTCACATATATTGGGGAATTTAAACAGCCATGTGCATGCCCAGAAAAGCCCTAATAAGATGCTTTCACTTCTGGCTGATCTGTAGGCTCAGTGCAACCAAGAAGTTAACAACCCAGAGGTGAAAAATGGCCTGGGAAAGCGTTAAAGGAGTGTACCCGCAACAGCCAAACTGCAAAGAAGGAGAGAGGTTTTGGGGTACCCTTTCCTATTTTTTCTTTTTTTCACTTCTTTCTTCGTCTTTTTTTTTCCTGTTCTCTCTCTCATTTTTTTTTTCTTTTTTTGCTGCCTGGCAAAGAGTTAATCTCTGTCAAGACACTAGCTGAAGACAAACTAAAAGAATAGAGACCTTAGAGACTCCATGTGACAAAGAATACAGACTTTACAAAATTAGATCAAAAAGGTGCTAAACAAAAAGTTATAGCATACAACAAGCAATAAAAGTAAACCTAAGAGAGGAGTCTGATTTTTACTTATTTATTTTTTATAAGGTACCATGTTTAATATGCTCTAATCCGCTAATTAACACACAACCCTTCTCAAAACAATTATCTCTGAAACATGTGGATTTTTTGATTGGTTTTTTTTAGATTTTATTTTTTTTATTTTTTTCAGCTGTACATCATATTTTGCATTCTGTGTACATTACATCATGTTCACCACCCGAAAACTAATTATTGTCCATCCCCTCATATATGAGCCTAATCACCCCTTTTGCCCTCCCCCCTTCCCCAATGATAACCACCAATCCAATCTCCAATGCTATGTGTTTTTTTTGTCATTGTTTTTATCTTCTACTTATGATTGAGATCATATGGTATTTGACTTTCTCCCTCTGACTTATTTCACTCAGCATAATACCCTCAAGTTCCATCCATGTTGTCACAAATGGCCAGATTTCGTCATTTCTTATGGCTGAGTAGTAGTCCATTGTGTATAAATACCACATCTTCTTTATCCATTCATCCCTTGATGGGCACCTAGGTTGCTTCCATGTCTTGGCTATTGTGTATAATGCTTCAATGAACATAGAGGTGCAAGTATCTTTATGCCTTTGTGTTTTCAAGTTCTTTGGATAAATATTCAGCAGTGGAATAGCTGTATCATATGGTAGATCTATCCTTAATTTTCTGAGGATACTCCATACTGCTAGGAATCTGATTTTTAGAGTTAGCACATTATAATACTAAAAATGTCATGTTCTCAACTAAAAAACTATGAAGCATGCAAGAAACAAGGAAGTACAGTCGATTAACAGGTGAAAATAACAGAAACTGTCCTGAGGAAGCAAACACATGGCACCTATTAGACAAAGACTTTAAATCAACTGTGTTTAAATCAAAGGGCTAAAGGAAACTAGGAGTATGACATATAAACAAATAGAGAATATCAATAAAGAGAAATCATAAAAAAGAATCAAATTCTGGAAAGGAAAAGTACAATAACTAAAATGAAAAACTTACTAAAGGATTTCAATTGCAGATTTGAGTAGGCAAAAGAAAGAATCAGTGAATGTAAAGATAAATGAAGAGAACCTAAGAGAACTCTGGAACACAGTCAAGCATACCAACATCCACATAAAGGGAACTCCAGATAGAGAAGAAAGAAAGAAAGAAAGAGACAGAAAGAATATTTGTAGAGATAATGGACAAAAATTTCCCAAGTTTGGTGAAACACATGAATCTACACATTCAAGAAGCTCAGTGAACTCCAACTCCAAGAAGGATAAATTCAAAGATATCCACACAGAGACACATTACAACCAAATTGTTAAAAACCAAAAGGCAAAAAGAATTTGGAAAGCCGTAAAGGGGAAGCAACTCATCACTTATATAAAGAAACCTCAGTAAGATTAATAGGTGATTTCTCATCAGAAATCAAGGAGGCCATAACGGAGTGAAATGACATTTTGTTTGTTTGTTTGTTTGTTTTGTTTGTTTTAAGGAAGATTAGCCCTGAGCTAACATCTGCCACCAATCCTCCTCTTTTTGCTGAGGAAGACTGGCCCTGAGCTAACATCCATGCCCATCTTCCTCTATTTTACGTGGGACACCTGCCACAAGCTAGCTTGGCTTGACAAGTGGTGCATAGGTCTTCACTCGGGATCCCCCTGGTGAACTGGTGAACCCCAGGCCGTCAAAGCAGAACATGTGAACTTAACTGCTGCACCACCAGGCTGGTCGCAAAATGACATTTTTTAAGTCCTAAAAATAACTGTCACGGACTGGTCCCGTGGCCGAGTGGTTGAGTTCATGTGCTCTGCTTCGGCGGCCTGGGGTTTCGCTGGTTCGGATCCTAGGCATGGACATGGCACACTCATCAGGCCATGCTGAGGTGGCATCCCACATAGCATAGCCAGAGGTACTCACAACTAGAATATACAACTTTGTACTGGGGGACTTTGGGGAGAAGAAGAAGGAAGAAAGAAAAAAAAGAAAGATTGGCACCAGATGTCAGCTCAGGTGCTTAGAAGGAAATTTATAACTGAAAATGAATATTAAAAAAGAAGAAAGACCTCAAATCAATAACCTAACTTTACACCTTAAGGAACTAGATAAAGAATAGCAAACTAAACTCAGAGCCAGCAGAATGAAGGAACTAATAAAGATCATTGCATAAATAAATGAAATCGTGAATAGAAAAACAGTAGAGAGAGTCAATGAAACCAAAATTTAGTTCTTTGAAAATATCAACAAGATTGGCAAATCTCTTCTTAGACTGACTGAGAAGGAAAGAGACTAATAAATAAACAAAATCAGAAGTGAAAGTAGGGACATTACCAGCAATCTTAGAAAAATACAAATGATTTAGAGAGAATACTATGAACAATTGTACACCAACAAATTGGATAACCTGGATAAAATGGACAAATTCCTAGAAACACACAAACTACCAAAACTGACTAAAGGAGAAATAGAAAATCTCAACAGACCTATAACAAGCAAACAGATTGAATCAGTAATGAAAAACCTCCCAACAAAGAAAAGTCCAGGACCAGATGGCTTCCCTGGTAAATTCTTGCAAACATTTAAAGAACAATTAACACCAATCCTTCCCAATCTCTTTCAAGAGATAGAAGAGGAGTGAACACACTCTGTAAGGCTAGGATACTCCCAACCAAAGTCAGACAAGGACACTAAACAAAATGAAAACTACAGACCAATACTGCTTATCACTGTAGATGCCAAAAACACTCAATAAAATACTAGCAACAACTAACAGTACATTAAGAGGGTTATACACCATGACCAAGTGAGATTTACCCCAGGAATGCTTGGGTGGTTCAATATAAGGAAATCAATCAATGCAATATAACACTTTAATAGTAGAAAGGGAAAAAAAAGTGATCATTTCAAGTGATGTAGAAAAAAAATTTGACAAAATCCAATATTCTTTCTTGATTGAAAAAAAGTCAGAAAACTAGGGATAAAGAGAAACTACATAAAATGCATTTGTGTTTATACCAATCCAAAGAAGATATAACAAATCAAATCCACTTACAATAGCATCCAAAATAATAAAATACCTGGAAATAAGTTTAACCAAGGAGGTAAAAGATTTGTACAATAAAAACTACAAAATATTACTGACAGAAATTAAAGAAGACCTAAATAAATAGAAAGATATCCTATATTCATGGATTGAAAGTTGTATTAGTATTAGATGGCAGTATTACCTAAAGTGATCTACAAATTTAATGCAATGCCTATCAAGATTCCAATGTCTTTGTTTTTTGTAGATTTGGAAAAGCCAATTCTCAAATTCATATGCAACTGTAAGGGGCCTCGAAAAGCTAAAACAATATTGAAAAAGAAAAACAGCATTGCAGAACTCATACTTCCTAATGTCAACACTTACTACAAAGCCACAGTAATCCAAACAGTGTGGTACTGGCAAAAGATAGACATATAGATCAATTGAATAGAATTGAGAATCCAGAATTAAACCCAAACATCTATGGCCAATCGAATTTCAACACATGTGGCAAGACCACTCAATTTGGAAACAACAGTCTCTTCAGCAAATGATACTAGGACAACTGGATATCCACATCCAAAAGAATGAAATTGGACCCTACCTCACTCCATGTACAAACGTTAATTCTAAATGGACAAATAACCTAAATACAGAAGCTAAAACCATAAAATGCTTGGAAAAAACCATAGGAGTATATATTCATGACCTTGTATTTGACAATGGATTCTTAGCTATGATACCAAAAGCACAAGCAACAAAAGAAAAAAATAGATAAACTGGACCTCTTCAAAATTAAAAACTTTTGGGCATCAAAGGATACTAGCAAGAGAGTGAAAAGGCAACCCACACAGAATGGGATAAAATATTTGCAAATCATACATCTAGTAAGGGTTTAATATCCAGAGTATATGAAGAACTCTTACAACTCAACAGCAAAAACACAATCCAAAAATGGGCAGAAGACTTGAGCAGACATTTCTCCAAAGAAGATATACAAATGGCAAACAAGCTCATGAAAAGATGCTCAACATTGGTAGTCATTAGGGAAATGTAAATCAGAACTACCATGAGATACCCCTTTACATACATCAGGATGGGTATAATAAAAAACGTAAAATAACAAGTGCTGACAAAGGTGTGGAGAAATTGGAACCATCATACATTGCTAGTGGGTATTGTAATATGGTAAACCACTCTGGCTCCTCAAATAGTTAATCATAGAATTATGATGACCCAACAATTCCACTGCAAGGTATATACCCAAGAAAAATGAAGACTAATGTTCACACAGAAACTTGTATGCTAATGTTCATATTAGCATTATTCATTATAGTCAAAAAGTAGAAACTACCCAAATGCCCATCAACAGATGAATGAATAAACAAATTTTCATATATATGTACAATGGAATATTATTCAGCCATAAAAAAGAATGAAGTAATGATACATGTAACAAATGTGGATGAATCTCGAAAATACTATAACTGAAAGAAGCCAGACACAAAAGGTAGGATCCCATTTATGTGAAATATCCAGATTGGGAAATCCATAGAAACAGAGAACAGATTGGTAGTTGCCAGGAGCTTGGGGGTGAGAGAAAATGTGGAGTAACTGTTTAATGGGTATGGGTTTCCTTTCGAGGTGATGAATGTTTTAGAACTAGATAGAGGTGTGGTTGCACATTGTGAATGTACTACATGCCACTAAAGTGTTCATTTTAAAAAGATTGATTTCATGACAGTGGCCAGCATGAAGTTATTATTATTACTATATTATGTATTTCTGCAGATCAAAAGTGATTACGCAGATCTATGAAAACTCAGATACTCCAGAATTATCTTAGGATTCTGAATTTATAGAAAGGGATTCTATTGGACATTACAGAAGCTGATGCCTGAGCCTGCCAGGCAAACCATCAATTCTAAAGTTATAAACACAACCTTTATTAAACAGCTAGAAAAGGAAGTGAAGTGTGCAGATAAACCAGAGATGTCAATAAATGGGATCTAGAAAATAAACTTGTGCTGGACACACACAAAAAAATAAAAGGTTAAGGTGAGCTGTGGGACAAAACATCAGAAGCCTAAATGTCAGAAAGATGCAGTGGGAAGAACACATTCCTATCCACTGAGCCTTTTCCTCCTCTATTCCCCATGGTTACTGGATTAACCAATGGCTCCTTTTTTGGCATCCTGTTCACAAACCCTCATGGTTTCTAGACAGCTGCCTAGTTCTCTGACCATTCTGACAAAAATAATCTGAGAACCATATCAGGCAGTTAAATTACCCCATGCATCCTTTCCACCGATTGGAGTGGCACGCTTTACAGAGACTGAAAGATCTGGTATTTAGGAAGAAAGAGTGAAGTGCTAACAGCTCCATTTTTGAGGTTTGAGGTTTTATCCTTAAGCATCAATCATTCAGTCAGGAGTGAAATTTTAATTCACTACAATTTAATTCTGCAAAAATATATGGATCACCTATTATGTGTCCAGATCCACGCTAGATTGCAAGACAGGAACTGAGACCTGAGAACGGACGCGCAAAGCCACAAGAGCATGTTCTAGTGAAAAAAACAGAGAGAGAGAAGAAAAGTGATGAATCAGTCTGTTTCCTCACATCACAGGGGAACACTGTAAACCCTGACAAATGTAGAGGGCTGCAGCGAGGGTATGATTAAGAAATAGAATCAAAAGCATCTCAAAAACTTTATAAGAGAGCCTAGGGATGGCAAATACTCCTTCCTCCTGGAGGCAGTGATCATAACATTCCATCTCATCAAACCTGGATGTGATCTCAGAATACTCAACAGTCCTCAGAGAGCCACCATGAATTGATCAGACTTGGCACATGAGTACATAAATAGATAATATAAATGAGAAGGATTACTATCACTGAAAACTGAAAATGTGAATTAGATTCTGCAGATTTCCTCAGTATCATTACAGCCCCTGCAAACTAGGAAAGGCTGGAAAGCCCCATTTTTCAGATCTTACTTCAGCAGCTTCTGTCCTGTCCAGGAGATATTTTCCTTCTATTGTTTCCTCAAATTAAAGACTTCTGCTAGAAATTAAATAGTAATTACTAGAATCTATTGAGTGTAACCATAAGCCAAGTACCATGTTAAACACTTGACATACCTTGTATGTCAACATTTAATGAAACATAGTGAAAAACATAGGGACAAACTATAGAATGTGATTATCTAAAAGTAGGTACTGTTATTTCCAAAATGCTTTTCTAAAAGAAATGATGCCTGATTATGGTAATAACTAATACTAAATGAGGACTTTTTAGCTTGCAACTGGATTTGATTACCACAATAACTGATTTGCTCTTTCAAACAATCCCTTGAGGCTGGTGGGGCAGCTGTTAATAACCCCAAGAGAGATGAAGTGACTCACCTAAGTTCTTGTTACAAACAGCAGTGCAGGGTCTCCAACCCGCTCCCAGATTCCAAACACATTAGACTTGACTTCTAGATGCAAAGAAAGCTGAGCAAAGAGCCTGAAATTTAATAATTTACTGCCTAACCTTCCTTTCTGAGATTTGCCTTGCCTTTGGTTTTTGTATGAGAACTCCGAAAGAATCTCTTTCAGATGTTTACTTACATTCTCTTGATCTAATGCAAAAACTTTAAGCAGTACTGGAAAATTAAAGCCATCTACTGCAAAACTTCCAAGCACTATAACTTTTTAAAAAAATTCATCTGCAAGGCAATAAGGAGCAGTGGGTAAAAACTTGGATTCTAGAGCAAGTCAGCCTGGATATGAAGCCTAATTGTAATACTGGGTGACCTTGGGCAAGTTTTTTAACCACTTTGTTCTAGGCTACAAAAGGGGAATAATGGTATTAACTACCTCATAGCGGTGTTAAGAGAACTGGCTGAGTTAATACCAGTAAGTAAAGTGCTTAGGATAGGATCTAGAACATAATATGTACTCAATAAATGAAAATCATATTTAGCCAAAAATCTACTATCCTGTAAACTGTCCCCAGGAGTAAATTAATCTACTTGAGAAGTTGCATTAACTCCTTTTAAGTTCCCAGAGTGGCACTGAGTCGACCGTTCACTCCTGAGTACCTCACTATTTCCTATATATGTAACAACACCTGCCACTTAAAAGTAAACTAAATTGTTATAAAATATAGTTTCTCTTTGAAACTAATTTTTTACTTCCATATTTCATTCTGCTTTCACCTCAAACCTGAAATGGTTTTGCTTTTTAAAATGAACAATTTTCCCATTTGAAGGGAAGAAATATATTACAGCTGCAAAGATAAGTTGAACATTTCAAAGAACTAAGCCTAGCACCTTTCAGAATAAGATACCTTTCAGAATAAGTTAAAGAGATGGCTTTCTGTGAGATCAGGGGCACATCCAAAATTTGTAGGAGGACAAAATGGCCTCTTTGGCCATTTCCCAAAATCTCAACAGCACTGCTTTATTTGCAAGTTCATTTGCAGGAATTTTATCAATATGAAATGTACTCACATATTCACTGTGTGCCTGCCTTTCTTGACAGATGAATAGAAATTTCTCTCTAAGTTCACCAGCAATAAAAGCCAGCAGCAGCTCATCAGTCGTTTGCAGCCCGCAGTTCTAAGGATAAGGCAGTGAGAACCACATTTCATGGTTCTATGGGCTACATTTGGCAACTGAGGCTTGCCCTGAGGAATCCTACATTTAACCTAGAAATATTTGTGAGTAGAATCATTTTTTTTCTTCCTTTTCTTTCATTCTAGAAGTCACTGCCACTAGAAACATGACCAAACTGAGAAAGAAGTATAAAACATTTTCAACTTTAAGAAATTCTATACAGAAATTTTATATTCATAGAATATAGAATATCTAGATACATTGTAAAAATTGTTAATCCTTTCATTTAAATGTTTTTATTATAGTACTGAGTGCTCAACATTGAAAAAAGGCAGAAAATACAGAAAAATATTAAAAAGAAATGTCACAGAATCTGCATTTTGTAAAAAGTACTAAGATGGTTTTGTAAAAAGTACTAAGATGGTTTTGATACAGAGTTGAGATTGCTGCTGGTGGTGGTGAAGAATACCAAGAACATTATGTTATCTAACAAGGTCAGTAGATTACTATTGTGGTAAATTGTATTTCTCAAAGATGACTGCAACAATATCTCCCAGTCCTCATTCCCTTCTTACTATGTGACTTTGACACTCTTCCATGGAGAGGTGGGGGTCTGGTTGCCTCCTATTAAATCTGGATGTATTTATGACTAATGGAAATAATACTAAATGACTACTGAGGACATGTTATAAAAATGTGATGCACTTCTGACTGTTTTTCTTGAGATTCTCACTCTTCGAACTCAGCCATCATGCCATGAGGAATCTTGAGCAGCATGAAGAGGCCCACTTTGGGGAGAACAGAGGCTCCCAGCATACAGCCTTGGCTGAGGTCTTAGCAGAAGTTAGCACCAATTTTGTGAGTGAACTATCTTGAAAAAGATCTCTCCAGCCCCGAGATGAGCCCACCCGCGCTGATGCCATGTGGACAGAGACGATCTGTAACTATTGAGATTCACAAACAAAATAAATTATTGCTGTTATTTTAGGGCACTAAGTTTTGGAGTAGTTTATTATGAGGCAGTAGATAACTACTTAAACTAATCGTAGGAGCTCCTATAACTGAAATAGTAAGAATGTATTATGGGGCAACACTGTAATAAGGGTTTTAAATGTAGTACCTCAGTTAATTCTCCATGGCACAGAGATTATTATTACTTCCACTTTATATATGGAGATATTCAAGCACACACACAGGTTGAGTAATTCATCCACAAATTAATTAACTTAGTTATTAGCAAGTGGTAGAACTGGGCTATAAAAGCAGTTTTATAGGGTTTATAGCTACAGAAGGTCTGGCTACAAAAGCCATTGCCCTAAACCACAACACTGAGCAGTCAGGAGAACATTCCATTTAATTAAGATCCAATAGTTATTCTTGAAGTGCAGGTGAGTCAGTATCTGCTGCCCCAAGCCCTGATCAGCCATATTTCTCTCCTCCTAATGAGAAAGACATACAACCAGATGGACTACTCCCTCCCCAAAACAGATCAGAGGCATTATTGTCACAAAAGGGCCCTTTCCAACCCCAGTGATCCTAAAACTGGAATAAACAATAGCCAATCTTTACCAAAGATTTTTTTAAATGAAGATTTAATAAAGACAATACACATTTATTGTAAAAAATATTGGAAAGCTCAAGATAAGAATAAATTTACAAAAGACTCATAACAGTACTCAGAGATAGCCACTAACATTTTGATATATTTCCTTCCTTTTTTTTTCCTATTTCTATTTTGTTTTTAATGTCATTGAAATCATTAGGCAATAGAGTTTTATATCCTGATTTTATCACAATTATATAATCAGCTTATTCTTGTGTCATTCATAAAAACCTCTGAACACATTGTGAAATAACTGCAAAAGGTTCATCTCCTTAGATGCAGCATAATTCACATTTTATCAATGGACACCTGGTCATTTCCATTTTCTTTTCTCTTATAAATAATTCTGCTATGAACACCTTTCTTACAATTTCCTTAGGATAGCTTCCTAGAGCAGAAATTATTGAGTTAAAAATATATGGATTGTTAAGGTCCTGATACAGATTTCCAGAAGGATACCATGTTACACTCCCAGTCGCAGAGTCACACCTCACTTTGTCCCACATTAGTTATCATTTAAAATGTTATTTTGTGATTTGATAGATTACAAGTGGTATCTTTTATTTTAATTTTCCTTTTATAGATTATATGTATAGGGAATCCAAACTGATCGTATGTAAGAAAACACAGTAATTAATATAACACATTCTAAAATAATATACTAATAGAATAGCAGCTACCTTTTATTGAACACCAACTTTGTTCTTGCCATCTACTTAGGCCCTATATATACATTATATATATTTATATATAGATATATATATATTTAACCTAAAAATTAAGTATTTTCTCTTCTCCTCAGTTTAGGAAGCTGAGGTTCAGACAGATTGCGTTACTACCTTAGCTATAGAGTGTCCATGCTGGAAATCCAAATCCAGATCTATTTGATACCAAAACTTATGCTCTTTCTGTTATTTTACAGTACCCATTGGGCTAACAGATGACTGCAGTAGACGGGTAATAAACATTTGAGATAATTCAACTTAGTTAATGTAAAGATAATTAATACACAGAAGTATAAGGGAACAGAACTGTTTTTCAAATCATATTTTCCCAAGGACAATAAAGTAAATTTTCTAATGTTTGTCACATGGCTATGAGATAAGAGAATTTATGAATTAAAAATTACTGTTCATATACAGTCATATTTCACAATGTTTTTAGTTTCAGGACTCCTTTATAGTCTTAAAAATTACTGAGTTCCCTAAAGAGCTTTTATTTATGTGGGTTAGATTTCTCAATGTTTAATATGTTAGAAATTAAAAGAGAAATTTTTAAAATACTTATAAATTCACTTAAAAACAACAATAAACCCAATATATATTTGCATAAAAAGCATATTTTGCGGGAAAAAGCTATCTGCAAACAAAGAAAAAATTTATTCAGAATAGTAGCATTGTTTCACATTTCTGCACATCACTTTAATGTCTGACATAAGAGAAGACAATTGGGTTCACATTTCAGCTTTGGCATTTTCAATTTGCTGTGATATCACAGGTCATATAGCCTCCATAAGATTCTACATTTATGAATGAATGAGAGTGAAAAAGACAAATAACATCTTAATACCATCATAAAAATCATTTTGATCTCATAGATCCTATGGCAGAATCCCCGCATCACTTTAAAAACTGCTAGTATAGAGTATTAAAAAGGTCAATATCCACTTAAAATGCAATAAAAAAAACCTTTAGAATAATATCTATATGACCATAGAGTATAAAATGATTTTTTTAATTAGACACGAAAAGTACAAACATTTAAATTATGGAAACATTCTTTATTAAAACAAAAGTAAAAAGACAAGCCATACATTGGCAGAAGACACTTCCAACAGAACTTCACAGTCAGATAATTGTTATTTAGAATATATTTTTAAAACTGCCACAAATCAATAAGAAAAATACAAATCACTCAGGATAATATGAGGCAAAGAACACAAGGTATTTCACAGAAGAGAAAACCCAAAAGATCTATAAATGTCTGAAAAGGTGTGCAACACATTAGGAGTAGAAAACTGTCAAGGAATATAATAAAGAATACCATGTCATGCTCATTAGTTTGACAAAAACAAACAAAAGCCATGACAATTAAGGACTCACATACTCCTGATGGGAATGTAGCAACCGCTTTAGAAATATAGCAGACACTGCCCATTGCCTACTTGCCATCTACCTTCCCTCTTCTTCCTTCCCAAAGGCATATTTTGTTTGGGTATCTACTTCCTCCTGATAACATTCTTCAAAGGAAACTGGCTGTGTCCCCAGCCAATCATGGTCTTGTCTAACCTTGTAAGTAATCAATTTAAGCACTGACATGTGATTCAATTTTAGTCAATAAGATACGATAGAAAGCCAGGTGGGGGAAGTTTCTGGGAAAAGTTTCCCTGCCCTTCATAAGAAACACAGCAATACACGATTCTGGCCATTGAATCAATGAATTAATCAAACCTAGAGCAGTCCTACTTCTGGACTTCTTGTTATGTGAGGTAATACATTTCTTTATTTAAGCCACTTGGAACTCCATTGTCTGTTATTTGAGGCTGAAAGCACCCTAACAAAGAGAAGAGTTTTATAATATGTAGTATAGTAACCTATACTTATAGTCATGCCTTAAGAGCCAGAAATTCCATTTCTAGGTAAATAAGCCAGAGAAACTCACCCATGTGGAGTAGGAGATATGTAAGAGAAAGTTCTTGTGGTCTTGTTTATACAGGGGGCAATTAAATGCAATTTTGCAGTTAATGAATATTTAATTATCATTACAATAAGCAATAATTGCTATTATTATAACAGATGAGTAATTATTAATCCTAATGTATTTGTAATCCTTTTCCTTTCTTCCTGGAATGAGTATGCCACCATCTTGAATTATGAGATCAAGGACACCCACTGTAAAGCAACAGGCTGGAAGAAGCCCATATCACTGAATGTGTGGAGGGCCATGCCCACCCTGGACTATCTGGACATATCTAGCCTTTTACACAAGTGAGAAATCAACTTCTATATTGTTTAAGCCACTCTGACTTTAGGTATTTGATGGCTAATGGCTGACTCTAATTTTAATTAAACAAATACAAAAACATAGATTAAAATATACCATCAAATTCATGACAGTGGATGCCTCTGTGAAGGAAAGAGGCAAGTGGATGAGAGAGAAAACTAAGGATATTTCAACTTTATTATATTCTTATATTCTATTTTTAATTAAGAATTTAGGGGCCAGCCCTATGGCCGAGTGGCTAAGTTCGCACAATCCACTTCGGCAGCCCAGGGTTTTGCTAGTTCGAATCCTGGGTGCGGACATGGCACTGCTCATCAAGCCATGCTGAGGCGGCACCCCACATGCTACAACTAGAAGGACCCACAACTAAAAATACACAACTATGTACCAGGGGGCTTTGGGGAGAAAAAGGAAAAGTAAAAATCTTAAAAAAAAAAAAAAAAGAATTTAAAGCAATAATAAATAAATGTTAACCTTTGTTAATTCTAAGTGGCACATACTCTATTGCTGTGTTATTCTCTGTACTTCCCTATGTTTAACTTCTAAGAGAAATGGATAACATAGACAAAAGTTTACCAAAAAAGAAAGAAGGAGGAAAGGAAGGAAAACAAAATGCCCTCTCCTCAAAATAGAGGAAAATGTGCTCCTTCTATTTATACAAATTAAAACAATATCAAGATCCAATTTATCTCCCATTAACTTGAAGATTAACACTATCCAATGTTGTTGAGAGTGCAGAGACTGGGGGAATACATCCTTTCCAGAGGGCAATCTTGGAATTACAGCAAATTCATTAAAAGAGTGGCAGATCCATAAGCCATCAATTTTACCTCAAAAAACCTATCTTAATAAACTTGATTGAGCACGAAGATTTAATTAGAAGCATTTTCATCATAATTTTGCTTATAATCTTGAAAAATTGAAAAGCACACAAATGCCCAGCAAGACAGGTTGGTCACATTGATCACTATCTGTGCAAACAATGGCATATGATGCTCCCATTATAACTGATGATATCCAGATATATCTGATAATGCAGAGACAAGTTCACAATTTTCTTAAGTCAAAAAATGTTATAAAGCAAGTAAGTTATAAGACAGTAAATACAACATTTTCCAAATTTTTAAACAAAATATCGTTTGTATATAGATATAAGTTGTAAAAGTCTGAAAGGCTTTATACTAACCAGTACTGAAAGTGGATACTGGGAATTCACATTATTTTTATCTTCCTCTTATTATAATCACTATTTTCTAACTTTCTACAACAAACAACTAAACAGTGTTATTTAATGGCTACAGTAAACGATATAGTGAATTGTAACAACTGATTGCAACAATTCTGATGGAAATAGTAGTGGTCAATTCATTTCTTATAATAAAAATGCAAAAATAGTTCTTAATAGCATAATCTTCTGAGACAGTCTGTCTCATCTCTTAAACAACATTCATTTATTTCTAAACAACTTTGTTAGCATCCATATTAGAGATATTGAAGGAAAATACATATAATTGGGGCATAGTCCACCAAAATCAATCCTTGAGACTAAAAGGACAATTGACAGTTTTCCTTAACTGATGAGTGAAGGAATTTCTTTGTTTGTTTAATAATGAAGAAAATTGTTCATAAAGGACAAGTCAAAGCAAGGAATGAGGTTCAGAAGAGCCAAGGGTAAATAGAAATGCATATTAGAATTCTGGCACATTATATGGTAGATTACACATCCTGAATTGGTATAACTTTCGTCTTAATATTTTCTTTCATGTACTTTCTGATACAAATTACAATGAACCCTTAATGCCACAGCATTTTTATTCCACGTTCTAAGACCTGTGCATTTGTTCTAGTTTCATATTTTGCATGACTCTGTTGTCTGCACTGACACTACAATGTTAGACTAGATGTTAATCTGGATACAAATCAGAAGCCTCTGCAAGTTGCCCCATATCCCTAATGGACATGTGGGTGATTTGACTATGACATGTGGCTTCATGCACACATCCCCCTTTAATGGTTGTGGCTTAGTTAGGCCATTGTAGCTCTCTTGGCAAGTGTCAGCTTTCACTCTCCTAAAGCAGATAGTTTCCTTGCCATATAAAGAAGACCCTTCCTCAGTCCAGGATTACATTCCTGAATATAGAACAAATAAATGATTTGGGAATTCTATGGACTCTCCTGTAAACTTAAAACTGGCAGCATCTGAAGAACCTCAACTCTCTTCCCTGGAAGGGCCTAAGAAGGGAATGAGCAGTCCAGTCATATTTCTTAATACCCAAAATTAGTAACATATCTCCATATCTGAATATCTTTTCCCCTCCTCTGAAATCAGATTTTACTATTTTAGTCTACGCTTAGCTTTCCCCCACTCTTTTCATACTATGACCATTATTAGAATATTAGTGTTACTATACTGATACTATTATTTTGCTCACATCTATGAACTTCTCTCTTCTTCCTCATTGACCTCTATAATTCAGCAATCTCCCCACCCCTTCCCCAAAATTCACTACAAAGATGGCTGAGAGGAACAGGCATTGTGAATGTTGTAAGACAATTTCCTCTGTCTTCCTTGCTTACACTTACCACCACAGTAACTGGTAAAGAGTTCAAAATCTACCTACTATGGTTCTCTTCCCCTCAAATTAACAACATATCATTGCTATCTCAACAGCTCTGATTCTATCCTTAATATCTCTTCAAAAACTTTCCCTCTTTAGCTGCTAGCAGTTTCATCTCAAACATGATTTTATAGCCCAGAGTGCATTGGTTAAATTGCTCCTGACCTTCTCATCCACAGACTAAGAAGAGGTTTCTTTGTCTTTTCTTTGGAATTACGCAGGAGTTTATATCTAGCTGTTATGAGATGGTATTGGCCCACCTATAATCCACGTGGATAGGAGAACTTTAGAAGGTTGCTTATAAAGTCTTTGGAGAACAAAGAATGAGTCAAAGTGACCAGACTTATGGCACATACCTTGCCATCCACTAAATATTTGTTGAAAAGCTGTGGGAAGACACAGGGCAAACTAGACATCAGACTTGAAGGGCCTTCTTAGAACGCCTGCTCTACCTTCTCTTTTCTTTACCCCTTTTGTTTTGAGTGTGCACTGAAGACTCTCAAAGCAAGAGCTTACTTAGACCATCTAACCACCCATTGCTCCTAACCAGCTAATTCAGAGATTTAGTTGGAAGTAAAAACAACCTAAACAAAACAAAGAGGATGCTAGTGAGTTGGACAAAGTGAATTAAAAAATTGTAACCCTTTAGAGCCTGGATAGCATTATCTTCTCTTAGAACTACAGATATCACCTTATTACTATCTTCTGAGTGCCCAGAACAAGTTCTTCGACTGGCACCTGCTATACAATTACTAGATATCAGCTATATTAGAATGGAGATGGTAATACCTTTTGTTTCGACAAGAAGACAGAATATAAATATGATTTAAAAGTTTCCTATAAACTCTTTTTGTTCAGTCAAGAAGACAGGACATAAATATGATATAAAAATTCCTTATAATTACTTAACATTTATAATAATTTATTTCTACATTTATAATATTTCTGCTTCCTATCAGAAAGCTACTTCTACTTTCTATCAGAAAGCCATTTCTACTTTTGTTAGAACAGTATACTGGAAGCACATAAGATGCAATGCAATTTTCCCTAACTTCTTCCAAATATAAGATAGAAAGATTTGCTTGCAAAGAACAAATAATAGGAGCAATGACAACAACAATAATAATGATAATAGTGATAACTTAATTACAGTGTATAAAATATGGGTAAAACTATTAACTTTTGCTGCACTTAAAATTCTAGATAAGGTAAAACTCGAGGAAATATTTTCAAAAGATGTAAATCCTACTTTCAAAAAAGTTTAGTTATTTAAAAACCAACATTAACCTGGGACTTTTGGCATCAAACCTGTCATATTTTACTTGTCCTCCTCTCTTCTTTAGTCAGCCAACAAGCTTTGCTCTTTGGCAATAAGATATGATCTGATAAGTTTACTTCTGACTTGCCCCGGGGAAGAAGGGGAGGACAGAATTACACGTGGGCAGTTCAGAATGACAAGTCTGTTCCCTGGGCCACTGAAGAAAACAAAGAGGGGCTGCATGAGTGCCGACTCAAATGGTTCCATACTGCTTCTATGTAAACATGGGAATTAATCAACTACTAAAAAGCTTCTCAGCTTTCTCACAAACAAAAATTATTAACTTTAAAAAGTAACACTTTTTTTACTACTTTTCAATTTTACCCTCATTTTGTAAAAACAGCTTATTAAGAATAAAAGCTCATTAAAGTATAAATAAATTTTGGTGATATGGGTGCACTGATAATGAAACTTGTCAAGTCTAGATCTTAATTTTTAAACACACAATGTCAAACAAAAGGAATAAAAACTTAGTAACGAAAGAATTATAAAATGTTTTTAAATTCCCCAAATTTAAGATTAATTACTTAAAGTATGAAGGAAGTGAGGCAGAGGAGACACAGACATAATCTAGTTTATATATAACATATTTGTCACAAATCATGTTCAGAAAATGTCAATAGATTTTTATATTTTAAAGAAAATTTCTCAATGGTAAACACGAACTTAATTCTTATTTATTTTTATTTTGAATAGATGATATTGTAAAACGTTCACTTAGTTCAAATATAATCAATTGATAACATGTTATCCCTTAAAAACATCTTGTAAACAATCAGTTCACAACAGTTCCCAAGGGCAAAGAGACATTAACTGCAGTAGATCTACTCCTCCTAGACAGTGTCAATGAGGGGCAGTCTCCACAGTCATTTATATGCAGATATAGTAAAACAAAAGTCTTCAATTCTACTTTTTTTTTAAGACTGGCACCTGAGCTAACATCTGTTGCCAATCTTTATTCATTTATTTATTTACTTATTTATTTATTTTTCTTCTTCTTCTCCCCAAAGCCCCCCAGTACATAGTTGTATATTCTAGTTGTAAGTCCTTCTGGTTGTGGTATGTGGGATGTCGCCTCAGCATGGCCTGATGAGTGTTGCCATGTCTGCGCCCAGGATCCGAACCAGCAAAACCCTGGGCAGCCAAAGCGGAGCATGCAAACTCAACCACTTGGCCACGGGGCCAGCCCTTCAATTCTATTTTAAACATGTTCCTTTCAATATTACACATGTTTATGTACCTAAATAATCTGGGCTGCAGGGAAATAGCAATCCCTAAAAGAGAGAATTTCAAACACAAGGAGAACTACAGAGCTGGTTTCCAGAAATATGGAAAATTTGACAACAATTTTAGGAAATCTTCCTCTCAGAAAGTCTATGTGTGTACCTAAAATTAGCACCAATACTCCAGAAATAGTGAAACAATAAGATGATTTGCATGCGATGACAGCTTTGGTTAGATTAACAGCAGCAGCTAGCTATACAGATAATCACATGGCTTCAGGGCAATCCTTTTATGATACCTAGGAAATACACATCTTAATAATCAGATGTATATTGATCTGCTCTTATTAACTGTTAGCCATTCCTTCAAAGCTATGTTTTATACTAATTATTGCCAAGGATAAGGAATTTGTCGTTTTATTTGTAATTAAGTCTCAGAACCAGCTTTAGATACTGTTATCTCAAAGTCTGAGCATCCAGGACAACAAGCAGAAGCATTTCTCAAATTGTTTCATTCCCAAAGATAAATTATTAAAACACACAGCTCAATTTAACATTAGTGGACTGTGCCTTTTGAACTGACCCTGGCCCCACTCATCACTATGAAAATAAAAAGCAACTATTCACAGGTTTTAGCTCTGTCTTGGTAAGTGCTTTCTCAGATTTAGTAATAAACTCTTACATGCACCAACTTTATTTGAAGTCCATAATTACAAAATGAGGTGGGTCCCATATCCCATTCTTCATAAATGAGAAGTGAGGCTCAAAGAACTGAAGTTCTTTACCTAGGGCCACACACAAAGTATCAGAGGGAGAATTCACTCACTCTGCTTGCTCCAAGTCTCTGCTTTTTCCTAAGGTCCATTTTAAAACTCTCTTTTTTGCATATTAAAACAAAGAGAGAAAGGAGACACAGCACTGGGGAGTTGGAAGGGATTAAGGACACAGCCTACATCGGCAGGAATTGCATAGTGCCCCATCTGCATGGCCATACCTGAAAGCCCTGAAGGAGGAAGAAAATAGGGAACAGCAGGCTTTCAGTTTTGTACTAACCAGCTTCCTTATGCCCTCACTTTTGGCTAGGTACTAACCTGTTCTGAATCACAATTCCTCCTTTCTTTCCTGGGAGGCCAAAGGGCTGGTTTTTCTCAGTTGTTTGTTGTTGTTTTTTTTTTTTTTTAAATCACCTTTCTCCCAATCTCTGAAGAGTAACAGTCTAAATTGGGTGTTGAGGAGAAGACTGTACCAAAGGGTGGGCAGACAGGCAGGCAGGGAAATAACCACTCTGATTTTGCTTTGATTTCTGTTTCAAGTCCTGTAACGACAGATCTCACTCCAGTGGAGTATGTTTTGGAAACACACTTAAAAGGGATACGTGATTGTTTTTAGGTACATTTTAAGTGTTGACTAATAAAAGGCAAATATCAGAACAGAAGAACAGTTTAATACAGCATTTTTAAAACCTTTTAGTATTCTAAGGCATCTGTGACCTGCTAAAATCTAATTATTTCTCCAACACCCTTTGGAATTGTTCAGAAAGATGCGGTACAGTTTCTAACTGGTGCATTAAGCATCTGGCCTGACTTCACAGAATTACAGATAGCTGAACGTGCACTCTCTCTATATTTTATTAACATCCCATAGGCTCATGTTAAGAGGTAGTTCTGATGTGCCCTGACATGCATCTCTACCTGTTGACACAGAAAACTGGGCTAGACTTGAGAGGGTCTACAAATAGAAAATCTTTTAAAGATGTTTTGGCAATTTAAACAGAAACTCTGGCTTAAAAAAAGAAAAAGAGTAGCTTCAAGTTTATAAATTTCTAAAACATGCCCAAGTTTCAGCATGCCAAAGCTTCTGAAAACGAGCTAATATCCAGCATCCCTCCCTTCCTTCTCAAACTAACAGTGCTCAATTTTCCTTTGGGTCATACCCTCTCCTCCATTCTCAGCCATGTATTTGAGTGGGGTTGACCCCACAGAAGGCTTAATCTCACCAACATATTTCCCCATCCACCAGTAATAGGTTCAGGAAAGAGCATATGATCAAGTTTAAACAAATGAGAGAAAGTGAATCACAGGGCTCCATACAGGAGCTTCTGGAGGTGACCTCCCTTCCCTTGAACACTGCATTATGGGAATGTGATACATGGAACTGTTGCTGCCTGAGGAGAAAGCCTGCAGCTGCCAAGGGTCTGTTCTATATAGCCTGAGGAGGCTGCCATCACTAAAAAAGGCAGAACACTAAGAGCCAGAAAGAAACTATATTCTTGTTGACATATTTTAAGCCACTGTATTAAGCTTTACCTGAAGCCAGACCATACATTTGAACTTCTCAGGTACACAAACCAATAGATGCCAACTGTTGATTAGGCAGTAAAGCTTGGACTTTCCAATCACTTGCAACCAAAAAGTTCTCAACAGCCCAAAGAATTTAATATACCAAAAGCCTGACCTGGTTAATTTGTTTTTCACAAAACTTTGAAGACTATTCTGATGAAGAATAGTGAGGGGAAGGAATATCATAAAGAATGCTTCTAAGACTTAAAAGAACTTTTATGCATTCTAAGATTAAATCACAACTATCATAGTTGGAGGTGGTTTAGGGATCACCTAGTTCTTTAGCTTCTTACAGGGATGTTCAATGAATTTGTGTACAATGAATGAGTGAAAGAGTGAATGAGGTAGCTTAAGTCTAGACAGGTTGGAAGACCTGAATTAAATTGTCCCAGGGAATAATTATGTATCGTAGTCATTTTCAGCTGGAAGTTGTTCATATTAAAAGAGGTTTGGTTTCCTCTTGTTATCTTCACTTGAATACATAAGTAAATGGCAGAGTCTGGGAAACCTGATTCCAAATCCAATCTCCCCTGTTCTCCACCAGGGAGCATCTCACATCCTTTCACAAAAACAGAATAACACAAAGTCCTTTGATATGACCAGTTTACATAGTCCTAGAGTTTTAAAACTGGAATATGCTATTAGAGTTCATTTTCAAGCCAATTGTTCACAATCTGAAATGCACTTTCTCAAGTACAGTATTAGATTCACAATCTAGGCCACAGAACAAAATAAAATGCAAAACAACAACAAACACCTTTTCAACCCAAAATGTCTACTCGAACTCAACTAAGTTCTAAATCCTGGGAACATGAGGCCATGAAATGCTTGAGGACAACAGAAAAAAAAATCAACAAGAATATCTCCTATTCGTCCACCTCCTCCCCCATTTCCTGGCTATAGAACTACTTCAAAGGGAAACTTTGAAGAGTGTGAAAAAAGCTGTCACTGGCTTTCTCCTCCCTTCCTTCCTGCATCTTCCACCACTTCATAATGTTCCTTTTTTCCAGGTGCTCAGATCCCCTCATCTTAATAAGCTACCATTCATTGGATACTTACTATGAGTCAAGCACTGAGCTAACAAACTCAGAGGGATTAAGGAATTTGTTTACAGTCATGTGGCAAAGCCAAGATGGAGCCCAGCTATGCTGGACCCTGAAGCCCATGCTCTTAAACATCAGAGTACACTGGTTTCTCCACTCTGAGCTGAGTCCTCCTTGCTGCAACAATCCAGCCTCTCCCTTCCTATCACAGCCTAATGGGCTTCATACTGAAAATTGCCTGCCTGCCTTCCCCTCCAACCAGGACAGCCATCCCCTTTCTGTAGCTAATCTCTCTTAAGTAACAAAGGAGGAAAGCAATCTGAAGTTACTCAGGGTAACTCAATCTTTTCAGAGATGGTACATATTATTTCAAAAAGGGTACATATTACTATAAGTTCACCTCCAATTGGCAGAGTTTCAGGCAGCTGATAAGAGCAGGAAGTTAAAAAAAAAATGGAAGCAGCAAAAGAGTATATATTCTTGCACAGGGTAGGGTGATGGGGGTATATCAAGAATTTGCCTCGAAAATCAGTGCCCCTAGTACAGATTACAGTTTTCACAGTCTCTTGTCTTCTACATTTTAGTCCACATCTTAATAAAAATAAAAACAAAAATAAAAGCAACAATACATAATTGGCTTTCAATAAATTCCTGCTGCCTTTATTTGCCATGTGATGAAACCAAAGCCCAGAGCAGGTGATATGAAGTCATATAACAAATGGCAGCCTAGGGAATGGAAACTTCAGAACCCCTAATTCCCAGGCCAGTACACTCTCTTTTAGGTACCTATAAACAAAATTATCCATTTATCTTTCTTTTCTGTTTAAAGCCTGCTTGAATTGAGACAAAACTGGTTAAATATGGATATAAACCCACAGGAATTTGGCCAGGCAAAAAGTCCTTTTTTAAATATAAGTAAGCCTCATCTGGAAATAGCTTCTAGAAAGAATTGTTTCATAAAATAATTTAATCCATGTGTCTGTTGTGCAGTAACAGGAAAAAATCCACCCTTTACTGAGAGATTATCTGTTATTCCCACCTCGTTTTCCTCTAAAGATTCAGCAGCTGCATCTCAGTTTAACTTGAGCTACCTAACATTTCTAAGAAATTGGCTTTTCAACAGACATTAGAATTCTAAAACTCCTGGATTTAATGGGTGTGCCCTCAGAGGCCAGCAAAAGTGCAATCATAGAACAATAGGGGTCAATATAGCCCTTATCGAGGGTTCACCTTCTACTTTGATATCACGCATTCTTGGAGGGGAACTCAGAAGTCAACCTGCTATCAAAGAAGCCTATAAACAGATAAACCAAATGAAGCTAATTAAGAGATCATAATCAAATACTCCTGGGAAAAACAATTCGCTGGGCTCCTTCAGAAACAAACATTCCTAGACACTTTAAAAAAGCACAAAGGAGAATGTTGTGAACCTCTAAGAATAAAACAAATAATAGCAGTTTAAGGAAATTGCCCTTCAGGTAAATATAAAAGCAAAATTCTTCCCAGAAACATTAAAAAGTGAAGCACACTCAGTGGAAAACTTATGGCTCGAAAGCAATTGCTGACCAAATAGCAGGAACCAGTCTACGAAAATCTTAATTCAAAATAAAAGTCTATAATTCTGTTAATTCATAACATCTCTGTCTTACAATTGCCCAGTGTTTATTCATGTACCTAAATTAAAATAATTTTAATACAAGCAAAATCACTACTGAAAGGTTCTTTTTCTCCTTAAGATGTTTATACCTTAACCCATGGTCAGAGCAGCAAAAACATATCAGTAAGGAAAATATTCTTTTTAATTTTTCTAAAACTTTTTTATCTTAGGGAGAGTCTCCTAAATATGAAAAACCTAAGATCTACGGGGCTATAAAGATGATGGACAAATAGTGGAAGTATATGGAAAATCTTTCCATTTCCTAAAACATATATAGAACAATAACTTACTCATTACCTCCAGGAAAAAGGACTGATTACTTCATTTTTTTTTTTACCTTTCAGCATTCGTGTTCCCCTTCCCTTAAATAAATCAGTTATTTATTTGAACTTGCTTTCATTTGTTAAATAAATATTCACAGTTGGGGTTACTAGCCTGCATAATTATAACATTATTGTAACTAGTCAATAATGAAAATAATATGATTTGGGTTAACTTCTTTTTAATACAGATGGCTTAAAAAACAAAAAGAACTTGTGTTTTTCTCTTGTAATCTTATAAATATCCTTCTAACATGCTTGTTTGTATCTTTTTTAAAGCTTGCTACCACTATCTAGTTGTAGTAAACTTTAGAAAATGTGGAGATTCCAAAGGGCTGCCTACAAACCAAATGGCATCCTAGCTTCGGCAGGCCGAGCGCCTCATTTTGGCTTCTCTCGCTCCCTCTAGCGTTCGCAAAGCTCACGTCTCTGATGATCAAGTTACCTCACTGAACAACAGCTTGACTAAGTCCTGCCCACCTATGACATCACCCCCTTCTTCAACCACTGCGAGGTGAAGCTTTAACTTCAGACTTGGAGGTGGGCTGTGTGCAGTAAACTGGAATGCTCTCCCTCACTCACTCCTCCGTGTAGGAGTGATCCGAAGCAGGACAAGCTCAGCCTGCAGCTGCCGTGGCTTTGTGTGGACTGGACGCGGAGCTTGGGAGAGGGGGGGAGGGTTATTACTCCAGTCCACAGTCAGTGGAATTACAGCTATAGCGGCAGTATATGTAGGATTGCTTTTTCTCCGTCATCCTGGTAAGTGTTTTCCGTGTTTTTCCTTGTGATTGTCCCAGAAAGTTTGCTTGGTTTTACTCTCTAGAAGCAAATGACTTGGTGCCATGAGGCATTCAAATACGAACGTTTGCTCTGTCACCAGTACCAGCAATCTATGTGCGTGCAAGCCAGCAAGGAAAAATTTGACTATATAACCAAATGCAATAAGTTTCTTAAAAATCTTTTGGTTACCAAAAATAATAAATGACTATTTTCTGTCTCGTATAGTTGCTATTTGAAAAGAGACTTATGGAAAACATTAAGTTGGAAAGTTAAATGTTAAATATTGAAGAATACAAGGCAGATTTTTCACAGACAGGAAAGCAAAAGGTCTTGCTAACTTGGTGTGTAGTGTATGTGTGGTATGATCACCAATTGCTGTTTCTACAACTGTGAAAGAAAATCAATAATCCCTCAGCCCATGAGTACACAGTACATGAAAAGCATATATCTTGCTCACAGCTAGCCGAGCTGTTCCTGGAGACTTCTGTGCCTCTGTAAGGACTAACAGCTACACCTAGATTTTAAAGCTTGCACTACTGTCCTGCCAGAGCTGCTTCCAGCATTTCAGTCTTGCATATCTCAACTAGTGAATTCAACTCAGAGGAGGAGGAGACTCTCTTCCAAACCATATTCCCTCTCCAGCAGAACGCCAAATCCATTGCTGGGGCAAATGTAGTATGTGACTAGCATAGAAATTGGCAAAGTCTACTCAGAAAAACTAACAGAGCTCAGCCAGGAAGCTATGCCTGATGTATGCAGCAAGTTTGCGGTAGCAGAGAAAAAAAAAATGAGTAGAGCCCTCATCAAGTGGGATATGCGGAGTATCTGTTCACTTGCAACTTATAGGAAAATGTTATATTACAAGAAATGTTTTTATACAACAAAGCTTTCAAAAAGTAGTTAAATGTATCTCCTCAAAAATTTTTTTAAATGAATTATGTCTGAAACAAAATGGTTGCATAGAGATAAAAGAGTGCAACAGGCCTGTGTTTTCTCAACATATAGGGGGTTGATTTTTAATTAATTAATTATTTGGAATTAAAAAGAAAAAAAGACTTGATATTTGCCAATTATGAACCAAATTCTCTAATGGTTTTAGCAATTAGCTATTTACAATTTTTAAAATAAATCTATCTGCTTTAAAATGCACATATATGTTATTTAATTAGCAAGAAACAACCACACTAACTAGCAAGAATAAAGCCACTAGAAAAATGCTTCAGCTGCAGCAATGCCTTTCATTTATCCCTAACTGCATGAGAATATCCTGACCAGCATAAACATAAAGAATGAATTTGTCTGTTTTCAGGTAGGATCACTTATGCTGCCCCACAGTGACAGACGACTTATACTCATCTCTTTTGAAGTGTAAAGAAAAAAATTAATCCTTTAAAAGTACCACAAAATATTAATATTACCACTACTACCAATATTAATGATATGCCAAGTTTTACTCTATAGAAAGATTAAATCAGAGCTATGCTACTTCGTTTGCAAATTTATGTGTGTGCACAACACATACACACACGTACATATATTTATTAGCCTGAAATAAAAAACAGGGTTCCAAAAACGTGATTGCATGTATTTAACTAGGAAAATCACTTTTAATTTTTTTTAAAATAGAGCACTGCCAAAACACATCAAGTCCAAGGAGCAGCAAAGATAACAGTGAATGAATAAACATAATAAATTCATTAATACTGTGTTCCTGTATTACTAACTATCAGTTATTAACACACAACCCCCTCTTTTAAATCAATTATGGTTAGGTTCAAAATGCCCAGTTAAACACTTCCTAAACGTTAATGTTTGTGAAATACATAATTGAGCAGCAAATAAAGTTTTTACAAAACGAAGAAAAACAGTAAGAAAATTTGTCATAACTGAGTGTGGCAGCAAAATAGAAGGTATGTTTCTTTTGCTTTCAGGTGTTAATTAAGGAGCCTCCAATTCTATCAAAACTTTTTCAAAGCTAAATGAAGCAGTGTGAAATAAATTTGTTTGAAATCTTGTGGCTGTCAGACTTCGTTAGCAAGCTATTAATTATCTTTATCCCAGGTTCTTCGCTAGACTATATTGCCCAATCAAATAGAAACTCCAATTATGTTCAGCATCACCTGCCTAGGGACACAAGATCCTAATGAACACTCAGTGCCTCCAGATGAAAAATACAATTATCAGCTTTAAACCTGCAAGTGCACTGCGGAGAGGAGATTCATCTGTGCTTCTCTTGGCCACACACCCTAAAGCTTCTTCCTCTTTCTGGATTATTTTAAACAATTTTAAACTCTACAAAAATCAGTAGCCAAGAACCTTACCTTGTATTACTATTATATGAATGTTTCTTCTTTCTGCTTTTTATTTTTGATATGCCATTGTTCATATCAATATTAAATCTGGCCATTTAAAAAAAATCTGGTTTAAAACTGCCATTTCAGTGGGTCTTAACTTTGCCCCCCCTTTTTTAAGGTGGGTGGGCTACATAACAAAGAATGTGATTAATGCCAAGATCCAGAGCTAACAAAAATTCTGAATAAACCCCCTTAAATAATCTTTTATTCAACCAGTTTATTTTAATAGCATTATAAATAATCGTTGAAAGTCAAATGAAGACTACGATAAATGAAGACAATGAGGGAAATGAGATTCAGTAAATTTTTCAAAGGCTGTAATTTCTTCCCTTTTTTTCCCTTATTCCCCCTTCCCTCCCACCCCCCACCTTTTGCCCCAGAGGCCTTCACTGTTCTTCTCAACGGGAGGCTTTGTTGTAATTAAACCAGAGAAAAACTGGCCGGCAGCAGCCAACATCTGACTTGCGGCTTCTGAAAGCAGTGTTCTGGTAGATTGTACCACCCCCCAGTGGGCAAAAACTCTACAGTAAATCTCTCAGCAATATTAATTCTCAAAGCTGCATTTTTCTCTTCAGAGCATAAAAAGGGCTGTTTCTCGAATCCTTCTAACATTCCAACATTTCAAAAAGTTACCATAAGTCAACAAACCAATTTCCAACAAAGAGATGGTTTGTAAATGTCTTCTGGAAAAAGCCTTCTTCATCTTAAGAGCCAAAATAGGAGTATACATTTCAGAAAGCATTTTCCAGTTTCAGGATGCAGATTGACATCACTAAATTTGGTAAAACATCACACTGAAAAAGTTTTGAAAGCCATGTTTATATTGCATAGAAGAGCAGGTTGCAGGACTTGATTTGTCTGTCTATTGACATGAACTCCAGAGAAGACAGATTTGAAGTAAAAAGGAATGAAATCAAATTCAAGCAGCAGCTAAACTTGCATTTGCTTTGCATATGCATGATCTCTTTCCTACCTCTAAAATCAAGTGTCAGGAATGCATAACAATCTCTCTCCAGGTACAGTATTAGTCTGCTTAAATGGGAGGAGGGAGAACTGCTCTCACGTGATGAGACAATGACAGCTTTTGTTCTTTATTCTTTCACTTTACATGTGCACAAGTTACCCTGGCAACTTTGAAAAGAAAACCCACAGACCACATTTGCTTAAACACCATTTTCAAAGTGTGCCACTGGACTTTGGATTGATCAGTTTATGTGTTGTTGATTTTCTTCCTCTTCATTTGGTTTAAATCAATAGTACCCTACTCCAAAATGAAAAAACAAGGTGTATTATGATTTTGGATGTTCTCACCAACCAGCACATTGCTTGGCACATATACCCAAATATTTGTTGTACTAGTATATGGAAACTTGAATATTAGAAATAGAAAGCACATCAACCAAAATATACTCAACACCGAAAAAGGAATTTCAAGTTTGCAATGGGAAAATGTTTGCAGTTTAACAAAAGTAAGCATAGTTTTAATTGCAATTGCTCAAAAGTCAACGCAAAGTTAAAGCATGCCTCCTGCCCCCGAGCTCTCTACTGCTCACCTTTACCACCCTCTAAATTAATATCTTATTCATTCTTATAAGTCTCGGTTCTCTAATTCATTTACTCTGGCTTTAATATTCTAAAAGGAAGCAGCATTCACTAAAATGAAAGATAACATCCCAGTTTGCCTTTTTGTTTTAAGGATGCTCGATTTAACTTTACAAGCCAAAATAAATGAAGCAGAATTAGATTCATTTGTCACAAACCTATTGGGGAAAAAGAGCCAGTAACATAAAGAGAGAAAGTAAAAATCCTTTGCTTTGGAACTTTTATCCCCTATTTTGCAAAAATGGAACAAAATCTTTTTTAGGCTAAAAAATAGTCTAGATAAAACTGACTATAAAAAGGAACACTTGCTACTCTGCCTGACAGCAAACCCTTCAGACTTCATGACTCTCAAGAGGAGAGTTAGAGGTCCTTCTGCTTGCCTGGCATTAAACAAAAGAATTGGAACTTTCCTGAAATCTGATGATCGTGGAAAATTTAACTACCAGACAGGCTGCTTAGAAAGCATTTTACTGTCACTATCAACTAACCTGATGCACTTCAGTTTTTCAGTTTAATCATATATGTATCTGAAATACCATTTGTCATACAAAGACTTAGCATTCACAGGTTGATCATTTTGTTGTGCTTTCTAGCAGCAATTTAAGCCTTCAGAAATAATTACTTTCCTAATACTCTAGATTATGATTGTATAAATTCCAATTTACCTAGAAATATTTACAGATTTAAATAAATTTGGTTAAGCATGTGTTTTGGTCAATTTCAAGGTTTTATTCAAAATAATAATGCAATTAACTTGGATTAAAAGTTCTACATGTCATTCTACTTTTAGATTTAATATTTTAAAAAGTTCCCAGCATTAAGAAATCATTATGTGAGCAAATCATTAAAAAGAAACTAAAATCTCAAAACTTAATACTTGATTTAAGATTTTTTAAATGAACAATGATTTCAAATCAATAAATTTAAATCAAAGGTAGCAAAAAAAGGATTTAAGAATTTAGCACTATCAAAATATAATTTAATCTTAATCTAGGTTGTCAAAACATGAGAAATACCTTCTCACCTCAAACATTTCCACCTCCAAAATACTGCAGTAGCAGAGATGTCATCATATAAACATGTAGATTGCCTCAAGTTCTTGATTTTATTTAAATACCGGTTTTCTACTCAGATACAACTTCTTAAATTATATTAGTTTTCTTAAAATATCTCAAAATGGTAGCATCCTTATCTATTGGATGTTTTTCACGGACTTGATGATTACATTATAAATGCATTTAAAAAGAAAACTACAATTTTTTATTTATAAAGAGAAACTGAATAGAAAGGTCAATATTAAAAATTTTATTTACCAGAGAGGTGATTATGTTTTTCTTCTTTTTGCCTCAGTTTTAAATGCTATGTACTTAAGTAATGATTCCATTAAAAAATAATTTCCTAAAACATTCCTTTAAGTAACCAGGGCACCATTCATGTCTTCTCCCAAGTTACCCCATTAACAATATTTTTCTAAAAGATCGATTTCTTTTTGTTCAGAAGTAATGGCCTCTTTCAAGCTTATGCAGACATAAAGGCTCTGAAGTCGATGTTGTGGAAACCTGGCCACAGTGTCCATGCCAGTGGGGGTCATTTTCCTTTTAAGCATTCACATTCAACTACAGTGTCTCTATGTGCCTGAAATGTAGAGCCAGCTCAGAAAGAGGGAAGTCTAAAGCATGGGGGCAAGATCGCTTATTTTAGATAGAGAGATCAGTACAGCCTTTAATATGCAAAACAAACCAAAACTGTTTAGCACTATAGTTTAAAATATAAAAGGGCAGGAGAAGATATAAAATATAACATATAAAACAGAAGGAAGCATGAATTGAGCTTAAGGGACTAGGGACATGTGATGGAATCTTCATTTCTGAAAGAGTATCCTTCTATCCAGAGAAAACTGCTTTTATATTTTTGCCTTTTGCTATAATGCAATTTGAAGAGAAGAGAAAGACATTTTCTAAGAATTTAATGAGATTTAAGGCTTTCTGTTCATCCTACATTATTATCACTATTGTATTAATGGCAATGTGAGTTTGCATATCAAACAGCAGAGGAGGTAGTTTCACCGATATAAAACAGGGAAAAAAAACAAATTAATCTTTCTTCTTTTCACACCAATTTAGAATTTTTTTTCTTTCTCTGGGTTAAAAAATGTGTCTATCAATAATATTCTTAGAGCTTGATTTGGTGAATTATTTATAGTTCAGATACAAGCTTTATCTCTGGTTTTCATTATGATCGTCACCTTGGACATACTCCAGGCTAACCTGACTGAGGGAACAATCAACAATTTTTAAATCCCCATTCATCAGATTCATCTTCTCAGTTTTAGAGTGTGTCCTGGAGTATGAGAAATGCCCAACTATTGGTAACGTTTTAAGGAAGTTCTCACTTGTTATGTTTATAATGGTTTTTAATTAGTTTCCAATGCAATTTAACAAAACTAATTGTTTTCTAAGCTTAAATTAACCAAATTATTTTTATGTTGAATAATTTTCCAGCTTAGAAAAAATTCACAGCAGATACTTTTAAGAGTAACTTTGTAATTATAATTTCAACAGCCTGGTTTTCCATTTTCACATACCAAGAAAGTAACAATCTTCAAGAAAATACACTACTGAAGTTCAACAATAATGAGCAAAGCCCTAAAGGCATCACAGTAAAATCTAACGTTAAACAATAAATCATTTAAACTTTCCTCTCTGGGCACTTTGCAATATCCACTAGAGACCACTTTATCCTTTTGCTAACTGCTATTTTTGTTTCAAGTTGCCTAAATAATAAATTAAATGTATCTCTAATTTGTTTTAAATTTCCTTCTGTTAATGCAGTCTATGATAGCCTTGGTATCTGGTGGCAAACTAAAAGAAACTGATTTCAAAGAGAACCAGAAACACAAATTTTGGCCTTGTTAACATGCACTTTCAGTAGTGTTTGAATTCTGGAACAGATGCTATCCTTGTTGGATGCTAGGTAATTACTAGGGAGAAGCAAATTGCTTCTACTTTTAGTCCTTAATTTCAGGGTCAAATATTTCCATGATACCCTAATGTTCCCCATGTGTACAGAAAGCCCCTGAGTGGGTAACCCTGCATAACAGATCCTGATCCTACCCACCTCCCCTGTCCAGCCCCAAACATCTTCATGCATATTAGATAATGGACAAAGCGGTCCTTTGGTCAAGCCTTAAGTCTTCTTTCAGAAATGAAAAATACACTTATTGGCAATTGGCTTGTTCATGTTTGAACCTAGAGGGAAATGCCTGGTCAGGTTTTGATATGCTTTCCTAATGGTCATTACAAAGAGAGAGATTGAAATAGCATCCTTTCTATTCCAAATACAGATTTTTCAACTTCAGTTTGCTAAAAGAAAATTAAAATTGTATTCTCCTAAAAACTAAATATGACTTGAACTTCTATTCTACTTTTTGGCCAAGAATACCTGAGTAACTAGAGTTTCAAGATCATCAACTAGTCCTCAGAAACACCTCTAAAGAGGAAGGTGATGGTGTTCACATTCTGCAGTTGAGAAAATTGAGGCCAGCGGGAAGAAGCAAACAAGGCACTGAGCAAATCAAAAGAAAAGCTGCTAAAGCAAACTCTTTTCAACTCTTTAAATTGTAGATTTTATGATTTTGTAAAACCATGTTCAGAAGTGTCTAAGAAGTTACCATAGCATTTCTATAAAAAATGCTTGTTATGTATTTGCCACCTCTTTGAGATGTACTTGTTTTCTTTTTTTAAAACATTTGATCATTTTATATCTAAGATTTAAAAGTGAACTCTTAAAGAGTGGCCTGATTTGAATTTAAAAGTCATGGAAGGGGCTTACTGCCTCTTGAATGAAGCTTTGCTTCTGTGTTTAATTCAAAGTGCATTAACAATTAATTAACATTAGAAATTATGTTTGGTGACAATCTCAACTTCAGCTCCTACTTTGTATAGTAAAATGGGAAGTAAAAAACAAAGAGGTCATCTTATCCCTTTTCACCAACTACTATGATGAAAGATGTGTTGCTTAAAGAAAGAACTGAAGTTAAATCTCTATGAAATTTCTCTAGTATGTCCAAGTTCATTATTAATAGTTCATTAAAACATTTTCCTTTCACAGGAGATGCTCAGATCCAGTATATTTTACGGAAGAAAAATATAAAGGAAATATAGTATGCTTCCTTTTTTTTCCATGAAGAATATTTGAATTAAGTTTTCTTTACCTCTTAAAAAAGAATACCTGTTCTTGCATAACGTGACTGCACCAGATATTTTGAGAAAGCAGCAAGAAGCAAAAGCTGGAAATAGCTATTTCGCAGCAGGTAATCATACCTCAGGATGTAGCTACTGTACAAAGTTTATACTTGGATAATCCTGGATGGGAATAAAGGTGGGGGGTAACTGCCTGAAAAACCCATTACTATACAGGCCTTAGCATCATGAATGGCTTTCTTCATGAGGATCTGAAGTTACTATCTCTGACCACATTGCACAGAAGAGCCAATAAGAATTTCAAAGAGAGTAATTTCCACTAAGGGAATTAAGCTACACAAAAGGAACCTTCACACAAACTCTATCAGAAAGAAAAAAAAAATACATAGGAAGCCATGTGTTCTACATAGTAACAGGAAGCTGAATTGTTTCTGGTCCCCACTTTAATGAGCTTGCCCACCATGCTGAACTGCAGCTGGAATGTTCATTGACAACAGCGAGCCTGATCTGGAGGTGTGTGCGGCATAGGATTACTTGAATAAACAGTGAAGAACATTTCCAAGGACTAAACAAGAGTTTATAAGTCCCAGCCCCTCACCAGGAAAATAATATATGCGCATTGGATTTTCACTCACGCAAAATTTACTCACATCGTTCAATAAGGTAGGAAAAATATCAGTCTTTTATTTTCATGCCTGAAATTATAAAGGCTAATTAATACCTACAAGCACAGAACAGATTATATTACACAAAATCTATAATTCTCCAGCCATGGGGAAAGTTGAATCATATTCTAGATTAGAACATGATAAAAGATAAATGCAATGTGAAAACATGAGATAGAATATAATGAAAACGTGCATAAAGCTATTAAACCATGTAGTATAAAACATGTAACAAAATGGAACAAAAGAAAGAACTAGTTTAACATGAAATGGAATTTTCCACTTAGATTAGCTACATGTATTAGCTATGTAATTCTTTCCTTCCTGAAGTAGATGAAAAAGATTCCTTCTGATTTTCTTGGCTAGAAATACCTACTAACAATGTAACAATATTAGTAATCAAAGAAAAAGAAATAACATCAGTAATCAAAGCAAACAATTGGTTTTACTAGTATTTAGGATCTCAAAAGGTGTGTAACTATTCCTAAAAGTAAAAGAATAGACTTTTTAGTACACATTTTTACACCTGTACAGTCTACCTAATAAAAAGTAGACATTAAATTGTTGTTTTTTAAGAACAGTAACATTATTATCTTTAAATATAACAAATCATACTCCTATGTGTCAACTCACTATGAATATTAATAGAAATTTGAGTAGTTTGGTCAGTGACTGGCTCCAAAATTGATATCAAGTAGCATGAAAATGCTTTAGAATAGTCAATAAAACTTTAATTATATTTGACATTTCAAAACCAAATGGGCTTGGGACCTGATACTTCTTAATACCAGAAATATTTAAGGAAAAGAGATTATATAATTGTATTTATTATTATCTAGCAATAAACCCTAAGCCTGCAAAAAAAAATTAAAATATTAGAAGTCACAGATGTTTTACTTTCCACATCTATTTTGAATGCTATTTTAAGTATGCTGGCCTGATGGTTTTCTGTCTTTTTTTTTTTTTAAACTCACTCCATTTTAGGGCTCTGAAGCTATTTTGTATAAAGACCTCAATACTGCTGACCATGATCAGCCCAGCCTGGAGCATCTTCCTCATCGGGACTAAAATTGGTCTGTTCCTTCAGGTGGCGCCTTTATCAGTTATGGCTAAATCCTGTCCATCTGTGTGCCGCTGTGATGCAGGTTTCATTTACTGTAATGATCGCTTTCTGACATCCATTCCAACAGGAATACCAGAGGATGCTACAACTCTCTACCTTCAGAACAACCAAATAAATAATGCTGGGATTCCATCAGATTTGAAAAACTTGCTGAAAGTAGAAAGAATATACCTATACCACAACAGTTTAGATGAATTTCCTACCAACCTCCCGAAGTATGTAAAAGAGTTACATTTGCAAGAAAATAACATAAGGACTATCACTTATGATTCACTTTCAAAAATTCCCTATCTGGAAGAATTACATTTAGATGATAACTCCGTCTCTGCTGTTAGCATCGAAGAGGGGGCATTCCGAGACAGCAACTATCTCCGACTGCTTTTCCTATCCCGTAATCACCTTAGCACAATCCCCTGGGGTTTGCCCAGGACTATAGAAGAACTACGCCTTGATGATAATCGCATATCCACTATTTCATCACCATCTCTTCAAGGTCTCACTAGCCTAAAACGCCTCGTCTTGGATGGAAACCTTTTGAACAACCATGGTTTAGGTGATAAAGTTTTCTTTAACCTAGTAAACTTAACAGAACTGTCACTAGTGCGGAATTCCCTGACTGCTGCACCAGTAAACCTTCCAGGCACAAACCTAAGGAAGCTTTATCTTCAAGACAACCACATCAATCGGGTGCCCCCAAATGCCTTTTCTTATCTAAGGCAGCTGTATCGACTTGATATGTCCAATAATAACCTAAGTAATTTACCTCAGGGTATCTTTGATGATTTGGACAATATAACCCAACTGATTCTTCGCAACAATCCTTGGTACTGTGGGTGCAAGATGAAATGGGTACGTGACTGGTTACAGTCGCTACCTATGAAGGTTAATGTACGTGGGCTCATGTGCCAAGCCCCAGAAAAAGTTCGGGGGATGGCTATCAAGGACCTCAATGCAGAACTGTTTGATTGTAAGGACAGTGCAGTTGTAAGCACCATTCAGATAACTACTGCAATACCCAACACAGTGTATCCTGCTCAAGGACAGTGGCCAGCTCCAGTGACCAAACAACCAGACATTAAGAACCCCAAGCTCACTAAAGATCAGCGAACCACAGGGAGTCCATCAAGAAAAACAATTATAATTACTGTGAAATCTGTCACCTCTGACACAATTCATATCTCTTGGAAACTTGTCCTACCTATGACTGCTTTAAGACTCAGCTGGCTCAAACTGGGCCACAGCCCGGCATTTGGATCTATAACAGAAACAATCGTAACAGGGGAACGCAGTGAATACTTGGTCACAGCCCTGGAGCCTGATTCACCCTATCGAGTCTGCATGGTTCCCATGGAAACCAGTAACCTCTACCTATTTGATGAAACTCCTGTTTGTATTGAGACTGAAACTGCACCCCTTCGAATGTACAATCCTACAACTACCCTTAATCGAGAGCAAGAGAAAGAACCTTACAAAAACCCCAATTTACCGTTGGCTGCCATCATTGGTGGGGCTGTGGCCCTAGTGACCATTGCCCTTCTTGCTTTAGTGTGCTGGTATGTTCATAGGAATGGATCCCTCTTCTCAAGGAACTGTGCATACAGCAAAGGGAGAAGAAGAAAGGATGACTATGCGGAAGCTGGCACTAAGAAGGACAATTCTATCCTGGAAATCAGGGAGACTTCTTTTCAGATGTTACCAATAAGCAATGAACCAATCTCAAAGGAGGAATTTGTAATACACACTATATTTCCTCCTAATGGAATGAATCTGTACAAAAATAACCACAGTGAAAGCAGTAGTAACCGAAGCTACAGAGACAGTGGTATTCCAGACTCAGATCACTCACATTCATGATGCTGCAGGACTTGCAGCTGACTGTGTTTCGGTTTTTTAAACCTAAGGGAGGTGATGTTAGGAACCCTGTTCTACTGCAAAACACTGGAAAAAGAGACTGAAAAAAGCAATGTACTGTACATTTGCCATATAATTTATATTTAAGAACTTTTTATTAAAAGTTTCAAATTTCAGGTTACTGCTGCGATTGATGTAGTGGAGATGCCTGAACACAATTCTATATTTTAGTATTTTTTAGTAATTTGTACTGTATTTTCCTTGCAAATATTGAAGTTATAAACCATTTACTTTGTGTTCTACTGAGTAAGATGACTTGTTGACTGTGAAAGTGAATTTTCTTGCTGTGTTGAACAATCAGGACTGCGTTCACATAAGATCCTTGTAGTATAAGCACAGGCCATTTTTCACTTTGGTATTAATAAAATGTAAAAAAACCTGGCTGAATGAAAAAAACTAAATTTCAAAAAATAATGTTCCAATTATTAAATTTATATTATCCCAGTGGTATTCAATAAATCAAAATATGTGAAGTAATGGGCAATATCAGACTTGCTGCATATCTACATTTTTGCTCTAAGCAAATTAGATTTCCTTAAAGTAAGCATACCTTCTGAACCGAAGACATCAGCTGGCATAAAGGAGTGTGAAGTCTATTGTTAAAGCCATTGCTAACAAAGCTTTGAGAAAAAGGACTTCACAAAAACAATGATGTAAGTGTGCTTCCAAGTTAGGGGGGAAATTTGTATTTAGGAAAACATGAAAACTTAGACTTACATAGTGTGATGAACACAAATACCAGAATTGTATTTTGGTTTTGCCTATACCATCCTGATTTTTGAAAGCACACTCTAAAAACATAATTTTTAGTGTTTATGATGTTTTCATCATGAAGGATGTCAAAGAGAAACCTTGTATGTATGAAAAAGGGAGCATAACCACAAGCAATTCCCCTTAACAATCCAGAGAAACTAGTACTTTACGTAAGTGAGAATTTAAAAGAAAAATAGATACTAGGAATCAAATTTAGATGTGGCTTATATGAAATGTTTTAACACTGTACATAAACGTTCAGTTTACTTTCACAATGATCAAGAATACTGCCCATTACTGTCACAGTTTTCCAGATATTACATAATGAACTTGTAATGTAACATTTCTTTCTAGCTTCCTACTGAATTGTGAGCTATTACTTGTTTAAAAACCACATCACTTTTCTGTTGCCATGATTTTTTTCCAACAAAAAACCAAAGTGCATTGTACGCCCTTTGGCCAGTCTTGTATGTGCCTTGATCCAACGCTACATGTATTCAGCTTTTAAAACTCGACAAATTTTTCATACTTCCTTAAATATGAAAAATTATGGTCTTATTGCTGAATAAAACAAAAAAAAAGTACAAAATAATCGTGCTTGCTTTTTCAGGATATTACTATCACTAAAGTAGCAAATTGCCCAGCACATTAGTCCTAAGCATCTCCATGTATTTTTCTAGGCATAAAAATAAACGTTGGCTACAAATTAAAAAGTAGCAATATCTTGAGCTTGTGTATCATTTTACTTCAAGAGTTTAGTGTTTCATGCATACATTAATTTCCTAACAGTCTTTGGAAAACTCTCATTCATGCCATAGATGGAAAACTTCAGAAGTGGTTTTGTGACTTTTCTGTTTTTTGTACACTGCTGCCATTGCTCCTGATCGATACTTTTTAAGGTTGTCTTTGAAAAACTAATATTTTTTTAAATACCTTTTTGGTAGTGTGAATTGGCATCAAAGGATTTAAGTTTCAGATCTACCGCTTTATGTACTTAAAAACAAACCGCTTACTCTTCTTGGCTTAGTTTCCTCATCCATAAAATGGGCCAGTTAATAACACCCACCACACAGGGTTATTATGAGGATTAAACAAGATGATGTGCATGGAAACTGTATAATGTTCAACAAAATATAAGTTACTACTATTATAATCAAGAGAAGTTAGCCATATGTTCCCAGAGGTTTGCTAAACATCGCTGATTCTACTACTCTACTAACAAATATCTCCAAGTGCCTATGAAACCTCATTCATTGTTCATTTGCCATCTTCAAATGTTTCCCAACACTTTCTCTTTGGACTTCCTGTTATGGAGGATAGTTGTTTTCTAGGAATAACTAAGCAAAGACAAAGGTGACTGACATTAAATGTAGGGAACATTTTCTGAAGGAAGTTTGACTTGGCTTCCAGAGGGTTTGAGTAGCTAAGGTACAGTTCTGCCAGAAGACAGGTAAAGAGCTGGATGGTTCCATAAGGTCCCTATAAACCTGTGACTTTATAAAAAGCCAAAAGCCAAGAGATTGTATTGACTATTTTCCAGTTAGTATACCTTTCACGAGCACAGGAAATTTTATGTGTGTCCAAATACATGCATCTTAATTATTTTACTTGGCATAAATTAGAAACATGTTTCACACCAGCAAATAAAGACAGCATTGAAAGGGTATAAGTTTATTCTTTACCTAGGCTTGCTACGAATTTCAAATGCTTTGCCGTAAAAATATATATCCTTTCAATAGAATAACAAAACACACATCTCTCTCTACCTTAAAGTGCACTAAATTAATTATAGATACATTTGCGTATATCCTAAACTAAATGTTCACAATTTTTACTGATCAGGTACTAACAGAGAAAATTGTAGGGGGAAAGAAAAATCCAATCCTGAATATACCGCTTATAGATTTAACAAAAATACAATGGGGAAGCCACAAAAAAAAATTGAGGGAAAAATCACTCCCTTGCTGAAAGTTTGACAAAATCAGAAATTGGTTTTGGATGCAGCCACTTGCAACTGTCTTAAATCTCTGCACTTATGCACTCATTCTCTATTAAAAACAACACTGTGATCTATCTCACAGCAAAGCTGATTTATTAAAAGCATTCCCCTGTGCCAAAGGAACTAGTAAAAAACTCTGCTTTACTAACTACAGTTTCTGAGTAAAGCACATTTTATGGCTACATGCCAATATGACAGTTTTCAGGAGGAATCCAGAGACTCACATGCTTCAAAGCACCTGAAGCGTGGGTGTTAAAGGAACCAATCCACCGCTGAATTTAATATTAGCTCATCTGCTGCTGAAAACAGTAGTGGCATTTAAAATTCTAATTCCTTTCTCCTACTTAGCATGATTAGCAAATTTTAATTCAGGGCAGTCTTGGAATTAAAACTACTGTATTTTATGCTTTTGGACTTTTGTTAAATTAGCAAAAAATAACTCATGCTTATCAATCACTTTCTTAAGAATTTCAAAGTTCTCTGCAAATAATCTCAACAGCCAATAACCTTTACAGAATGGCTTCTATATTATAAATAGCAGAAGTCTTTTTTCATTTTTTTGGAGGAAGATTGGCCCTGAGCTAACATCTGTGCCCAGCTTCCTCTGCTTTATATGTGGGATGCCTGCCACAGCATGGCTTCACGAGTGGTGCATAGGTCCACGCCCAGGATCCAAAGCAGCAAACTCTGAGCCGCCAAAGTGGAGTGAATGAACTTTGCTACACCACCAGGCCAGCCCCATAAATAGCAGAAGTCTTGCCCTCAAGAAGTGTGCTGTCGGGGCTGGCCTGGTGTCGTAGCAGTTAAGTTCACATGCTCTCCTTCAGTGGCCCAGGGTTTGTGAGTTCGGATCCCAGGCGTGGACCTACGCACCTCTCATCAAATCATGTTCTGGTGGTGTCCCACACATAAAATAGAGGAAGATAGGCCTGTATGTTAGATCAGCGAGCATCTTCTTCAAGGAAAAAGAGGAAGATTGGCAACAGATGTTAGCTCAGGGCCAATCTTCCTCACCAAGAAAAAAAAAAAAAAAGCATGGGGGCCAGCCCAATGGTGCAGTGGTTAAGTTCGCACACTCCACTTTGGCAGCCCGAGGTTTGCCGGTTTGGATCCTGGGTGTGGACTTACACACTGCTTGTCAAGCCATGCTGTGGCAGGCGTCCCACATAAAATAGAGGAAGGCGGGCACAGATGTTAGCTCAGGGCTAGTCTTCCTCAGCAAAAAGAGGAGGCTTGGCACCAGATGTTAGCTCAGGGCTAGCCTTCCTAAAACAAAAACAAAAACTAAAACTAAAAGTATGCTGTCTAAGCTTGGAAGGCATAAACATATCTAATGAAAGCTGACTGTGACTGCAGTATAGAAGAAATAATTACATCTATTTGGAGGGGTCAAGGAAGACCTCATGAAGGAGGTAAAATTAGGGCTGTGTATTGAAAGATAAGAAAGCATTTAAAGAGAAAGGAAGAAAAGTAGATGCTGGTCATGGAGAGAAAATAGTGAATAAATTCATGGAGATAGGAAAACAGGGGCAATGTTTCTCAATGCTAGTTTTGGTCAGAATCACTTGGGATGCTTTTATTAGATAACAAGGCCTCAATACAGACCTACTAAATTTAAATCTCCCAGGTTAAGGTTAGGCATTTAAGTTTTGTTTTAAATTCCAAAGGGGATTCTGAGGAGGTTGAGGACCACTGATTTAGGATGTGTTTGGGGAAAGACCAATAGCCAACTGAAATACAGGGTCCATGAAGGAGGTAAGGAATTTTTTTTTTTATGTCAAGCTTTGTAGTGTATTGAATTCCAAGCTGAGAAGTCTGCATGATATTCTTTGGCAATGGTTTTTGAGCAGGTGTATAAACAATCAGTGCACTTTAGGGACATTTTATAGAAATAATATTGCAGGAAGGATGAATGAGGAGAAACTGGGAGGAAGAAGACAAGTTAGAAAGCTATGCAGTATTCCAGGTAAGAGGAAATAGGGGTCTGAACAGTGCACCGCCAGTGGAATGGGGTTAAAAAAAAGCTGGGGCAAGGGGGTTCAAAAGCTATAGGAAAGGTAGAATTCCTAGGAATTGGAAACTGAGGAAAGAATAAGAATTAAAGGTGATGATTTTTAGCCAAGGTAAGTAGAATATCAGTGAGGCAATTAATAATGATGAAAAATACTAGTAAAGCAAATTTCAGAGTATTTTGTACATATTGGATTTGAATAAGTGACCATACACACAGTATAGGTTTACATTGGCTGATTATTAATAGTGCCTTCTTTAACCTTCCATAGTAACCCAGTTTAGATGATAAATTACAACCACCTTAGATTTAAAGTACTTTTATGTTATCTCTCTGGAAATGTCTATCAGAAAGTTGGAAGTGAGGGTCAGGGGGCAGATCCTCAAAATCAAGGAAGGAATCATATTTAAGAGGTTATTATTAAAGTTGATGGATGGTGGTGGTGAGATCACCAACAAAAAGCAAGCAGAGAGAGAAAACAGATCAGCCAAAGGAACATCTACCTTTTGTAGGGACAGAAGAGTGAAGAGGAGTCCAAAATAAAAATAAATAAAAAAAAGGGGTGTTGCAAAAGAAGAAAATTCATGAGAAGAATATATTATGAAATCAAGGAACTGGAAATATTTACAAAAGGAGCATGTCAAAAATGTACTCAGGAATGCAGATGTGGAAGAGAATATGGGAAAAGAGACTGTCAGGGATTTTGAAGGTAGTGTCAGCAGAGTTATGAGGCAAAAACCTCTAGGATGTTGCCAGGATAATGAGAAATACAACAGAAACAATAACTGAGACTATTCTTTAAGAAGTTGGGAGGATGAAAGGATCTTGTTCAGTCATGTGGAAGATCAACACAGATAAAAAGGAAGTGGATACCAAGAGGGATACTTACTAACCTTAGTAATAAGATGGGGTGTAGAGATAGGAATCTACAATGAGGACAGGGAACATATTTAATAGAAGAAAAGAAAATTGAGATGCACAAGAGGTGTGGTCCAAGTCATGGTTGTGACTCTAAGATGACTGAAGTAACAGCTATAACGAGAAGCTGTAGTTTTGGAAGCATCACCAGCAAAGAGTTCCAAAGTTACTCAGAGAGATGGAAAGGGTTGGTATGGAGGTAGAATTTATAAGACAGGTCCTAAGGAAGATGGGGAAATGTCCAAGAGATGAAGAGGAGGGAGAAGATGATGGGATTAGGTGATGTCAATGTAAAATAAGGACTTCAAAAGAAAAGTTTTTGAATAATGTTCTTTCAGGGGCAGAGAAAATTCTTTTGCAACTCCCGACCTATATCCCACATCCCTCCCCTACCTTAGTTTCATCAAGTAGTGACAGTAAGAGATGGAGCAGGTAACAAGGAAAGTGTCATCCTCAGGGAACAGATGTTAATTAATTCAAGGTGGTGGAAAGAATGCTAAGAAAAATGTCAGTTACATGAGAAGTTGGAACCTAAAAGTTAAGGATGACAGTGGGGTCAGTGGAAGCAGTTAGGAGATAAGTCAGAAGGAGGTCAAACTCTCAGCTGGCTAGAGACATAAAACAGAAAAGGACAGCAGAGGGGGTCATTGCACCTAGGACTTTAACAGATGATCACAGTTAAAAAGGATATTGGTCATGAGAGGTCAATGGAAACTCCTAAATAGTATAAATACACTGAACAGATGAAAGAAAAAGAACTAGAATAACCAAATTACTCTTGCGCTATTCTTTGAACATCAAAACAATTAAATCCAACTTTATATCAAAATGTACATTGAGGAAGTATTTCTACTCACCCACCCAAACTTTACCAGGCTTTCCCACAAGTATCATAGGATTCCAGGCAAAAGGTTAAGTCAGTAACAATAAGGACTCCTCCCACTTCCTACCCTCTATCTCATTTTTAAATTACATGAGTGAAATAAGATTAGAAATGAACTTTAGGGCTGCCCTGAAAGTTTTTTCTTTTTAAAGAGACTTCAAAAGGAAGCATGCAGCCACAGGGGTGTGGAAGTTGGGGATAATGGGATTTTATAGACTGATTGTGTACACACATAAAAGCACGGCTTCTTTTTCAATGCCAGCCGGCTGTAGTGGGCAGTGGGGAGCAGTCTAGTGAATGTACATCAGGGCTCTGATAATTGTGACATTACAAAGCTGAGACCAGTTTATATCAATGTTCCATTAGAAAGCATAGAATCACTGCTGGAATTCCCTATTTTAATTTCCTAGATATGAGAACCAATGTCTAACGAAAGTTTCTTTTAAAAATATGTTCTATAAACATTAGCGATGTCATACACATACAGTGGGCTTAATAAATATCTAGTGATCATTCTGCTGCTGCTGTAAACACTAGCATTTGTTGAGGACTTTGCCAAGCACAGTACTAAGTGTTTTATATATTTTAATCTCATTTAATTCACATCATAACTTTACAGATAGGAATTATTTCTGTATTTTTCAGATGCGCAAATTACAGCTTTGAAAGGTCATGGAGATATTTTATTCATTTAATATTTACAGTGATTGATTTAGAACTTACTCAATAACTGTGCTTGAGACTGGGCAGACAGCAGTCACCCAAAAAGATATGGAGATTATAGTTGAAGGAGGCAGGAATTCAGATATTAAACAAAAACCAAATGACTATAAAGTGAAAAACTGTGACAGGTACCATGAAAGAGAAAAACATGGTGCTATGAATGAGCATAACAAGAGAACCAATTTAGACCCGGTGGTAAGAGAAAACTTAAGACCTGAGGGGATAAAGAGTCAGCCATGTGAAGAGTGAGGTAGAGTGTTCTGAGCACAGGAAACAGGATGTGTTACAGTTTCAAGTAGGTAATCAGCTCAGTGAATTTAAGGATTGAAAAAAATGTCAGGGTGGCTCAAACTCAGTGACCATGAAAGAGATGAGATCAGCAAGGCAGGCCTGGATCAGATCATGAAGGTCTTGTAGAACAAGGCCAAGATAAGGAGTCTGGACTTCATTTTAGTGCAAGAGAGAGCCATTGGAGAGTTTTTAACAGGGCAGGGTCAGGGGAGAAGGAGGAGAAGAATGATGTGTGGGGATCAGATGATCAGCTTTCAATTTGAATAAGTCCCTTTAGCCACTGTATGGAAAAGAATGAGTAATATGGAACAGGATGGTGGTGGTAAGAAGAGAGAAGGGAAAAGATACCACATATATTTTGGAACTATAATAGAATCCTTTTTAAAGTTATAGGCAGTAAGTGGTGGAACAAGGATTCTGTCTGCTCCTGAAGCTTGAACTCTTAACCATTCTCTTTAAATAGTGAACAGGAACATTTCTTCAATAACTCTAAAAAGGAATTTGAGTCCAGAAAAAAATTATTTCCTTTTACCAAGATAACAACTAGAAGATATTTTTAGGATTACATCTCAAAATGTTTTAATGGGGCAAATGTGAATTTTTCTGCCAAGGCTTACAGACCTCTGCCTCATGATGCTGAATGATGACTGCTGGTGGCCAATAGTTAATGGCTGTAAACTACCCTGAGAATAACACTTGTCTTTCTTGCAGCTTTCAATAAATTTAAACTTAGAGTTGGCAGGCAAATCTTATTGTTTGAGACCACTACAACAGGATCCTTTTGTGTCTTCAAGAGCCAGAATGGAAGTGCCAGATCACTGAAGCTTCTCCCCAGGCTTGGTGTTGAATTTGATGCATATAACCCACAAATACTACTATCTAGTCTACGAAGGTAAAGAAATGCCAAGGTTATTAATGTTTTTCAATAATTAATTATTTTTAAAAAATAATCTTTGGATTACTGAAATGCTTTATTCAAAGTATATTTACCAGACAAACATAAATACAGACAGGTTTTACAAATCTACATTTATTCTATGCTTTCAGCCAATATGTCATGGAATCTCAGAATTAGCTGGAAGAGATTTCATGAATTTTGATGATGTGTTCCAACAATAAAGCAAAAAACTAATCCCCAGGGCTAGCCCGGTGGTGCTGCAGTTAAGTTTGCACGGTCCACTTCGGCAGCCCAGGGTTCACTGGTTTGAATCCTGGGTGCAGACCTATGCACCACTTGTCAAGCCATGCTGTGGCAGGCATCCCACATATAAAATAGAGGAAGATGGGCATGGATATTACCTCAGGGCCAGTCTTCCTCAGTAAAAAAAAAGGGGGGTTGGCAGCAGATGTTAGCTCGGGACTAATCTTCCCCAACAATAACAAAAAATTAATCCCTTCATTGTTTTAAAACACTACAAAATTTGAAGAAATGTTTGTAGTTGAACTGTAACTAGTTCATAGTTTTTAAGAAGTCCATAATGGAAAAACATGTAGCTAATCTATGAATCAAATTATGCTTCTAACTACCAAGCCATTCATGGCTCATAGCACTCACCATATGAGTTAAATGTTACCTTTATTATTGCTATTATTATTTAATATACTAAATATTTTACTTATATGTTATTATCCATATCCTCCATTAAAATGCAAACTCCATGAAGGCAAGTAATTATTTTTTCCTGCTGTTTCACTGCTAAATCACTCCAAGCTACAGAACAATGCCCAGAACCTAGCAGACACTCAAAAAAAATTTGTTGGATGAATGAATAAAAAAATGAATGCGCTTTAAAGGTTTGTATCACTAAGTACGTATCATCTGAGACAATCTTTGTGAAACCTCTTTGTAAACTGTAAACTACTCTAGAAATATAGAGTATTATCACCACCTTCATGATAACTAGCATAGACCGTTTACTAAACCTTCTACATCCATTATCTCCTTTACTTTCCAATTCAAAAAAGAAACAAAAAAGAAGTTCAAACAGATTATGCAACTTTTCCAATATCACACAGTATAAATGGTATAATTGGAAGTCCAAAAAAGAATTTGATTCCAAATACAAGGATCTTAACTCCAGATCTCCTGTGTTTTCTGTTTCCCTCTTCATTGTGGCATGTTGACTCCAAGTGTACAAAACAAAATATACTAGAACATTCTATTAAATTATATGTACAGTTGATATTTGAGATGATGATTAAGAGCATTGTCTTTGAATTAGACAGATCTGGGTATGCATCCAGTTTCTGCCACTTATTTGGGGTATGGCCTTGGGCACTTTAGCCAACCTTTCTAAGCCTCAGTTTCACCTTCTGTAAAATAGGATAATAATAGTGCCTCTCTAATTGTAAGGAATAAATTATATATTTCAAGTTGAGCACTTAACTCATATCTAGCTCTTAGTAAATACCCAGAAAATTTTATTTTCACCTTTGATGATGAAGAAACATTTGCCTGGTATTTGATATTAGAACTGACATTTGAACATAGGGAGACAAAAAGTGGGAAGTAGAGAAGCAAGATCAACAGACTGTCTGCATTTCTGTTGCCCCTCTGTGCCCTGCACTGATTTTACAGATTCAAATACTAATAAAGGCATGCTTTTCTTTCTCTCCCCAACACTGGACTGGGCTCATTATGTTACTTTGCTACGGTTTGGTAAAGATACAAGTAGGAATGTCAACTGCTAAAAAGTGGAAAGAATAATAATTTCTAAACAGATTTGTTATCTTAAAGCTGTTAAAATGGTAAAAGTCTCTTTATGTTTTCCAGAATCCCAATAAAATCTTTTGTTGTATAAGAACAAATATCTAGATGGTTCCTTGTTAAATCAAAGTAGCAGAGTTATTAAATACATCAGTGTATGAGCATAAGGGACAGTGTTTCAGACGAATTAGCCCCTGCTGGTGGGAATCATTTTTATTGAGAAAGAGAGAGTGTTAACAGTCAGGTACATGTCTCAGGCAACTAGGCAACTATGGTCTTCTGTTTAAGTGCAACAGCAAATTGCATAATCCAGGCTATTCCCTTCTAGTTGTGAATCCAAATTAGCATGCCCTTGCTATTAAAAAAAAAAAAGAGAGAGAGAGAGAGAGAGAGAAGTCTATTCTCTGGTTTTATAAACACGTTTAGACAAGACATTCATATTTCCTAGTTTATCAGGTGCTGATCTTTTCCAGGTACAGGAATTTAGTTAACATGTTTCTTCAGAAAATTCCTTTTTGAATGTTAACTAATATACTAAATGGTTAAGTCTAAGAGTAAAAATTAGATTTCAATATTTATTAGAGTGAAATAGTACAACCTAGAAGAAATGTGCTAGTTCATAAGCACATTAAACTTTCTCACCTCTCCAGACAAATTTCACAAGTTCTTCTCTAATTCTTTACCTTTCCTTAAAAGTCTGAGACAGAGAGGTAGCAGTAGGAGCCACTAAAACCAATTAACACTTCACCTTCATTTTGGGACAAATAAGAGGGGAAAAGAGAAGCAATTCAAGCTAAATCTTTAATAAATGCGTAAAAGTAAATTTATAAGTCATTTCAAAGTAAAAGAAAACATTTACTTGTGACAAAACGCACGTGTGGAATATTTAATACCCAAATGAAGGAAATGAAGTGTAACTTCTTACCAGATGTTCACAAAATACATAAGTTACCACTTGTTACCAACTATACTATCCTTTAACATTAAGAAATATAGGGTTAAGAATCTCTTCAAACCATGTTTATCCTGTGCTCTACTTTCAGCCAGTCTACAGCAGATAATAGAGTAACCAATTTATTCTTTAAAAATTTTTCTGGGACAAGGAATTCTATAATATATTTCAGAATCTTCTAAAATTTAATGTTGACACTGAAGTGTTTTAATGTAAATGTTAAATGTAGACCTTATTTAACGTAGACATTAAAGTCTTATACAATCACCTTCCAGAAAGTCCCCAGTAACTACTATTATTCTACAAAATACTGAAGAGATGACAAGATATCAGCATATTCAAACATGTCATTCTTGCATATTCTTCTCTCTGTGTTAAGAGCACAGAATTTTGGAGTTGAGCCAACCCTACTTCCAATCACACTGGTTCTACCACTTATTAGCAGGGTAACTGGGCAAATTGCTTAATCTCTCTAAACTTACCTTTCTTAACCCTACTTTATAGGATTGGTAAATGAATTTAAATTATATGAAGTGCTTAATATAGTAGTGCTTGACACATTAGTAAGTGCATAGCATTTGGTGGCTATAGGCAATATATTCCAGGGATTAATTGTGCAAACTCTAAAATCTGACTTCTTAAGTTCAAAGCCAAGCTTTCCCAGTTGTTACTTATTTGGCTCTAGGCAAACTATTTGACCTCTCTAGAAAAGTGCTTTGCAGATGGTAAGTGCTCAAGAAATGATAATTTTAAAATTACTTCAACTGAAATCTCATAAAAGCTGAAATTTAAAGAGCATATCAGAGTAATTTTCTCTTCTGATATTTGAATTGACCAGCATTAGAAGTAAATGAACACTACTAACTCAATCCACATCTGTAAATCTTTCTTATATACCAATATGAAGTTATACATGTATCAAGCTCCAAGCACAGACTCCTTAGATTCAGGTTTCCCAGACCTGTCTGATGATACAAATCACCCAGAGATTGTGACTGAGCAGGTCTGGGGTGGGGCCTTGGAATCTGTATGTATAATCAGTGTCCCAGGTGAGCCCTACAGCTAGGCAGGCTCAGAAACCCTGAATTACTTGACGCTGTGCCTAACCACAGAAACTGAGAAGAATATCTAGCAGTCACACCCTTTGAACAGAATTATTGTTTTACAGGTATTCTGTAATGGAAATAACAATGTTAAAAGTGATTTTTTTACTCAACAAATATTTTGTTGATTATTTAACAGTATCAAATATCTATTGAGCATATATTATAATACATCTCACAAAACAGTATAGGAAGGTTAATTGGAAAACAAACCTATTCTTAAAAATTAACATCGTTTGGGAGACGAGAGTAGCAAACAGAAAGGAAAAGCATCCTTGGCAAAGATAAACATAATTTTATGTTGCCATTTGTCCTGAGGAGTTCAGAAAGTATTGAAACAAGAGTCCTATTGGTCAAGAGGTCTGGTTCTTCAAGAAGTCTGTTTATAGTTATTTACAACGCTGCTGCCATTGCTAGTGGGCTAAAAATGCTAATAATTTAAGAACATTCAAATAACAAACTCACTGCAAAAATAATTCAAAGGGTATAACCACTTTTTTCCTTGACCCTTCTGAACATTAGTCTTTAAAGACAAATTATAGTTTATTCTTATGAGTAAAATTAGCACAAACTTGGATCTGAAGTTTTTTCAAGAGATGATAAAAGGAAATGAGTTTCCATTCTCCCAAGCCCATCCCACACATGCACCATGTACATGTTCAAACAAACTATGAGCAACTTCTACAACTGAGGGATGTGGAATCTACATCTTTGTAGAAACATAAGCATAGATAATTATTTATGGAAATCCAAGAGGCATGACACCAAAAGTAGCACTATTATTCTACTGAATGAAGAACACTTACTTATAAACTATAGTATAGCAAATGTGTATATGTTTCAACATAATGTATCATTAATTACATCAGCCAGCATGGTCAACAATTGTTACTTTTTAACATTCAAAGTAGTACATGGAAAGGTAAAACAGTATAATCATTAGGTAATTCTCTGTAACCTCCCAGCTAGAGAATTACTAGCTACATGCATGAATTTGGAATAAAATGGATTTAAATGCAGTCTTTATAGCTATTCAAATATTACTGGTCCATAGAAGCATGAACTAAAATAAAGCATCTAGTAGGTATTGCTTAAAATATGACCCAGGAGTGCAGATGCAGTGATAGAACTCCTCCTGTTCATCTCGTGTGTGATCCAAAGACACACAGGAAACCTAGTGAAGGCTGGCAAATAAAAAATGCTTATCCTCTCTGATCAAAAGGAAAGCCGACTCTTCTATTGGATCGTCATTAAGGGTATAGGATATAACCACTGATGGACTTTTATTACTCATCCTTTACCCTTTCCATTTCCAATTTCCTATTCTCTTCATCTTTATTTTTTTCTTTCCTATTCTTTCTTTAGTTTTGGCCTATCTCCACAACCAGTTCCTTTAGGAGACACTCAAAAGCATTGTTATTCCTATGAATTTACAAAGGGACAGTTGTAGACAGACCTTGGAATATGTGGAGGAAATCTATGCAGGCTCCCACAGAGACACACATACAGCCAATTCACAATTGATTTGTCAAGGAATACTGCGTTTATAAGATGAGTTTAGTCATTTTCCCTTGAGTCTTTTTCAAATTTTCAGGAGCACCATGCTCATGATAAGTCTAGTTTCCCTGACTTAATGCTGTTTTAGAAGTCAATAAGAATCCATAGAGCAAGGAATTCACTATGAGTCTTTAAAAATAATAACATCCTCACAGAAAGGCATCTATCAAAGTGAGTTCCACACAATGATCTGGACAAAGTCAGAAGATGTAAGCCATTTTAACCACTGCTCACTGCAAGACTTCGCTTAATATATTCTTCAAAGAATCGACAGAAGGAAACTCAGCAATGCCCAGCGACAGAGCTCTCTAAGGTTCTCAAACTAAGTGCTGTTTGATTTGGGTTTATATAGTCCAGAAACAACCATTAGGAGAAACAACTATTTAGGAGGAAAATAACATAAATGCCATCACGATGTTCCAGTCCAAAAGTTTTTATTACGGCAAGTTTAGCTCTGGGCAAGCTGCCGCAATCAGCACATTGTGATGGCAAATACACTGACTGTATTTTCTTCCTAAGTAGTATATAGCACTTGGGCTGCTCCTGAGAAGGATTCATGAAACAGCTCTAATCAACATATTATAGCTGGAACAGCTGAATGTAACACTCACAATTTGTATGCCTTAATTGTCAAAATTGTTTGCTTTCCAGAGGAACACAGTCAACTTTAATTTTCAGTAAAATCACCCAAACTAGTTCATCAAGTGACATGACAAATAATCTTCACCCTTCTACCACCACCAACATCCTCTGAGATATAACTCAATTAGAAAAGAAAAGACTAGAAATGGACACAAATGACAAAATAATTTACCAAAATGAATCACCAGAAGCAAAGTTAAATAAGAGAAAATTTTTCAAATAATTTTTTCAAAGACCATTGGTAATGTTGAAGGTTCTTGCTGAGTTTATGACAATATAGGCTTAATCAATGGTGTGTCTTTTGAAAGTTGGAAAATCTTAGTTTTCTCCCCAGCTTATTGTTTTGCAATCTTCTGACACATTAACTTACTAACCTCAAATTTCATAGCTCTAAAAGGAGCTCAACAATTGTTATTCTAGACTACGTCCAAAAGACAGTTTCTCAAATCAATGAAAATAATTGAATAATTACTAAGATTTTATTTAAAGACAAAGTGAACAGATGAAGCACATACCATCCTCCAATTCAGCTAAGAAAGAAAAAAGCCAAATTCCTTCATCAAAACCATAGTAAAGAAAATCTGAAAGATAAAGAAGTACCTACCTCTCATCCACCCACGTGATCAGTTTAGCTCAAGAGATAAGTGTCTTTCACATTCCCGAATCTAAATTCAGGACCACAAAAGCAGAGGTCCCTTTGGCTCTTGAATCAATACTAAGATTTCAAATTTTATGTCAACTTTATTACATTAATGGGGAGGATATCTCATTCTCAACTTACGCTAAAGTTTTCAAATTCATGGTAAGCAACTACCAGTAAGTCTTCCCTAACTTGTACACTTGAACTTTATCTCCATCTCTGATTAATAAAATCCCCTTCGTTTCCTCTCAATAGTCAATAGTGTGTGTGTGTGTGTGTGTGTCTGGTCCGTGGACAACACTTTGAGTAGGACAGAATAGCTACAGTCCAGCTGCAGCAATCAATATCCAACTCAGGTCCAACGATGGTTTGGTATCAGTTAGTGGCATGTGCCCCTCTAGCTTAAATATCCACGGGTCAAGTGAAACTTTGGCTAATTGGCACATTGAATAGCTACAGCAATTCAAGGGCCTCCTATTTAATTGACTTTCCTTTTGTCAACCCAATCTGAGGAGAGTGGAAAGACAGAATATTAGAGACATGTCACTCTCAGCCTCTCAGCTCTTTAAGACCTAGCCGCTGGCTGTTTTACTCCCTCTGTAACTTGTCCTCTCCCCTAGAAGATAAGAATTTTAGATTATCTCTGTTTGAGAATGAGATGCTGGCTTGAAGACACTTCAAACGTCAATTGCCAATTGCCTTATGTCAAAATTTATGTTATTGTGAGGTGCATTCCTGTGTAATTTACATTTGATCAGGATTTCAGTAAAGCATTTAACAATTTTTAATTATATCCTCCAGGACCAGATGGAGAACCACAGGCAGCACAGTAATGTTATTAGGTGGACTGAATAACAAAACCCAAAAATTGATCAGCATCATCTAATAGCACATCACAGGACTCCATACTCAAGCTGAAATTTTCAAGCTTTTATCAATACCTTGAATAATGACACATAAGTCTTTCCTATCAAGAACTGTATCTTAGAGATGCTGTAGTGTGAAAAATGCTGCAATAGAGAAATGTACACTTGACTAAGAAAAATGAAAGTGTAACCTGACTCCCAGTGGAAGATTCCAGGAACATTTGAGATGTGAAAGTAAGATATCACATGAGCCATTGTACATATAGGTCTCACATTTGGGACAGGTATATGCCCTGAGATAAAGATTTAGGAGAATCAGAATATAGTTGGTCATTGAAGCCATGGGTATTGATAAGATAGGTCTAGAACATTATACAGGAGAAAACAGTTAAAAGCCATGGGTAGAATCTTGGGGAATAGCAGCCACCAAGACCAGGGCAGAGAGAGAGACATATCCAAGAAGGCAACAGAAAAGAGGTAATTCCACCAATTTCCTAAATGTTGGAGTTCCTTGGGGTTCTGTTCTAGGCCCTACTTTCTATATATACATGTTTCAAGGGTCTCATCCTTTTCTTTGGTTCCAATGATACCACGTTACTGTTTTCTGCCATTTGAGAGGCAAGGTTAAGTTTTAAGAGTGTAAAAGATAGATAGGAGCTTGAGAAAAATGGTGAATTCCATTCAACAACTCTTTGTTGAATAATACAACAGGTCCTAATGCAGATGATGGAATACAGCAGTGAAAAAAAACAACAAAGAAAAGGAATAACCCCATTGATTCCCTAAATGTCATCGTTGCTTAGAGTTCTCTTCTATGCCCTCTTCTCCCTATATATACTCTTCCAAAGCAGTCTCATCCATTCTCTTGGTTCTAATTACCATTGATAACATGGCATGTAATGTGTATATGATAATAGGTAAATGTAAGCCCCATGAAGCCTACATGCTAGTGAGAAGAGGGCAGATAGCAATGAAATAGACAACAGCAATTTACCCAAAAAATAATATGAGAAAAATAATGTAGGGGGAAGGGAATAGAAAGTGAAACAGGCCTATATTATAGATAAGGTGGATGGGGAAATCCTCATTGAGGAGATAATAATTTGAGTATAAAAGCAATTAAAGTGAAAGAGCAAAGCATGCATCTATATAGGGCAATGGCTTTTCACCTGGGCTGCACGTTAGCATCACCTGGGGATCTTTTAAAACAAAAGTAATTCCTAGGTCCCATCCCTCAGAAATCCTGAGTTAATTGTTCTGGGGTATGACCAGGGCAAAAGAAATTTTAAAACTCCCTACTGATTCTAATGGGTAGCCAAGAATGAAAATTACTGATGGAATGGAAGAACATTAGACAGAGGTAATTGCAAGTGCAAAAGCCCAAAGACAAGAGCATGCTTAGAGTCTAGGAGAAAAATATGGGGCAGCTAACCAGATCTAAATAAAAGATTTGAATAATGGTGCTGAGGACTAGCAGAAGTATTAAATCTTATATTTATACAGACCAAAACGACAACAACAACAACCCACACAGCTGTGTGATCTTCAACAGCAGTATTCAGCAGCGTAGGGGTAGTTGTGAAAGAGGCAGATGGCTGGATTGACCCAGTGCTAGGAGTTCAGACAGTGACTGTAAAGAAAGGATAATAGAGAATTCTTAAAATAATGGATTGTTGGGTATGAGCTCCAGCTAGAAGGAAGTGAAGCCAAAGTTAAGGAGAAATGGGAGGGATAAAGCGAGAGAATGTACAATGATCTCAATAAACAGACAAAGCAAACAAGGTGAGTGTGGAGGAGCTCAGCTGACCACAATTTCAATCGGAGCCAGAGGAATACCATGTCTACTAAATAACGTAAGGCAAGCTTAGACTTCTTTTAAAAAGTAGTGGTTGGTCTTCACTGATACACTAACTTCCCTTCTGGGTGTAGAATGGATACTAACTTGAACTTGGGATAGCATAATCTACACATCACGAGAGGAAGCAACCTAACCTGCTCTGGGCTGGGCAAAATATGTCTGGAATACAAAATTCAGTTCAGATGAGCCATTTTAAGAGAAACTCTAAGAAAACACAAATGGTCCAAGGATAGGCAGCCAAGAAGAAAAATAATATGGAAGTCATTTCTATTAGGAATAATGATTTTTTTTTTCACCTGGAAAGTATGATGACACAAAAGTTCACATTCATAACTGTAAGGGAATGAAAAAGTTCTCAGGCATAAAAGAAATTCCAATTTCTTAGAATTAAACTGTTACAGAACAAGGAAGAGACTCAAAATGTGGTGATTCTGGTAAATGACAAAAGACTAGAGTTATAAAGCTAAGAGGTCACAGTTACTTCAAGGGACACCAATGTAGATGTTGAATTCATACGAAAGAATCATAGAAGGGACCATGACATAGCTGGCCTCTATCTTTTATTAGAAGACTGCCATTGCATTTTATGAATAAGCCCCTGTATGATTCTAATGGGAAATTTTGTTCCCTAATATGTCTTTAAATGCACTGGGCTATGGGATGGGGGGAGGTAGTAAGGAGGGGTGTCAAGGAGGCTTGAATCATTAAAAATATATTTGGACGTGTACTGAACTGACAGCTATAAACTTTAAAAAAGAAACACATTTGATGCATGTGAAACACAAGTTACAAAGGAAACAGGGATTAACTGAAAGGCTCCTGAAATGGTGAAGAAGAAGGAAATTCAGCTATTAGAAAGCATATGCAGGATGTTTATCCTATTCACAATCTTTCTCTTCAGCGAATGAAAGCCAAATAGAGCATAGATGAGCTGAAAGGTGACTGTGAAGTCTTATACCTTAAGGATGACTTTTCTTCCTTTTCAGACACTGATCACCACTGTGGCTTTCCAGAGATGATATAAGGGATGTGACTACCGTGGATATGACCATTCCACCTTGGAAAAGCAAGCTCCTTGGGACATGGTGGAAGCCTGCAAGGTCTCTCTGTAGCCAGAGTCAGGCAAAGAAAAAGATCCACTGATCCCTTCTGCCCGTGCTCGTTTCCTGAAGCCTTAGGTATTTCCAATGGGAAACGGTTGGTGGTATATATGAGGCAGGCATGAAAATAGATAGATTTCACTGCAAAAATGTTCCATAGAAAAGCTATATTACAAGAAATTTGAAAGGTGAAGTTCTCTGTGAAATTCAATTCACTGTCAACGTGTTCTGCCTTTACCATAAAAAAAAGCCACAGTAAGTGGCTCTACCTCTCCAGCAGTCTGTCAGAGGAAGGGACTTTGGAATCAGAGTTAGGTTACTTACCACCTTCTTTATTAAATGTATAACAATAGTTCAGGGAATGCAGAAGAAATAAATACATTTCACAAATTTTAAGATCTCCAACTCTGAATTCTAACATATGTAAAAGGCATAATAAATTAAAAAAAAAATACTCTTTTTAAGAAACCAATAGATGTAAGGATAGCCTATTTCAGGTGCTTTGTCAATATCAAATCTCAAGGACATACAGTTACGCATTGCTTAACATTGGGGGATACATTCTGAGAAATACCTCGTAAGGCAATTTCACCGTTGTGCACACACCACAGAGTATACTGAAGAAGAAGAAAATTTGCCACCCCAACATGTGTCTAATATGAGGCTTATTTTAGGCTGATTATTTTTAAGAAAGAAAAGACTCTGAACATTTTTCTTGTTACCTCATTCCTGACTGCCAAAAAGAATTCAGATTAAAAAAATCTGTCTCAGGAACTGAGCTATCAATTTAGCATAACATGGGGAGGATTCCTGGAAAAGCCTGTTTGTCATGTTCTGCTCTGTGTTCTTCTGTTTCTACGTGCCCAAACATTTGTTTTCCAAACATTTGCTCCTTTTCACCTACCTGTGAATTGTTTTCCTTCCCTTTGAAGTCCCTGACTCTTCCAATCCCTAACATTTTCTTTTGTTTTTGTTTTTTTGAGGAAGATTAGCCCTGAGCTAAATACAGCCAATCCTCCTCTTTTTGCTGAGGAAGACTGGCCCTGAGCTAACACCCATGCCCATCTCCCTCTACTTTATATGTGGGACGCCTATCACAGTATCATGTGCCAAGCAGTGCCATGTCCACACCTGGGATCCGAACCGGCGAACCCCGGGCCACCGAAGCAGAACATGTGCACTTAACTGCTGCGCCACTGGGCCAGCCCCCCTAACATCTTCTTTTGATTTTTGCTGAGGATGGTATTTAAGTTAAGGGCTTGGCTATTTTGGTGAGTTACTTGGTTTTCCTGGGTTTCTCCCATATATACATGTTATTAAACTTTTATTTTTCTCCTGTTCATCTATCTCATCTCAATTTAATCCTTAGACCAGCCAGAAGAACCTAGAAGGGTAAAAGAAAACTTCCTCCTCCCCTACAGTACTTACACAAACCTAGATGGTATAACCTATTACACACTTAGCTGTATGGTACTAATTTTATGGGACTACCATCGTATGTGTGATCCATTGTTGACCCAAACATCTAATGCAGCGTATGACTGTACCAAAATCATAAACACTTTGCTATCTTTCTGTGGTAAGCAGAATTCTAAGAATGGTCTCCATTGACTTCCATCCTTGTATAATATCCTCCCCTTTGAGTGTAGTGGAAATGAAATCAGGAAGCTTCCAAGAGAAGGATTTCATGTGTCATTGCTGTCATTGCTTTGAAAATTGGAAAGGACTGCAAGGAGCTGAGAGTGGCTCCTTGCTGGCAATCAACAAGAAAACAGGGGCCTCAGTCTTGACAGTTGCAAGGAACTGAATTCTGCCAAAGACCTGAATGATCTGGGAAGCAGATTTTTCCCTTGAGTCTCCAGACAAGAGACCACTAGGCTGATACTATGATTTCAACCTTCTGAGACTCTGAGCAGAGAACCCAGTCAAGCCTGCTAGAGTTCTGATCAACAAAACTTTGAGATAATAAATGGATGTTGGTTTAAGCCACTAAATTTGCGGTAATTACACAGCAATAGAAAACTAATATGCTGTCTATACAGAGTTCTTCTACCTTTCCAAAGAAATAAAGGTAAAAACTCTGATTTTCCATATTACTACAGGAGAAAGATTTAAAAAGTAAGAAGTCAAAAGAACTCACAGATTTCATGACAGTTACCCACAGAGATCTAAATTAAAATAAAATTTGTATTTTATAAGTATATTTAAATTAATTTCCAGAAACTCATATTATATATATTAAAATAAACTCTACACCTATTTCAAAAGATGGAAATGTTAGATCAATAATCCCAAAATATCTTAGTAAAAAAAATCCATATATATATATAAAACGATTTAAGGGGAAGATAAAATAACTTTTCCTATTTAAATATTTGGTAGAATAGAAATATCTCTTTTTTTGAGGAAGATTAGCCCTGAGCTAAGTACTGCCAATCCTCCTCTTTTTGCTGAGGAAGGCTGGCCCTGAGCTAACAACTGTGATCCATCTTCCTCTACTTTATATGTGGGACACCTACCACAGCATGGCTTTTGACAAGTAGAGCCATGTCCGCACCCGGGATCCGAACCAGCGAACCCCGGGCCACCGAGAAGCAGAACGTGTGAACTTAACTGCTGTGCCACTGGGCCAGTGCTGAAATATCTCCTTTCTAAAAGAGAAGTAGGGATCAATAGATACAAAGGTTATTTTTTGAGCAAGGAATGACAAGGGACCAACATAACTGGTGACCATTTATTTCATAGTGTTATTGCTTTAGGAAAATCCAAAAGAAAATTTTTTTTGGTACATCATCTTTACTCACTCAGGGGTTGACAGAAATGAAAGGAGTTCACAAATGCTTGGCAGTCTTGTAAACCTACACCATGAGGTTTATTGCCTTACAGACTATAAGGCAACCAAACTACAAATACTTTTCCCCTTCTGCAGATAGTTCATCCTGAAATCAGCCAAAAGATTCAATCTGCCACAATACTTGATGTCCTTTCACTTTCTTCTTAAGATAGAGCATGTTCACATCCAAATCTCTGTTCAACTCAAGAAGAGGCAGCACGATACAGTGGTTAATATGGGAGTTCTCAAATTAGCTTCCCTGAATTCAAATCCTAAATCTACCACTTACTAAGTGTGTGATCTTAGGCAAGTTGGGTAACATTTTTGTGCCTCCATTTCCCTTTCTATAAATGAGGAGAATAAGAAAACATACTCATAGGATTGTAGTGAGGATTAAATGAGTTAATATGTAAAAAGTCCTTGCAACAGTGCCTGAAACATATTAAGTGCTCAATAAATCTTAGTTATTAAGAAAATTGCCAAAGTTTTTCCTTATAATCATCTCATTCCTTTAGGCAAAATTAAGCATCCTAACAATGGACACATTTTTCAAACAAAAGCCTTGTGCAACATGTGGCTCACTACAAACCTTCACCTATTTCTTCTGCCTGCCCATTACTCCTGCATTACACCTAGGGTCTTTTACTTAATGGTTGCTTGTAGGTAAGACAGAAATTGAATATGGAAAACATAGGAAGGGGTCTGAAATTGGCCCAGCTGAGTCTCAGACATTAGTCCAGAAATATAATCCAAAACTAAACCTATTTAAGAACCAGCCCTTGAGATAGGTGGTTTGGCTATCTCTGTCTTTGAATTCTACTTAAAAATGAAAGTGCTTGGTCAAGAAAGCCTCAAAGATACATAAAGAACATCAGTGGAACAGCAATGAAAAGCTTATCAACTCCTTAAAATTTCCATTTGAAATAAATGTATCATTAACAATGAAAGAGTGTTTGATTCCTTTTGCAGTCTTGAGCCAAATGAATCCACAATGCGGTATACATCCTACCAGTAAAGAGGATGGGCTTTGGACTTAGATTTATTTTCAAGTCCCCTTCTGAGTCTCAGTTTCCTTATCTCTAAAATGGGAATAATATTAGTATGCAAACTCAGAGACTACTTGTGATATTCACATAAGATAACGTATGTATGCACATATAACAGAATGTATGGTACATAATAAGCTCTTAAATAGAGATGTAATAACAGAAGTTAGCTGTCTTTAGTAAATGTATGTTTTACTTCTAATTGAAATCAGTTTCTTCACTGTAAAAGCTGTGCATAAGTCTCTCTCCAACTACCAGTAATCTCATCTTTATGATTTGGGAAACCTTAAAAATAGTAAAAATCTATGTGTAGGGGTAAGAGAAGAAGCTGCACTGGCAGTTCTGAGGCATGATTTAGATACGTTACATCACACCCGAGTATGATATTACAATCCTATGTTATTCTTTTGGGTTTCTTTGAATAAATTCAGGAGTCTAATACAGACAGAATATGAAATTTAGGACTGATAATACGAGAATCTCAACTAATCACCTCTCTGTACATATGAAAAGCAAGTCTGTGTAAGAAATTAATCTTGGGTCATATGTGTCTGCTTTCTGTTCAGAGGTTTCTACAATTAACATTATCCCTTCTACTATGAAAGGTACTGTACAGATGTTAATACTCAGAATAGTCCCAAGGTTAAGTAGTTATGTTCAGGTTTTTTAAAGTTTTATTTGTGAAATATAAATCACACATATATGTACATAAAACATAACTGAGCAGCTTAATAAATTATTGTAAAGTGAATACTTTTACATCACCATCCAGGTGAAGAAAAAGAACACTGTAAGCACTCCTAGATGTCCTCCACCAGCCTCTTCATAATCACACCCTTGACCAAAAGTAGTTCCTATCCTTACTTTTATGGTTATCATTTCCTTGCTTTGCTTAATAGTTTACCTAAGTTTTCATCTCTTCATACTATAGTTTAGTCTTCACACTATAGTTTAGTTTGCCTGTTTTTGAATTTTATTTAGATGGAATCATCCACCATGTATTATTTTATATCTGGCTTCTTTCATGCAAACATTAGATTTGTGTGATTCATATATGTTATGTATACATGTAATTTCTTCATGTTTATCACTGTGAACTGCTACATTATACACATCTACCAAAATATACTTATCCATTTTATTGCTGACGAATACATGATTTGAGTTTTGAGCTGTTGTGAATAATGTAGCTATGAACTTCTTGTACATGTCTCTAAGTGCACAGAAGCATACATAAACATATTGGGTATACACCTGGGAATAGAATTGCTGAGTCTCTAGATATGCATATCTTCAAACTTAGTAAATGACACCAAATTTTTCCAAGGTATTTCCAAACCCTAGGTATTATTTATAACATGCTTATAAATTTGAGAATTTGTTCAAACTCTAAGTCATAGTCTACAGGCAAGTCTGCAAAATAATTCTAGAAAGTGCTGTCACTGTAACTATGAATCAGATTGATGAGCATGGTCCCAGCTATATGGTGAGAAAATCCATGTTTATTTCCATGTCTGTCTAGCTAGGTTCCCAAATAAATAGATGATTCCATCAGGTTGAATCAGGATGGATTATCAAACTATTTTATTGCTGTACAAGTACAATCAGTCTGAGTAACTGACAGACCAAGAATAGTACCTCAAAATTCTGTCTGACCTGGGACCAGAGCCCAGCATACCTAATCAGTTTTACAATTCCTGAGTATTGGAAACTAAAGATCTAGGAGACAGTAACATGTGCAATAAAACTTTTACCATCCAGTAGCATGTTAGGAAGAAGAGACACATATTCAAAAAGTCCATTCAAGTTACAGCTGTGCCAAAATATCTCTGGGTTACCATAGTACAATTATGACCCTTTTAAAGGACATTTGATGTCATCTGGCTTGAAAAAACAGTAACTTATATACAACTCTTTTTAAATGGGGATTTAGAGCAATTACAAACCCTGCTAAACATACAGTTTATTTAAAAAGTCAACTTAAAAGAGCTCTATCTTTGCCAAATATATTATTTATAAGTTTTGAAAATATGTCTCTAAAGGGAAGATTTTACCAAAAGAGCATCTCAATGCCGACTCTTTACTAGTGGAATAATGCTGTTTGCCTCTTTCTCTCTATATATGAAGCATTAGCTAATTTTTAAATAAACTACTTGCCTACAAAATATTTCCATAAAATATTCAAGCTCCTCTGGCCTTCTGTCAAGCTTCCTATTAGTATCAAAAATTGTATTAGGTACTAACACATAAAAGAATGCATTTTACATGCTGCTGTCTGTGAACACCAGAATAAACAAATAGCATCATTCAAACTTAAGCTAACACTACACTGATGCTTACTGCTTACTAAACCTCTGTGAGAAGACTGTAATTAGGCTGGAAACCCTGGATTCCAAACTGTTCTTAAAAATCATTCCAGAAACTACTCATCTCACAGCCCTTTTATTTATATCTCAAGAGAAATTCAATCCTCCAGTCACTTGCTATGCACACACATATACACACACACAAACTGAAAAGAAATTACGTATTCAGTGATTGACTGTTCATCCTATGTTGCCCCATCTTTCAAACTAAAGAACTACACACACAAAAAAAATTTTAAATGATTTGGTTTGGTTGGGAAACTATACCAAATAAATTTTAGGTAGCTAATGTCTTAACTCACTAATCTGAAAGGCTTCCTCTTTCTGTTGATGTGTCCACATTTGGGACACAGCATAACAAATGCTTCACTGCTCTTTAAAGCTCAAACCTAATATCCATTTACGTCTTCAGAAATAATGCAGTGCTGCTGGAAAAAGTGACATGTTAAATATATATCAATATTTCTGCACTCTCCTAATGGTAGATATTTTACCTAATAAAGTGAGGGTATAAGATAAGAAGAAAAGATACTCTATACTGCATTGAATACTGATTACTCTTTACTGAAAGGAGTAAAAATGAGTTCAAAGACACTGCAGGCAGGCACACAATGTCCTTCTCAGTGATCATTATCCTCCACTAGATTACTACAGGAATCTACTTGCTTGACCAGCCCACATATGCCAAAATGATCATCTAATTCATATAATTCAGATCATATCACCATGCTGCTTTAAAAACCTCCAATGGCTTCCCATTGCAATTAGATTAAAATCCAGATTCTTTTAGTACTCTAGTGGGCCCTCCACCATCTGGCTCCTGCTCACCTCTCTGAATTCATTCCTTACCCCGGCTTATGCACTAGGATGCAGCTACACTGGTTCTGTGGTTCCTCAATGACACCAAACATCTTCCTCTTCCTGAAATAGACCTTCTTTCTTCTCCAGAACTTCACATGGCTTACTCTCTCTCACCATTAAGGTCTCACCTGAACTGCCATCTCCTCAAAGGGGCTTTCTCTGATCACCCTTACTAAAATACGGTGCCCACAACTCCTACCCCAACTCACTCTTTATCCCACTTTTTCTTTGGTGTTCTTCACAGTACTTATCTCTATCTAAAATTTTATTATTTATGTATTTGTTTGTTTGAATGTTTATTAGCTACTCTTCCCACTGGATTATACACACTGATGGCAGAGAACTTTTTCCATATTGTTCGCTATTATCTCCAGTGCCTGAATAGTACCTGGTATATAGTAGGTACTCAATAATAAATAATGTGTATTGGATAAATGATTGAAATGTTTGTGTTTGGTTAGTTCAGTCAATCTGTGTTAATGTGTATTCTCCCTTTTTCATTTAGCAAAGCCTCTAGGCTGTGATCTCTCCCACTTCTCAATTTTCTGAGCTTCCTGAGAGCAGAGGCCATATTGTACTTATCTCTACATTCCCACTGCCTAGCCTAGTGCCTGGTACATAGTAGGTGTTCAATAATTACTTGATGCATCAACCTGATGAATAAATGCATGCATGAATAAATGAATGGAGGGATGGATGGATGGATGAGGGTTTTGATCTTTTTACTTGATATGGTCCAAACAAGAATGGTTCCTGCTATTGCAGTTTACAAATGCAGCCTAGTGCATACAAGGAAAGGAAGGTGTAGTAGTCACTATTGATCCTGATCAGATTCCATTTACCCACGGTTTCTCAAGGCTGGCACTATCAACATTTTAGACTAGACAATTTTTTGTTGTAGAGAGGTCCTATGGATTGTAGGATATTTAGAAGCATGCCTGGCCTCTACCCACTAGCTGCCAGTAGCAACACTACTACCACTCCTCCCTCTGAGTCCTGATAATCAAAATTATCTCCAGACATTGCCAAATGTCTCTCAGGGACAAAGTTACCCCCAGTAAAAAACTACTGCCCTTTATCTGTAGTGTATCCTTCTCCCAGCTGCTATGAGCATTGGCTGCTAATAAAAACACCCTTCTCCAGATAAATGTCCTCAGCCACTAGAAGCTGCCTCCGTGAGAGGTTATACCCTCCCTCAAAGGATAGCTTTAAACACTGAATAAATGATGAAAGAGGAATACATGTGAGTCCCTTTGCCTCTAAGTAGAACAACTCTGAGATGCTATTCATGCTTCAGAGCTTCCAGTAGGATCAGACCCAAACTAGACTTCAGGTAAAACTACACCTTAACTAGCTTTCCCCCATTCTATCCTACTTCCCCCATTCACTTACAGGATTCTCTTGAGAACAATATTTCAATAAACCACTCACATAAAAATTTCAATCTCAGGGTCAGTTTCTAAGGACCCAACCCAAGACATGTAACACAATAGGTAAGGAGAAAACAAATAAAATAAAGCTTAGATAAGCACTAAAAATATACCCCCAAAATTTGGGAGACAGATTTTATTCTGGGCATTAAGTGGGATCCGATCTCTCTGCAGAAACAATGTGGTACTTATTCAGTACTTACGTGTGGGAAGGAGACAGGGTTTGGATGGGTGTGGAGGTATAGGTGGCAGCTTAGTTGTGCTACTACCTTCTGCCCTTCAGGTTTTCAACATGTTGATTTTACTTATGTGATTCTAAGTTTTCCCCTTTTTATGGTGAATATATAATACTTATCAAATCTGCAAAATCATATGACTCACATTCACCACATATCTTGCGTTTGATATAAAACAAAGGGCATGCCTTTCTCCATTTGGAAGCCACCATTTCTTTTTCAAAATGTATATTTAATGTCCATTCCACCAAAATCAAACAGAACTACATTTCAAAAGTACTATATGTATCTGTATATACATTTTTTAAGGTGCATTTTCAAGTTTAATCTGAAAATAAAAATCCAGAGGCTTTTGTTCACACTGTATCTTCTGTCTGAAACACCTTTTACCTTACGTTAACATGCCCATATTTTACCCACATTTTAAGTCCACATTTCAAGCTCAAAATAATCTGTAAAAGATTCCCAAATTCCCATGGCTAAAAGTAATCACTCTCTGCTCTGGCACTTTTTCCATGCATTATAATTTGTGTTTAATTCATATCATTTCTACTAAAATTCCTTAGGGCTGGATGAATGTTCTGCTCTATATTGTATCATTCCTTGCCTCCAGCCTTATCCAATGTTCATCAAAGAAATGAAGAAATGAATGAATGAATTGGAAAGGTTATTTCTGTGAACTTGTTTCCTTTTTCGATAAAACTTGTACAAATAAATGACTCAAAAAATTTTAAGAAGAATTAAGAGAAAAGCAACTCATGTACAAATACGTGATTTTAAGGACTATAATTAATATACCAACCAAGTATTGAATAGGACTTTTTAATTGATTTTTTGCAAGTTCTTCAGTCATGAAGTGTGTTCCCAAATTAATTTTCAAGCAGCTCTGATAATAACAAGGCACACCTTCTGCTTCAGAAACTCCTAAATGCCAGTTTTCGGAAAGAATTATCTAAACAGCTTGTTAAAAATATGGCTACTCTGGCCTCACATTGGAAATTCTGTCCCATTAGATCTGAGGTGGGATGATGGGATGCTCAGCCAGGTCTAAGGACAGTTTCTGTGTTTCGTGCCAAGAATTCTGAGGGCAGCCCCAATTCTATCTGTCCTCCTCTGTCTAGTTCAAGACCCAGCTTAAGTCACATCTCCCTTTTAAGAAACTTCTCTGACCACTCCAAATCGTTGCCTTCGCTTTTTATACATATACGGTTGTGGTGGTAACTGCCCAAATAAAAACAGATTAAGTACATGACTACTCACTATTTCACTTATTTAAGCCTTTCACCCCCTAACTTAACTATAGATTCCTACTGGGGAAAGATTAATGAATCCTTACTTCCATTCTGTCTCTAGAGTGCTGGGCAATTTTATGTATTTCGGATTTAATAAATTATTCTTTGTTCTGGCCAAAAATATTGTAAAACTTTGCAATCACTGAAATAAAAAATATGAGAAGTACTGAATCAGGTCATTTTTTTTAAATGAACATTTTATCAATGTAAGGCTAAAAGGAATAAGTGAAAGGAACACAGAAGGGCAGAAGACTTCCTGAGAGAAAAAGCATCTCTTTTAAAAATAAAAGGCCACATGTTTGTTTTGTTCAACTTACTACAGTGAACAATAGTTACTTTGGTAATTTTTAAAAGTCCAATAATAAATTCAATATGACTTTGCCCCAAAATAAAGACTATAGGTGTGGAGACTGATACATAATTTAGGACGGATGAATCACTTTAGCATTCCAATATCCCATGACATCTGCATCAATCCACAAGCACAAGGATATAAATTCTCACCACTACTTGAGGGTTTCTGAGATCTACACTCAATAGAAATCCCGCAATTCCACTGGAATCAGTTATGACTAATCCTGTGTAATCAGGGAGACAGAGCAATTCTCTTGGAGTCCTCGTTTCTATGGTCTTTCTAACCTAAAGACTAGTGTAGAAGCTTCCTCCAGACCATTTCCTAAATATCAACCATTATAAAAATTAGTTCACTTTGTTTATATGTCCCACGAGCCATTACTGTCAAGCAAGAGGCTCAAGAGTCAGGTAAGGTCTGTTTCTCCTCAGGATAGGCTCAGGGGCTAGAATGGAAAATACAGTTAGTCAGAATTATTGCTACATATAGGTATTTCCATAATTTCTCAGTAAAAGTTTGAGATTTACTCTGATTAGAATGGCATAGGTCATATTCCCACCTCTCTGAGCAGGAGACAGAATGTTCTAATTGGTTTAACTTGGACCTAGGGGTTATTTCAAGTTCCTTGGGAAAAAAAAAAGAACTATAGACCACAAAATGGAAATGAAGAGCTGTTGGAAAGAGAAAAGGGGAGAAGAGATGATAGAAAAGAACATGCGTTAAGATTAGGATCAATTGCAAGGGACAGTCGAAAATAACAACAAATTAAACAAAATAAAAGCTTATTTTTCTCTTGCATTAGAGAAGTCAAAAATAGAGAACATTCAAAGACTAATAAGGTGACTTCACAAAATCCTCCAGAGCTCCATGTTGGGAAACCCCACATGGCAAGGAACTGAGGGTGACCTCAAGAGCTGAGGGTATCTTCTGGCCAACAGCAAGCAAAAAAAAAGCTCTCAGTCCAACAGCCACAAGAGCAAGGAAGGAGATCCTTTCCTGGTTGAGCATTTAGATGAAAATCTAGTCCTGACTGAAACCTTGATTGCAGCCTTATGAGACCCTAGGCAGAAGACTCAGCTAAATTGTGCCCAGACTCCGGATACACAGAAATTAAGATAACAAATATGTGTTGTATTAAGCCACTAAGTTTGTGGTAATTTGTTATGCAGTAGTAGAAAACTAATACACTGACGGCAACTAAAAGATGCTTGCAATACTGCATAAAAGGCCTAACTCAGTCCCTAATATATAATATGTGTTTAACAAATGTTAGCTGCAATGATGATGATCATCATCATCATCACCATCATCATCGTTTCCTAAACCTGGATTCCTCCAATATCATCATCACCTTGCCTAGCAGCTTAGTAGCAAGGAACAAAATCCCAACAGGGCAAACAGTTCTGTTCATATTATTTCTAGACTTTCGGGAGCAACCAATTTTAAAATCTAATTGGAGTTGAATTTCCATTAGCACTGCTCTGGTGATTGTGGTATATCCATCTGCCACTCCATTCCAAGAACTTGCCTCTCAAGGATACAACAATCTCTTGGTCATGCCTCATTGGGGAAGAATTGAAAAGAATAAGGTAGGACACAGTACTCTAGGGGTTCAGTTAAGAATTACAGGCAAGCCTACAGAAAACAGATGCATCACTCTGTGGAGTCAGGCTGAGGAGAAAAGAAACAATTAGCTAGAGGTTAAGTAGCAAAACAGCTGCTAGAAGCCTAAGGTAAAAATGTCATGGAGTAGGAGTAAAATATTGGAAGAATAATGTGGGAGTGAAAGTTATCAATTGCTTTGAAACCTGAATTTATGCATTTTAATATTATCTGGCAGAGTCAATCTGAGCATCTGCTTAATATCCTGGTATGTGACAAGAATACCAAGAGGAATTTTAAAAATTAAAAAAAAGGAGATTAAAAACAAAAGCACCATTCAGAGCATTTCAAGATAAACTTTTTACAAGACCATACAAAACCTGAGCTATTTTAGATGGTAATGTGTTAAAGCAAATTAACACCCCCTAAATCAAGGAAAGATTGCAAAACTAAGCCATTACATATAATGGAGTGAGGCAGAAAAATGAAATCTACTCTATGGAGTATATAAAACCAATGTAAACTGCAGTTATGATACACTATAAAATAGTCAATAACTCAAAAGATTATTAAAAATAAACAATATATTAGAGGTAAAATTCAGCATGGGGAATATTCTAATAATGGATTTTGGTTTTTGGCTTATAGCAACTCAAGAATCTTAGAGGGAATATGAGGAGAATAGCTATTATACCAAAAACTATTGTAGTTTTTGCTTATGTTTATTTTTATAGAAAAAAAAATCATGTAAAACATCACATTTTAGAAGGAGTAAAAAGTACCTGAAAATAATGAAAAACAAAAGCACAGAAATACTAAAAATAGAAAGATTTATCCCAGAAGTATGTGGTATTAATTGATAGAAGATATAAATTTAACTACTATAATATTGACAATGATTTTTAAATCCTTGGAATCAATTAAGGCTTTTTTTCCCTATGTGGTTCATATTCCTGTTCCATAAGCATGGTGTATTAACCCCCAAAATGTTAGTGAATGTACATGGAAAGTATTTTAACATTATTTCTGTGTAGAAAATTCTATTTCTACAGAACTGTTTTTCACTTTTTGCTGCAAAATCTGTCCCTATTTCTGACATTAGTGACAGGATAATAACAAGGTAACTATCCCAAAGTTCCTTCCCATTATGGAGTGAGCCTTGCACAAAAAGATGTATGACTATGAAGCAAGACTGTAGGGACCATTAAACCTCCTCAACAAATATCACTAGTCATTGTGGGGAGGGGGATGAATAAGAAAATATAATTATTAGTGGTCTCAACAGAAACAATCGCCATCCAATACACATCCTACCAATGGTAGGTCAATAATGTCATCCATAGCCAAAAGTCATGGTATTACCCTCCTGTGAAACATGGGACTGACAAAGGGAGAGAAAGAGGAAGAAAAGTCTTCAAGCTTTTTTCCTCTAGATTTAGTCCTGTTTGTTTTGTTTTTCACTTTCCACTAAAGAAGTATGCTCATGCTCAAATAAAAAATCTTCCTAATGGAGTAAACTATGAGCCAACTGAGGACACTTATTAACTCAAAAGTGAATATTACAAGGTAACTGAATAGGGTTTCTTTTAACATATTTTTTCTCTAGGGAAATAGTGTATCCACATTACAATAGAGAGAATGTGGGTTTCACTGGTGACTATAGAGTTCTAAATAAAGCACTCATTTAATGTTTATTTTTGATGACTTCAAGAAATTTACATTTTTTTCACCATTTTTATAATCCATAAACAAGAGTGTCTGATGGCATATAATAAAGAGTTTGTGTAAAAATGTCTTTGAAATATTGTGAAAAATTTTTGTTATGCAGAATAGTGACCCAGATGGAGGACAATGTTAATATATCAATATCCAAAGGGAAATCAGAATAGACATTTAAGACTTACCCTACAGGAGAAGTTAAGGGAGATTTCTGGATCTGGAGATACTGATATATTTTTAATAAAATAAAAATGCTTTCTTTTTATTCCTTAATATCTACACTGAACTAGAATTGATGTGAAATCCTCCAAACTCAATCTATTCGTTCTCACTCTTGTGTTTTCTAGTTTCAAACTTAGTTCGTTCTACCAGGAATACCATTCAGCACCGTCTTTTTCACCTTGCAAAAACTTATCCATCCATCCTTTAATGTCCAGTTCAGTACCAATTTTCCATGAAGTTTTCATTCTGATTACCACACTAAAAGTGATCTTTTTAATGGGAGAGAGGTTATTTGGGGAAATAATCAAAACGAATTCCAGTGGCACCATTTCACACATAGTACCTTGTATTATGACTATTTCTTCTTTATGTGCCTCATTTTGAAGGTAAAGAAGTAGGAACAAGGACAGTGCCTTGAAAATTACATTGAAAAGCATGATAAACGTTTATTGGATAAGAGAATGGATGAATGAGTGACTGGATAAAAGAATGAAATTATTAGAAAAGAGATAATTTGCTCAACTGTGTGCTATTAACCCTAACTATACTAGGAATGCAAAGAAGGGATAGATGAATAAAGGTTAAAGCAGTTTGGCAGGGCATCATGGGGACGTGAGCTGAGGACTGAAAAATGGCAAGAAGTGGGTAAAAGATATTTTAGGCATTGGTATGAGGGAGGGCACTAAAGCAAGGCAGAATAACACACAACGTCTAAGTGAGGAATCTAACTTCTCTCCTCAGATGTGACCTTTCCCAAATTCCAACATGAAAACTTTACAAGGTTATTTATTTATTTTGGTGAGGAAGGTTGGCCCTGAGCTAACATCTGTGCCTGTCATCCTCTATTTTGTATGTGGGATGCCGCCACATCATGGCTTGAGGAGTGGTGTGTAGGTCCATGCCTGGGATCAAAACCCATGAACACCAGGCTGCCAAAGTGAAGCATGCAAATTTAACCACTATGCGACCATGCCAGCCCAGCAAGGTTCTTTATATACAAGGAAACTCAGAATCTCTTCACTGAATTGAGAACTCTCCAAAAAGGATCAGCAACCAAAACTTATTAGAGAAACCATCTGGGTAGGCCAAAACAGAACCAAGGGAAATATGGAGCACTCATACAATTTAAGATATGCACTGGGATTGCTACAGGCATTTAGAAAGTAGTATGCAATTTAGAATAGTCTATGAATCACAAGGGTTGTTCCCCTTTATACTTAATAAGGTACAAGGGTGTAGCAGGTTTGCCCTAGCACAGATCTAATCTAGAAACTCATCTTAAAGAGAGTTTAGCAGCTGGTAAAATTTAGCTGAAATGATGCATCTTCCTCTCAAGAATACTTAAAATCCACATCCTGGGTTTTCAGATGTGATGAAAATAGACAGAGGGTTTCTGAGGGACACCAATTATACCATAGTAAGGTAATTTTGTTGTTTCAAATGGTAATGGTGACCAAGTATGCTCTAGTACTGCATGCAAATACTTAGAGCTGACAGCAATGCTCTGGAGAAATTTTCTACATTACAAGTTTTGTAATGTCTTTCTACAAAATATTTTGAAACAATATTAACGTTAAGATTTTCAGTATGCAGGGCTGTCAATCAAGCTTTAGTTTCCCTGATACTACTCTTTAAAAAAAGCACAGTGCATTACTTAACCATGATCAGTAACAGCAGGCATGTCCAACTTAACACCCGTACTAACAATCTACAGACATTTTGTCATTTTTCAATGGAGAAAAAGCTTAATTTTCTATACAGCATGAATAAGGCTTTCAGAAAGCAATTTCAAAGCAGGTTTCCAGAAGCAACTTCTAAGGGCAGATGAAAGAATGATGCTTTTAGCATGCTTTGATAACTATCAAAATTCCCAAATTACATAAATGCTTAATAACAAGTAAGCATTTCTAACCTGGGCCTCCATAAAATATTACCTTTCCTGGAGAAACTAAAAGAAAACTTCAAAGGTATTTCATCAGCATTTTAACTTTAGTACATGTGAAAGCAATTTGAAAACTGTAGCCAGTTACAAAAACTTTTTTGCTCACTCTTTTTTCGTTTCCACATTAAGAAACACATTTTTATTTACTGTTTTATAGACTTAATTTCTTCCAAAGGAGATTATAATGAAGTAACCATATGAATTAAGCCCTGGTGTACCTTCTTATACTGCTGATAGATAACCGTTAAGGGCAAAACCCGGGCACTCTTACAGAATAAATACTGAGAGGAGTGGAGATATACAGTATAGAAACAGCCAACTGATACCAGGGCAGACAGTTAATACTCTATTTATATTACACTTTTTATATCACAGTGAAAGAAATTAAGTAATTGAATATCAACAACAAAACTTAACAATAGTCACAATTAAAAAACAGGAGGGATGGACAGATAATAAAAAGCTGTAAGACACTCTTGATTCTCATTGCATTAAATATATAGCATTTGGTAATATATTTTAACCAATTCAAACAAAGCATCCAATTAAGACGCTGTTAATTTGCAAAGTAGAAGTTGCAACAGTATAAAGAACAACATCTAATCACAGCATATACCGAGCTCCCACAAGCAACGGCATTCAAGGTGTCAGAAAAGGTCATATCGTGGAGGACAGACAGCTGCAAATTCTTGGCCACTATTCCCATCAAGAGGTAGAGTGAATTTCTCCTGCCCTTGCATCTGGACCTACCCTGCAACTTTGTCCAAAAGAACACACAGAAAGTAACACTGTAACTTGTGAAGTTGGACTTTAAGAGATGGACAGCTTCACTTTCTCAGTAGGAATATTTCCTTTTGAAATTCAGCCACCATGCTGTGAGAAGTCGATGTCATGTGGAAAGACCATGTAGAGGAAAACTGAGGCATTCTGCTCAGCTGAGCCTCCAGTCCATAGCCAGTTCCAGATGTCAGTCATGTGAGCCATCTTGAATTTCTCAGCCCAGTCTGGCCTTTGAAAAACTGCAGCCTAGCCAACATCGCTTGCAGATTTGAGATTCTACACTGCAACTAACCTTTAAGAATCATCACATGTCAAGTTTTGATGCAATATTAGAAAAGAAGATCTACAATTATCTGAATAATCTATTATAATACTTCTCCTTTTTTCCAACATACCTGTGTAAGGCCAGATTTTCTTACATATTTCAACCAAGACAACATACTGCAATAGATGAAATGCAGAAGTAAACCAATTAATCTCAATTAATCCAACCAATCTCATTAAGCAAACATCAAAGATATTTGCAAAAAATGTATAGCAATGCAACTCACTATTTTTGTTTGGAAAATATAGTTATTTCTCACAAAACTATAATTATTATAGTGTTCATTATATTTTTATTGAGATATAATTCATATACTATAAAATTCATGATTATAAATAACAAAATTCAGTGGTGTTTTAGCATATTCAAAAACCATCACCAATAATTGCAGAATACTTTCATCACCCCCAAAAGAAACTATATCTATTAACAGTCACTCCCCGATTTCCTCCTATTCCCAGTCCCTGGAAACAACTAATCTACCTTCTGTCACCATGTATTTTTCTATTTTGGACATTCCATAGCAATGAAATCATATAATATGTGGCCTTTTGTGTCTAATTTCACTTAGCATAATATTTTCAAAGTTCATCCATATTGTAGCTTCATCCCTTTTTATGGCCAAAAATTATTCCATTACATGGATATACTGCATTTTGTTTATCCATTCATCAGCCTTTGAGTCGTTTCGACTTTTTTGGCTATTATGATTAATTATGAGGATTTGTGCATAAGCCTTTGTGTGGACATGTTTGTAATTTTCTTGGGTATTATTATTGACTATTGTTATTTTTAAATGAATTAACTATTTTAAATATTTCTAAACTACAAATCTAAGTACAAAATCTACATAAATTAAAGCTTGTAGGGGCCCTCAACAATTTTTTAAAGTATCAAGGGCTCCTAAGACCAAAAACTTAGGAACTGCTGCTATACACAAATATTTTTTCTACTGCTTCTTTTCAAGGAAACATGAAAATAAAATTTCATCATATTTCCTTTAGATTATTGATTCAGAGGAATTTGGAATAACTTTTAGCTTTTATAAAACATGCTGTCTTGACAGCTTTATTTCATAGATTGAATTTAAGAAGAAATAATGATCAACCAATAAAATAAAGTCATCCAAAAGAGAGTGTCATGGTAGAAAGAGGATTTTTTCCCTACAAAGATGCTTAAAATGGTAAAATATTTTATCACTTTTTATAAATTGCTAGAGCTTTCTAAAAATATTGAAGTTCAATTCAGACACACAAACTTTTCAAACTCATGACTTAAATGGGCTACAGGCCCCTTTGTCAATCCTCAGAACTTTGAGATAATTTTCTTGACTACTTCATACTTGGGAGGAGACATACCTGGTCCCAAGTCTCCCCAGAGGGCTGTCAATATAGTCTTTATCAAAGTTTTGGTAGTTGGCATTCCTCTACCCTCTACACATTCTCCATAGAATATTCTTTTTATTAGGCATTTCACAATCACAATTCTTGAACCACTGTTGTATATTCAACCTTAGGAAAAGTTTCAAAATTTCCTACTAAGACACACTTTCAGTATATTTTTTTCCTGCCAAGATGTTAAATTCATAAACTTCTATAGTATCTCTTTGGTGTTTTTATTTTATTTTTTTTTTTAAAGATTGGCACCTGAGCTAACAACTGTGGCCAATCTTTTTATTTTTTCTGCTTTATCTCCCCAAATCCCCCCGGTACATAGTTGTATATCTTAGTTGCAGGTCCTTCTAGTTGTGGCATATGGGACGCTGCCTCAACGTGGCCTGACGAGCAGTGTCATGTCCGCGCCCAGGATCCGAACCCTGGGCCGCCAGCAGAGCGCATGAACTTAACCACTTGGCCACGGGGCCGGCCCCTCTTTGGTGTTTTTAAATGACTACATATGCGGCTAAGTTGTCATAATCCTTTGACCCATGATCATATATCACTTCCTGAATTTCTCCAAATTTTAAAAACACATTCATGTAGTAAATCAGATTCTTAAAGACTTTAGATCATGTTTTTCTGTGTGTGACAATTTAAAGTTCTAAATACAAATTAGAAAATGGAAAAGTTATCATAGGATATTTAGTTATCCTTCTATTATTAAAAGGGCTATTTTCAATAATTAACTTATGTTCTAGGATAACAGTTTATTGTTTTTTATTGAGGATTGTAAGTGAAATCCTCTTTCACTGAAAGACTGTTCTGTGGAGTAAGACAGAAATTTCCCTCTGACAGCCAATATTAATTTTCTCAAAGGTCATCCAATTACTCCTGGTTGAATCCCCGTGTGATACACTAAATTAGAAATGTTTCCTCATTAGAGCTGACATCTCCCAAGTGGTGGAAAGAACTTCACATGCCACATCATTCATTTGAAATACGGATTCAGAAAGGCAAAAAAAAAAATCTATGCTTTTAGACCTTTGGATACAATTTTATGTTATGTACATGTATCTTATAAAAGGGAAGACAATCAAAAGGGATTAGAGTAGCATGAAAAGTCAAAGGTTTTGGAGTTCAAATCCTGCATTCACCTCTTATCAACTGAGAGACTGCAAGGAAGTTCTTGAGCCTTTCTGAGATTTAATTTCCTCATCTGCAAAAATAAAAGCATCATCTTTGCAAACTAATTACCAAAATGCAAATAAATTGTTTGATAAAATATAGACCTATATATTGCTATCTTTTATTAAAGTTGTCCTTACTATTATCACAGTAAAAATCACCTTAAAACAATATAGATCTACTATGAAATTCACTGCAATCCCCAGAGTAGAAGAATGGCTATTATTCAACTGAATCAAGAGCAAGCATAATGAAAATGTTGAAAGAAAGGTTTGATTGCCCTGGAAGCCAGCTGGTCAAATAAAAAATTACTTTTTTTTTTTCAGGAGGAAGGGGAGGAAGGATAGCCTGTAAGAAGGGGACCATTTTCTGCCCTCATTGCAAGGAATCAGCAGAAGAAATTATTTTTGCTGAAACTCCAAAAATTTTCTCTTACTTGGTGCCCAGGCCTTTAACACCTCCTATCTCTAATACATACCACAGGCATCAAACAAATATTTTCCTCAAACATCATTTTGATGCTCTCCCTTGCCCTGCCCAGAAGAGTACAAAGGCCCACAATGATCAAGATCCAACACAAACTCTTGCTCGAGTCCTACCCTATGCGCAAGCCACTCCTCAAGAACTTTACATCACAGCAACTCTGCATTTTGCTAATAAAAGCTTAATTTGAGAATGGATTCAAACTACCTGTCCTTACTTAAGTTGCAGTTCATTTAAAACAATACATAACTCTCTCTTAAAACTCACTGATTATATTTTCTGATGCAGCCATAAGGCAGAAGACAACTCATGTATTCCAAAATCTTATTCAATGTGATAGTCATTTATTCAAAATGGTACTACATTGAAGTACTGATTATTTTCCTGTTCTGATGTCCTCTAATAAAATTACTGAGGGACCTAAACATAATTAATGTGAAGTACCTTCCATTTCATTTCTTAAGATTTAATTAGAGATCATATTTATTTTATACATACATATTTATTTACAGTGATACAACCTTATATTTTTTTCAAAACCAATTAGATTAAGGAAGGAGAGAGAATATATCTGAAAAGGACTATTGGAACTTATAGCAAATATTATTTTGCTTCTCAAACAAATACTTGAGTAGTACAGTTTCATTTATAGGCTAGATAGTCATGCCAATTAATTTTTCAATCCTTTTAAAGCTAAATTTTGGTAACTTATCCACTAGTAGATAACCCACGACCTTCTCCTCTCCACTGCCCAGTACATTCCAAATAGAAAGGCCAAGTAGGCAAGAAGTAGGTGGGAATAGTGAGTGTTATAAGTGTGTATGTATATGTATAAGCTCATGTGTGTATCTGAATACTTCTGAAATAAACAATACTTACTTTATTGAAATCAACATTTTGAAATGGCTGAGTGTTAAGCAAAGTTAATATTTAAAATCAATCTGAAAGCAAATTTAAAAGTAAACAATTAGCTATAAAGCTTCACTGTTTATTATTATCAACATTTTCTAAACATTTCCTTACATACTAGCTCTGACGGAACGCTCTTATAAGTCATCTCACTCATCTTAGCCTGAAGTTAGAAGTCTTTTCCAAATAATTATTTTCCCTCAGGAAAACTAAGCATCAAGGTGCTTCTCTTCAGGTGGCCAAGTTAGTATTTCAACCTAGAAAACTTTCGTTTGCCTGCTCTTTTTTTTCCTACCTGATGCTGAATGCTGCAATAATTCTGTCGGTTTTATTTTATCTTATCAGCATTATGTTTTCCTTCCTCCCACATGGAAGAATTAGAAAGTGAGAAAAAAATTCGCAGGAGGCTAAAATTACCTTCTTCCATCTTATATATCTGCTTTTCCTTCTCCACCTCTGATTAGATTATAGCACGATAGATTCTCTACCTATTTCTTTCTTTCTTTTTTGGTAAGAGTATAGGACCTGGCGCTAAGGTGGTGCCAAATAAATATTTAATAAATGAATGAACAAATGAGAGTGAAACAATAGTCTCCACCCTTTTCTTTGATGTAAGATCTTCCAGCCCACAATGTTTAATTAGTTAACCACCAGATTAAGTTATTCAAACACTACTTAGCCTCCCAAAACCTTTAAACCTTCAGGTAAACTAGATCTTTGGAAATCATTTTCTGACTTTATATATTTTAAACTGAGTATTTTGAACATATTCACTCAAGTTTTTTCTTGAGCATCTATTCTGTCAACTTAAGGTTTGTAAAAGATTTAATACAGCTTCATTAGCATAATATATTTCTAATTGTACTCCAAATTTATATCAATTTCTATATCCCCTCAAGTCAAAATTACTATTACAGGTGGACTATATTTTAAAAGGTTGTATTGTAAGGAAGCTTCTTCAGAGAGAAACAACAACATTAACAGCAACAATATTTAGAATTCACTGAATCAGGAACAGAGCCAGGCAAAGTGCCTTGCTCACAATAGTGCTTCCTCAATATTTACTGATTTGATTTGATAGGATTTTATCCATATTAAAGGGTCCTGGGGTTAATTTCAGAAAAAGCTTCCAGAAATAAGGACTAAGAGAACTAAAGACGGCTTCTATTTTCAATTCAGCACTTATTAATCGTCACAAAGTGGGATAGTTGGATTTAGAGCTCAAATCTCTTTGAAAGGACCAGTAGTGAAAGGGAAGAAAGGAAGAAATTTTTAACCAATACAAATTATAAACCTTCTGATATGGGTATGTAAGCCAGGTGTTAGAGGTAATGTTTTATAATAGAACAGGGTTTGAAAAATCTCTTGGAGCCTCAACTAACCACACGTTAAGATGAAGAAGACCTGACCTGATAATATTTTGTCTTAACAAAAGAAGACAACAACGACATAAAGATTAGTTGACAATATATTCTGTGGTTTCACAACTAAAAGATATCTCATGCATTAGATTGTACTACTGGAAAACCAATAGCACAAAATTCAGATATTAGAAAATAATAGTCTTAATGCTCTGACCAGACCACAACTGGATAGTATGTTAGGTGCTAAGAACTATATTCCAATAACAGAGTCAAAATATACTGATTTAAAGGAGCTTGAATAGAATTATAAAGTGTGTTGAAATGATGACATAGCAAAAACAGTTGAGGAAATGGGAAAGATTTGGCCTTGAAAAAAGAGGTTGAGAAGAAACCTGTTTCTGTCTTCACCTATTTGAAAAGCTTCCAAGTAAAAGAGAAGAAATAGGTATAAGTGCATTCAATACTATGTGAGAAAAAAGCAATTGAATGGAAGTTTTAGAGAAGAGAATTTTAACTCAATTTAGAGACCATACTCTAATAATTGGATCTACCTTGGACTAGAATCCCTCCTATGACATATATAGGTATATATAGGCTTCTATATGCTGCTTTTGAGAGAAACTAAAATATATATATTTAGATATGTACACTAAGTTATATATATTTCTATATACACTAAGTTATATATATACTAATTTATTAAAGCTTTATGAGCCTTATTATATATTTTTAATTTTATTCCATATCCCCTTCTAAAATGAGACAATACTAAAGAAATAATTTTGCATGTGGCATTTGCTTTATGCTTTGGCCTATAATTTCTTTATTGAACACAGCATATATTAATGCATATTTTATGCAGATTTCTTAGACTGGTAGATAAAAATGCTTATAAAATATCCCTAAGCATGGGAGTATCCACCAACAAGAATTTTTCCCAGGGTTAGGATTAGGAGTGGCAAGCAGGAGGTTTTCACACAATAAACTATGACTAAAGGGAGATGCAAATCCAAAAAAATCTTTAAAAAACAACATGATAAAAAACACAACTTTGTCTAAGAGGCAGAAGAAAATAAAAAATTACAGCATGTTTTAAGAATGGCCTCAGTGTTACAGAAATCCTTCAAATTTTTACCCAGTAAACTATTTATTATTCTTACTTTACTAATACCAATTTGTATAATGAAGCCCTAAGGAATTGTATAAAAAGTACATACTTTTCACATTATTTTCCTTAAAATTCCAAATATAATAAAATAAAGAAAAACTTTGAGGTTCTTTCTAATATGCTCTTTGCTCCTATATTTCTTATTTATGTTGCTAAGAATAATGAGATCTAATTTGTCAATACTAACTTGAAAGAGAATAAAAATGAGGATAATCCAGCTTAATAATTTATTTTAGCCAAAGACTCATCCATTCCTGGTAGTATCGTTGTCCTCAGCAATGCAAATCAAACCTTAGCAAATCAAAACATTTCAGTTCTGAGATGACAGATACCAGTGCATTTTTCAGACAAGCCCCAATTAAATTGGATATATCCTTACATTCTCATTTCCAAATTAAAAGTCACTACATAATATGCTTTTTCCCCAGTGATTTGCCATATGCTTCATTCAGCTAGTTCAATCTCCTTTTGGTTGATCTGTATATTATCTAAGCCAATTTATGAAGGTTGGCACTAATTTCACACACACAATAAGGCAATGCAACATTCACAACAGGTCCTAACAAAGCAGCTCATATCACCAAATCTTGATTACGTAGTGCTGAAGAAGTCCTCTGAGGCATTTTAATATGTTTAGAGACTAGCTTGCTGCCCTCAATGGCTATTAGCAATGTGCTCAAGTCCCTGTGTGTTATTACGCCAACACACAAATTGTAGGATAATTATTGGCACTGTGCTTTCGTATTTCAACCATGAGGTTGACATTTATCTGTCTCAGTAAAGGCTGCTATGGGAACTGATGGGCTGTTTTTAAAAGGATGGGATAAAGGAAACCAAAAAAGTGAAGGAGCAGGAATAAAAAGCACATGCTCCATGTAATAATTTAAATGAATATTACGGAGAAATCTGACATCATCACTTTTTATAAATATTTCATGTTAGTTGTTAATATTTTGATGGTCAAAAAAACTTTGGGACAGACCACAGACACTTTGGGTGGGGGTGAGGGAGAAGGATTAGTCATCTATAAAACATACAGCATCATCTGTGGAAAACTTCACGAAAAAAGGAAATAAATTGAACCTGAATCTAATTAAGCCAAATAACTCCTTTCTTGTTTACAAGAAATACAGAAGCTAGGGAATCAAGTCATATAACAACACAGGGAAGCAAACACACAAATCTAGAATATGAGACAGTTTGCTTCAAAAGGAGGGGAAGCGTACAGTAGTAGAGGGGCTGTAAAAATTAAAATGCACTGTGTGGTATTTCTTGGATATCAATTCAAATAAAGCCCATGGAAAATAACATGTTTGAAACAAGTGATAAATTCTGGATATGAACAGAGTATTAGATGGACCAATGAATCAGCGTTAACTGTTAGTTACAATAATGACATTGTGGTAAAGTAAGTATATATCCATTTTTTTAAAGATGTCTACTAAAACAGGTGGGGGAGACATGATATGGAATCTGAGATTTGCTTTAAAATGCTTCAGCAAGAAAGTCAGCAATCCCAAAAGTCCTATGCACCCCAATGTTTATTGCAGCACTGTTTACAATAGCCAAGACGTGGAAGCAACCTAAGTGTCCAGCAACAGACGAATGGATAAAGAAGATGTGGTACATATATACAATGGAATACTACTCAGCTGCAAAACAGAACAAGATCATTCCATTTGCAATAACATGGATGGACCTTGAGAGAATTATGTTAAGAGAAATAAGCCAGCGAGAGAAAGATGATCTGTGTATGACTCCACTCATATGAGGAATTTAAAATTATGGACTAAGAACAGTTTAGTGGATACCAGGGGAAAGGTGGGGTGGGGGGTGGGCACAAAGGGTGAAGTGGTGCACCTACAACATGACTGACAAACATTAATGTACAATTGAAATTTCACAAGATTGTAACCTATCAATAACTCAATAAAAAATAAATAAATAAATAAATAAATAAAATGCTTCAGCAAGAAACATAATGTTAAAAGAAATAAGTGAACAAAGTGTGAAGAATCTTGATAATTCTTGAGTTGGAGTGATAGTTATATGGGAGTTCATTATAATATTCTTTCTATTTTTATATATGTTTGAATTTTTTATAATAAATTTTAACTGTATGTTATGGTTTATTAAAATGGCTTAAGTAGTTATGGCTATGGGCAGCTCTTTTGCTTTAATAAAACAATCAATATCCTATTTTTTCTCTGCCTTAGAGCTGAAACTCTCTCCTATGGATGGGTTTCAAGGGTCTATGAATCCCCTGATCTTTCATTCTCAATTCACGTCTTTGGAAGAGAGTCAATTGTCATCACATTTTCCAAGATGTTAGCACCCCCAAAAAGGTTCAGAACCACTGGATTCGAAGCTTACTGAGAAAAGTTTTTGTCTATTTCTCTTCAGTTGGCATTTTAGCTAGTGCATTTCTAGACATTTTCAGCAAACAATCAGAAACGAAAATCAAGTATACAATAATTACAGCAAGTATTCATCCCTCTTTTGTGGAACAGGCCTACTTAGTGCTTGTTGCCTGGTTTGGACAATAAATTACATGGTCATCCTAACTCTAAAAGTCTAAAGTAGAAAATATCTAAAATATAAATAGATACAAGAAACAGGTTAGTTTTTGTCGTTGCTATTGTTTTGTGTTCATTTTATTTTACTTGTCCAAATCGGCCCTGTAATAACTGTATATACCATTGGCTAAGTCAGTGCTTCCCTACCAATTACCCTGAATTTGCTAGATAATTGTTAATTTTACATTTTGTTTTATGCTCTAGCACTTACATTAAATTCTTCCCCCAAATGGACTACATACACTTCCTTGCAGCATACTTGTAGTCTTAGTCTGTGCTCTAAGGGAGTTTGGGGTACAAATATCTACCAAATTATAGGTTATTTAAAGTAATTTCCCTTGGAATTTGTAAGGAACTATTAGCTTCCTTTATAGCTAGTTTTCTCACATATGGGGCCATTACTGTACACTCTTCTTAGATCACTGTTCCTCTCTAGTGATAATCTGATATGCTATCTACTCTGTAATTAAGACCTGACAATAGCATTACTTTTCCCTGAGAAAAAAAAAACATCAATAGACAGTGTAGCTAGCCCAAAAGCAATCGCTTGGTAAATAAGGAGAACTTGGTGCTCAACTGTTTTCATGTGCAAGTGAGTTTATTTTCCAGAATTTATCATTGCTGAAAAATACTGATTACAACATGTAACATAAAAAATTATTCCAGGGGCAAGCCCAGTGGCATAGTGGTTAGGTTCACTTGCTCCACTTTAGTGGCTCAGGGTTCGTGGGTTTGAATCCCAGGTGCGGACCTACACACTGCTCATCAGGCCATGCTCTGATAGCATCTCACATACAAAACAGAGGAAGACTGGCACAGGTTTTAGCTCTGGGCCAAGCTTACCAAAAAGAAAAATCCAAACTTTATTAGGTAACACACAACCCCAGCTTTCTGGGTGACCTGATAAGGAACGATCTGACTTATAGCTATCTCTTTTTATGGTATACTTGCCATATACATATATGCACATGGTGATCCACAGCAAATAATCTCTTCTAAAGATTCAACTGTCAGACTATATCTTGATTTATGCCAGAGACAACAGAAGATGATTCCTCAGGAAGAAATTAAATAAAATATCCAAATTATTCACTATAAAATGTATTGAATCTTTGTACCATACTTGAAGAAAGAGAGCTATACTATTTTTTATCTAGCAGATCTATGTAACTGAAGATGATCTTACAGGATGCTTATGTTCAGATATATGCCTTTAACACCCAGTGGCTTGGCAGCAACAAAAGTCAAAAGATATGTAGGGATCTATTTATGGGATGAGCCTGACTCCTCTGCCCTCATTCCTCACAAAGACCGCTAAAGAGTAGGGATTTGTTGGGCCTCTGAGGAGTCAGGGAACCAAAAAATTTCAAAACAAAAAAGAGATCTCTGATGTCACTAAGCCCAACCTCCTCATTTTATATACAAGAAAGCTATGGCCCAAAGAAGTTGAACAACTCACCCAAAGGCTACATGACAGTTAATAAAAGAGCTGGGCCTGGGGATCTTTTACTATATGCTATCTTAAAACTGAGATTTTGGAGGAAAAAGAACAATATTCTATGTAGACCACAGGCCAGAAGAAAAATGAAGTTGGAATAAAAAGTATGAGGAAAACAAGTTGAATAGTAAGTAGGGTTCAAAGTGCTTAATGAACTTAAGCACATGGAAAACAAAAGAGCTTTAAAAATGTGAGACAAAGTAGGGGGTGGATGAGAATGTAAACAAGAACTTAACAGATTTTGCTAAATCCAAGATGGCATTTTATGGACCAATACAAAGGAAAAAAATACAACCAGCTCAAACTGTAACACGTCATTGACATTCCACAAATATTAAAATGTGAATTAAAAAGTGCTTTTTACAATCAACTAAATCCAGTAAATTGTGAGATGGTATATTTTGAGTTTGCCACATGGTAGTGTTAGTTACTTCATTAATTTGTAACCCTCTTTTCCTTTCTCCTCTTCCTCCTCTCCCTCCTCTTCTCCACATCATCATCAGCAATCTTTTACTAAATATCTCCTCTATGTAAATAAGGCAATCCATCTAACAGCCCTAACCAGGACCCATTCTCAGAATTTTTTCCAGGCTATTACAGAAATAGTCTTCTGTTCACTGTGATACCTAACAAATTCATCTATAGTGAATAATGATAACTCAGTGTAAACATTAAAACTTCCAAAAACTGTACTCTAAGGCTGTGCTGGAATGAAGGAATGTGAACTGCTTTCCACATTTACTGAGCTTTTGTTGTTGTTGTTGTTTTTGTTTTTTTGTTTTTTGAGGAAGATTAGCCCTGAGCTGACATCTGCTGCCAATCCTCCTCTTTTTGCTGAGGAAGACTGGCCCTGAGCTAACATCCATGCCCATCTTCCTCTGCTTTATATGTAGGACACTTGCCACAGCACGGCTTGACAAGCGGTGCATAGGTTTGCACCCAGGATACGGGCCGGCGAACCCTGGGCTGCCAAAGTGGAACATGGACGAATTTAACCACTGTTCCATCCAGGTGGCCCCCATTTACTGTTTTTAAATGAAGAGACGAGAGAGAAAATGAAGCAGCAATATGAAACATCTGAGCACTAAGCAAAGGCTGCTAAATACAGGGGTTCTCTAAAACCTACTAAGTCAGGAATTTTGAATCTGGGTGATCTAATCACACCTTTCATTTTGGTTATCCTTGGCCACCCAACAAAATACAGTTTCCTTCGTCACTGCCTTAACAGTGTTGTTCCCCAAATTGCTGTATTTCCTTCCCACAGCTCTAGCTGGCCTTTAACCATTTTGTTTTCAAACTCTCATTTTGTTGTAAATACCCTCTGTCTTCAACCTAATTCCAGAATGTTCTCTAAATCTTCTTTCTTCAACTAGTCCCTGGTCTTTTCATAAAGAAATTCCTCATTCTCTCACCACACACCATAGGACCACGGTGGCACTCTCCTATTTATAACATTTAGAACATTACTTTCCCAACCTCCTCTCAAAACCCTCCCCACTTTGAGGTACAAATGACCTGGCTGCATCACTCTTTACTCCTCTTTGTTGTTGTCAGCTTTCTCTCTTCCAGGTAATCTGCTAAATTCCCTGAAGAGTCTGACACCTGATTCAGTCATACTTTCTACTCCAAAGTATATTATAATCATTGCTGACTTCAACACCCACATCAATAGCTCTTTAACAACCTAGTATGCAAGTTCTTTGACCTTCTCTCCAACAAATAAACTACTCTTACTTATGTTTCCATGAAGTGATTAGTAAGTAGAACTGTTCCACTTCAAAATCTTAAATTTTAGCACACTAGTCTCTAACAGTTCTTTCTTCTTTTTCAAACTTTCCCACTTCTTTACAATCTACTTGGACATCAGTGCAGCTTCTTGATAGGCTGTGGTATGTGCACACTTTTAGGGTATTCTTTCTTGACTCTTCTTTTCCTTCTATGTCTTAAGAAGTACTTGGGACAGGACTTAGAGAGATCTACAGAGCAACGTCATAATAAGATGTAACTTACATGCAAATCAGTAAGTCCATATTATGTGCCCAGGATGCACTAGATGCTAAAAGAATTAGGAGAGGTGATGAAAACAAGGACAATTCCTGAGAGATTTTTTTTTGAGTCCTGCCAAATGTTTTAAGTGATTAGAAAAAAACTGAGATGTCCTGCTGATAAGAAAACAAGAAGCAGCTATTATCAAGCAAAACAAAAATAGTAACTTTGGAACATCAGGAAGTGAAGTTTTTTTATTTCATTGTAGAAATAAGGGAGCATTCATAAAAATTAATTTGGATTTGTAAAACATCATTTCTGTTATGATGTCTATATCCTTCACCAAAAAAATCTACTTTTCAATATTTGCATTTAATATGATTTTTTCTACACTTCTTCTGGAGCCACTTAAAAAATATACTTTATATCATCTCTTTTGTTTTATTACTTATAGTTCAAAGCAAGTGAAAAACAGTAACATGTTGATCTCACTATCACTGTGTCTGTATGTGTGTGTGTAATCAGAAAAAGCATGGGATTGAGAATCTGGGAATTTATATTCTAGCTTTAGTTCATCTCACCTATAAAGTGTGTGAATATTGAAGCAGAACTTTATAAATGAAAATTATTTTCTTCCTTCCTTCCTTAAACTATCCACATACCACAACCAAGTCCAGTATGAAATAGGCATTCCAGATACAGTACAACCACTAATAGTTTATATGTACTTATATGGTCTTGACTGTGTACTCAGTACTCTTCTAAGAACTTCATATAATTTAATTCTAACAATAATCCTACAAGATAGGTATTATTATTATCCTAATTTTATAGTCACAGAAACCAGGGCATAGAGAGGTTAAGTAATGTGTTAAAATTAACAAACAGTGGAAGTAACATGCAAATCCAGGCAGTCTGGCTCTAGAATCTGTGCTCTTAGCCACTGTCATATTGCCTCTTTAAGAGGAGCTTAGGCTTACCAAAGCACCTTTGAGAAAGGAGGACATGACAATATGACGATGCCCCTTGGTAACAAGAAATCCTACAAAGTCAATTCTGGCAGTCCCCACTGACACTATCCACTTGTGGCATAAATATGTTTAACCAGAGTTCCTTTGTCATGCACATCCACATGAATACACACTATACATAACATATATATACACACACACATATGTGTATGTATATCCATATAAAAATACACACATATGCACCCATACTTCTACATGCACACAGACATACACACAATATTCTTCTTTTTAAAAATTTTCTATCACATTCTTGTGTTTCGTGGCATTTCTACTAATATCCACATTCTGCACTTCTCTTAAGGTCTGATGACAGTACAATGAATAACATAAATTGGGGTGGACATGGGTCAATAAAATGACAAACTATCATGCACTAGAGCTTGGCACAGCAAAGCATACTTGGCCCCAACCATTTTTAGGGCTTCCTGAACTAAGGAACCTCAGTCTGTTTCCAATTCATTTACACAACTCATTGGAACATTGTTCTGTAACAACTGTGATTCACAAGTTTTCCCTGCCTCCAATTCCTTGTAAACAAAGGACAGAAGAGGCTCCTCCTTCTCTACATTCCCAAGACACTGTTCAGCAATTGTTAGAAAAGAATGTGAGTCCACGGTATGCTCTACTTAATTCTAGAGATGCACTTATCACGCCATATGTAACTTTCTTTTTTCTTGTCTGTATCCCCACTAGGCCAGCAGTTCCCTAAGGAAAATGCTATATTCAGTTCATTTTTGGGTCCTCAGCATCTAGCACAGTGCTTGACACACAGCAGATACTCAATAAATATTTGATGAATGGTATATGAACAAACTGATACTCTTTCTGTTGTTTTCAGTAGTTGCTTTTGCATGCAGTTATATTCACAATCCTTTGTATACATTCAAAGCATACATTCAAAGAATGAAAAACTGAGGATAAGCGTGCAGACTACGGTAACAAAACAAAATAGCTCCAAAAGGATACAACCTATTATAAATAACTGGCCCAAAAGGAGTAATAAAATTGAATTATAAAACTTAAGAGAAAAGAACCATTTATTTTTAGCGCCTTAAATTTACACATGAATTTGTACTTAGAAAGTCCAAAATATTTCTCATAGTTTTTCAAACCATTCTAACTATTCGAGGAAGTTGACATTAGAGAAATCTTTCTTTTACTCAATATAACATCATCAACATAATTGTAACTTTAAAACATTTTCAGTTTAGAGATGAATATACTCAAACAATACAGAAATTAGTTGAGATGTTCTAAGGAGTTAAAGCAATTGATTCCTGTTAATTTCCAACTGGCTGTCGACCTTTATCATGAAATCTCAAAATAACTAATTATTACTTATTTAATAAAAGGATAAGCTAGTTTATAAATCATCACTAAATTACAAGTCTCCTTCATACAAAAAAAGAAATTTTTAAAATGTTATGAAAGCATTTGCCTCCCTTCATATTTTTAAGCAAACTTAACAGAAATTAAGTATTGTGTTAAAAAAGTTTACATTTATATTGCAATATTTCCTTGCAGAGTTTTTACACAAAATATAGTTATACTGTACTGTTTAAAATAAAAAAACATAAAATTTTTAAACATCCACTTTCGGCTTAAAATAAAGTAAAAAATTAGAAGGGGTAAGAAAGGCACAAATACTCAAAGAAATCTGCATCTTAAAATTCTGACAGCTATGTAGGGTAGAGAATTACTTTTTCCTCAAGAATACAATATGTTAATATTATTATTCCCCTGGAGCTTGATGCCAAGAGAAGCTGTCATTTAAATTTTGACTAGGTGAAAATAAGAAGTCATCATGGGCCAATCATCTTCATCATGGAAGATTCACCTGAACAGTCTCCTTCATCTAAATGTCCCCCATCGCTGTGGGGTAAAGGTAACTAGAATCACAGTGGATTTTTTGTTTTGTTTCCTCCCCATATAATCTCCTTGGTATGCACAAGGGGCTGGCACTAGGAACCAGAGAACCAAACCAGATCTTTGCTTCTACTTCTGGCAATGGTGAACTAGATTATATAAAACCAAACATATTACTGAAAACAACTAGAAGATCTCAGAAAAATATTCACATAACAATTTGAAGGCATCAGAGAGATACCAAGGCAGGAATAAATTTGGAGGGACCAAAGTAGGAAAGAAAAGCAAATCTTCAAGAGCTAAGGCCCATATTTAGAATTTTCAGTGGCAGCTGAGAGGTTAGGAAACTGTACAGAGCTTTCAAAAGATTCTAGGGTTTGACAAGGTACAAAATTGAAGTTTATGCTCCAACAGGTAGGAAGGCCCTGGGCAGAACAAACTTTCCATTAGGATGCCTTAGGAATAGGGTGAACCTGAAATAAACCAGTCATCTCAAGAAATGAAGACCAGCTTCCAATAATCTCAATCTTAGATGGAATTAAGGTGATCTTGGAATGCTAGCATCCCAGGCTAATTGCTTCCAAAAGCTAAAGTAAATCTTCTCTGGAGGAAGATAACATCTTCAATAGCCTGAAAATATTGCTACATTTAAAAAATATAAATTGTCTATTAAAAATAAAAAATAACCAGGCATTAAAGAAAAGACATAGCCAAAAAACTAAGGTAAAAAGAGTAATATAAACAGACCCACAAGGAATGGATATAATGGAGTTATCAGTCATGGACTTTGAAATAATTGTGATCAAAACATTCAATGAATTTCTTAAAAAGTTACTAATGTCAGAAGATAAATAGAAATCATAAAAAGAAAAAAATTAAAATTATATAAAAATGTAAGTAAAAATAAGAACTTCAGTATAGAATAAGTAGCTGACTAGACATAAACAAAAATAAATAACAAAACTAGAATTTGGATAGACGTAGGCACAAAATTGAGGGAAAAAAATCAAGGGATCTTTTGGAGAAAAGGCCCTCTGAAGTTCCAGAAAGGGATTGGGGTGAAAGGGAAAACGGGAGAAAAGCAATTTAAACAAATAATGGTGGAGAACTTTTCAAAACTGAAGACATCAAGACACAAATTCAAAAAGCTTTGTGAAACTCTGGCAAAATAAAATGAATATCTATGACATTCATAGTAAAACTGTTCAAAAACAGAGACAAAAAACGTTTTAAATAGCTGGAAGATATATACTATCTTCAAAAGAGTTAGAGCTGACTTTTCTGGAATGAGGCAGAAGACAACAGAAAGATTTTGTCAAAGTGGCAAAAGAAAAGTCACTGTTAATCTAGAATTATATATCTACTAGAAGTCTCTTTTGAAATAACCATATTTATAAGCAAACAAGAACTGAAAAAACTTTTCAGTAGCAGAACAAAAATAAAGGAAACATTAAACTATTATTTCAGAGAATAAAATCATTTCAGCTGGAAGTATGTATAAGAAGAAAGGAAGGAAGAACAACGAAATGGTAAATATGCAGGTCAATCTGTATTTGTATTGGCTGTCTAATATAATATTAAAACAAAGCCTTATATGATTTAAAATGTACATAAAATTAAAATGCACAGTTTCAACATCACATGAGTATGGAATAAAAATAAACAGATTAATTTTATTCTATTGTCCTAGGATTTTTCAGGAAATGGTAAAAGTAGTCATTGATATCACACATTTTTCAGGAATAAATGTTATAATCTGTAGGATAATTCCTAAAAGAACAGTAAAAGAATACAAGCAAACAAGTTAATAGATAAAGAAAATAATAGTAAATAATTTATAAAATATATCAAAAATAAAAATAGAGCACTAAGGAACATAAAATTGGTCAGACATTTAGAAAGCAAAATGTAAAATGGCAGAGCTAAAACTAAATATAGCAGTAATTATTTTAAATGTAAAATGGCAGAGCTAAAACTAAATATAGCAGTAATTATTTTAAATGCAAACTGACTATTCTAATTGAAAGACAAACATTATCACCTGATATTTAAAAAGCTTAACTCCTTGTTGTTCATAAGAAACACATAAAGGATACAGAAATATTGAAAGTAAAAAGGTGCGAAAAGATGAATTACACAAATACTAATTTAAAAAACTTGTCCAGCTATACTAATATAAAACAAAGTAGATAAAGTGTTCTAGAGAAAAAGAAAGACATTTTATAACAAAACAAAGTGGATTTACCAGGCAGGTACATACCTGATAATATAGGTGAAAGGGACAAAGCAAAATATCACACATTTAAAGGAGAAATAGTTAAAGCTACAATCAAAGTGGGAGGTCTTAAAAACATTTCTTTCAGAAACTGATATTAATATGTCATTGAGAACACAGAACACTTTAAAAACATGATTAATAAACTTGACCTAATTGATCCACATAAAACTCTAACACACAACACATTCTATACAATATTCAGAGAACATTTGTCAAAATTTACCACATGCTTGATCATAAAGCAAGTCTTAACAAACTCCAAAGAACTAACATTGTATCTTGCAGATTATGTTCTCTCACCATATGGAATTAAGCTAGAAATCAATTTTAAAAATGATAACTAGAAGTCTGCAAATGTATCAAAGAAAATATAATGAAAACTAGAAAATTTAGAAAACAATTGATTATGAAAATATTATATATCAGAATTTGTGCAATGCAGCTAAAGTATTAATACCTAGAGGAAAATTTGTTGCCTTACATGCACATATTAAAAAAAACGCTGAACCTCAACGATTTCAGCATCTATCTAAAGAAGTCAGAAAAAAGAGAAAAAAAAAACGCAAAGTAGAAAAAGTAATAAAGAACAAAATTTGATAAAAATAATGATTAAAATTATTTAATCGAAAATAACAAAATTGATACACTCAAAAGAAATATCAAGAGAAAAGGAAAAAGCCACAAAAAAATAAATACGATGAGTAAAAAGTGTAATATGACTACATATCCTACATACATTAGAAAGCAATTTTTAAGAGCAGTAAGAGGATATTATGATCAAATTTATGCCAATTACTTCGAAATTTAGATAAAATGAATAAACTTTTAGAAATACACAACTTAACAAACTCTAAGAAGAAACACAAAAACTGGAGAGTCCTTTATCTGTTAGGGAATTGAACTGACCACTTAAAATCTTCTCTACAGGAAAACTTCAGGGTCAGATGGCTTTATTAGTAAATGCTACAAAAATTTCAAGATTAAAATGACACTAAGCTTTCACAAACTTTTTCAGAAAATAGAAAAAGAGTGAACACTTTCCAGTTTGTTTCATGAGGCCAAAATAACCCTTATACCAAAATTTGATAAGGGTAGTGTGATAAAGAAAAATTACAGGGCAATCTTACTCATAAATATCTGCAAATTATTAAATCAAATATTAGCAAACTGAATCTGATGATATATAAAAAAGATAATAAATCATGACCAGGTTGGATTTAGTCCAGGAATGAAAGGTTTACTTAATATTTAAAAATTAATGTAAGTTACCACTTTATACAATAAAAGATAAAAATTACATGATAATTTCTATAACTGCAGAAACTAATTTGATACAATTTAAAACTTCATTCATGATTTTTAAAAAATACTCCCAGAAAAGTAGGATTAGAAGGGAGATTCCTTAGCCAATAAAAATATCTACAATAAACTCACAAGAAGGCATCATAATTAATAATATAATGTTGAAAATTTTCCCCATTGAAATCAAGAATGAAAAAAAAAAGATAGGCTCTATTCAATATTTTACTGGAGGTTCTAAATATGGAAATAAGGCAAGGGAAAAAGGTATATGGGTTGGAAAGAAAAAGAAAATTTCACGTGTAGAGGAGATTTGAAATATTTTTTAAAAATACAAATAAACTGATGAGGATTTTAGGCTGGTTATTTTTAAAACTACAGATGAGAAGCAGGCTCCGAGGACTGGAATTTTGCTTGCCCTTTTGAGAGACATTTGCACTTGTGAAGGAAGGGGGGATGACCTTGTAGGGACCTGAAATTGGCCACCCCAGGATGTGTCTCTTTGGCATCGGGATTGTTTTGGGCTGATTGCTTTTGATAAACTGGGACAGGGAAGGAGGCTCTGAGGAATGGAACTTGCCCTTGTTGGGACACATTTACATTTGTAAGGTAAATCTCTATCTGTAGAGGGTGCCTCCCTCTCTGTACCAGGAAGAGGAGGAGAGATGACCTTGTCCCTAGAAGCTCTTAATGGGGAAGGCAAGAACTTAAGTTGGTTGCTGTCTGGCAATCTCATGTAACTGGTTTAGGGTGGTGGCGTCTAACCTTTCTAACCTTTACTTGATCCGATTTGATTCTTGTCTAAAAGTCATGGGATCACCCAATGACCAGACCCCACCTGCACTGATATCATTTTAACTTTTTTTCATGTTCTTTCCTTTGTCTTGTAAAGAGATGAATCACATACCTATGCCTTAAATTTAGCCCTAACCCTCAACTCGGGGCAGCAGCAGGAGCTCTGACTGCCCGTGGGTCCTGTCCCCACGCACCAGCTCTGCCTGCCCATGGGTCCCGTCCCCATGCCAGCAGGGGCAGCAGCAGCTGCCCTGCCTGCCCATGGGCCCTGTCCCCATGCCAGCGGGTGCAGCAGAAGCGGCGGCAGCAGAAACTCTGACTGCCCATCGGTCCTGTCCCCATGCTATTCCACTCTCTAAATAAAAGAGCACTACTGCCAGATCTTAAGAGTCTAAGAAATCTTTCTTTCGACTCCTCGGCTCACCGATCCCACATCATAAACTATTGGAATTAATAAATAAATATAAAAGGGTTATGAAATACAAGATAAATGCATAAAAATCAGTTGCAGTCCTATATATCATCAAGAAATGAGAAGAGAAGTTTAAAATACCATCCATGATAATATTAAATAACCAAACATTAAATAAATAAAAGATGTGTAAGACATAGAATATTGCAAGATATTAATGAAAAAAAGTAAAAAAAAAATAGGAGTACCATGTGCAAACGTGGATGATTCAATACTGCAAAGATGTCAGTTCTCTCAAAGTTGTTTCAGTGTCATCTCACTTTTGATGGAAATAGACAGCTGATTCTAAAATTCATAAGGAAGTACTAAGGATCAAGAATAGCAAAGAAAATCTCAGAGAGAAACAACAAAGTTGAAGTACTTACTCTAAATCAAAGTTTGTTACAAAAGAAAGAGTAATTAAGATATATTTTTGGAACAAAGACAAACAGATCTCACGGAACAAAACACAGAGTTGAGAAACAGATCTATACATACATGGACATTTGTGGTAACAAGATGATCTTTTAAATAAACAATGTGAGTTAATATAGGGGAAAAAATGTGCTTGACTCTTACCTCATACCATACATTAAAAACATCAATTCCAGGTAGATTTCAGTACTAAATAAGAAAAGCAAAGTAATAAAGCTTCTAAAAGACAACACAGGAAAACGTTTTCATTTACTTTAAGTAGGGAAAGAGTTCTTTAACAAAGTTCTGTCTTTCTCTAACACAAAAAGCACTGGTAATACAGTAAACAATCAATAAATAGGACTACACTAAATATAAAAACTTCCATTCAAAGAGGACACTAATGAAAGGGTAAAAGGTAAGCCACATAGTGAGAAAAGATATTTCCAACATGTATAAAGAATAAAAATCTCTAGAACAATTTTATTCTGCCACATGCTATAAGAAGTATTGAAGAATAGTATGTTGCAGTGACTTGTGTGGTTTGTCAAAAATTTCCTGCTCTTTCTACTTCTATCCCTTTCGTGGTTGGGTGGGAACATGGAACATGTAATGGATTCTGGCAAATGTGAGCAGGGTTGCATGTGTTTGAGACCTATTGCTTTCTCTGTTGTCCTGGCAGGGCATGGAAACATTGAAAATGATGGCTGCTCTGACAGCGGTGACCTCCATGAGTGATCTTCAGTGGACCCGTAGGTAGGTGAAGTAGCAGGAGGGTTTATGTGTAGTAGATTATGATATAAAATGTACTTCTTAGTGTAAATGACAGCAAAAAAAAAAAAAATCTGAAGGGATATTCTAAAAGGATACTTTGAATGAATTATCTCAAGAGGTTTTGGGAAATGGGAGGGGGTTCCTGTGAGGTATTACCTACCAAGGACAAACTGAAATGGAACTAAATTGCTGGGAATGAGTAATCAAAGCAAAGAGAATAGCTAAGGTAAGGGTTACTCCCTCCAAATTTATCTATGTAAATTCTCCATCAGAATAATTTGGAGATCTTGTATTAAAACTCATCCATTCATTCAATAAATGTTTGAGAGCCTGTTAAGTGCCATATCACAGGAGATAGAGCAGTGAACAAAGCAAATGAAGTTCATATCCTCACTGACCTATAGTCTAATTGGGGGAGGTCTTAAAGAAGCTTCTAAAGTCACACTCTCTACCTTCTCAAGTACTTTTCAGGGTTACTTTGTTGTTTGAAAAATTTATCCTTCGTGTACTCTTCCAGCTAGGAGATTTACATACTCTTCTTTGCTAATTTTTCACTAAGAAGATGAAGAAGGATAAGGGTAGTGTGTTTTTATATGCGTATTTCAGTAAGTTCAGAAACTAGATAATAAAAGAAAAAAGTAATGAGAATATTATTAGAGTACACATAATAAAATTGAGGCTTACTAACAAGTAACACTATACACTAGAAATTATATCTTTCAGTTTGTATATCATCTGTACCTTTTGCTTCCTTTTAATTCTTTTTATTTTTAGAACCTAATGCTAGTTATAGCATTATCAATAAAATATAAATAGAACAAAAATTGTGTAATGTAACTTCTTAGCAATACTGGTAGAGAACTATTTCATGGAAATGGTTAATATTCTATGAAGGAAATTAGCTGAGTTTTTAGAAAATAAAATATAACCCCTTTTCTCTTTATATTACTAAAATAGGCAATTAATGGGTAGGAAGAATAAAGTTAAAAATCGTAAATAAGTAAAAGTTAATTTTACATCATAAAAGAAAAACGCAACAAAATATTGTAAAACATATGGAAAAGTAGGACTTATTTGTATCTTAATTTTATGTTACCAAACATTATGACACAATCTCCATCCTTATTTTCTCTAAGATACTGCAAGCTACATTTCAATGCTAATCATTATAGGCATATTCAAGTGTATCTTCTTAGCAGCTCTTAAAGCCAGTGTCAAATGAATATTAAAAATTTGATTGAAAAATAGTGTTCCAATTATTTCTGAGAGAATTAGGGCACTGGAAAATATCTGAAAAGCACAATGATATTAGCAAAATTCTCAATGTACCACAAAATTCAGCCCTGAATAATAATATACTGAGAAGTGTTTTAAATAAACATGTTTCAGAAAGATTTTAGTGTTACATATTCTTAGGAAAGAAAACAAACGTTCTGCAAATTAGCATATTTGCATGCCTACATTTTGAAGTGCTCTACTTGCTATCAGAGATTACCAATTTGTGTATTAACGATATTTTTAAATTATCAGACATTTGGAAATATATTTGCTTTTCACATTTGAGAGTCCCTTATTTTTCTGAATCATTTTTTACTTTTTTTGTTTTACATTTATTCTGATTTAATTGCACCCATTTATTAAGACTAAAAAAGTGAAGGGTGCACGAAACAAACAAATGTGTGTAATCTATTTCTCACAGTAAGCAAGAAAGTAAAGTATGTGTAATTCTTGTTGTTTGCCTTACCCAGTTTAAAAATATACACATATACACCTTGCATCATCATTTGAACTGCAGAGTTCAGAGACAAAGTCATCCTTTAACTCGGAAAACACACAGAATTTAAAATCCAGAAGTTTGAAAAAGTTTTGATTCTGAAGCCTTGGTAATGAAATATGATTTTGATCAAAACCACTCTATTTGATCTGAATTGCAAGGAAGGGAAGAGAATATGAACAGGTTTTTTGAGTAATGAAAAATCAAATATTGAACATTTCTTTAAAGTAGCTTTTATAAAAATATATTCACAATCTAAACATCTATATTAAAATTTTAACTGAAATCTCAGAATGATGTAAACTATTATGAACTCAAATAAAAAAAAAATTAGAAAATACCAAAATGGGGAAAATTAGTACATTTTGGGAAAATCTACTGTATCGTCTTTCACATATCTTAAAGAAGATAAAAATATACTCTGGTCATGTTGATCAATACGTATAATCCATGTTCTGCCTCAGTTATTTGTTAAGGACACACTTTAAGCGCTAAAGAAATGTGAATTCAACAAGTAAAAAAAGGTCATGTTAAAACATTTCCTTTGAAAACCACGACATTATGTTTACTAACAAGAGGCCAAAAATACCATGTATCTAAAATAAAAGGTGTTTATTAAAGCAAGAGAGGAAATTGAAGCTCTGAAATGTTTTTCACAAAATCACTACTCATAAAATGTACCATTTGTATGGATCATTTGTATCAAACAGCCAAAGTTTAAAGCACAAGACGTACAATGACAGCAAAACAACAGGGAATTATATTGCAAAATTGAATTTTACAGAGCCAAGAAAATTAATTGTGCACACCTAATGTTTTGAAGTTTCAATTCTAAATTAATGTTTCAATTAAATAAAAGTGGAGCTCTAAAAGCTAGAGCCTAAATAAAAAGATAATTCTGTGTGACTAAACAGATGCAAGAAAAAAAATCACTTTTAAATGCTGTTGTGTTATCAAGACAAGCAGAAATAAATACGAAGAACATGAGGTGATATTCAAAGCTAAAATCATTTATTCATTCATTCAACAAATATTTATTGAGCACCTACTATTGCCAGGCTCTGTTCTAGGAGTTCAAGATAGAGCAGTGTACCGAGCACACAAACACCTGGCTTCATGGAATTATGTACTAGTAAGGGGAGACAAAAAAACCCAAAATAAGTAACATACACAGTATGTGAATATTTAAGTAGGGGTGCACAGAATAAGTGGGGAAAATCAATAGATTTTTAACAGTCAGAGTCCCCTCTTTGGAGTTTTTATATTGAGAAGAGAAACAAAAACATCAGCAGTAAAACCTCTAGATAAAAACGAGGCCAATCAAAGCCCATTCCACAATTTTTCTGATCCCAGATAGCCAGGATAACTACGGGAGGGTGGTACGGGGTGGGGGTGGGGGAGGCAGGAAAGTCTCCAAATAGGTTCACATCACCCACTCACAATATGATTGGAGAGACCTGATTTGGATAAACTTAGCACAGAGTTAGTGTAATTTTCTCCTGCTTCTGGTAATTACGCAATTCTGCATTTAGCTCTCTCGATTTCTTCTTCCATTTCTTCTCTCTCATCTTACAGGAACAGTTCCCTTCTGATATATTTAACATAATTTTCTCAAGGCAATGTGTCCATAGTGAGGCACATGCAAGGATTTTAAGTGGTAGATAATTTCAAAATTTTAAACTTTTATTTACAGCTATTCTGCTTAGAACAACATTTAGGATTTTTAAAAAGTGAGTAGATTTAAAGTAAACCTCAAGAAAAAAGGTAAGTAAATAGTAGTGCAAATTTGTGCACATGAGATCCTCAAGAGAGTAAGAATGACAGAAGTTTGAGAAATAAGGTCTTAAGAAAATCCAGCGTCCTTAAACTTCCTTGGCTTTTAACCATTCTAGACCTGTTTCCTATATTTGCCTAAAGTTATTAAATGTTACATTTTAATGGTCTCTTTCTTTTCTACTACTCATTATGGGAATGTATAGAAAACCAAAGTAAAGAACTTTGAAAACGATTTTTCCTCAGTGCCTATTTTCCACTGGCTTAAATAAGTGTTTCTTTTTCACTGGCTTCAGAAGCTATCATTATAGCACTTAGATTAACAAATGCTAGTGGTAATATTATTTTGGTTCCTTTTTTAATCTTTAATAGGTTTTACCTTTGGTATTCCAGCACGTGTAGAAATATTATCATCATACTTTATTCTATATTTAATAAAATCATTTCTTACTTGAGAAAAATATCCAGCAGTCTGAAAACGTGTGGTGAGTTCAGTTAAATCTGACCCAGACATATGCTTTGAAACACAAGGTTAGATAAAACAAATAATGTAATGTAAGACTAAAATTAAATGTTTTACAGGAAAAATACAAACACTTCATTATATAAGAGAGTATACAGAACATTTTCCAATTGCAGCAGCTCAATTTGAGCTTTTTTCTTGAAGTACCCTTGGCAAACGTTTTGCAAGAGAAAAAGGAGGTAGACAATTAGAGAGCAGAGGAAAAAGGATGCTGCACAGCGCAATAAGACAGATGGTTTAGCCTCTGAATCTATTTTTTAGTGTGTGGCAATTATGCAGTTTTGTTGTGATCTCATAGTACATAGGTCTTCAAACACATTTGAATTCATCTGTCACTTATTTTCATGAATCTGGGAGTGCCAGCAATAAAAGGATGTGTAGCTTTCAAAATCTGTATAAAATGTTATCAAACTATTAAAAAAATGTTATTTTCCAATTAGGTAACAAATATTCATTTCAATCATAGTATTTGCTGACAATCAATTAGAACTCCATGAGAAACAAAAAATCTTAAAACAGCAATGCTATCACCGGCTTTAAATAGATCATTTTATCAAGTCATACTTTCAGATATACTTATTATTGCTTTTTTTCCATCAGATTCAAGTAACTCTGGCAAAAACGTTGGCATTATTATTATTGCCATTATTATTTTATTGCTACAACAAGCTAGGAATCTGGAGAATTAAATTATATATACTAAGGACAATTTGATACAGTTGAAAAGGTAATGAGATAGCAAATTGTATGGGTAAAAGAAAATAAAGCAACCAGACAATTCCCCACCGTTCTACAATTCCCCAAAGGCAATCAAGAATTTTCCACAGGAACTGCCATTTTCCAAAGAATATGATGGCCTAAGCAGAGCAGCCATGACCTGGACTACTAATCTGGTTCAAAGTGTATCTTCCAATCTAATTTTTAAACGTCGGGATGCAAAGGCTCTTTGAATTGTCGATTTTCAAGTTTCTTGGATAAATACCCAGTAGTGGGATAGCTGGGTCATGTGGTACTTCTATTTTTAATTTTTTGAGAACTCTCCATATTGTTTTCCATAGTGGCTGCAGCAGTTTGCACTCCCACCAGCAGTACATGAGGGTTTCTTTTTATCCACATCCTCTCCAATACTCATTTTTTGTGTTGATAATTATTGCCATTCTGACAGGAATTAGGTGATAATCTCATTGTAGCCGTGATTTGCATTTCCCTAATGATTAGTGATGCTGAACATCTTTTCATGTGCCTGTTGGCTATCTGTATATCTGCATGTCTGTTCATATCCTCTGTCCATTTTTTGATCAGGTTGTTTCAGTTATCATTGTTGAGTTGTATGAGTTCATTATATATTTTGGGAGACTAACCATTTGTTAGATATATGATTTGCAAGTATCTTCTCCCAGTTGCGGGTTGTCTTTTTGTTTTGTTCCTGGTTTCCTTTTCCTTGCAGAAGCTCTTTAGTCTGACGAAGTCCTATTTGTTTATTTTTGCTTTTGTTTTCCTCGCCTGAGTAGACACGGTATTTGAAAAGATCCTTTTTTTAAAGACTGATGTCAAAGAGTGTACCGCCTATATTTTTTTCTAGGAGTTTTATGGTTTCACATCTTACCTTCAAGTCTTTGATCCATTTTGAGTTAATTTTTGTGTATGGCAAAAGATAATGGTCTACTTTCATTCTTTTGCACGTGGTTGTCCAGTTTTCCCAACACCATTTATTGACTTTCCTTTCTCCATTATATATTCTTAGTTCCTTTGTCGAAGATTACCTGTCTGTAGATGTGTGGTTTTATATCTGAGCTTTCAATTATGTTCCATTGATCTGTGTGTCTGTTTTTGTACCAGTACCATGCTGTTTTGATTATTATAGCTTTGCAGTATGTTTTGAAATCAGGAATTGTGATGCCTCCAGCTCTGTTCTTTTTTCTCAGGATTGCTTTAGCTATTTGGGGTCTTTTGTTGTCCTATACGAATTTTAGGATTCTTTGTTCTATTTCCATAAAGAATGTCATTGGGATTCTGATTGGGATTGCATTAAATCTGTAAGTTGCTTTAGGTAATGCGGACATTTTAACTATCTTTATTCTTCCAATCCATGTGCACAAAGTATGATTCCATTTCTTTATGTCATCACCAGTTTCTTTCAATAATATCTTATAGTTTTCATTGTAAAGGTCTTTCACCTCCTTGGTTAAATTTATTCCTAGATATTTTATACTTTCTGTTGTGATTTGTAAACGGGATTGTATTCTTGAGTTCTCTTTCTGTTAGTTCATTATTAGAGTGTAGAAATGCAACTGATTTTTCTAAGTTGATTTTGTTCCCTACATCTTTGCTGTAGTTGTTGATTATTTCTAATAGTTTTCTGGTGAGTTCTTCAGGGTTTTCCCTGTATAAAATCATGTCATCTACAAACAGCAAGAGATTCACTTCTTCATTGCTAGTTTGGATACCTTTTATTTCTTTTTCTTGCCTAACTGCTCTGGCCAAAACCTCCAGTACTATGTTGAATAAGAGTGGCCACAGGGGCTGGCTCCGTGGCCGAGTGGTTAAGTTTGCGCACTCCGCTGCGGCGGCCCAGGGTTCGGATCCTGGGCGCGGACATGGCACCGCTCGTCAGGACTCGTTGAGGTGGCGTCCCACATTCCACAACTAGAAGGACATGCAACTAAGATATACAACTGTGTACAGGGGGGATTTGGGGAGACAAAGCAGAAAAAAGAAAAGGATTGGAAACAGTTGTTAGCCTAGGTGCCAATCTTCGGAAAAAAAAAAAGGAAGATTGGCAACAGTTGTTAGCACAGGTGCCAATCTTTAAAAAGAAAAGAAAGAGTGGCCACAGTGGGCACTCTTATCTCGTTCCTGTTCTCAGAGGGACAGCTTTCAGTTTTTCCCTGTTGAGTATGATGTTGGCTGTGAGTATGTCATATATGGTCTTTATTGTGTTGAAGTAGTCTCCTTGTATACCCATTTTATTGAGAGTTATTAATCATAAATGGATGTTGGATCTTGACAAATGCTTTCTTTGCACCTATTGAGATGATCATGTGGTTTTTATTCCTCATGTTCTCAATGTGGTATATCTCATTGATTGATTTGCAGATGTTGAACCATCCCTGTGTCCCTGGTATAAATCCCACTAGACCATGGTGTATGATCCTTTTAATGTATTGTTGTATTCAATTTGCCAATATTTTGTTGAGGATTTTTGCATCTATGATCATCAGTGATATTGGACTGTAATTTTCCTTCTTTGTGTTGTCCTCATCTGGCTTTGGGATCAGGGTGATGTTGGCCTCATAGAAAGGGTTAGGAAGTGTTCCATCTTCTTCAATTTTTTTGAATAGTTTTTTGGAATAGTTTGAGAAGAACAGGTATTAACTCTTCTTTGAATGTTTGGTAGAATTCTCCAGGGAAGCCATCTCGTCTTGGACTTTTTATTTTTGGGGAGGTTTTTGATTACTGTTTCAATCTCTTTACTTGTGAGTGGTATATTCAGATCTCTACATCTTCTTAAATCAGCTTTGGGCGGTTGTATGAGTCTAAGAATTTATCCATTTCTTCTAGATTGCCCAATTTGTTGGCATATAGTTTTTCATAGTATTCTCTTATAATCCTTTCTATTTCTGTGGTATACATTGTACTTTCTCCTCTTTCATTTCTAATTTTACTTATTTGAACCTTCTCTCTTTTTTTTATTTTTTTTTTAAAGATTTTATTTTTTTCCTTTTTCTCCCAAAGCCCCCCGGTACATAGTTGTATATTCTTCGCTGTGGGTCCCTCCAGCTGCGGCATGTGGGACGCCGCCTCCCCGTGGCCTGATGAGCAGTGCCATATCCGCGCCCAGGACTCGAACCTACGAAACACTGGGCCGCCTGCAGAGGAGCGCACGAACCCAACCGCTCGGCCACAGGGCCAGCCCCTGAACCTTCTCTCTTTTTTTCTTAGTAAGTCTGGCTAAGGTTTGCCAATTTTGTTGATCTTCTCAAAGAACCAGCTCTTAGTATCATTAATATTTTCTACAGGTTTTTTGTTTGTTTGTTTCATTATTTCTGCTAGAATTTTTTTTAAAGATTTTATTTTTCCTTTTTCTCCCAAAGCCCCCTGGTACATAGTTGGGTATTTTTAGTTGTGGGTCCTTCTAGTTGTGGCATGTGGGATGCCACCTCAGCATGGCCTGATGAGCAGTGCCATGTCCGTGCCCAGAATTTGAACCAGCAAAACCCTGGGCTGCCGAAGCAGAGCGCACGAACTTAACCACTTGGTCATGGGGCTGGCCCCTAGAATTTTTATTATTTCTCTCCTTCTGCTGACTTTGGGCTCTGTCTGATCTTCTTTCTCTAGTTCTGTTAGGTGTACTTAAAGATTGATTATTTAAGATTTTTCTTGTTTGTTAAGGTGGACTTGAATTACTACGCACTTCCCTCACAGGACCACTTTTGCTGCATCCCATATGAGTTAGTAAGGTATATTTTCATTTTCATTTGTCTCCAGATATTTTTTGATTTCTCCATTGATTTCTTCAAGGATCCATTGGTTGTTCAGTAGCATGCTGTTTAGTCTCCACATATTTGTCACTTTCTCAGCTTTTTTCTTGTAGTTAATTTCTAGTTTCATAGCATTATGGTTGGAAAAGGATGCCTGATATGATTTCAATCTTCTTAAATTTATGGAGGCTTGCCTTGTTTCCTAACATATGGTCTATCTTTGAGAATGTTCCATGTGCACCTGAGAAGAATGTGCATTCTGCTGTTTTTAGACACAGTATTCTAGATATACATAAGTCCTTCTGGTCTAGTTTTTTGTTTAATTCGACCATTTCCTTGTTGACTTTCTGTTTGGATGATCGATCCACTGATGTAAGTGGGGTATTGAGGTCCCCTACTATTATTGTGTTGCTGTTAATTTCTTCTTTTAGGTCTGTTAATAGTTGTTTTATGTATATTGGTGCTCCTGTGTTGGGTGCACATATATTTATAAGTGTTACGTCCTCTTGGTGGAGAATCCCTTTTACCATCATATACTGCCCGTCTTTGTCTCTCATTGCCTTTTTTATCTTGAAGCCTACTTTGTCTGATTTAAGTATGGCAACACTTGCTTTCTTTTCTTTACCATTAGCTTTGAGTATCATCTTCCATCCCTTCACTCTGAGTCTGTATTTGTCTTTAGAGCTGAGACGTGTTTCCTTGAGGCAGCGTATTGTTGGGTCTTGCTTTTTAATCCATCTACCCACTCTGTGTCTTTTGATTGGAAAATTGAATCCATTTAAATTTAGAGTGATTTTTAATATATGAGGCCTTAATACTGCCATTTTATCTCTTGTTTTCTGGTTGTTCTGTATTTCCCCTGTTTCTTGTCCCATGTATTTCTGACTGCCAGTTCAGTTTGGTGGCTCTCTATGATGGTTTTTCTCAGTTTCCTCGATTTATCATTTGTGTCTCTCTTCTGATTTTTTGTTTACTGGTTACTGTTAGGTTTGTATAAAAGGTCTTATAGATGAGATAGTCCACTTTCTGATAGCCTCTTATTTCTTTAGTCTATGCAGCTTCCATCCCTTTCCTCTTCCTGTCTAAGCTGTTGTTTTCACAACTTAATCTATTTGTGTTGTGAGCCTATGGTTAAAATGAAGTGATTATAGTTATTTTTGATGTTTTCCTTCCCTTTATCTTTAATGTTATAACTAAGTGTTTGCTAACCTGTTCTGATAGAGAGCTGCAATTTTCTGATTTAGTCTATTTATCTCCTTGTTCAAGGCTTTGTAAACCCTTCCTATTTTTTTTTTTTTTTTAGGTATGAGGGCCTTCTTGATCATTTCTTGTAGAGGGGTCTTGTGGCGATGAATTCCCTCAGCTTTTGTTTATCTGGGAAAGTTTTTTTGTCCATGATATCTGAAGGATATTTTTGCTGGATAGAGTATTCTTGGCTCAAAGTTTTTATCTTTCAGAATTTTGAATATGTCATTCCACTATCTCCTAGCCTGTAAGGTGTCTGCTGAGAAATCCACTGGCAGCCTGATGGGGTTCCTTTGTAGGTTATTTTCTTCTCCCTTGCTGTCCATGATATTTTTTCTTTGTCACTGACTTTTCCCAGTTTTACTAATATATGCCTTGGAGAAGGTCTTTTTATGTTGATGTAATTAGGAATTCTATTAGCTTCATTTACTTATAATTCCAGCTCTTTCCCCAAGTTTGGGATGTTCTCAGTTATTATTTCTTTTCTTTTTTTCTTTTTCTTTTTTTGGTGAGGAAGATTGGCCCTCAGCTAGCATCTGATTCCAATCTTCCTCTTTTTACTTGAGGAAGATTGTCACCAAGCTAACATCTGTGCCAATCCTCCTCTATTTTGTGTGTGGGATGCCACTACAGCATGGCTTGATGAGACGTATGTAGGTCCATGCCTGGGATCCAAACCTGTAAACCCCAGACCACTGAAGCATAGTGCGTGAGCCCAGCGACTACGCCACCAGGATGGCCCCCAGCTATTATTCCTTTGAACAAGCTCTCTGCTCCTTTCTCCTTTCCCTCTGGAATATCTATAATCCTTATGTTTCATTTCCTAATTGAATTGAATACTTCTCATGCAATTTCTTCATTTGTTTTTAGTGTTAGCTCTCTCTCCCCTCCATCTGACCTATTTCTATATTTGTCTTCTAAATTACTAATTCTGTCCTGCATGATATCAGCCATATTATTTAAGTACTCCAGATTTTTCTTTATCTCATTCATTATGTTTTTCATCTCCTACATTTCTGATTTTTATTTTAGTTTCAATCTCTTTTGTGGAGAATTCCCCCTGTTCATTAATTTTATTTCCTGATTTAATTGAACTGTCTTTCTGAGTTTTCTTGTAACTTGTTGAGGTTTTTTATGATAGCTATTTTGAATTCTCTGTCATTTAGATTGTAAATTTCTGTGGCTTCAAGATTGACTCCTGGGTACTTGTCATTTTCCTTCTGCTCTAGGGTGTTAACATACTTCTTAATGCTATTTGATGGGGTGGATTTGTGCTGTCACATAGTGGTAATATCTGGTTGTAGGTTCCACCTGCCTCCACTGGGTGGGGTGCAGCAGCTGTGTATTCTGAGCCTGCCGCAATCCCTGGCAGCTGTGCCTGTCCTTTGGAAGCTGTGTTGACAGAGCCCATCTGTGTCTGCCCACTGGCTGCTGCTGCTTTACACATGTAGGCATGCAGGCTCTCTGGTGAGGGTTTCCTGCTATGGCTGACCAGCCGAGTTGGAGCACCAGGCAGGCAGGTGGGAGGGGTGCTTTCTTTTGCATGTGCGATCCCGGACACTCCCACTCTGCATTCACTGTCTGCCCTCCTGGGCTGCTCTGCTTGGCGAAGATGCCTCTGTGACTGCTTAGCCTCTTCGGTGTGGAGCATTCCCATGTGCTGGGAGGCAACTCCGAGAGTGAAGGTGTTCCCCTGGAGGGCTGCCCTTTCACCACTCTCCTTTCACATGCTGGTTGCAATGCACAGTCCCACACCCTAGATTGCTGCCATTCGAGGAGGGAAAGGAGGTCCCCTTACCTCCTTCCACTTCCTCCCACGGGGTCCAGCACCTCCACCTTCAGAAGTATGGTTGTGTAGATCTCTCAGATGTCTATTGCATTGTGTGAATGTCCTCTTGGTTTATGAATGTCCTTTTGTTGTATCTTAGTGGGGAGAGACTAAGGGAATAGCTCACCCCACCATGATGCTGACATCACTCTCTGGGTCCTCTCTAATTTTGACACTAGAGACAGAGTGGTCCCTCTACAATACTCAGTGGTGCAGCCAAACAAGCAGAACCAGAATAAAGGCTATCTTTCAGGAATCCACCATTTTCTCCATCCCTGCCACATTTTACCTTGGATTTGCCCCTTCCCATTTCTTGTCAAAACATACATGATCAAGCTTCATGACTCTAGTCTTGTCTCTCAATTTCATCAGATCACTTTTCCACTTAGCTCTTCCTGACTCTGGCTTTTGCCACTATCATCCTGTTCTTGCCCCTCTGGACACGGGGATGATAATCTTGTCTCTCCCACTCCTCTCTTGGCTCTCCCTCAAGCATTTAGCTTGGACCTACCCTACCTGCCCTGCTACTTCCTGCCTCTGCAGGATGGATTCATTGCTCCAATCAACCTTTTAGCTCTCCTGCTTCAGCTGACCCTCTGGCCAAACCAACCTGTTCCTTCTACTCCCAGAGAGGATTATGTCTAGTCATTATCATATTCAGGATAAAACTCAAATTCTGTTGAATGATACATATAATGGGACATCTGCATTTTGTTGTTTTCCCAGCATTTACCCCACTTCTTCCAGCAATAGTACCGGGATTTTTCTTGGAAATTTATGACACTACCATTAGATACTGCCTTGGTTAGGATCCTCAATCATGGGATATTCATTTTTGCTAAGAGGTAGAAAGGTGATTGAAAAAAAAAAAAAAACATGGCAAACAAGATGCCCTCTCTTTAGAACATAATTCCTGAGCAGCATGACAAAAGACTGCATGAAGTTCAGACTGAAGCATTCTAATGGCATGACCCCATTAGACCCTGATAACTAGAGCCTGATTAGAGCCTGATCTGCACAGAAGCCTGGCCTCTGCTCTTTCCTAGGCTGTTTCCTCAAAAAGCTGGTGTCTGTGAGCATCCTCTTAGTTTTCCAATATTTTCCTTTTGCACCTATTAGTAGACTTTGCTTCTGTTGCTTGCAGTCAATGAACTCTTTTTCAGTATAAAACAAATCATGGCTGGGGCCAGCCCCATGGCCTAGTTGTTAAGTTTGGTGCATTCTTCTTCAGTGGCCCTGGTTCGGTTCCCAGAGACAGACCTACACCACTTGTCAGTGGTCATGCTGTGATGGCAACCCAAATACAAAATAGAGGAAGACTGGCACAGATGTTAGCTCAGGGCGAATCTTCCTCAAGCAAAAAGGGGAAGACTGGGGACAGATGTTAGCTCAGGGTAAAACCATCCTCAGCAAAAAAAAACAAAAAAATTACTGAATCTGTCTACTTCTTCCTATTTTTTTCACCTCATCCACAGATACAGAACCACATCTTTCAATGCCTGCCTCTCATCCCCATCATCATCACCCTGTTGTCTTGCCGTATATTTAGAAATGCCATACCTTTCACGTGAGAAAGTTTTTCATCTATTTCCATTTTCAACACTACAATAATAGCTATCTTATCTCTGTTCTGTGTTCCTTATTTGAACTCATCCAATCACATTATAATTCTTTGTTTGCTAGTTTATGTTCTCAGAGTGAAAGCACTGTATTTTTCTTTGTTATATATCCAGCACAGTGCCTACATACAATAGGTGCCTAAATTCCTGTTGAATAATCAATGAAAAACAAAAACTCTGAGATATAACATGTAGTGCTCACTGTTGGTACCCTACTAAACCCCCTTCACTGCATTACCCACCCGCTATAAGTATTAACTGCTAATGTCTCCCAGCTGCCATCTTGTCTGGAGAAATGCAGTGACTGACTATAGGAATATGAAACACCAGTCCCTTGCCTCAATGTATGAGCAACTCTGTGTACAATTCACAGATACCCGTAGTATCATGCTGAAGCTGGACTATAACTGATTTACAACCTAATCCGCCTTAGCAACTTCTTCACTTTGTCCTGCTTCCCTCCCTCCCCTTCTCCTGAGAGTCCTTCCTCAACAAATCATGTTCACCCAAATCCTCTTCTCAGGTTCTGTTTCCAGGAAACTCAAACTCTGGAGATGATACTAAGACAAGATTTTTAACGTATTTCCTTCTGTAATTCAGGCTGTTGGAATGAATGCAGGGAACTGCATCAGAGCAAATCTATTTTAGATGATGCATTAGAAGAAAATGCAAAGTTGATGTGTTGCCTACAGAAACATCGTTGAGATCATAGGAAAGAAGACTGTTAAGCAGAACAAAGAAGCCACAAAGAGCAATATTTCAATTATTTTTGACAAGATCTTGCCTCTAGAAAAACTTCCTCCATTGGACATTAAATCAGAGTAATAACAAGAATCAAAACTAACCATTCAGTTAATCAGTGTTATTTAAAATGACATAGAACACAAACGCTATTATTTCCTAAGTGACTAACATTAAAAAAATGTATTTTAAAAATCTAAGAGAGATGTAGATTATTTTTATTTAATATATTATGGAGAAGAATTTTTATATAAAAATATTATGTGCTAATACTTTATAACGATATTCTGCAAAGGTATATTTAAAACTCCACCTCCAAACAAACTTAACTAGGCTGAATAAAAGAGATTAAGGAAACAACTTCAAACTTTACAAGCAGCTTTGAGTCATTCCTTAAATTCAATATGATTCTTAGTCTGAGCCATATTCTGTAGATAAGTACTATAAAAGTCCACATCACAACAATCACTGAGATGGTGACAGTGACATTGAGATGTTGACAGTAACAATAGTATAGCACAACATATGCTATTGTTAGCCATCTCCAGCATGGGAAATCATCTTTCCACCCTCCCATTTATCAGTAGAAGAGACTTGAAGACCAGGGTCCAAGTTTTGGATCTGTCCATATTTGATATTGAACCTTGTGTACATTACTTCAATCCTCTAAATTTGTTTCTCTATTGTTAATAATTTATTTCTTATTTATGTCCCACTTCATTCTAAAAATAGAATAAGTATATAAGATCACCACCAGTGGAAAGTTGGAGAAATCAGCTAAACATTTTGGACACTGTATTAGTTATCTACTGCTCTTTCAAAAAAAATTTACCCTAAAATTTAGCACTTTAAAATAACAATTATTATCTCATATGGTTGCTGAGAGTCAGGAATCTAGAGGTGGTTTAGCTGAGTGGCTCATGCTTAGGTCTCTCATGAGGTTTCATTTGAGCTGCTGGATGATGCTGCAGGCATCACAAAACTTGAAAGGGGCTGGAGAATATACTTCCAGCTCATTTACATTGCTGTTGACAGGTCAGTTCCTTGTTGGCAGTTTGCTGGAGGCTTCTATTTCTCAATGTTGGCCTCTCTCTAGGCTGCCTGAATGTCCTCATGACAGACTCATCTGGCTTCCCCCAAGAGTCAGTGATGCAAGAGTCAGAAAGCATGTGACCAAGCAAGAGAACATCCAGGATAAAAGCCGAGCTCTTTCATAATCCACTCTTGCAAGTAACATCCCAACACTTCTGTCACATGCTATTGGTCATACAGACGAACCCTGGTTTGATATGAGGGAGAACTACACAGGATGTGACTAGTAGGAGGTGAGAATCAGAGGCGGCTATTTTAGAGGCTGGCTACCATAGACACATTTTTGAAAGATGGAAGGCAGATGAAGTTGCATGGATCATGGCTGCTACAGAGATGGGCACCATTGTTCACTGTAGAGCTCCAGAGGGGCTCTAGCTCAGAGTCAAGTGACAGCAAGTGCAGAAGTGAGATGAGGGGGAGAAATGGAAGTGATGAATGAAAGGAAGGAGCATTGTAGGAAGGATGCATGTATCAGATCCCCATTCCACATTCCAGTAGTGCTTATCCCTGGCTGAAGTTCTAAAACAAGAAGAGTATACTCAAATATGGTTATGGTGTCGGGGGGGGAGGGGAGTTAGGGACAAGCAGGTAACTTAAATGAATAAAAATGAGTAAAGAAGACTAATCTGGAACTTGAGGTTACAGATTTACTTTTAATGTTAAACACATAAGCAATATTCTCCATGCCCACAAAATAAATATGAGCTCTCCCATTGTCTTAAAACAAAATGACCTATCTTTTATTTTTTTCTCGTTTGATAGGAAAATTGTTAGCAATTTTGCTAATAAACATTTTTGAGTACTTGCTAAGTGCCAAGCACTGTTCCAGGGATATCATACTAAACAAGATAGCCAAAACCCCTGTTCTCTAAGAGCTTATAGTCTAGTGTGGCAGAAATAGAAATGAGAATGAAAAGAAAGAGATAAATGGTGCTTGGAAAAAGTATGTAAGGTAACAGGACAGAGAGATGATCTGAGCAACTTTCGCTAAGTGGTCATGGAAAGCCTCTTTGAAGACATACCAGTTGAGCTAAGAGCTGAATGATGAAGAGGAACGGAGTTTCAGGCAGAGGGAACAGTAAATGCAAAGAGTCCAAAATATGAACAAGTTTGACATGATTAAGGAAATAAATGACTATAATCTGGGTGAGGCAGACAGAGAAATATTCCTCTTATAACACTAGCATAATAAGACATAGCAATAAACATTCAGCCCCAGTGTTGGGAAAGCAAAAGGGAGTGGTGGGAACTATGCAAGAATGAACAACAAATGGGTGTTCTCAATGGAGCAGCTAAGCTCCAGTCCCAGATGATGGTTGTCATATCTACAGATATTTCAAGAGCAGCCACAAATCCAGTTTTGTGGGAAATAGCTCTTTTTTCAAAGGTTGGCTCAAATTATAAAACAAAAACAACATCATTCCAGTTGCCAGTATACCACCTTCATTCTAGAGAAATTCAGTGACTTACTTGGAGGACTTAAAGCTGTTGGCGTGTGGCTGTCACCCACGACAACGGCCCTGTCCGTGTTAGACAGGGGTGGGCAGGAAGTAAAGCAGCATGTCTGCACTCTCCGTATGCATGAATCCTTAAGAAAAAAATTTTAAGGGAGTGTAAGGAAGAGCTAGAATAAAAAACGTTATGAACCTTCTAGAACACAGAGCAAAAGGCAAAGAGTTAAGGGGGGAAAAAGACAAAAATGAGAGACATAGGCAATTATCGGAAAATTAGAATGTAAAAAAGAAAAATTAATGAAACAAATAGTAGTCCAAAAATTCTAGGGTTTAAAACAGACAAAAGTGTTTAGATTTAAATAGTCTACTGAGTACCAAACAGGATGAATGTAAAAGGGCCCACTCTTGATGTATCAGAACATCAAAGGAAAAGAAATCTTAAAATTTTTGACTAAGAAGCAAAACAAAACAAACATAAATCAGATAGCCGATGAAAAGAAAAGAATCAACTTGACCTAGGCCTTCTTATCAGCATCAGCTATTCTAAAAACCAATGAGGCAAAGGACAGAAAAATTCTAAAAGACAACGATTTTGAACCTAGAATTCTTTCCTAGACAAAATTAATCAATCGTGGACACACAATAAAAATATTTCAGATATGAAAGGACTCAAAGTTTACTGCTGACAGAAAGTAACTTTTGTATAATAATATGGTATAAGTGCTACAAAGCACAGTTTAATTATAAATGTGGAAAATAATGTGAAATTTATAAAATACGTCAAAGAAAATGTAACAATATAGAAGTTGGGAGGTCGAAGGAAATGAGAGGTGGAGGTGCTGGTTTTCTCATCTTACACCACAGAGAAATGAGGAATAGTATTCTAAATATGATGGTTCAGTAAATAGGTATTTTACTAAGTTATTCTGAAGTAATACATATGCTCCAGGAATAAAGTAGCTGGTTTGTGAAAATTGTTCAATTACATGATGCAGGAGTTTTCCATCCCCAAATCTTTGGGTGCCATCAAAAATTTCTTATACTGGGACAGAGATAGTTTTGTGAATAATTAATCCTTGTTTTCTTATTATATACTTGTGAAATAAATATATATACTGGTCTCTGTCCCTGGTTCCTGACACAGGTTTCCTAAAACCCTTGTAAACAGAAGTGCTAAGAGAATCTTTTGTTCTAACATTTAATCTTTGACCTCAGTTCCTGATGCAGAGCTCCTAAAACTTTTGTAACTTCCTAAACGATAAGAGCACCAGAAGCATCTTTTGTTCTAATATTTGGTCTTTGTCCCTGATTCCTGACACAGAGCTCCTAAATCCCCTGGAATTTCCTGGGTGATAGTAGTGTCTTTTGTACTAATGAGGTGACTCTTGGTGGGCTCCTGGATGGGAGCTGGTCACCAGGAAGACCAAGCCACGATTAAAAGCTTGGAATTTTCATCCCCACTTCCCATTCTCCAAAGATGGTAGAGGGGCTGGAAATGTAGCTAATGCTTGATCGTGCCTACATAATGAAGCCTCCATAAAAATCCCAAAAAAGTACAAGATTCAGAGTTTTTGGGTTGATGAACACATCTATACACTGGGATGTTAGTACATTCCAGCTCCACAGGGATAGAAGCTCCTGTACTTGGGACCCTTCCAGATGTCACCCTATGTATCTCTTTACCTGAGTGTTGTTCATTTGTAGCTTTTACCATATCCTTTATAAAGAAACTGGTAAACGTTAAGTGTTTCCCTAAGTTCTGTGAACTGTCCTAACAAATAATGAAATCCAAGTGGGGACATCATGAGAACATCCGATTTACAGCCAAGTCACACAGAAATTGTGAGTAACCTGGGGACCTACTACTTATGATTGGCATCTGAAGTGAGGGGCAGTCTCATGGGACAGAGTCCTTAATCTGTGGGGTCTATGCTAACTTCAGGACACCCCAGCTGGTGTCACAGAGAATTGCTTGGTGTGTGAAAAGAACCACACATCTAGTATCAGAAGTGTTGCTGAGTGTGGTAATAGTGTAAGAGTAAATGAGAAACTCACAAGAGAAGTGAGTTTTTCCCACACAATTATAAAGGTAATTAATACAATGACAACTCACCATGGTCTTCTAGCTCTGTACTTCTAAGGGCTGACTGTGTGTCTAGCACTATGCAAGGCACTACATAGAAGACTGGAAAAATATGAGGCATGTCTTGTAAAATAACACAAACACTCCTACAATCTAGTCTGTAGAATTTCTTCAACATTTCTATTCTTCCCAGAAAGGGAGAGATCTGTCATAAGGCATCACTATAAATGTCCCAGATTCTGAATATTTAAATTATTCAGACACTTAATAAATAGGCATTGAGTGACTACTCTTTGCCATGCACTGCGCTGGGTACAAAAGTATCACCATAAAAGGGGACATGCCAGAGTTGCAACTTGATCAGGGAGAAAGCTATTGTATTAGAGATGGAAAAAGTATCAAAAAACCTAGAGACCAAAGTTACTTATTTTAGGGATGAATGCATAGATCCAGGAAACCTTATTGTTAGAGAAAATGGGGAACAGGAGAACATTTTGCATTCTTTTAATCACAGGAATGAGAGGAGCCAAGAAGGCATTTTGGAATTTGAACAAGTAAATATTTTAGTAAAGGCAAACCTTCATCCCTGGTTGCCCTTGGAAATGAGGCCCCAAACTTTTGATAATTATACTACAATGTGAAATAACACATATGAATAAAGTACTTTGCAATTACAAGTGGAGCTTCGTTTTGGAGGAAGGCTGGGTAAGAGTTTGCGAGATGTTTGTATAGCAGAATAAAGAGAAGAATTTCATTATATATAAAAGGGTTAAACTCTATCTGTGTGCTACAAAGTTTCTGATTCTGATAAACATGTTGTTTTGTCAGAACCAGAGTAAATAAAGGAAATGGATGTATAATCACATCTTCTTCTACCTGCCCCTTACTATCTCTCAATCTGGGAAGGTTGAGACTACCTAGAAAAGGAAGCAGAAGTAGAACTAGGAGTTAACATGGTGACGTCTGCAGAGAGACCTAAGAGATCAAAGAGGATAAGCAGACTAATTTAAATTAGGAATTAGGAAAGGCTTCACAAAATAGAGACATCTAAACTAGTCTCAGAGATGACTTGGTTTTTCTTAGGTATTAAATAGAGGAGTTTTTCCTGGGGAGAGAGTAGAAGCATGTTCAGGGAAGATCCATCGTGCCTTATCCTGACTTACTAGCCACAGTTATAGAAGGAGATAGAAGTTACGATGATGCTGATGATATCCTGATTCTCCTTAGAGCATATGCATGTCTGCCTGCATGTTGAAGCATCATGAAGTGTATGGGTGTTCTGGGATTCTTAGTTAGGAACCATTAATGAGCCCTAAACAGATAAAGATGTACTTTCAACCTCAAGTAGAAGCAAAAACTGTCTTGCCATAAAAACTTCATGTAAAAGGTTAATGTTGGGGCCTGCCCCATGGCGTGGTGGTTGAGTTTGGTGTGCTCCGCTTCGGCAGCCCAGGTTTGCAGGTTCAGATTTCAGGCACGGACCTACACCGCTCGTCAGCCATGCTGTGGTGGCAATCTACATATAAAGTGGAGGAAGACTGACAGAGTTGTTAACTCAGGGCTAATTATCCTCAAGCCGAAAAAAAAAAAAATGAGAGTAAGATTGGCAACAGATGTTAGCTCATGGCTAATCTTCCTCAGCAAAAAAAGAAAAAAAGAAGGTAAACGTCATCCAGCCTTATAGGAGATGATGGTTAGGAATAATTACAAGGTAGAATTTATGCTAAAAGAGGAATCTGACATTCAGAAACTATGCCAATATAGCTGTCCCCATGGTATAACCTATCCATATTTATCCATCTCTAAATGGATAGGTTAGTCTAAGAGAAAAGATAGCAATACTTAGAGCAGTACTACGTCCATTTTGTAAGATGTGCAGAACTTGACAGACAGCTTTTGGGATTAGAGGAGGCATGGGGAGCTTGCTTGGATCTAAGCCAGAGCAGCTTGGAAGGAATGAGAGGAATGGAATGGTGTCTGTGAACTTTCAACTCTCCAGATGAAAGGTGTCCCTAAGTGTTGGGGGTAGAGTTGATGGCTATGGAACAAGGAAAGGATCCCACTCTCTCTTTTAATGTTGGTATAAATTGTACCAATAAGTGCTACGGGTCAGTTTTTAACGGGCTTGGAATATCCCTTTGTTATTCAAAGGAAGTTAGTAGATTCTTTAATTTCACTCTTTGAAATGTTAAAGTTGTCTATTTCACAATACCTGAGGATAAGATAACAAAAGCAAAGGATTGGGAGCTTCTCAGACCTGGATTCTGATCTCAGATTCAAATGCTTACTAACTATGAAACTTCGTGCAAGTTACTTAATCTCTCTGGGCTTCACTTTCCTCCACTGAAAAATAGGAATGAATATACTTTAATTTCCATGGTTGATGTGAGGAATAAATTACATAATGCACAGAAAGTGCCTAGCAAGGGCATTTGAAATGGTTAGCTTCTATAGCACTTGGTTTCAGTCTGTTTTTTTTCATACACAAAGCAGGTGCAGCTTACCCATGAAGGAAGGATATATGGAGCTTAAATTTTTCTATAGTTGAAAACAAGAGAAATCAGGCTCAATAAAAAAAATATCTACTGAACAACAACTGTGTACCTGGTGCTTTATTTGGAAGTACAAGAATATTACATTATCACTAAAGCTGATAACCAGGTTAATCTTTTCCTAAAAGGTTAAGGTTATTTCATACTTACTGAGGACTTAGAATAAACCAAGTAATATCAGCATGCACAAGGTTCTTTGTATTCACGCTGTAAGAGTAAGGGGGAGCAATTTATCTCCTAAAAGTGTGATGGCCCTGGAGGCCCTAGCCATTATCTGCCATCACCTACACCTGCTTTGGAGAAAGGACACCTCTGCCAATGTCATATGTCCTTACTAAGAAGTTGCTTTAAAAGGAGGCCAGAAAAAAGGACAAACTTGTTCTTAGATTAAAGCTATTCCTCTGTGTAGATCTATCCATCAGCTCACTAAATTTTTTTTGCCAAGTTGCAAATCTATTCACAACTTGCAACCTGCACACTGTGATATCATACCGCCCTCCTAAGGTGGGCCATCTACATATTGACACCCCCACCAAACATTATTGATGACACTTCATCTGCTTACTACTAGATATGGGTTTTCTAAACATCATCTTCAACATATGTTCTTGGATTTAGAATTTTGCTTATTTCTCCATAGTTGACTTAACATACCAGGCTTTGACCTCACCCTCAGCCTGAGATCTATCCAAATCCTGGCTCTCTCATTCTTCTAACTATGTGACCTTGAGAAATCTTCTTAACCTCTCCCTGCCTCACTTTTCCAAGCTACAAAATGGGCATAAAAATATCAGTATCTCAAAGAGTTGTGGAAAATAAATGAGTTGGTACCTATAAAGCACTTAGAAAAGAGCCTAAAGCATAGCAATACTCAGTAAATGTCAACGATGATTATCTTCAGATAGTCTAATAAGGACTGCTTACTGCCTAATTTGGCCCCTCCAGAGGCATGTGCAGCCAGTGCAACGTGTAGGTTGGTGTAGTTTTTTTGTCCTGGCTCTGTCTGGCATTATGCTGTCATGGAACTGCTCACCCTAGACTTGAGAGGACATGCCATATGGAATGTGCACTGAGCCTTCCTGAGCTTACAAATGCTTGCTAATTTTCCTAACACATGGACTATGGAAAAGGGATATGCAGTTTATTGTCAAGTACCAAATGATAGGACACATGTTGTCACTTTCTAGTATATGTTGTTTAAAACAGCCATGGGTTCCCACGAGAAGTGAATGGGGACAAGCCACCCACTAAAGAATTAAGTTCTTCACTACTCTTGAGTTAAAAGTTTGTCTATTATATCTACAATTTTCCCAATGACAGAAATCCCCAAGAGAACTCTTAGCCAAAGTGAATAACTGAGCCGTGTTTTCCTTACAGGCAATGACAGAGTATATATTATGAATCTTCATCTGAGTTCATCAAGAAGGGAGAATAATGGTATGGGTTCCAGCCAAAAGAAAAGGGCACATGTTTTCAATCAAATTAAGCAGCTGACATAGTCTTCATAGGGCCTTGGAGATGAAAAAGTAAGACTGGAGAGAAATAGCTAAATGGTCCTCTAAAAAGACAGAAAGCAAGGGAATTACTAAATTTCTAGTTAACTTCACTTTGTTTCAAACTAAATATGTATGAATATTTCCTAAGATTAGTATTCCACCCTACGCAAAAGAGCGTAAAAGCTGACAAATTTTATCTCAATAGATGCAGCATACAGTTTATGCTTTGTATGTAAAATTCAGTTAATGCAGTGAACTGAAAAGCTGACTCAGCAGACATTAAAGCTAAAGAGGAGTCTTCAAGCTTATCTCCAAAGATGGCCCACTGATGAGCCAAAACATACAACCAGTATGTATGAAGGCCAACACACTGTATTTGGGGTCATGCATAGTTTCTTCAAGAAGCGATTTTCTTGCTAAAAAGTGATGAATGAAAAAGAGATGGGAGAATGTTGCTTTTACTTGGTGGTATCTGTTTGATTTGACAAATTAATAAAATAATTAAGAATAATGGACAAAAATCCTTCTTCTGAAAGAAATTAATATTAAGGATGTGTTCATAATGACTGTAGGAGCTCATGTCTCTTGAATTGAAAGAATTTTTTACATTGCTTTTATATGCTTGCAAAGGTACATAATTTGGCTTTCTTTACTTAGGAATTATATAAAGCTAAGATTAGTGGTACATGAGAGTAAAGAAATAGCTCCATTTTCTATTTTTTCACAAAAATCATGTAAGTTGACCATTTTTAAGAGGAAATAATCGGATGATTAACACCTGAATGATATCTACCACCCAATTGAGCATTTTTATAATTCAAATAAATAGAATTAATTCAATGTAAGAATTTCTTTACATTATAAATAGATTTGGCCCAAAGTCTCCTTTCGACCTATACTATCTCTACCGTAGACATGCATACTTCTGCTGGCATATGGCTATTCTACTTGGAAAGATCATTCTGATCTAATATAACTTAAATTCAAGGCCATATGCATTTTCAAATACTGTGCGTGAAAGAATGACAAAAACAATCCTCCAAAGTCTTAATGCATGTATTTCCGTGTCTTTTTAGAATGCATAAGTGTTGAAACGAAGTCTGTAATTTTTCAAAGTACTGAATATAGAAACAGAAAAATTATTATCAGTTAGGAAGGCTAATCCAATACTCTAAAATAAAATAACTAAAATTGCATGTCACTTTGAAGAAGCCAAATCAAAACTAAAAATAGCAGAGACTATCCAAACGCTCATTTCCTAAACACTCAGGATAGAGTTTGAGTTAAATCACTTTAATCTGACTTTTAACACTAACATTGTCTGTCTTCTGATTTTAACATAAATGACTGAGGTTACTAGGATGTAATTTTAAGCAGTTGCAATATTCAAATTAATAGTAAGGTTTATGACATCTACTACAGGTCCCTAACATAAAACATACATTTTCCAAGGAAATCAATTTAGCTTGCCTCTGTTAAGCTTATGTAAAAGAATGTTATTAGATAATGATATCAGCAAGACTATCAGTAAAATTAAAAACTAAATCAAAGACAGTCGTTTTGATCTGTTTTTCCTCCTGCCACAGGGCTTCTCCCTGAAATGGTATCCCCACTCTTCAGCCAGTTCCAACACATCATCCCACAGGTTAGAGTTCAAGCATCACTTGTTCAAGAAAGCCTTCCCTGACCTTCCTGAACAGGTAATTCTGGTTCATAAGTATTCATATCATCATGTACCTTTACTTCAAGGCAATGATTGCAGCTACAGTTTTATTTATGTATTTAATTGATAAATGTCTGCTTATCTTTCATACGGTGCATGCTCCTGTTTCTGCAATGAGTCTGTCTTTACAATCCACTGAATCCTCAGCACTGGCTCACGTTAAGTGATCACAAGGAAATTTTTTACAAAAAGAAAAAGTGACACACCAATCTGAAGGGAAATCACATGATTTTTAAGACTTCTGGAGGTAAAACACAAATTTTCAGTTCTCTTGACAATTGTACATTTATTTTTGGCAAAGATATAAACATGGAGCAAGCCGATACTTTCCTTTACAAGTTTCTCAGGAAGATAATATGCTATATACGTATAGATATGATAATGCTAGTTAATATGATATATATCACATATGATATATATTTTCCTGAAAGAAAAATATGCTTTAGGAAATAGCTCTTCATTTTAATTCTTTGAATAGTAAAATAAATTGTTTGAAAGGAAAAGAAACTTCTAAAAACAAAAAATAGAAGGTAAATACAAACCTCGATTCTAGCCCAAAGAGAAAACTTTCAGGCCAAATTTGAGCTCAAATAGAAACTATGAGGCATCAGATGACTGATGCTTATTACATAACATCTATAAAACCAGAAAATGTATTCATATTAACAAACCAGGTAGAGACATCAATGCTAATGTTTTTTAAAAGCCTCCTTACCGCTGCATCTGAATGTTAACTAATTTCTAGTGTTCCAAAACTTCCAAAGTACTCAGTAGAGAGTTAATTTTTTTTCACAAAGGAAGTCTGTCATGTATGCTTTGGTGAAAATTTCCTTAGCATAAAATTGCTTTCTCAAAACATTTCAATTCTTCTAACCTATAATTTGGACTCTCTAAGGGAAATAAAAGAGTTAAAGCAGATTGAGAAGGAAAAATAAAAAGAAGAAAATTTTAGTTCTGAAAGGCAGTGCCTACTAGAGTGTTATTCTCCTTTAGAGGAACTGCCGTATAGGAAATTCAGAGGAAAAAATAGCAAGCTGCAAATATAAGTAAAAGGAAATTGATGAATGCTTTATCCTAAGTACTAAAGGTGGGGAAGACATAAAAGAAGAAGTGGTACAGCTGTAAGACTTATCCAAAGAAAATTAAAAATCAAACCATATTTGTATTATACACCTTAACTAAGTAATACCTACATTCTAAAATGGGAATTCAATTTTAATAAACAAATATAGAAGATTTTTCAAATCTTTTTCAATTAACCTGAAACTTCACAAATGAGAAAAAATGTGCCTAAAGGAAAGGATATTTTGGAAATAAAATGTCAAAGAATAAATAAATTTTAATGCTCCAATTAAGTGAAATAGTGAATGGAACCATCATGACAGAAGCACCCATTTTTTCCGTCTTAAGTATTTGGTGCCAGTGTAAAACTTAGGGATCACTTTATTTTCCTTCAATTGTGGCTATTTTTTTAAAATACAAACTAAAATGGCAACATTAGGGAAAGTTGGGAAAATAATGAAACAGGTATCTCCAAAACCTTATAATTGTTTTTCTGGGATTTTTTTTTTTGCTAACAATAAAGTTGGATGGTGAATATATGGTATTCGTTTTATTTTTACAGTTGTTTTCTTTAAAACAAACCTATGACATATCTATACTTTTATTTGTGATATATAATAAAAATCATTTTTAAAATCTTAGCATCAGACCATGATAAAAATTTTTGTGGATTCTCCTCTCAAATATTTTTTCTATAGGAATATATAGGTTTCATCACTATTTTAGGTGATATAGATTACGTAGGTAACAATCACTACTGTGCCAACATTTTGTATCCTTTTTTCACTTAATGTAACAGACTGTATTTTTCAAAAATGTCTGCAATAACATCTCCTATCCCATATACCCTTCTTAGAATGTGATTTCTGACTTATGGAGAGGTAGGATATATGTTCCCTTCCCTTGAATCCTGGCTGACTTGTGACTATGGTGGAAGTAATGGTATGACTTCTGAGACTAAAATACTGATAGCGCTTCTGCCTGGTTCCTTTGAGACACTTGCTCATGGAACTCCCCCACCATACCATGAGGGAGGCTAAGCAGCCTGTGGAGAGGAACCAAGTCCTGCCTCAGCCCCAGCTGAGCACCCAGCACTTTGCCAGGCACGTAAGAGAGCAGTCTTAGAAGTGAATGCTCTGGCCCCTCGTTGAGCCTCCTTGGATGATGCCACATAAAACAGAGAGGAACCTTCCCCAATAAGGTGTGCCCAAATTACAGAATCATAAATTAAATAAATTATTGCTGTTTTAAGAAGTGTTGGGTCGTTTGTTACACACCAACAGATAACCAGATATTTGACTTTGTATTGTAAGCCAAATCATCGTATTAGTTTATATCAGTTTAGACTACATTATATTACTATGAATTCATGTACCATAATTTAATCTCTGAAAACTGGGTATTTTTAGAGTTATTTCCTAAGGCTTTTCCTTATACTTAGTAGAAGTAAGTCAGATTTCTAAAGATTTAGGACACAAAAAAAACACCTAATGTTGAAAAAGATCATAAAAAAATATAGCCTTTAATATCTCCCCACCTGCCTAAAATATCTGAAGCATCTGTTACACTCTAGTAAAAATAATTCAAGAGAAAAAGATTACCTTTCATCATTCAAAACTGCATGAGTTCTACCTTCAAATATATATTTTAATTTTGTAAAATAATTCTATTTTACCATATTCTTCTGACACAAAAAGACTAACTCCCCAAAAAATATAACTACTTTTTTAAAAAACTATTTTGTCTTTATTTCTTGCCCTAATGTTTCTAAATCAAAATAAATAAGAAACAGAAATAAAAATTTACCTGGCAGAATTTAAAAGAAGGGGCTCCAAATGCCATTGCATGATCTAGTGCCAGAACGGCATGCTCAGACTCGAGAGTTGTTTAATTACACAAATTCTTCCTCCCTTTCCGCCCAAAGAAATCCTCATTCACTAGCTCCGAAAGATGTGGCTATTTGGTTGTGATACTCTATACATTCACTTCCGAGACTCCCATTCCCAAAGAGGTGGCTCACCTCTTTTCTACAGTTGATTCCTTCAACTGAGCTCTAAATATTCTGTGTTCTTGCTCCAGGGACTCTTTGCTCCCATTCTTATCTCTTCCCTCTCGATAGGTTTATGGTTTAATTTTATTTTTACTTTAATTTCTTACACGCCACTAACTCTTTCGAATGTTGACAAGTCTTCGATTTTAAAAATAAATGCTTATTTTGCCCCCACTCTTTTTCTAGCTATTATTTCTTACATTAGTTGTCTTGCCTATTCTTTCAAATAAATGTGCAAAACCTCCTGCTTCCATTTCCTTGATGCCCTTCAGTCTGGCTTCTTTCCTAACTCCTTTGTTGCCAAATCCAAAGACTCTTTTTTCATTCTCCTTCACACTTCTGCTGCAGTTTCTCTTTTCTTCTTGAAACTTTCATTATTTGCTTGGCTTCCATAGCATCCTGTCATCCTGGCTTTTTTTCTTAACCCTTAGGATTTCTTTTTTCTGCCTTAGTCTCCTAATGATGCTTCTTCCCCTGTAAAGATGACTTCCCAATATGCCAACCAGAGAGGGCTTCTCCTCCACAGACCATTCTCTGAGATCATCCATACTCTTAACTTCCATTGATATGAATCCCAAATTTTCATCTCTGATCCTAGCTTATTCCTGGTATTATACCCATGTCATTAAGAGTAAATATCTAATTAATAGCTAAATTTCCTAACATCAGAATCAAAGTGCTAAAAAAAAACCATATTATCTTCCTGCCACATACATGTTCCTCGACAAACAATGGAAATCCTTGAGCTATTCTATTATTACTTATAACCTACTTATTCCTAAGTAATATTTGAGGTATTTTTAAAACAACAAAATATATAAAATCTAAAAAGTACAGAAAATAAAACTAGTTCATGCTATAAGGTGGAGTAGGTAAAGACACCAGAAAATAGCTTCTAGCTAACCAATCTTTGAAAATGATTAAAATATTTAAAGCATCTATAATAATATATATAACAATAGACAGACACATTATAAACATAGGAAAAAATAAGTTCCTTTCCAAGTTTTTTCAGCAAATCTTTCATCTTTGAATTATATTTTCCTGTATCACATGTTCTGAGTATCAAGATACGCAAAAGTACGTAAAATTAGAACTATAGCATTTTTAATGAGAAAAAAATTCAAAATCACTTAAGCTAAATTCTCATTTTATAGATTTTAATTATATGTTGAAATGTAAATTTTGATTGAGTTACAAAATATGCCAAAGTTGGTTGGCAGACCAAGATTGCAATTTTCAAAGGTAGTATCTGAAAACCGTATGACATTTAAACAGTTCATCTACATTAGTATAAGAGTCGGTATTTAGAAATTAACATAATAAATACTGAGAGCAGATTTTGGGGTGAGCTTCTATACATGGTGAACCTCCAACCCCTAATAAAAGGGAGGAGTGTGTGAGTGCCCACTCGTTACCTCTCAGGTTAATATATGGCCCCAAGGTTTCAGAGTGACATCGTACAATGGTGTCTGACTTTTGCCTAGAAAATCTAAAAAGTGAGAGAGTGGTTATTCACTTGCTCTAATGGAAGAGCTGTGTGATAGAATCGGCCCACATTCCCAGATATGTTTTGGTCAATAAATGTGTTTCCAATGGGTCATGTGTGGACCATTTTTGAGAGAGTGCTGATATAGAGTCATCTGAAGTCTGGTCCAAGAAAGCCACCTGGAGAGGATATGAGACCTCAGAAGAAACTGTAGGTGTCACCATCAGATGCATATGGACTTAAGAAGCAGTAAGTGACCAGCTAGAATCAAGATATATTTCCCTTCTGTTAAGGGAACAGAAAGTGAGTGAGAAGGTGGGAGAAAAAGTACTCACAACAAAGAATCAGCTTTAAACACAAGTCCAATTTATAACAGTATCAGTCAAGTCAAAACTTTCTTGCTCTTTTATCTCTTCTTCACCACTCTAACCCTGGAGCAGTCAGACACTGCAGCTAGAACACTGAGGAGTAAGAGCAGTAGCGTAAGATGGGGAAGAGAAAAACAGCTGGCCTTCCCCCTTCTTTCCTACAAGCAGCAACTAGCCTGCAGAAAATCCAAGCTGGAAGAGGAGAGAAGCCTCAACTTTAAATCAAGGTTGCAGTTGTGATTGTTATACTGAACTGCTAGACATATTAAATATATTGAGACTAGTCAGAATTCAAGAACATCAGTTTTCTATTACCTAAAAGTGACCCAAAAAATCGTGAGACATACATGACATAAATTCAGGGGCAAGCAGATATTGGGCTACTGAAGAGAAAGAACTTTACGAGTGCACATCAAAAATTTTGTTTGTTTTCGAAGAAAAGCTATATACTCATACATGCATGCACACATATGCACACACACACGATATAAAATACATCTAAAGCTACATTATGGTGTTAATTCTTCAAATTTCACTGAATAAATTTTGTATTTCAAATTTGGTTAAGATACCTCATGAAAATGTGATGCATTTTAAATGTACTTCTAAAGCTCAAAAATTTTATTTTTAAAATATGAGAATTTGTAAATAATTCATTATACAGTATCAACTGTCCCTTCATTAGAAATGAAAGGAAATTAAATTTGGGACTCAATGAATAAGTTACATTGATTGATGAAACGAATACATTCAAATTGTATTTAAACTAATGTTTGTGAAAGTAAATCCTGAAAAGGATAAGCAAAACTAAGGAGTCTTTTTGTAAAAACAATTTATACAAACAGTGGAACAAAGGATTCAAGCGAGGGATATTATAAAAAGTCAGGTTTATTCCTATTTTTAAGAACACCAGGTACCCCATCCATTCAAAGATATCTGCTTTCTTATTCATTTTAGCAAAATGATTTATAATCCCATCATGGGACTTAATTTCCTTTTACCGAGTTCGTAGTATGCACAGCAATAGACTATGGAAACAATTCATTAGATAGGGTCACATTGGGGTTTGGATATATTACAAACACTTTATAAGAATGAATTTAGATGAGATGCAAAATAAAAAGGCAAATCATGGATAAATTGAGGGTTAATCATTCAAAACATTGATAGCTGTGTACTTTGTGACACACAAGAGAGAGCAGTCTGTAATAGTTACTGAAGAAAAATATTAAATACTTGCAATTTTATCAATGGTTATATTGTACTAGAAAAAAGGAAACTTTCAGTGTCATATTTTAAACACTTAGTAATCCCACTTTAGTGATTTTTTTTTGCAACAATCTTTCAGAGAATTTTGCTGTCCAACTATAACGTTTACAGATATAACTATTTTTTGATAGCGAATCCTTTCCTCTTATGTTGAACCAGTTTGTAATAATACCTTTTGTCTCTTCTCCCATATTTGCATGTAGCCAGTTCATTCAAATATGAAGAAAACAATTTTCAGTGTTTCTTTTTTCTTTTCTTTAACAATTAAATTATACAGTATGTGGGTTGCCCTTAACCTTCCTTCTTTCTTCTTTTCCTTGCCTATTTATCTTTGCACTTTCATCAGCATTTCTGACAGAGGATAAGAACATCTATGTACATGTTTTCATTTCCGTATGTAAATTCGTCAGTGAGCAGGAACAATATCATATTTATATTTACATCCCTCACCACTCTTAGCTCAATGCTTTCTGCATCCTACATTCCAAATGCCTATTTGATGACTTACTCTAAGATAAGAGGTCCTTTCTTGACCTGAATTATAGGCTTAAAGTTGACTCTGCTAACAGAGTCAGCCTTCCTACTTCTATATTCCTATCTGGACTTCTGACCATTGCCAGCAACCAGACCCTGACGGTGCCACCTTCTGTGTTGCTTCCAAAGACTGCATCACAACATTAGGCTCCCTTCTCAATAATGGTCACTTCCCTAAACTTTCAAGACTCCATAAAGGCCAGTCTCCCTACGAGTTGTCTACTTTGGAACATTCTTTTTTTTTTAAAGATTTTATTTTTTCCTTTTTCTCCCCAAAGCCCCCCGGTACATAGTTGTGTATTCTTCGTTGTGGGTTCCTCTAGTTGTGGCATGTGGGACGCTGCCTCAGCGTGGTCTGACGAGCAGTGCCATGTCCGCGCCCAGGATTCGAACCGACGAAACACTGGGCCGCCTGCAGCGGAGCGCGCGAACTTAACCACTCCGCCACGGGGCCAGCCCCTACTTTGGAACATTCTTATGAGCCTTTGCCACAGCCCAGCAGACTGTTCCCCAAATCCATGGTACGATTCATCCCATCCCAAACCCAAGCATGCCTATCAAAAGGCATTCTGCATTATGCAACAAACGAAAGATCTTTACCAGCCTCATATCCTAAACTTAATATTTTTTAGGTCCACACAAATGTATTAATGCATTAATCATTATATTTATACATTTAAATCCTACTTATAGGAAATTTACAGCATCAAATATAAACAGAAAACTGAACTCTTCCCATTTCTCAATTGTATTTTATGACAGTTTTTCTGTTCAGGTCAGAAAAAAAATGCTTTTAGATTCTCAGAAAAAACTGACTTACACGGACCATGCAGTTGGTACAGTTAAGAAAAAAAACTACATTTAAAACAGTTGTTGTGATTGTCATATATGGTTTTATAATTTTTAAAGTGCTCATCTGAATTGAATTTAGACTGCAGTTGTGGCCCCCAGCCCATAAAAGTTTGTCTATATACAAAACACTTTAATATAAATATTTTTACTCTTAAAATTTGTAACTTCCAATCTAAAAGTTTTTTAAGAGGAATTTATTGCCTTTAAAAAAATTTCCAGTGTTTCCCTTATTTTCATTTATCACACCAAACTCCAACTCAAGAATCTAAAAACCTTTAGCAATAGCTCATTTGATAAAATGCACTATTAAATAAGTATCATCTTTTTAAAAACGATAATGTACAATTGTCTGATCTCTACACATATTAAGAATACTTCTATAAAAGTGCACATAGACAACTTTTAAAGGAAAAATTTCTTCAAGGAAAATTTCCCATCTTATTTCTCTTGGCCATTTCACTTCAAGGTATCTTTTCCATTTCAGTTTAATTATGCTGCCAACACATTTACAATTCCACAATTTCCATTCTATATTCTCAAACCTATTCCTATACGTTTTTTAATAAGAGTTCACCATCCCGTGGGAAGCATCTCAAATTTAAAAATATTCATCAGAACAAAAAATGCATTAGAAGATTTACTGTTGGAGCCTCTAGAACTACATATAATCCAAAATACTTCTTAAATACTTGGTTATGGGCTGAGCTCATTGCATTTTGATATCGACTCAAACTATTTCACTGGCATCACTGAAGTAAATTTGCAGATGGAAACTATATGAGTAATAGCTTTTTCCAGGAAGTTATACAAAAACTATACTACAGAAAGTTAAACAGAAAATATATTTGAATAATCTAATACTATTGGTCTTAACAACCATGTAATCAATATTTACAATGTGCCAAGTATTAAATCAAGCATTTTCTACGTATGAAAATCACTTGAATCTCATAGAAACCCAGTGGTGTAGGGTTTATTAACTCCATTTTACAGATGAAGGTGTTAAAGCTTAGAAAGGTTAAAAAGGGCAACATCACATAGCCAAATAAATGGTAAAGAAATGTGGATTCAAACCCATGCCAATCTGATGCCAAAGTCTATTTTCTTAATCCCTAAAACACACTGCTTTCCTGAATCTAACTTACTCCACAATTATTGTTTTAAAATAAGTCATTGTGGTAATTAAAAATATTTAAATTTTATAATATTGAACTACTTTAATGTTGCTCTACATCAATAACTATTCTCTTGGCTCCTTTCACAGTGCAGCATCTTAAGACTTTGGCCCAAGATGATCAGATGTTCACTGGATAGGAAGCAGGTCATATTAATTATCATCATCACAATGGGACACATAATTACAGAAAGGAAGATTTTGCAGGGAACAGGGCTTAATGCCTGGGCTTATGCCACACAACTGGAATACATGCTTATTCATTTTAAGAAAGATAAAGGATATGGCAGGAAACTAGAGAGCAATGAGATCGGAATTGACAAAGAGACCAGTGATATTAAAGTAAGCATCTATACTGGTCACCCATTATGTCCAATAATACTTGGCTAGAAAATGGAATCAAAACAGGGAAAACATGACAAACCTAGATGTCTAAATACCCTAGATGTATATTTGTAATTGGATACATTGTATTGCATGTTATAAAGTGGTGTACTTTCTATTACAGGAGTTTCAGAAGCATGAGTATAAAAGAAAATGCAAACTGTCCTTTCTAGGAAACTGCTGATCTTGACTGTAAAGGAAGTTCTTTTTGCCAGAGCACAAGCACTCTAAATAGCTGGCCCATGTTTTGCATTTTGGTTCTAGGTGAACCAATTTTAGTTCTCTGTGAAACCACCTCTCTAAATTAATTTAACTTTTCTTCTCTTATTTTTTACTTCCTTCATGCTTTAGTGCACAAGCACTGACACAGATGGTGCTACCCTCACTTGTTGCAGGAAGATGATCTTTCACATCTGCTTTGAATAACCAGCTCTAAAACACAGCAACGAGTCCACTAGGTGTGTGTATTTATAGGGTTTTGATGCCAATTTTTTCAGAAGTGGGTGGCCAGGTCCTTCTTCCTAGTCTGTTTTAGTCTGGAAGCTCCACTGAAATCTGTCCACCACGGTATCTGAAACACTTCTGGCATAGCTTTTAACATCACAGCAACACACAGATGTGATGTATGACATGTGACAGACAATTCTTGTGGTTCCCTGATCAGGAACCGAACCTGGGCCATGGTAGTGAGAACGCTGAATCTTAACCACTAGACCACCACAGCTGGCTAAGAGAAGTAGGCTGGTTTATAAATAAGACAAGCAGGAAAGGTGAACCTATAATTTGCATAACAAGACAGAACTTTACAGTATGTTTTACAATCTACAATCTTTCATTCTTTCAACCGGCAGTGCCAGGGGAAATATAAAACATCATACAGTCTTAGCTCTAGGATGCAGAAGTAGAAAAAAAAAAAAAAAGAAACATAAAAAACTTAAGCATCATTAAAGTTTTCTACCTGATAGAAAGCATATGTGCCACCGCTTATTTGATTCATCAAATTTTTGTGTTGGCATGAATTGCCCTTTTTTGGTGTGTTTTCTAATAAAACTTTATTTACCATAACAAGTGGCATCAAGCCTTTTTGAAGGACAGTGTGAGTTTCAGAGAGAATAACCAACTTATCCAATGGGCTACAAAGTTAGTAGGAAGGTTGGAATTAGAAAGTAGCCTCTTAGTGATTTCACACTTATGTACTTTGTCTTACAATATGACTAACAATTATGGGTAAGTAAGCAAGAGTAAAAATGTAGTACCAATATGTAGCAAGTAGATCGAAGGTTCTTGAGTTTAAGAAAACTACTATTTCACAGAGACAAATCCAAACAGTAAAAGGTTCTAATAAGATCCAGTCAGTGAAGGTACTGGTCACCAATTAATCTTTCATTCTTACTGTGAACCCTAGTATCATCCCTTTCAGCTGTCAATATTTTCTTTTTAAAAAAAGTTTCAGATTACTCTGGCAGTGTCTAATAGAAGCACATAAAATAAACCTATGGGAAATATTTACCCATCTCCCAAAATTATTAAAATGCATGCACATTTAAGATCAACTGTTTTCAATCTTCAGACTTGCAACAACGAAGAAATATGTCTAGTTTAGAAATACATTCAGCCAACACTTGGGTCATTTGGTGGCTCATGATCCAATCTCTTGGGTATATTTAGGGCTCCCTGCTTCTCTGTTTTCTCTCCAGATGCTCATCTTTTTTCTTATTTCAGTGTTATCAGTATCTTCATCAGAGGGTGGAAGATGCAAAATTTGGGAAACTCACATCAGTCCATTTTACTTCTTTGAGGCTAGTACAAACAGTAAAATTATATATAAAGATAGGGTTATGTTATTTTCTTATTTGTAAGATCACATTATATGCATTATGTATCTCAACCACTTTCCATTACTGATCGCCAACTACCTCTAGGAATTTCTATTGTCTACCTCATCAGTTATATTTTTGAGCTGACCATTCTGAATCTGCCCTTACAACACACAAACACAATACTTCACAATGCAAACATAATTAGGGCTTCACCATTTGCTTTTAACTTTAACAAATATATTTGAGGAAAAGTCTATCGCTATGATAAGACAAAAAAATTTAATTAAAAGTCAAACAAAAAGAAGGGCAAATGAAAAACTGGAGATGAAGAAAAAAAAGCTTTATATATAAAACAAGGAACACTGAGATGAAGACAGCATGTTGAAGGGTAGAATAAAAAAATAAAGCATTTATAAAACAAACAAACAAAAATGCACACTCTAAGATCTTAAAAGAAAAGGCTTTCAGTCATGTTCGTAATGCAATGGTGACACCAGTCTTCACAAGGCAGAGGAACTGTGCACTTCACGGGATGGAGTAACACACTGATAGTAATTTACATGGTTCAAATTTGAGGAAGCCAGCTGATTACGACTGCTGAGAGTTTTAAGCTCCAAAGTCCCTGACTTGACAAGAAGGAAATTAGGAATTAGGAATAAATTAGTGCATAACTTACATCAGGCATCATGTGTGTTGTCAACATGTACTGCAAATCTGTTTCCTCGATTATCTTATCCTGGTCTCCTCCAGGATAAACTCTGCTCTGTGGTCTGTAAATAGGGACTGGCTACAGCCAGAAAACCTGGCAATACTTCCAAACTCAGAATGACAAGAAACCAACAGAATCATTTAGATTTTCAATTAAAATGTACCTTTAACTTTCCAGTGCAAGTCTATAACTGCACTGGATGCTTTTGTGGATTTTTGTCCTATCAGCATAAAGAGAACTTAAATTTCAAATCATTCAACTCACCATCGAAAGTTAATTGCCAAATTTACTCTTCATTAACAATGCTGAAAACAGAAAAAATATGTCTAAAGATCATTTTGTTCTAATGTGTGTCTCAAGCAAAACAAAATTTAAAAACACTGTGTCATAAATGACAATGTCTTTTAAAGACAGACTCACTGACTTACAGAATGAGCTAACGATGTACGTCTTCTGTATGTGGGGTAGGGAGGGAGAGTGGGAAGGAAAGTGATGAGAAAAGAAATTAGATCAAACCATTAATTTGAGTTATATAGGAGAAAGAGACTGTGAATTAAATTTTAAAGTAGTTCATTGTTCAAAATAATCTCTTTTTAGAATAGAATACATTAATTTATCAAACTATAAAACTATCTTAGACTATATTTTTCAATATATTTCCCAGGTTTCTGGTTTCAAAAGGCCTCTCATTCCACTAAAAACAAAAAACCAAATATGCACAAAAGTAAAAAATTATACAAACATGTCTGCATTAGCATGGAGCAAAATGTGAAAGAGTACCCACCAAGGGATTAAACCCGGTTACATCAGAGGGAATGGGAATGAAGGGGATGGCAAGCACAGAGGGGAAATAATCAACTTTTTGTATATACATCCTTGGTGATTTTTAACATTTATCATAAACTTATGTGTCACCTTTATAATAAAAATGGTAATACACTTTTAAAGGAAAAAATGCAACCAAAGTTCTAGAAGAATACATAGGATAAATTTATTTATACTCTTTACGTAGGAAAGGCAATACATAAAACCCAGAAGTCACAAATGAAAAAAAATAAATATGATGATCTGAAAAAACTAAAAATACCACAAAAAGTCAAAAACAAACAACGCATAAACTAGGAAAATATTTATGACAGATAAAAAGCTAGTTTCTGCAATTCACAGAGTACACAAAGTCAAGAAAAAATTACATAGCTCGAACAAAAAAAATACAAAAGGCTATGAACAAGTAGGTCATAGAAAAATAAATACAAATAGCAAGGAAACATGAAATATGATCAAACTCATTCTCAACAACAACAAAAAATGTAAATCAAAAAACCCAATAATATAGATAGACATATGGAACGATACAATAGAACTGAGTCCAGAAGCAAACCAAACATCTATGTTCAACTGATTTTTGACAAGGGTGTCAAAACCATTTAATAGGGAAAGAATAGTCTCTTCAACAAACAGTACTGGGACAATTGGACATCTACACGTGAAAGAATGAAATTGAACCCCTATCTCACAATATACATAAAAATTAACTCAACGTGGATCAAATATCTAAATGTAAAAGCTAAAAATATAAAACTCTTGGAAGAAAACATATGGGAAAATCTTCATGACTTTGGATTTGCCAATGGATTCTAAGATATAACACCAAAAGCATGAGCAACAAAACAAAAAATAAATTTGACTTCATAAAAGTTAAAAACTTTTGTACATCAAAGGAGACCGTCAATAAAGTAAAAAGACAACCTACAGAATGGGAAAAAAATTGCAAGTCATATACCTGATAAGGGTCTACTATCCAGAATATATAAAAAATTCTATAACTTAACACAAAGACAACTCAATTAAGTTTGAATAGATATTTCTCTAAAGAGAAATAATTCTATTTGGCCAAAAAACATATGAAAAGATGTTCAACATCATTATTGATTTGGGAAATACAAATAAAGACCACATACATCCACTGATACGGCTATCCTAAAAAAAACTAGAGAATAAGAAGTGTTAATGAGGATATGGAGAAATCATGATCTTTGTATATTGCTGGTGAGAATGTAAAATGATACAGTTGCTGTGGAAAACAGTTTGGCAGGCCCTCAAAAGGTGAAACATAGAATTATCATAAGACTCAGCAATTCTACTCCCAAGTACATACTTGAAAGAACTGAAAACAGGTGCTCAAACAAATACCTGTACACAAATGTTCATAGCAGCACTATTCACAACAGCCAAAATGTGTAAACAATGAAAACATCCATCAATGGATGAGTGGATAAACGAAATGTGGTATATCCATACAATAGAATATTCTTCAGCCATAAAAAGGAATGAAGTCTTGAAATACGCTACAATGTGGATGAAGCTCAAAAATATTATGCTAAACCAAAGAAGCTATACACAAAAGGACAAATATTTTATGATTCCACTTACGTGAAATATCTAGAATAGGTAAATTCACAGAGATAGAAAGCAGATTAGTTGTCACCAAAGGCTGGTGGGTGGGGAGGGAAATGGGGAGTGACTGTTTCATTAGTATAGGGTCTCCATTGGGGGTGATGAAAATGTTTTGGACTTAGGGCTGACGATTGCACGACACTGTGAATGTACTAAATGTCACTAAGTTGCACACTTTAAAACAGTGAATTTTATATTATATGAATCTCACCTCAAAATATATATATACATACACACACACAAACAACATCATTTTCACTTATCAGGTTGGAAAATAGTAAAAAGTTTTATAACAGCCACACTGGTGAGGGGAAGGGTAAAACAGGAATTCTCATATTCTTTTGTTGTGATTATAAATTGATGCAACTACTTTTGAATTTGATATTATCCAGCACTTTTATTCCATCAATAGGAATTTACCTCACACTTTCCAAAGGCTGCTAAAACATAGCTACAACAACATTCATTGTGGAAAATTTTTCTGATAGTAAAGAACAGGAAACATCCTAAAAATGTCCATTATTTAATAAATTATAATACAACCATATGATGGAAGTTCTAAAAGAATGTTTCATATTTGTATACATTGCTTTACAAGAAAATCTCATGGAAATATTATTAAGTTAAAAAAACAAAGTACAACACAATATGTATACTATGATTCCATGTATTGTGATTGCATTCATTGTACATGTGTGAGAATATACATGGAAATCCTCATACATGTAATAGAAAAGGAGAAAAAAACTTTATTTTTATACTTTTTCTGATCATGCACATAGATCATTCTATTTTTAATGTCAACTTATCTTTTACATGCATTATTTTTTATTATTCACCTCCAATACCTAGCAATGGAATGATGAGCAACTTTTCTTTACTTTTAATACTTTTTTTCACTAAAAATAACTAATAAATACAGTTTCACACTGCTATTTTTAAAAAATGACTGTAAAAAATGAATGCAGCTATCAATTCATAAACATATAGTTTTAAAAGCTACTTTAATTTCTTTCTCATTTGAATAATGATATCATTCTTTTAAATGATATCATTCAATTAAATTATCATCATTTCCTTGAGAACTTTAATGAGGGCACTGACCCTCTTTCCAAATTCCTCCTGGGACAAAGAATAAATACCTCATAGAAATACTTGATTTGATCTTAAAACTCTGTTAGCCCTTTGGAAGTCTTGTATTCTTAACTGGGAATATATGTAGGTTGTTGGTGACAAGTCAGCCCCTCTGACAAGAATATAGGGTAAAAATTAATCTCCCCAAAGAGATTCAAAAGAACCACTAAAGGAATAACCACTACATTTGAAGAAATAAAAGATACCAGAACTATTTTTTTACCTATAATATGTGTATCAAGACTAGAATTTTTTATACAAATGAGGATTGCCTTCTGTTCTTGAGAGAGTACGACTTTATTCCATTGGTACTATTGTTGTGTGCACCTTTTTTCTGAGCCTGTGCAATGGACCAAACGTTTGTGTCCCCCCAAAATTCATATGTTGAAATCCTAATCTGCAAGGCAATGGTATTAGGAGACGAGGCATTAGGGAGGTGATTAGGTCATCAGGGTAAAGCTGTCATGAATGGGATTAGTACCCCTATAAAAGATACCTCAGAGAGCTTTCTCACTCCTTCCACCATGGGAGAACACAGTGAGAAGAGAGCCATCTATGAACCAGGAAGCAGGACCTCACCAGACACTGAATTTGCCAGCACCTTGATCTTGGACTTTCCAGTCTCTAGAACTAGAAGAAATAAATGTTTTAGCCACCCAGTCTATGGTAACTGTGTTATAGCAGCCCAAACAGACTAAGACAGTCTGCGTCATTTTATACTAGACAACATAAATGATGGGCAAGTAGTGCCCTTTTTGAGGATGAGTTTGATTTTTTAAAGGTTAAATGTTATTCTAATAGAAAAACGACCAAAAACCAAAGTATGATTATAGCTACCATTTATAAATAATATCAGTCTTTTCCACGTGTGGTTTGTAATATAGTTCTGAAAACAGTTCTGAAGTAGGAGTCACAAAAGTGTCTTAGTAGAACAGGAACACTGCAATAAGAATACAGGCCTTCAAGGCAATACTGTAATACTATGGACTTATCAATTCTGATACGTCTTTTTTAAAATCTTGTTATTGTGCATTACACATACATTCTGAAACCAAGAGAGTCATATGAGAAGTCATCCTCCTGAATTCTTATCTGTAAAATGAGTTAGACAAAATAATTTGCAAGACATCCAGATGTTTTGTGATGCTATATTTTATCATCAGAGATAGAACAAGGAAGTTATTATTGACCTCCTATCTCATTTCACATCTCATCCAATCTATCAGAAACATTAAACAACTGAGTTGATCACTCTCCAAGTTTCTTATATCATTTTCTTCACAGATTTAAAGGGTCCGTTAGTTCTTTCTTTTCTCCTTCTGCCTCAGTGGCTATTCTTTCTTAGTCTCCATTTTTGGTCACTCTCCATCTGCCTGCACTCTAGACAATGGCAGAACCCAAGGCTCAGGTTTCTTTTCTTTTCTATCTACAATCACTCCCTTGATGACCTTGTCTAATACTATTTCTTTAATTACTGTCTTTATGCTGATAACTCCCAAAATTATATCATCAGGCTCAATTCTCTACTCAGCATCTCAGATATTCAATAGGTATCTCAAACTTCACATACCCAAACCATGGTCTTAATTTCCATACTTATATCTGTTCCTTCTACAAATTACTACATTGTATTAAATAGCAACTCTACTTTTCCAATCGCTTAGGCCAAAAACCTTAGTATCATCCTTAACTACTTCCTTCTCTTCTGTCCACATCCATCCTTGATCAAATGCTGCCATCTTCACCTTTGAAATACATCCAGACTCCAATCACTTCTCACCACCTCCACCTTGACCACTCTGTTCAAACCACCATCATCTATAGTCTGGACTAGTGAAACATCAGCCTATTTGGTGCTTACTCTTCCACTCTTGTCTCCCTACACTCAGTTTTTCCACAAAGCAGGCAAGTCAATGCTTTCTTTAAATCATTACACAGATCATGTCACTTCACTACTCAAAATCCTCCAAGGGCTTCCCCTCTTACTCAGAGTCAAAATAAATCTACATGAGCTGGACCCTCCACCATTTATCCAACCTTATCCCTCACACTTGGACCTCACTCACTCTACTTCCTGCATTCTTTGGGCAGGTTGAGTGTAATCCTGTTGAACTTACTGCCTGTAATGATCTTGCATCAGATATACACATGGATCACAATTTCATTTTCTGAGGGTCTCTGCTCACATGATGCTTTATTAGACAGCTCTTCCCTAAACTACTATATATAAAATAGCACCCTCTGTCTCTGCTACTGTGCTTTCTCTTCCTTCACTGCACTTATAAAAGCCTGACACACTACATTTATTAGTTTATTTATTTATTGACTGATTCCCTCCCCCCAACCATCAGAATATTGTTCTATTAAAGTAGAAATACTGTTTACTGCTCTATCCCCTATGCTTAAAATAGTGCCCGGAAAAAGGAAACACATGATAAATATTTGTTAAATGAACCAATGAGTATATTAACTCCTACGTTATCATGTACAACAAAAGTCTACAAAACAATATAAGGAAAAACCATTTTGAGAATATATGGATGTGCTAGGTACAACATGGGAAGACAGAAACATACGTTTACCTGCATAAAGTCATCCCTGAAACCTGATTTAGAAACACTCACTCCACTGTTGCAGGGAATCAGCAAGAAAGATATGGGTGGATACGGCATATCAGAAAGATATGCCATGGGTGGAAAAACAGTCATCCATAGGAAATCAGAATCCTAGTCTGTGCTCTTCATATAAGTGTGGGGTCCAAAGTCACATTAAATGGCAAAGGGACCCCAAATGAAAAATTAACTTAAAAACTGGTCTAGAATCGGGGATATATCTAGGTTCTCTGCAAAATCAAATTTAAAGTTATCTTGTAGGAATATTACTATAACTCCCAATACATAGGACCCAATGTAAAACAACCTACACTGATAGTGAGCATAATAAAAAAAATTATAACCCACACAAGGAGTGAAAGTCAACTGCTACACAAATGGGAGAATTTATACCCTAAGAAACAAACAAAAAATTTTGAGTATTAAAATAAGCATATTTAAAAAGTTTTTTTAAAGGATATATAAATCAAGAATAGAACAATGTGAAAAGGGTGAACTTCAAAAAGAACTTAATACTAGAAATGAAAAATGTCAAAAAAATGAGAACTATGAATCAGACTCAGTTAAAGAGAGACAGAAAGCACACAGTATGGAAAGAAAAAAAGACAGAAAATATGAAAGTGAAATTAAGCGATTTAGGGTACAAAAATGAAAAAATAAGGGCCAGCCTGGTGGTGCAGTGGTTAAGTTTGCACATTCTGCTTCAGTGGCCCAGGGTTTGCCAGTTTGGATCCCGGGTGCAGACTTACACACGATTTGTCAAGCCATGCTGTGGCAGGCATCCAATACACAAAGTAGAGGAAGATGGGCACAGATGTTAGCTCAGGGCCAGTCTTCCTGAGCAAAAAGAGGAGGATTGGCAGCAGATGTTAGCTCAGAGCCAATCATCCTCAAAAAAAAAAAAGAAAAGAAAATTACTTTATATGTATAAATAGAAGTCCCCGTAGGCAAGAACAGAGAAATGTGTAGAGGCACTATTTATAGAGAATATGCCTGATAATTCTCCAAAATTAAAAAAAAAGGAACTGTCAGAGGGAAGAAATGAGAAATTATATACAGATACAACATCGCAGGCACATAAATCTATCCCTACACACATTGTTATGAACCTCCATAACACCAAAGACAAAAAAAAAAATCTTTAAAACTATCAGAGAAAATGTAACATTGTTATAGAGGCAACAATTAGATTGACAGCTAACTTAGCAGGAGCAAGAAATGCTACAAGATAATAAAGTATCATCTTCTAATTTTTGAAGAAAACTGTTTACCTAGAATTCTGTACCCAAGATTCCATATCTAGAAATCTAAATTATTAAAGAGGATAAAATTAAAAGATTTTCAGACATAAAAAAAATGAAAATTTACTACTTACAGACTCTTACGAAAACTAAATTTTGACAATAAAGGATTAGATGCCAGAAAAATTGATGAACATAGAAACTGATAATCAACACATTTTTTTAAATGACTGACATTTTAATTGCAAGGTGGTTAAAAATAAGGTGGATTTGAGGCAGCCCTGGTGGCCTAGTGGTTAAAGTCCGGTGCTCTCACTGCTTTGGTGGCGTGGGTTTGGTTCCCAGTTGCAGAACCACGTCACTTGTCTGTCAGTAGTCATGCTGTGGTGGCAGCTCACATAGAAGAACTAGAAGGACTTATAACTAGAATACACAACTTATGTACTGGGGCTTGGGGGAAAAAAAGAAAAAAGGGGAGAGAGAGGAAGATTAACAACAGGTGTTAGCTCAGGGTGAATCTTTCCCAGCAAAAAAAAATAATAAAAAAATAAGGTGGATCTAAAATACTGAACAATATGATAATTGATGCAAGAAGGTAGATTGAATTAGGCATTAAAGATATGTATACTGCAGACTTTGTTAATCATATAAGGATAGAACCCCCAAAATAGTAGAGACAATGGGAAAAAGTATGAACTAGAGGGATAGTTCCAAATTCATAATTCCTAAATGCAGTAGCATCTGGAGAGAGGGAGGTAGGCAATGGGACCAAAGAGGTAACAAAGGGGACTTCAACCTTACCTGTAATGCCACATTTTTCAAAAATATTGAACAAAAATATCAAAATATTAATTTTTTTGTTGAATAAACAAATACTTCTTTTTATTCTATTTTTTAATGTTTTTTGCAGATGTAGGCCTTATTTATTTTATTTTTTCTAGAGTAAGCAAGAATACTACAAGGTCTCAACTAAAGAGTATGAAAGTTTTTTGACTCTAAAGCTCATAAAGCCTCAATAACTGTATGAACTGGAAGAGTTCTAATCTCTGCTGATTTCTCACTTAATCTAAAATGAATAGGAAATCAAACTGTTTTTCATTTTGAATCACTTCAAAGAATGACCAGCCCAATCTTACACTTTGATTTTGAAACTGTAGGACACAAACATAAGGAAATCAAAGCAGTCTGGATTTGACTTCAAAAACATACAGGGGCTTCCTGCTCATAGACCAAAAAAACAAGAAGGAGGGGGGTATAAAAATGAATCTTTCCAAATTAGTATGAAGGGATTCGTAGGAAACTTGGTTAGATATGCTAAGCAATTCAGTTTTTATGTTCAATCAAGCCACTAAGTTTAGAAATTTTATACATCAGTGGGTTAATTTACAGCCAGTCCATAGCAGTATTTCAGTTATAATAAAAACTGTAGTCCCACAAATATGTTTTTTTCTATTATTTTTCTTTCCATAGAAAAAGAAAAGTTAAACCTATAAAAGACGAAGAAGTTCCAAATGCCTATCTTGTTCAAGCACTTGTAAATGAGGTCTGCAGCTTTTAAAACCAAAATAGAGTGTGAATGTCCCAGTAAATCTGCATCAGATGTGCTTCAGGTTGAAAGGAAATGATACCAAAAGCAAGTAGTTAAATGAATCGTGAAAAAAAGTGTAATCTACACAGATAGACCATGTTATACAATTGCTCTACTTGTGAAAGTCTATGTAAGGGCAAAACAACTCTTTATCTTTTCCAAAAATTACAAAAATAAATGTAGTTGGTTGTTCCTCTGCAGCTGGATGAGGTATTTCTTTTTTTTGTTTTTTCTCCCCAAAGCCTCAGTACATAGTTGTATATCCTAATTGTAGGTCATTCTAGTTCTTCTATGTGGGATGCCACCACAGCATGGCTTGATGAGCAGTGTGCAGGTCCATGCCCAGGACCTGAACTGATGAACCCCAGGCCACCAAAGTGGAGCACACGAACTTAACCACTCGGCCATGAGGCCAGCCCCAAGGTATTTCTTCATAGTACATTTCAAGGCATTTTAAGGGAGAAAAATGAGGTATCTTAGCTATGATAGAGGCAACATAGTTTAGCAGTTAAGAATGGGTGCTCAGGAGTCCTACTCTCTGGAGTTTGAATCATGGCCTCCCTACTAGTTGTGTTAGCTTGGGCAAGTTTAACTACTGTGTGCTTTTGTTTACTAAACTGCAAAATGGGAATAAGGGCAGCAAGTAGAACACCTGACATAATAAATAACCAGTAAATGTTAGCTATTATTATCATCATCTTAATGTGAGGCTATAAATGGCCAGGAAATGAAATGCAGTATTCCTGTATTATGACAAAGAAGAAAGTAAAATTTTACAGCTAGGAAGACATGCTTCGTACCTCTTATTGAAAATGGGTTTATTCAAGGTCCTAATATTAATCCATAAGGTATAATGTATATTAATGTTAAGCTGTTCATTACTGGTGAAAATAAGACTCTCCATTTTCCATAAAAAAATGCTTAAGTTCATATGGGCTACTTTCTGGAAATTTTGCTGTGTTTGTGTGTGTGAAAAATATTTATCACTATGCAAAATATTTCATTGTACAATGAACATCGCTTTCATATTTTAATAACTGTCATTGAAATATTTTCTGTATGATTTTAGGCTTTACTAAGTTAAATCTACAGCAGCTCATAATATAAATTTTATCCCTTTCACATTTGAAAATATTAGTCTGGAGCTGTGGCTTTATGTAGGCTTATATAACTAGATACCTTTTTTAATCTCCTTAGAGCGATACGACTCCTCTGTTTAGACTGCCCTTTTACCAAGTTCCAATTAACAACTATAAACAGAAACAGTGTGGGGTTTTTCAAATATTAAAAAAAAAGTAAAACTTGGTTATTAAAAAATTACTTTGATCCACATTTGACTTTCAAAACACAGTAACCAGTTCATTCTGATGCGTTAAAAGAGTAAATATTTAAGTGTTCTGCATATCCAAAACAGTGAGCAAAGAAGTGAAGCAAGAATATTTGAGTCGATGAGTAATGCTGATCTCCCAAAGGAAGGAGAGTCAGCTGCATTCACTCTGGGATTGTTAGACCTTTTAACAAGAATGCAGCTTAACTGTAAGGTCCAAAAAATCTGTATGTGTGTGTATGTTTGCTTGTGAAGGGTGTGCATGTTTGCTTGTGAAGGGTGTGCATGCATGTGTGCATGTGTGTGGGAGCAGAGAGAGAAATATGACATTGGCAAAAGACAGAAAAAGCTAGAAAAATAGAAGCCATTCAATCTGCAAAGAAACAAAAGATATAATCAGAGTGCATGAAGCACAGCACATACTAAAACCATGCTGAAAAATAATCTAAAACAATTAAAAGTTTAAATAAAATAATGTTTAATGCAAGATAGCTTTCTAATTTTGTCTCAAAGTATAACTATAACCTTCAGGAAATATGTACTTAGAAGGAAACAATAGATGAAATAGGAATAACTAACATATATCCAAGAAGAATTTCACAAAGTACTTTTCGGAGACTTTGTTCCAAGACCCAGGCCAGTCCTTAGGAAGAGCTTCAAAAGTGCAACCACAAGATTCCTATTGCTCATTCATAAACAGGGTTCTGGAGCCAACACCCCCCCAGTGCATTGTGCCATTATCTTCAGCCTCTACTAAAATTTCACAGTAACAACATCAGATCAGAATCATGAAGAACATTTACTGAATACTTACAATGTGCCAGACACTATCCTTAACATATCCCATGAATTATTTTATGTAATCCCCACAGCAATCCTATGACATAGGCACTATTATGATGACCATTTTACTAATGAGGTAACTGAGACATGGAGTTGAATATCATACCTAAAATCATACAGCGAGGAAGGAGTGGAGTCAAGATTTCAAGCTAGGTAACCTGGCTCTGGAATCAGGCTCTTTATCATCACACAGAGATACACTCCCTCCCATGTCTTACTCCCTCCCTTCATTTAGGTCAAATGCACTTCCTCAGAGAGGCCATCTGCAATCACCCTAGGCAAAACACTCCTCCTATTGTCAACTCTCTCTACCTTCTTATTTTATTTTTGTTTGTTTCTTTATTTTATTTTATTATTATTATTATTTTTGTGTGTGTGTGAGGAAGATTGGCCCTGAGCTAACATCTGTTGCCATATTCCTCTTTTTGCTTGAGGAAGATTGTCCCTGAGCTAGCATCTGTGCCATTCTTCCTCTATTTTGTATATGGGATGCTGCCATAGCATGGCTTGATGAGTGGTGTGTAGGTCCGCACCCAGAATCTGAACCCGCGAACCCAGGGCCACTCAAACAGAGCACGCGAACTTAACCACTACACCACTGGCAAGCCCCTATTTTATACTTCTATATGGTACTTATAAGTAATTGAAATTATATTGTATATGTGTATTTGCTTATTTATTTTACTATTTGCCACTAGAATGTAAACTCATAAAGACAAAGATTATGTCTTCATTTACCACTACATACCCTGTGTCTAGAACAGACACCTGGTAAAATTTATTGGATGATATACATATATATTACTTTAATAATAAAGTTAACTTTCAGGAATCTTCTTTCCCTAAGTTTCCTATACCTGAAAACATATGGTATGACATGAGATAAGAATAATGAAATACGAAATAACAGAGTAACCATGGAAAAAAATAAAGATGACTCATTGATAATCATTAAATACATGAAGAGTTACTATAAAGAGGATAAAAACCAATTGTTCTTCAAAATATACTGAAAGTCAAAAATAAAAAGAGAGAAAGAAATGGAATTATTGAGTCTCATGTGTTTACTTAATAGACTAATGAAAACATTTTGACCCTTATAAGATTTTCAAAATGGATTCATCAAACCAGACATTTAAGATGCCTTAAGCCAAGTCTTCAGATCAGTTCTCTAATCCTCTCCCTCCCCTCAACCCTCACCAAAAAAGCCAAAACAAATCTGTAGTTTATCTCAGACAGAGCATGACCCACCATGCTAAACATAAAAAAGAAACCTTGAAATGGGACAGCTTCATGTTCTTCTTCCCGACTCTGGTTAGATGAAAACGTGGAACCAAAGACCAAGAAGACTGGAATGAGGTGGGCAACCACCTAGAGTTGACTTACCAGCAGGCTGTCATGCTGGCACTTTAGTTTCACAACTGGGGCAAATGGTATGTATGCAATTGATGAACAAACTAGAAATGTTTTGTTTTTCCCCTTAGGAAGCAAAATGTTTTCTTCCATGAGAGAAATGAAAAATAAATGTGTGTGCCATTCAAATTCAAGTTCATTCATACTGGCATGTCATTATATATAACCTATTTTCAAATATACTTAACAGAATCCCTTATCAGTCTCTTATTCCAAGGCACTTTCAAGGCATATCATACCTCCTGCTATTATAAAATATTTAGCATAGATAGAATAGGTGAGGGGCCGGCCCACTGACGCAGCGGTTACATTCGCACATTCCGCTTCGGCAGCCCAGGGTTCACCGCTTCAGACCCTGGGTTCAGACCTACGCACCACTTGTCAAGCCATGCTGTGATAGGCATCCCACATATAAAGTAGAGGAAGATGGGCATGGATGTTAGCTCAGGGCTGGTCTTCCTCAGCAAAAAGAGGAGGTTTGGTGGCAGATGTTAGCTCAGGGCTAATCTTCCTCAAAAAAAATGAAATAAAAACATAGGGATAGGTGAACTTATGAAGAAATTTTTAAACTGTGAAATATTTCTACCTAACATGGGTAACAACCACCACAAAGACATTTCACGACTATTGTTTAATTTATAAGGTTTAAAAAAAAAATAACAAAATCCCAAGGCAGAATTTTAAATATTTGAGATATTAAATGAATAAAGAAAAATATGATATGATTATCTACTTTAAATCAATTACTACTACTTTATTTTATTCGGCACTAATTTAGAAATCTAAGTAAGAGTGTGAATTACAAAGTTGACACCTAAACTGAAATTTGTCATTAAAAACGTAGACCAGTTTAAGGGAAGAAAAGTTGCAACATACCCTAAGAAGCTTAACATTTAAAAAAAGAGAGCAAACATTTGGAAGATAAATGACATATATACTGACACTAAGCAGATACAATTTCAGAAAGATAATAAAGCAATTCGTAGAACTCCCACATTATGAAAGATTTGCTACTGTCAACAAAAAAAGTCTGAGAATTACATGAATATCATTTCAGAATTGCTTAAAATCAACTATTACCTTAAGTTGCTGGAAATTATGGAAAATTATTATTATTAGCAATTTATAGTATATGTGGGTTTTTTTGTTTGGTTACTGATGCATTTTTTAGTGGGCTTTATTATTGCTTTTTAAAAAACGGGGCAATTTTAAATTTACAGAAAAATTGAACAGAAAGTACAGAGCTCCCATATACTCTCTTTCCTCACCCGCAGTTGCTCTTATTATTAACATCTTACATTGATGCAGTACATTTGTTACAATTGATGAACCAATATTGGTATATTGTTATTAACTAAAGTCTATAGTTTACATTAGGGTTCACTCTTTGGTTGCACAGTTCTGAGTTTTGCCAAATCCATAATGTCATATATGCACCATTACAGTATTATACAGAATAATTTCACTACCCTAAAAATGTCATGTGCATCTAACTATTCATTCCTCCCCTCCAACTCCTGGCAACCACTGATCTTTTTACTGTCTCTATAGTTTTGCCTTTTCCAGAATGTCATATGGCTGGAATCAGATAACATGTAGCCTTTTCAGACTGGCTTTCTTTCACTTAGCAATATGTATTTAAATTTCATCCATGTCTTTTTGTGGCTTGATAGCTCATTTCTTTATGTCACTGGGTAATATTCCATTGCATGGATGTACCACAGTTTATTCACCTGTTGAAAGACATCTTGGTTGTTTCCACTTTAGGTCAATTATGAATAAAGCTGCTATAAACATTCATGTGCAGGTTCTCACGTGGACATAAGTTGCCAACTCTTTTGGGTAATTACAGTTGATGGATCATATGGTAAGACTACAGTTAGCTTTGTAAGAAACTGCCAATCTGTCTTCCAAAGTGGCTGCATCGTTTTGCATACCCCCCAGCAATGAATGAGAGTTCCTCTTGCTCCACATCCTCACCAGCATTTGGTATTGTCAGTGTTTTGGGTTTAGTCATCATGATAGGAGTGTAGTGACATCTCTTTTAATTTGCAATTTCCTAATGACATATGATGTTAAGCATCTCTTCATATGCTTATCTGCCATCTGTATATTGTCTTTGGTGAGGTATCTGTTCACATCTTTTGCCCACTTCTTAACTGGATTGTTTTCTTATTGTGGGGTTTTAAGAATTCTTTGTATATTTTGGATACCAGTTCTTTATCAGATGCATGTTTTGCAAAATTTTCTCCCAGTCTGTAGCTTGTCTTTTCCTTCTCTTAATAGTGCCTTTCACATAACAGTAATATTTAATCTTAACGAAATTTCAACATGTCAATTTTTTCTTTCAGGGATCATACTTATGATGTATCTAGAAGCTCATCACCAAACCCAAGATCACATATATTTTGTCCTATGTTATCTCCTAGAAGTTTAATAGCTTTGCAGTTTATACGTGGGATGTGTTGAACCTATGGTTGGGAAGAACTAACATCTTAGCAATATTGAGTCTGCTCTTTTTAATATATATATATATTTAAGATTGGCACCTGAGCTAACAACTGTTGTCAATCTTTGGGGGGTTTTTTCCTCTTGTTCTTCCCAAAGTCCTCCAGTATATAGTTGTATATTCTAGTTGTAGGTCCCTCTGGTTGTGCTATGTGGGACGCTGCCTCAGCATGGCTTGATGAGTGGTGCTGGGTCTGCACCCAAGATCTGAACCAGCAAAACCCTGGGCTGCCAAAGTGGGGCATGCAAACTTAACCACTTGGCCGCAGGGCCAGCCCCTGAGTCTGCTCTTTGCAATTAAATTAATTTTTAAAACCAAAGGAAAATCTAAAAGCCTTGGACCAGCAGATCCTAAAAAATGAAAGTTGGTATCTAAATCTTGCCAAACACTAAATCCTAAATTGACAAAGATCCTACGTATACAAACAGCTACCATTACCAAGACCTCTGCCAGGACTGTACACTTGCTGCTTCATCATTGATCCTATAGAATCACTGAGGTTCTTTACTAAGCACCATTCCTGCTGCTGCTAGGCCCTAAGAGGCACTTTTCTTTCAACCAAGCTTTCCTTTGTTCATTCCCTGATTCTTAGCAACTCTCCAATCCACAAAGCTTCTATATCCAAATTCCACCTGAACTGATCGGCAACCACTTTTCTCACTTCTACTCTAATCACACACATATACTGCCTACCCATTCCTGGTAGACTTCCCCCTCATGCTCAAGAGCCTGAGAAACAAAGAAAATCAGGACTTAGAGTGGTTTTAGGAAATTAAGAAGTCATAGCCACATTAAAACACTATTTTCAGCTATACTATGGCTTGAATGGGCTTTTGTGGGTGGGCCTGGGAACTTGCCATTTATTACAGTAGTGTTTTGGAAAAAGCATTCTAAGTTTCAAACAACTACCTTAAAAACAATATTTTGGATCACCTAAGTTTGAGACCACTTGCTCTTAATATTAACACAGAAAATTGAAATCAATATCTATATAGAACTCATTATAAAAGCCTATATTTTGAAATACTGATTGATTAGTCTATTATAATTGTACTGAAATCCTGTAGTTTCTCCCTTAGCAAACTACATTTGTGATTTGATTGACATAAATAAGGTCGTATTAAAGGCTTAAATGGTGATATTGATCTGAAGATTTCAAGTACTGTACTTTAAAATGAAATTGTTGCAGTAATCATTTTTAACAATACACAGGAGGCTGTGGGAATCATATTTGAAAAGCTAAGTACATTTAAAAAAATGAATATACTTTTTCAAAGAGAATAACTACATGTTAATATGTATCTATCAGAGTTGAAAAATAAGACCAAATGTCAGAGCAGGCTATTAGGTGAATCAGATTTTATTGTTCTCATATATGTTTTTAAAAAGTAGCAGGCCTACAGACTAAAAGTCTCCTGATTTAAGTTTCCCTTTTCAAAGAAGAAGGAAATATGTACTTCTCTGCAATATTCCAAGCTACTAAAATACAACCAATAAAATCACTTGATGTAGTGGTATTTTTGGTTGTGTTTTGGTCTTTTTTTGGTGAGGAAGATTGTCCCTGAGCCAACATATGTACCGATCTTCCTCTATTTTGTACATAGGATACCACCACAGCATGGCTTGATGAGTGGTGTGTAGGTCCACACCTGGGATCCAAACCTGCAAACCCTGGGCCGCTGAAGCAGAATGCGTGAACTTAACCACTATGACACTGGGCTGGCCCCCATTTGATGTACTTTTCAAGCTAGAATTATTTGTTCCCACCTTGCAATTATTCTGAAGAGGGAAACAAATTATTCTGCCATTAAAGAAAAAACACTCACAAATAGAGACCTAATAAATAAGATTTTAAAATGTTAGTGAACATACATCTGATCTACAACCTGAAAGAAGCTTCCTCAAACAGGCAGATGGCAAGCGGTAAAATAACATCTGGAATTTAATCCCAGGAAATCAGATCCAATCTGAAAAACTGAGCAGCGAGCATGGCACTCGCTGGAATATGATATCAGGTAGGGCTAGTTTATAGGATATAAGCACCATGGTAACAATTCTACAGACAGCTATTCCCAACAGTGGCATTTGAAAACCACAGGCCCCTGAGAATAAGTCATAATGGAGCAAAATAAAAGAGCTGGTCTGCAGGTCATAAATACCACACATGTTCAATTATTAAAAAGAACGGTAGTATATTTAATAATTACTCCTCCTCACAAAACACCGATGAGAGAACAAATAGGGCAGGAGTGGCCTTACAATAAATAAACTCTAACCAAAGTAGAAAAGAAATAGGCCAAATCAAATACAACATTCTGTGAACACTATTAGCAAAGAATGGAAGTATTGGAAATTTGTAATAAGAATTCCAGAAAGCCCACTAACTTACAGATAATATATAAAGCTAAGCAGAAGAGATTAACTTTCAGGACTCTAATGGCTGTCCAGGTCAGGAATCCATAGGCCAAGTCAACTGTGCAGAAGACTGAAGTAAGCTAGCATCAAGGTGGGACATGGGGTTACAGGAGGAGGCCAAGCAGAAGTCTGCACAGGGCACAAGCACTGGCAAAACTTGGGCTAATGGTGTTTTGTCAGATAGGCACAAAGGCTCAGCAGCACCCGCAGTCAAAGTAAGCTTGAAGCATAGTCATGGACAAAATCAGGACAGAAGTAGCAAGTGATGAAAGCTTAAGGACTACCGCTGGAGCACCATATAAGGCTGAATCTGCTATGGGGTCCAAGGCAAACTCCAAGAACAGGTCCCTGTGATGGTTAGTTTCAGGTGTCAACTTGGCTAGACCACAGTTCCCAGATATCTGATCAAACGTGATTCTAAATGTTTCTATGAATATATTTTTTAGATGAGTTTAGCATTTAAATCAGTAGACTCTGAGTAAAGCAAATTATTCTCCGTAAATATGGGTGGGCATCATTCAGTCAACTGAAGGCTTTAGTAGAAAAAAAACTACCTCCCTAGAATAAGAGGGAATTCTGCCAGCAGACCACCTTTGGGCTAAAACTGCAACTCTTCCCCAGGTCGCCAGTCTACTGGCCTACCCTGCAGTTTTTGGACCTGTCAAGCTTCCATAGTTGCATGAGCCGATTTGTTAAAATAAATCTCTCTCTCTTGTATAAATACATATACATATAGATATGTATATATGAGATTTTATATATTTTTATATTTTTCATATATATGTATGAAAGTGAGAGATTTATTTTATATTTTTTATTACATACATATATATACATATGAGGGAAAGAGATATTCTTTTGTATCTGTCTCTCTGGAGAACCCTGACTAACACAGTCCCAACAGTCAGTGTTTAGAGCAACTGTGTCCCTATTCCACAGAGCCCTGCTGCCCAGGAGGGCTTTCCTAGAGCTACCACTCAGTGGTATGAGAGCCTCAAGGGAAAGGGACCTTGCCTTCATGTTTGCCTCCCACACTATGTCTTGGTAGGGCCTGACATACAGCGAGTAATAGACCTTATGTGAACAGGCAAAACCCACATGACTATCTGAGCACTTAAAATAACATCACTTGTGTTTGTTGCTTCTTTCTTGTGGCTAATTCTGAAAGCTGAATTTAATTTTGTTCCCAATCATTACAAAGGTTTAATTTGACTATTTGAAGATAAATTCCAATCTGTTCTCCAAAATCCTTCTCAATTTCTTTCAGAAACCCAAAGATTCAATTATAGAGCAAAAAATCTAGTCCCCCAAATCTAAGAATTGGGAATAAGTCAGGAAGTAGCATCTAGCGATAATGCCAACCCTTACAGAGCACTTATTGTTTGCCAAGTATCTGTGCTAGTCCCGTAAAACACACGATTTCAAAATAGCACTGCAAGGTAGGGATTGTTACTCTGTTTTAAAAGTGAGAAAATTGAAGCTGAAAAAAACTTAAAGTTTACACAGCAGAGTAGGATTAGAATCAAGACTCTCTCATTCCAAATCCCAATCATAACCAAAGAAAATAAATGTGTAACCAAAAAGAAAAGTTACATTCCCACCAAAAGATGAAAAAAATAAAAAACTTAGTATTACTCTTGGGCAGTTAAACAAAACATATCCTAAAGCAACCATGGCCACAGCATCTAAAAGAATTGGAATGGTTATCAAAACATGGCTGGATAACTTCTCAGGTAGAAACAATTAAGATTACAAGAGATTAAACGCAGAATAAAAATTAAATTGTCTTACTTTTAAAAGTTAAGGGAGAGACATGATCATGCCCACTTCTGGTATGACCAATAGATAACAACTACAAACTCTGGGCAAAACATAAAAAACAACTACCTGAAAGCTCTGGAGAATTTAACACAAGCAGAGAAAAACTGAAGCAGAGTTGACCTTGGATGAAGGGGGTGGCACTAGGTGGGCTCCCTGTTTGGTTTTGGTTTTGTTTTTTTATGACTTTTAGCCTGAGGGCAGCTCTCACAGTCCCTGTGTAAGAGAGCTACAACTGCCACGACATGATCGGGATCACGATTTGCCAATTTCTCAAACTGTGCAGCATTCTTCTCAAAAGTAACAAAGACTTTAACAAATACAGTTTTAAAGTCAACCAACTCACACTCTTCAATTACTGAATAAAGATTATCCCTTAACTTTGGTCTATTTTAAATAATACACATATACATATCTTAATTTTTTTACATTTCCCCTAAAGCTGAAACCATCTTAAGATAAGCAAGGCAACTGGGTGCACAAAACAGCAATTAGGAGGAGACGTAATGAAATTTTCTTTGAACTACATGATAATCATATTCCCATTAAATGTTCTTCCTTTTATTAATGACTTATTTTAATCTTCACCTTTCAGGCATCTCAGATGGAATATTAATTTGAGGAGAAGAATAATGGTAAAAAACCATAAAGAAAACTTTTAATTTAATTTGGAAATATCAACATTTTATCTTAATAATCATAATCATGGATTTCAATTAATTTTAAATACAATATTTTATTTTGACTACCAAAGAAAAATTTTTATGCTATATCATTTTTGAGATCTCCCAATTCACAGAAAGTTGATTACCAATTTTTATAATAAATAAAAAGACAAAGGACAATTATTTCTTATTCCAACATCAATTAAAGCTATATCCAGTAAGATATACCAACTTTCAAAGGACTATTTGGTCCAAAAAGATGCTTCCTATACTTGAGTTTACGTTTATTTCTGAAGGCTCTGTTTTTCTGTTTGAAAGTTCTCAATGTACTATTCCACTTTACGAAGCCCTCAAAAGAAATTATTCTCAGTTCTCGGCACAAGGAAGTAACTAAGAACCCTCAGGAATCTGGCACGTGGCTTTTTTTTTTGCTTAGCCACCAGAAGCTCAGAGTCAACTATGTGGCCCATCTTTAGCAACTATATAGCTTCATAGCATAGAATTCTTCATGCTCACTTTATTGTTTGCTTAAAATGACTAAGGAATTTCATTAGGAAAGACTGTAACTTACTATAGTGAGGTAAAGTATAAAACTTTCATGCCTGTATGGTATGTTTTTATGGACTAAAAATGTTGATTCACATTTATTAACACTATATTACATATTAAATTGCTAAACATAATACTTATGAATTAATGGAAGCAAAAACTAAATATGTGGTTACAAACAAAAAAACACTTATTCTGTTCAGCTCCTTGCTTCTGGCAAAATTCACATGTACTACTCCACACTGATTCTATTGTTGCAGTGATGTGTGCTGGGAACAGCCCCAAACAGGTCATGATTTTCACATGTAGAACCTGGAGGTTCTGATCAGTCCATGAGAAGTCCAAATGCCACACAGCAGTGGAATAGCTGTAGTCACTGACCAGTCCCAGGAATACACCATCCTCTAGAGAGCAGCTGTGTTCACAAACTGATTCAGGTTTGAGAAACACTCAAGCTCTTACGATGACCCCAGTTACAAACTAGATGATTAATACAGTTATTCTATTTAATCCTCAAGATCCTGAAATAGAGTTTTCACCCCCATTTTAGAGACAAGGACTACAGAAAACAAATTACAAGCTCAAAGTGAGTCACATAGTATAACAGAGCTGAGACTCAAAGATAGCTTCCCTGACTCTAAATTCTGTTCTTTTCACCACCCAAGAGCTACCTATAAAATATATAGTCATATACTGGCAAAAATTCAAAAGCTGGAGGGTTGAATTTATTCTCATTGAAGCACTGAGAAAAGGTGAAGTAATTTAGGTAAAGCTTCATTATTCCTACCAGCTGGGCACACCGTCGTAAGGCCTCTTAAGATGCCGTGTGATTCCATGTGAAGCTCTTTTTGTTGATGAAGAAGTAGTCAAGTGGAATTGAGATCTAATCTTGCTGCATCTTTTTTCCTCTTACAGAAAGTAAAAAGACAAGTTTATTATAATTGCGGAACTGCTCTCCAAATACTGAACCCACTTTGAGGGATTTATTTAAACTGCTAGCTCAATAACAAATTTAATTTTTTAGTACTGAGGTGTTGGTGGTGTTATCTATAGACCATTTGAATGTTCTGTGTTTAAATGAACATCAGTAGGATCTTTTGAACACAGTAACAATTTACAAAATACAGTAAAATTCCTATGCAAATATCGTTGGAATACAGGCCTACAATCCTTTATCCAAAACCCTTGGCACCAGATGTGTTTTAGAATTTAGAATGTGGGCATGTGTGTATTTTAGAAAGTAATTCAGTACATATTTCATAAATTAAACATTCTACATCTTTCAAGTTCCCAGCAGGAAATAGGTGACATGCTCAAATTAGGATAATTTGAGGAAAATTTAATAAAGGTACTATTTACCAAGGTGTGGGCAAGGTGTAGAGAACCACAAAGGTTAGCTCAGTAACCTGGGGCTAGTATTGTAGTAACTATTACCACCTCTAGGCCAGAATGGGTACAGGAAGGGAGCAGATACTTAAAGCTGGAGACTGAAAGGCTCATGTGGAATGGGTAACCTTTCAGGTGATAAGGCCTTCAATCTAGATACAAGCTATGGTGACCCCTCATGGAAGGAGCTAGGTGAATAAAATACCCATGCTCACTCTTTCCAGTCTCTTGCCAATGACTTCCACTGTCCAAATCCAATGGGAAAAAAGACCACAAGAGAGCCTGTAAATAGATTGTAGGTCAGACTCCCAGGCACACAGCTGGGTTGAGAAAGGTGGAAAGTGAATCTGGGGAATAAATGGAAGCTATCCAGCATTTACTCTGAGTGGGGTTTGAGGCAGCATGTACATTAATCAAATTTATTAATATTTCTGCCACAAAATGTATAAAGATGCACACCAAATGGGGTGAAGAAAGACTATAACTTCTCTTCAGTCCACATCAGGTTTTGCTGCCAAATGAGTTAAAAAAAAAATATTTTGATTTTCAGAGCCTTTGAATATGATTAGTATCTCTATTTTATGGATGAGAACAGAAGTTTATAAAGGTGAAGTAACTTGTCCAAGGACACAAAGCTAGTAAATAAATCAGGATTTGAGCCTGGTTCTGACTCTAGAATCTGAGTGGCTAACTACTCTCTACTCTGCCTCATTACTTTCCCTATAATACAAGAGTTACAAAGGATTCCACAATTTATATATGTTTACCTTATTTGCTGTGTAACTCCTCATCTTATGAAACCATGCAAAAACGGTATGGATATAAAGTGCATTTCATAGTATCAGTAAACCTTGAAAGAAAAATACTGTGCTTATAGTTTTGAAACCTCATTGCATAAAGTCTTGGCTAGGCACGTAATCACAAGCATTTTCAAGATGCACGTACTTGGTGTTCTCAGAGTTAATGTGTTCCTATAGTTGCACAGTCACCAGTCAGCTAGCCATCTGAAAAACGTTTTTATATTTTATAGACTACAAGTAACACCAAAGTTTAAGACTTCTTTTTCTTCGATGGAGCTTCCCTCTCACTGGTCTTATTGGGCACAGGTTATGATTTTAATTGCATTTTGTACACCTGAAAATGTAATCACATTCCAATTTCAATAATCACGGTAGATGCAAAATAAAATAAACCTGAATGTGAATAATCTTATATTTTATTATATTTCCACTGAGATTACCAACTTTGCAACACAGTCATTTCAAATCCAAAAGCCACCAGGAGAACAATTTGCTAATACCGAGTTAGTGTGAAAGTTCTTCCCAGCACGTGCTCTATGAGCTCCATCCATTCAATCCTGCTTCCAGCAAGGCAAACCTATTTACCTGCATTCTTCTCTGTAGGTTGCCAACACCATGGGCTTGGCTCCTGCCTAGCAGTAAGTGTGTTGAAAGTCCCTATAAATAAGGTACATAGCCTCTACCTTTCTTGCTCCTTGGGTGCCTATATTGTTTTTTCCTTCATCTCCATCCATGTCTGGATTCTACCCCTGACACTACCCCAGTTGCTAGCTTCCCAGTACTGCCTCCCGTCTGACTCACTTTAATACTTACTCCCAATCTGCAAATTCCAGCTTGACTTATCTTTCCTGATCCTAGAATTGTTGTTGTGAAAAATGACAGTTAGTTTAGAATTTTACAGGTTAATAACAAAGACTGAATATGAAAAATGTGTTTAGTGATTCTAAACACACATGGCAAAATGCAAGTGTATATAATTTAGCCTATTCAAGTCTATTACTTTTCCCCCCAGTACGAACTTTTCAAGTCACGAAACTTACAGGAATTGTGAAGAGAGGTAAGGTTACCAACTTTCTTTTGTTTCAAAGTACAATAAACTCGCAATTATCAGAATTGCTGAAGAGTTAAATCTGGATAATAGTGGGTAACCAGAGGAGACAGAGGTTGTTAGCTGATCAACCAGATATATATTCTATTTTTCCAGTGCACAAAGTAGGCTACATTTCCCAGCCTCCCTTGAAGCCATAGGTGGCTATGAGACTAAATTCTAGCCAAGTGAATGTGGACAGAAGTGATATATTCTATTCTGGCCAAAACTTCCCATGCTGTTTTCCTCTTCTGTCTGGCTGGGATGGAGACAGTGCCTAGGGTGACCTTGGAAGCCACATGCCAATGATGGTAAGCCTCCCTTCCTGAGTCCCTACATGACCATAAAAAGAATGACCACCTACTGACTAGTTTATCCTCCTAGCAGTGTTACATGAGCAAGAAATAAATTATTGTGTTCAAGAAATTTTTGAAAACTCCAGAATGTTCTGGAGTCTGTTTGTTTTCACAGCTACCATTAATCTAGTTAATATCACATATCTATGAGCTAAAAGTTTTTTCCAGCACCACTGATATTTGTTAGAGAGAACACAGGAAAATCTGCATAATTGCAGAGACCTTCTGGGACAGAAGAGATAGAAATCCTGAAACTTTGCTCCCTAAAAATCGAAGCTATTAAACCTCTCTAACTAATCTTCTCTACTACAATAGTATTGACCAAGGATGAGTGGTAGGGAAGATAATATGGCCCTAAAGACAATGGCAGCTCTGGCAGTTCTACCCCGGCGAAGTGGTTATGCAAGTGAGCCATAATTTGAGGAGCCCAGGACAATGATGGCACATAGCATTCTTTACTGAGGTTTAATGAGAAGGAATCATTCCCTACCATTTATTTGTTTCCATATTCAACAAATATTTGCTGAGCATCTCCTATATAATCCCTTCTCTATTCCTCCAAGATTCTAAATCTCTTGTGAGAACACTAAGTAACACTGTCAGCCTTAGGCTCACTGCTTCTACCTCCTCTTATTACTTGAAAATGATCTTTTGCAAAATGAGTCATATCCCTCACAACTTTAATAACGGCATTTTTTTCTTCCATTTTTGGGAGAAGGGGTCCACATTTTCCCTGTTCTTCGCTGCTACTTCTAGATCTTTAGTCTACTTCCATAATTCAAGTATTAAACTCCTTTTGAGATTCATATCATCTACTTATATGACCAGGGTAAGTTAAGACTCTTGGTAGGAAGAAAGAGAAAACTAATCAGCATAAACAGGCAGGGGAATATATTGATAGAACACTAAGCAGTCTCAAAGGAAATGAAAGAAGAGATGAACAACTGCTTTTGGGAAAAACAGAAACTAAATCAGCTATGGGGACCTCTATAGTAATAATTTGGGAACCTACTCTCTATAGCACTGCTATTAGTGTGACTCAGCCCTAATCAACCGCCAGATTCCAAATTTCAAATTTCCATAAGAGAGACTCGGACTAGCCCAGCTTTAACCAGTTGTCAACTCTTGGTACTTCAGTTGCAGCAATAGAGTCAAGGCTACATGGCACCAACATGGCCAATACAACTCCCATCCTGGGTTTTAGGAGAAAATCCTGCAGAAAGAAAATGGCTATGTGCTGAGCACTACCTCAAAAAGGTACCTACAATAATGCTAACCTCTGGCCTTACAGCATACCTGAACACTCCCTACTTCCTATATATCCAAAAATGCCATTATCCAACAATCTAGCCAGAAGGAAAATATAATCACTCCCCATGAAGGGAGATGACCCAATGTACCGAAGGATCCCATAATCCAACTATTCAACTACAGCTATAATTACTCCCCTTGCCAAAGAGAGTTGACCCAAAGTCATTTTCAGCAACTACATCCAGGATTGACATCATGCATCTACTCTTCAAGTCCAGAATCTCCAGAAGGGTCCAGAATTCCTTTAGTTCAGCTGTAACCACATACCACATCAATTTCCAACATGGAAATTGTTTTCATTTTAATTATTGTAACTCCTATTTCAAAAGGAAAACAGAAGATAATTATTGTCCTCTATTAGCAATAAAAAAGTGCAAATGAAAATAAGGCCATATTTCTGCCTTAGTTGGTATTTGAGAATTCCTTCCTTTAGTATCCATTCTATGTACCTTGCATTCAAAAACAGTTTCTGATGGGCTCTTTGCCTAGTGGAATAGTCCAAACCTCCATCTTGTGGGAGCCTGAGCTCTTAATCTTTCTGCTGTAGGGCCACAAGAAAATTTCTATTAACCTTCCTACTGGGCATGGTAGTAGCAAAAAGCATCTCAGGGAATCTCATGGGTTCTACCACACTCCTCTTGGTGTCTACTTGAAAAAAACAATTCTATATTCCTTCTATAGACAAAGTCAATCATCCCAGCTAATACATGATCTCCTTTATACCTATTCTCCTAGTTGCATGAGGAAGCCAAAATAGCCAGATGGTATTATTAGGATCGTACTTCAGTAGAACCATTATCCCAAGCACTGGCAACAGTTAGGAGGAATATACACATTTTGCAAAAGCTAAATAGAAATTTTGCATGTTTCAGGTAATATGAAGAGGTAGAGGCAGTCTCCAAGCAAAAGGCTGAAGATACCACCTATTTCTCACAATAAAATTAGGATTCCAAGGGGCAAAAGTATCCATCCCCAGGCAATTAAAATTTCTATGCTTATAAAGCTAAGAGTCACGGGTATGGGAAGCAAAAAACGTTTTTTTAGTAAGGCATTAGGTATAATCCTGAGAGGTTTTTACTTCTAAACTACATTCTTAGATGAGTATACGAGAAGAATAGTATCCTATACAAATCTCTGAGTCAGGACTCCACACTTACAAGGTTGCCAGCTGGTACCATAGCTGAGTGAGTCTTCAGCAAGCCATTCCAATATTGTATCAAATCAGTTCTTTTGGAATGAGGGGATACGTGATAAGACAGTGAATCCCACTAGCATTATTCCTTCTCTATGAAGGGGGTTGCTTGATATGAGGTAATGGTATGTGAATTACATCATGCCTATATATAAAGTGGTCAGTTAATCTACAATGGTAGTAATAGTAAGGCACAAGGACAGGAAACCCGAATACAAAATTAAAAAAGACAAGTTGATGTACCCTTCACAATGTTATTGGACCAATATAATCAGACACCATGTAACTCACTGTTCTCAATGTATGATATCCTATCTTGGACTTGGGGTTGGCTGATGCTCCTGGAAAATTAGTCATCCAGCAGTAGAAGTAACCTGGTAAGTCTCAGTGAGAGAAAGTCCATGCCAGGCCATGCATAGCCTCCATTCTTGTCACCACATGCACTCTTTATCTGAGTTCATTGAGCAAATAAATGCCATTGTCAGAGAAGAACATCTCATGTATTGTATTATTAAAAGCTTTCAGTTGAGCATCCACATTAAATACAAATGTTTTTGGATTCTGGGCCCATTCTGAAAGTTTCAATCACACAATCTCCCCTAAACCCTCTGGACACCATCTGCCAATCTTACTCCCAGAAATCAGTATAAAGCCTGACCTCAGGCTCTCTCTCCTTCCAGGCTAAGGACAATCAGATGTACTGCCTGAAGTTATATGCACTGAGAGTTTTACTCTTCTTTAATATCCTTCACTGCCACTGCTGATAGGGGCTGTAATACTGTGGCACTTCACTTCCAGCTCATATCTGAATAGCTTTCAGAATCATCTGTAATTTTTTAATTCTTAATCTAGTCTTCACAGGGAATTCCCCATAAGAATATTCATGTGAGCTAAGGGAATGTTAGCAATATAGCAAGGACTGATGGGCCAGAGTTATCACAGAGACAACTGAAATCTTTCTAAAGCTCCTATAACTTCTGCCTATTTCCACGATAAAATTTCTTTGCATAGCTACATCACTTTCCCTTTCTTCTTCACTCTTGTCGGTTAAGAAGTGACCCTTTCATCTGTGCTTTTGATTCTATTCTTTCTCCCCCATTCCAGCTGATGAATATTTCTACCTGAGCGTGAATCAGCACCTGACAGTCACCAAGCACAAAATAATTCAGTATATTGGCCATCTTTCTCTTATACTTCCCTATGTCTACTATCACCGCCATTCTTCCAAGTTACTCAAGAAATATCTTTGTTCAATTCAACAAAATATTGAAAATCTCTTCCTGTTATGCAATCCACTAAATTAACAGGAATTTTTGTAACTCTTATTGGCAAGTAAGAATTGCTTGATAAAGTGGATCTAATGGGAATTTAGGAACTTACAACTATGACTACATTATTGTTAGTCTATTCAGAACAAGGAATTGTCTCTGTCATCCAATCTCTACCATCTTTGTGTGCCCTAAATATTGATAAATATGACAACTACATCTTCAATCAAGTCATTGATTTTTTTAAAAAAAGACTTATAAGAATGCCTACAAGTAGATGGTGGGAAGAGAAAGTTCAGCTACCAATTCAATTGAATACAATTCAACAAACATGTTAAACAACATGCTAGACAACAGAAGAATTTGAGAACTATAAGGAGAAACAGGATCCATTTAGGTAAGATGGCAAAAGCAAACTGATTGTGAAAAGGCTGCTTTTGAACATTTAGAAAGGTACCTGGTCTAAGCTTGATGCTCAATAAATATTTCTTGAATATTCTTATATGCCAAATGGGTTCACAATTGGTCTTCAAACTTTAAGGAACATCAGAATAACCAAAAAGGCTGGTTAAAAGGCAAATTACTGAGCCTCACCCCTAGACTTTCTAATTCATTAGGTTGGAAGTGAAGCACAGTAATTTGCATTTCTAACAAGCTCCCCAGTCAAGAACCAGTGTTCTAGAGTAGGATTTCTCAACAACAGCACAATGGACATTTTAGACTGGATAATTCTTTGTTGTGGGAGAATGCAACATCCTTGGCCTCTATCCATCGGATTCCACTAGTGTGCATCCCTCTCACTCCCACAGCAAGACATTGCCAAATGTTCCCTATGGGAAGAAAATTGCTCCTGGTGGAGAACCAGTGCTCTAGATCAACCAGATAACCTTTTTCACCTAGATTTTAACAGGTCATTATAGAATATCTCTCAAGTTACCCTAATGGATAAAATAGAAAAACATGGGCTGAATAATATAAGAATTAGAAGACTTCATAGCTATTTAACTGGTGGATCCAAGGGTTTTGATTATTAGATTTATAGCACAGAAACAGGCCTCTTGAACCTATATTATTTTGAGCTATTTTTCTCCTAGATTGGGATGTCAAATAGGCTCCATTTCTTGCAACACCAATCAAATAGCAGTAACTACATAGAGTGTCATCTTTGGAAGGATCCCAAAAGTTTTTACAGGCAAAGCAGGAAAGAATACTGAGGTCACTGAACAATGTCACCTATGAGCACTAAAGAAAGAAAAAAATGCCACATTCTAGATTCCTGTTCATTCCTGTTCCAGTCTGGAACCTGTTCCAGATATTTAATCATATCTACCTTTTGTCTGAGCCTTTTGAAGTGTGCTATTTTTTTTAAGTCTGGAGTTACCTATCTAGTTACAGCATTTCCTCTCTCTACAACATCCTCCAAAATTTCTACTTCTTGAAGAAATTCCTCCCTGTAATGTAGAATGCTAGGCCCTGTTGTCATTTTCCATATCTTATGAGAGTCTACAGTTCTTTAAGAAAAATAAAAATTTACTCAAGGTATATGTTTACTTAAAGAGAGTTCTCTCAAATGTCCAGGTACTTGAGAACCAGAAGCAGTTCTGTGATCTCAGAAGCAGTTCTGTGATCTCCTCAAGAACAAAGAAACCATTCCTCTCTGTAACTAGGTAATCTATAGAATACTTACATTATTATAACACTTCTATGCCTCTCTCCTTTTATTCTTGTTTATATGTTCTCCATGATCCTTTGATTCTCAAACTTGTAGGTTCTACCTCCCTTCTCACTAGTACGTTTCTTTTAAACAATGAAAAAAATAAGCAAAAGTAAGTTATAAAAGAGACATTATTAATCAGATTCATTCAGTAATTATATTGTCTTCAATGTGCCAAGAATTCAATTATTTTTTAATGAAAAATTCTCACAGAACAAAATTAACCAAAGGAGAAGGAAAATAAGCTATAAAAGTCTTTCTTCCAACCTAATAAAATTCCCAAATTCCTGTATTTAAAAAACACTGTACAAAACTGAGTGCGGACCAGATCTTAAACTATAAGTTTCAACACAAATCAATCTAGGCAACACACAAACCTCGAAGATGAGTCACTGCATGTGGATAACCAAGCATTTTAAATACAATCTCTCTGGGAGGAGAAAAGGAAACAATTAATTAACACTGCCAAATCATTGTATTTATATTAATTTGTCATTGATTTTAATATGTAGCTAAAATACAAATAAGGATTATCAAATAATTAGCAGTAACATTATGAACAGAAAAACTATTCCAGGAGATCAAAGACTCTCATATCATTTTGGAAATAGTAATTACAAATTATTTGAGAGTCTCAGTCTTACAGACAAATATTTCAATAAGCATTTTTGTAAGATCAAGCTTTTCTTTAAATATTAAATCACAAATTATTAACAATATATATGTGTGTATATATTGTTATATGTAATATACATATATTTGCATCCTAGTTCTAGATTTTGCTATTCATTCCTAACATATATTAATTTTGTAATGACAACATGGTCATCTTTTTTTTTACCTTTTTTTTTTGTAAGTATGCTTTTTTACTTTTTTGGTGAGAAAGATTGGCCCTGAGCTAACATCTGCTGCCAGTCTTCCTCTTTTTCTTCTTTTTTTCTCCCCAAAGCCCCAAGTACATAGTTGTATATCCTAATTGTAGGTCATTCTAGTTCTTCTATATGGCATGCTGCCACAGCATGGCTTGATGAGCAGTGAGTAGGTCCAAGCCCAAGATCCAAACAGGTGAACCACAGGCCACCAAAGCAGAGCACGCAAACTTAACCACTCAGCCACGGGACCGGCCCCTGGTCATCTTTTTTGACTCTATTTCTATCTGATTATTCAATACCATGGCTTATCACACTAATAAATGGTAAATACAACAGTTAGAAAAAAAAAATACCCCTGACATCTAGGAATACTATTTACTTTCCATCAGAACACCCTTTATATCTATCAGGAGACCTTACAGAGGTTCTGAGTTTTAAGCTACAGTATGAGAACCTAAAGTCTAGAGATAAGATACAACTTCAGTGAGACACACAGAACCTCAAAGAACAAGGAAGGTTAGATAGCTACTTTCCCTTTGTTAGATTTGTTTATAAAAGCAGAAGACAAAAATATTACAAATACAATATTTAAAACACTAAAATATACAGGGTTGTGGGCCTAGCTACAATTAATTGATAGAAGCACAATAATTCAATTCTTAATTTCTGTTTCGCAAAGAGAAAAGAATCTTTAAATAATGTTTAAGTACTTGATTGTGTAGTTTATGGATTTTCCAAGGCTTTTCTCCCAAATTTTAATCAATTCATTGAAAGAGAAGAATGAAACTCATATTACTTATTTTTCTATCACCTTCTAATTCTGATATATATCTAACACTATAACAAAAATAAATTCCAGACTCACTAAAAATTAAACATAAAAGTGAAAAAAATCCATACAAAAAAAGATAAACATTTACTTAGAAATGGAAGGTCTTTCTAAACAGAAGTAATCACAAAGGAGAAAAACTGTGTTTAAAGAAAGAAAACACCCTTCATAGGTAAAAAAAAAAAAATGCTCCAAAATAAAAGGAAAATGGCTGGAAAAAAATATTTCCAGCAAATATAACAAAGGTTAATATCTTAGTTAAAGAACTTATATAAAGACATGAGAATAAGCCTAGAAACTTTGAGAGAAAAACAGGCAAAAGGGCATGCATAATTAACTCACAAAAGAGGAAGTTCAAATACAAAGAAAGAAGCAAATTAAAACAAAGGGGGAAAAAAATCCCTGCTTGGCTGTCAAATTAGCAAAGATTTTAAAATATAATATCAAGAGATGGCAAGGATATACTGAACTAGGCACACATAAATTATTGAAGAAATGTAATCAACCATTAGGAAAGCTATTAAGGTAATGTATATCAATAGTCTTAAAATTTTTTAACTTTGATCTAATAATTCTATTTTTGGGAAACTGTCTAATATGTGGGGAAACACTTTGTTAATCATATTTGCTCTTGTGACATTTATAATAATAAACTATAAGAAACTACATAATATCTAAGAATGAGTGGATAAGAAGGGAGTGGTTAAAGTAAGCCATGGCAAATTCAGTACTCTGCTATGTACTGGCACTGGGACCCTCAACAGTCCACTTACCTTCTCTGTATCTGGTTTTTTGTTTGTTTTTTTTTAAATGAGGATAATACCCACCTCCTTGGGTACAATTGAGTTGTTGTAAGGATTAAACAAATTAATACATGTAAAACAATTAGTCTGGCATATAATTATTACTATAAAAATACATGCAGTCATTCAAAATTAAGAACATGGAAAAGGCTTCTGATAGAATGCTATGTGAAGATGTAAGACACTAACATGGTGCATAACAACATATCAACCAACCAGCAAAGGGAACTACACCAAAATGTCAATAGTAAAAACAAAAAATAAACAAACAAAAAGATTTTGCTAAGGATCTACAGATTTGATATAATCCAAATCAAAATACCAATGACACTCTTCACAGAAATAGAACAAAGAATCCAAAAATTTATATGGAATAAGAAAAGACCCCAAATAGCCAAAGCAGTCCTGAGGAAAAAGGACAAAGCTGGAGGCATGACAATCCTTGACTTCAAAACATACTACAAAGCTTCTGTAATCAAAACAGCATGGTACTCGCACCAAAACTGACAAACAGATCAATGGATCAGGATTGAAAGCCCCGAAACAAAACCACATGTCTATGGACAGCTAATCTTTGACAAAGGGGCCAGGAACATACAATGGAGAAAGGAAAGTCTCTTCAATAAATGGTGTTGGGAAAACTGGACAGCCACATGCAAAAGAATGAAAGTAGAGTATTATCTTGCACCATACACAAAAATTAACTCTAAATGGATTAAAAATTTGAATGTAAGACCTGAAACTGTAAAACTCCTAGAAGAAAATATAGGCAGTACACTCTTTGACATCGGTCTTAGCAATATCTTTTCAAATACCATATCTACTAGGGCAAGGGAAACAAAAGAAAAAGTTAACAAATGGGACTACATCAGACTAAAAAGCTTCTGCAAAGCAAAGGAAACCATGAACAAAATGGAAAGACAACCCACCCGCTGGGAGAAAATATTTGCATATCGTTTATCAGACAGGCAGTTGATCTCCCAAATATATAAAGAACTCATACAACTCAACAAAAAAACCCCAAACAACCTGATCAAAAAATGGGCAGAGGAAATGAACAGACATTTCTCCAAGGAGGATATACAGATGGCCAACAGACACATGAAAAGATGCTCAACATCACTAATTATTAGGGAAATACAAATCAAAACTACAACATATCATCTTACACTGGTCAGAGTGGCTATAACTACCAAAACAAAAAACAATAAATGTTGGAGTTGATGTGGAGAAAAGGGAACGCTCATACACTGCTGGTGGGAATGCAAACATAGTGCAGCCACTATGGAGATCAGTATGCAGAGTTCTCAAAAAATTAAAAATAGAAATACTATATGACCCAGCTATCCCATTACTGGGTATTTATCCAAAGAATTTGAAATCAACGATCCAAAGAGATTTATGCACCCCTATGTTCACTGCAGCACAATTCACTATAGCCAGGATTTGGAAACAACCAAACTGCCCTTCTACAGATGAATGGATAAACAGGATGTGGTATATATATACAATGGAATACTACTCAGCCATAAAAAAGGACAAAATTGTCCCATTTTCAACAACATGGATGGACCTAGAGGGTGTGATGTTAAGCAAAATAAGCCAGAGACAGAAAGACAAATACTGCATGAGTTCACTCATATGTGGAAGATAACAAATACATGGATAAAAAGAACAGATTAGTGGTTACCAGAGGAGAAGGGGGCTGGGGGTGGGCGAAAAGGACAAAGGGGCACATATGTATGGTGATGGATAAAAATTAGACTACTAGGGGTGAGCAGGATGAAATGTATTCAGGAATTGATAAACAATAATGTACACCTGAAATCACACAATGTTATAAACCAATAAAATTCCTGATTAAAAAAAAAAGATTTTGCTAAGGAAGTGGGCAGTATAAATTAAGAGTTGACTGTGCATTTTAGCTAAGGAAGCTATTTACTCTGGCATAAAGTTAGAAGTTGGTTTAATTGACTAGAGCTAATTATTAGTTCTCTGGAGCTAATAATTGTTAACTATGCAACTGTCTAAACTGAAAGCTTTTCTTCCTGAAACACTTTTTACAGATTCCAACTTCTTAAAAGTCTATTACAATGCTCTCCGCTGGCTGCCCTCCAGGTTTTCTAGCAATAGCTCTGAGTGCATAACCCTTGTCACTCACCCACATACACCACAGATAATGTCTATTTTATTTAGATTTGCAGTACTAACAAACTGGAATCAATAGTTCCTGAAGAGAACCATCTATTTTATGGAAGCAAAAGGCTGTTTGTATTCTATTTATGAAACTAATTTTCAAAGTTACTTTCTCCTTGAAGTTTCAGTAACAACCAAGGGTCAAACATTGCTGTGCTTTTTTACTAAAAAGAGAGAGTGCATGAAAGCAAGAAAGAAAAAAGAAAGAAATTCAAATTGCAGTATGATGATACAAAAGAAACCTCTTTTAGCTTCAAGATGCATAAATAAAACCAATTATATTTGAGGTCAGTAGTTCCTGTCACTGCAGAAAGATCTTCAGTTAGGTCATTTATAAAGGTAATATAAAAGGCGCTTTGGCTTCATGAATTCTCACAGATAAGCGTGTTTTAAAGAGAGAGAAGGGTAGAGGGAAGATGGTGGGGGGGAGGGCGGGTGGCAACTGAGATTGACTGTTGTCTCTTGCCAAACCAGAAACAGAAATAACAGGCACACCACCAACGAACTATATAACACATATGGACAAAAATTGATGGGCTGGGTTCATTAACGTAGAATAGGAAAAGGTTTTCTTTTAAAATTTTGGGTCCATTTGAAGGATAACCAGAGTTTTAGATTCTGAAAGTGCTAAGATCAAGTCTCCAACTTAATTATAAGAAAGCCAATGGTTGACACAGAAATAATGTATTGGCTCCTAATTCATATGATTGGTCCATCAACTTAATATCTGGCTGCAGTGGTTCATGGATTCACATTAGAAGAAATGTTTGCTCAGGTAATTGACCCCACATCATTCCTCATTGGTTGCTTCTGTAGGAAGTATACATAAAGGAGAGAGAGTCAATCAACTTGTTAGGTATCAGTTACCAGAAGTCTCCTCTCTAATAACTAAATCACAGAGAAAGCTCCTCCATCCAACCCCACACACATCTCCAGCCCCCAATAAAGTTGTTATAAAGAAGGCAGATTGCTGACCTACGGCCAGGGATCACAATCACCATTCCCCATCCTGTGAAGTTTAAAAGGGAAAAAGAATTAAGCTCATTTTCCTACCTCCCTTTTTTGTAATGTAAATGTGTCACTTCTAAAATCATACCCATTTGACTAACATCTAGTGAATATAAGCTACAGACATGCACACAATTTTAATGCTGTACAGGTGACATTTTTAAAAGGCTGTCTAGCCTTATATTCATCTACTCATCTGGTGTGAGTGGTAAACATGCCAGTTTCTTTTACTTTAATGTCAGTCATCCCCTGAGAACAATTGAGAAAGCTGGTAAAAAAATTTTAGTTGAAAGTGGCATTTAAAAATTCACTTGCAAGATTTTAGTAATACCTTTTGGAAGACTGAAAATATTTTCAGTTAGTCAGCAACATCTCTGCTTTATCAATTAACCACAGGATATTTTTGCTTCCAGGTCCACTTTTTTCATTATCTGGACTACATTTCCCACTTTAATGCTCCTGTCAGTTTATGCTTAAGAATGCAAAAAATGCATCTTATTGCTAGCCAACAGAAAACATAATTAAAAAGGTAAATCTCCAATAACAATAATGATATTATACATCTCACATGCCAAAATAAAGTTTATTTAACTGTTGAGAGCACTTCTCTTCATTGTCATTCCCTTCCATAAATACGTATGGCCTAGTGTTAACTCTGTGTACTAGGAAGCAGAGCCCTCAAAATGTAATTTTTCCAAGGCAGACCAGTATGTTGACTGTACAGCATGTACTATTTTGTCTGGCTACAGGAACTACCCCCACATACCCCCCCACACACACACACCTGATTACAATGGGAACAGCTGAAGGTTGAGCACAGGGAGAGTACAACTAACCCTTACTGGGACATTTCCTAGGATCCAAGGACTCTGGGAGCAGAAAAGTCAAGTCAGAATCTTTATTTAGCCTTTCTCTGGTGGCAAAGGTTTATTATGTAAAACGTAAGAGCTGTCAGCAACCATATCTTCTGAATGTAGGAAGCCATTCTGCAGAGAAAGAGGAGTAAGAGACCCAAAAAGATGAGGAAGCCAAAATAAAAGATGGCAAGAGTCCCAACAGCATTTAAACTTCTACTTGCAGTTATTCCCAAAGCCCAGCTGTATTCCTGCCCTTGTCATGCCTTAGTCATGCTGAAACATGCACCAGGATACTTCTTCTATGCTCTCCCTTTTACTGAAACTATTTTATTCTGGCTGTACAAATACCTGTTGTTTCTTTGGCTCCTTCCCTCAAATGGCTGACAGCATAGTGAAGAAGACACATCAGAAAGTCATGTCAATATGGTGGGATAAGTGCATCACAACAGAGATTCGCATACCACAAATCTACTTAGAATGGCATTGGGAATTAGGAGGGTGTTAGAAAGTGTGGGAGCCAAACTGTGCCTAGAATCTTGAAAGACAAAGAAGAGTTGGCCCAGCGAGGGTGATGGGAGGAGGAGCATTCCAAGCACCCAGGCAGAGAATGTGCAACACAGATGTAAGAGAGAACAAGGCAACAAGAAGTGTTTCCTGGGCAGACGGCTGTGGGGTTTGCTCTGCTTTCTCTCTCTCTTTAACCATTTTTGTCAGTTTTTTTCTTTTTATATCCCTTTTTCCAACTGGTTTGCCCTCTTCATACTCCCCAACTAGTACAAAATAACACCTATTTTTAATAATAAAATGCATCTTTCCCATTAATAGCCAAATCTTTCACTTAAAAAAAGCTGAATAAGAAGCTCCTTTTAAAAAGAATTCATATTAAAATTAGATCCAATTCACAAAGTAGGGAAAAAAAGATCTCTGTGTCTATTACATTTCTCTTTCATTGCAGACTGGAAATATTGCCATTCACTGTTATACTCTCATTACACAAGGGTTGATAAGCAGGTTAGACTTGGTAATATTCTCTCACCTGAATTGTAGATCTAATAATACCAGATAAAGACTGTCTCAAGCTTGCTGATATGTTTGCACTGCTTGATTATGTAATAAATAATGACCTATTTTTTTAACATCATGTAATTCTCTCTAAGCATCAAACTAAGCTTTCTTTTCCCCTGCTAAACAGTCTCACTCTTGTTCTACTTTAAAATCATTTTAGGCTCAGCCTAGAGTTTTATTGCTCAGTCAGGTCATCCTCTGGTTTCCAACTTTACATCAAGCATCTTGTCTCGGCCCCAGCTGACTCAAGGAAAGCTGTTACTTGCCCTGTCCTCCAATGGAGTTGGTGCTTTGCTACCTCTGTTTTCCACCTCATTGCGAGCCACAGTTTGAGCAACCTGCTGTAATCTTGTTTTTACCCACTTGCCACAGTGTCATTTAGGTATTTGTCACAGCAGTTGGTGACAGCGATTACCATCTAGCCCATAGAAGGGCCTCTGGATGACTGGTAGGGCCACCCTTATTCACTTCACTTAGTCAGCTATTTGAGCTGAACTCTCCTGAGAGGTTTCAAATCAGGCTTCAGCAGAAATAAATCCCAATCTTGGCAGGACAGGCATATAAACAAAAGCAACTGGAATCAGGGCAGCCACACGTTGTAGTAATGGTTTCTGCCTTGGTAAGCAACAACATGTCATTTGTTCTATCCCTGTCGTGAGCCACTTATCCACCAACAGACCTTCTGAGTTCCAGGTCTTCAGGAGCAGCCACACTCCAGTCCCCAGGAAAATTATAATGTGAAGCAGGAACAGTAAGTAGGTACCAATTCCCCAACAAAGGCCGGGTTCGGAATCAAGTCAGTCTCTACAGTAGACTGATTTGGGGCTTAGTCCCACTTTCATAATCACTGAACTCCTTCATATGCAAGATCAGCCCCTCTTCTCTTGGACCTTCTTCTGATAATGAATTTCTAGCCCCTAAGTTTCTACCCCTAATGTATCTTCCTTCCCAATATATTTCCCTGTTACTGGACTGCAGTTCTGATTTGTTTTCTGTGCTGCTTATTTTCCATTTGACCCCTACTAAGATCCACATTCTGTCCTACTATGTGTACCAGGAGACTGACTCCTAAGGTTGTATTATGTAGGCTGCTTTGCCTCTGGCTTCCAGTTGAACCAATGAGTGCCACCAGCAGGAGATTAGAGGGTGAGAGAAGAAAGGGTCAGGATATTTCTTCTCTTTTCCCTCCCTACTTCAATGTTCCATCTTTGGCTGCATTCCTCCCTAACTACAGCTCTAGCTCCTCCTTCAGAACTCAAGTTCTTACTTGGCTCTGGTAACATTATTTCCTCTCCTTGATCCTTCAGCTAGAGGTAGTACAACCTGCCTGCTTATGCTGGTCTCTAGAAGCCTTACCAGCCATTGTTTTGTACCCTTGATCCCACCCACACCTCTGTAAGCAGTCTCTTCATTTAAACCATCTAAGGTAAATTGTGTTTCCTTCTAGGGCCCTAACAACACAATTCCTATAGTAAACATCTACTGTTTTTATGTGCTTGAATCCACAAATTGCTTAATAAAAGCAGCCTAGTTTTCATTTCAGGTTTCTACTCCCACCTTACCAATGCCACATGTTTTGGGGTAAACTTACTCCACCTCTGACTCTGAGGATGAAGCATGAGGCTCTGAGATTCAGGGCCATGCTCATCCTAGCTCACTATAAATAAATGGTTAGGTATAGATGCATGACTTAAGATGGTCCAGTTAAACTGAAGTCCAGAGCTTCCATCTGATGGCCAAGAAAGATAGGCTTTCTTCACCTTCCCCCCAAACTATAAAGAAGCCAGAGAATACCTATAAAAAATAAAAAGTAAGTTAGATCACGTGACTCCTTGTCTCAAAACTTTCCCATGGCTCCCCGATCTCATTCAGAGATAGAGTCTCTACTAAAATTGCCCTAAAAGAACCTTCATGATCTGACCTTGCTCTTTCTGCCCTCATTTCACTTTGAAATAGTCAACTGAACCATTTGCTGTTCTTGGAACATGCCATTCACACACCCACCTCAGAAACCTTGCACTTGCAGTTCACTTTGCCTGGAATACTCTTTCTTCAAATATTACCAGACTCTTCTAGGTCCTTGCCCAAATGCCATCTTCTCAGTAAACCCTTTTCAAACTATCCTATTTAAAACTGAAACTCACTCTTCTTCCACTTTTGCATTCTCTACCCTCCTTCCCTTCACCATTTCTCATGCTGTCTATTTTGTTTTCTATTTATTTACCTGTCTATCTTCACCAGAATGTAACTTCTATGAAGGCAGGAGTTTTTGTCTATTTTGATTACTGAATTATATACCACTTAAAATTTAAAACAATCCTGAGATTTGGGTATTGTTCATATTTTGCAGATGAGGAAACTTAGAGTCAGAGTGACTAAAGTACTTTTCTCAGGATCAGAGAGCTAGCAATCTGTAGCACCAGAAACTGGAATCAATCTATTGGACAATAAGGCTCATAGTGTTAGCAAAAATATCAAGGACTGAGAGATTCGGCTTTACAAGATGGGTAAAATTTAGCCAAGAGTGTGTTTGACGGCAACAAGAGTCAAAAAAAAAAGATAAGAAGAACATGAGTGAAGGTATGGAGGCACAAAAGCTGGGGCATGTACACGAAATAGTGTGTACAGAGATGTAAACTTAGATGATGATGGTATGGGTATGAGTGTAATGTGCCTCTGAAGAGATGAAAAACAAATGAGGTTAATTCCTATAGTTTAATCATAACCATCTTAACATAAAGATGCTAAAGGCAGTTTTTTGCTCAGGCTGAAGATAAAACTCAAACCAATATTTTTCAGCAACTCTTTTCAAACACTCCTTACAAAGGCAGACAAATCTGAAGATAAAATGAGGAGTGAAGACTTCATACACATTTCAGTTAGACACATTACCCCACATTAGCATAAATAATCAAAAGTTGCCTGTACCTACAAAAGCTCTAAGTATCCTGAATACTAATGAGGAAATACAACCCCAATATTGCATCTTCAGAAGTAATTCTGAACCCCATATCAAGAAGGCATAGAGATGTGATAAACAGTGTCATTTAAATGTCATGTGTCCTGGCTTCTTGAGGGTGAATAAAAGATTCACAATTAGAAATGCAGCTATGTAAATAAAATGACTGAGGTCCGGGGTGGAAGGAAGAAAAAAGAATCACAAAATCAAGGAGTTATAAAGCTGGTAGTGCTCTTAGGGGTCATCACCATCTTCTCTGTTCTGCAGGTGAAGAATTCAAACCTAAAGAAGTCAAGTAGGTATCCAGGTCCACAGAGTCCATAAGTACTAGAGTCTAAATCAGAACTCAGTCACCATCCTTTCTGCAACATCAAAAGTCTCCCTTTCACAAAAGTTTAGGATATAAAGATACAGTCCTGTGTATAAAATCCCTTAATATTGCTTAATGGAGCACCCCTGAGAGAATCTTTATATAATTGTCTGGAAACCAAAAGTCACTGGTTCAATTTCCAGTTAATATAGAGACTTTATTCATTGAACACTAACTGAAATGGGTTTTTATGCTAATAGAGTTTGTTTTACCACAGATTTTCATAAAAGCATCATCAGGCAGTTTAAAATACATGAAGCATTCTTACAACATAAGCATCCCCAAACCTGCTGTAAAATGCAATCGAAAGGTCTGACATTCATGATGACATCTGTACAATTCTGGACTCACATTTTTCACTCTCCTCATAAAAGTTGCCTTCTCAAGGAGGCACATTGTCTTCTAGATCCTCCCGCAATGTCTGCATTCCAACACGAGCTTAACCTCAGCTAGCCTCACGCTATCCCTCAAAATTCTATATTACTATTTCTTCCTCTAAATGTACTGAATTTGTAAATGTACATGAAATTTTAAACCTCTATAACCTCAAATACTCTAATTTTAATTTCATCTGAGAGGTAGGTAGACAAACATAAACAAAAGAAACCGAAAGCTGCTCTAAGTCAATGTTCAAAATATGGACATTTGAACAAATCTCAAACGTTCACAAAAAGTCTTTGTTTAAAGGAACTATGAAAAAAATTTTAAATGTGCAAATAGATAATACTCAAAAGTTTAAAAAATTAGCAATATTTTTGATAAGGCATTGGATACCTTTGTTGAAATAAGTACTTTTAACATTTAATGCCCTATGTTCAATTATCTCTAAGATCAATTTATCTTCTCAGAAGTTATATTTTGCATAATGCTATTTTTTTCCTTACTTTCACATTTTAGGAATTCTAGTGAAATAATCAAAGCATTAAATAACCATAAATAATCTTGCATGATAATCTACCATGAAATTTCAATAGAATTACTGCAAATAAAAAATAAAGATGTCAATGTAGCAACACATGTAAGAATTAGTTAAAGAGAGAGGGAGAGGCATTCATTCAGTTGAGTTACTGCCACTCTAGAACTGAATGAAATAGAGCAAAAGATGAATGCCCAAAACAATCCACCACATTAAATGAAATGGAATGAGAGGCACTTTAATTGGCCAAAATTTAAGAGCTGAATTACGGATGCCACATAAATAAATAGCTCTAAATAATGTTTTTCCAGTTAAATAAGGACTTTAATAAAGCAGATGAAAATGTAGGCTGTGTTGTTTTTTCTGCCTGTCAGAATCTCATTAGCATTTCAATTTAAATTCTACAAGTGCACTCAAATCTCTCATTTGTACATCTGGCATAACTCAAAACACTGCCTTATTTGTTAAAAAAAAAAAAAATTAAGGCAAATGAGCCGATTCACAATATCTTGCAGTGGTATTTTAATGAGTGAAAACAATGTTGTTATTTCAATGTTGCATAACAGCAGGGGTCTCCACGTGAACAAACTGAAAAGATTTAGATAACACTTTCGAAGAAAATTTTTTCTTACAAGAAAATCTCAAAAGCATGAAATTGAGCGCTAATGCTATCTTTAAATTATTTCATATACAGAGTTAACATATTCATTTCTCTTTATAGTAAGCTTACAAATGATATCTAAAGAAAAATTAATGAAACTATAATCCAGGTAAATATGACATTACTTCAAAGTTCTTCGACTGTACAAAGGTTTCCAAATATATCATCATCAACACCTAAAATTAAAAAGAAAAATGCAGGGAAAAATTCTCCAAACTACCTGTGTTTAGCAATGGCTCTAAAACAAGAATCATATCAAGATATTTTTAAAATGTCAATTCCAAGCCCCCAGAAATTCTGATTCAGAAATAAGGAACAAAAATTAGAGTTTTTAATGCTATATCTTTAAGATTGGCACCTGAGCTAACAAATGTTAGAAATCTTTTTTTTTCTTCCCCCCAAAACCCCCCCTGGATAGTTGTATATTCTAGTTGTGAGTGCCTCTGGTTGTGCTAGGTGGGACACCACCTCAACATGGCCTGATGAGCGGTGCCAGGTCCATGCCCAGGATCCGAACCAGTGAAACCCCGGGCCACTGAAGAGGAGCACGCAAACTTAACCACTCGGCCACGGGGTGGGTCCCTAGAGTTTTTAACATATACCACAAGTGATTTTGATGCAAGTGGTCTATGGACCACAATTTGAGAAACACTAACCTGTAGGATAAAGTTCATTTCCTTTAGACTGATAAAGTCTTTCACAACCTGGTTTTATTCTACCTTTCAATCTTACTGTAGGATGAACTACCCAGTTTGATCAACTAGATATCATTACCACCATCTTAGCTTAGCGCAGAGCGCCAAAGTGGGGATCTGAACCTCCTAAATGTTTTATATCACAATTTGGGTACAGACCAGTTGAAGGTCAGTTCAATACAGACCGGTGGATCATGGGACATGGAAAACAGACAACAGGTGTTTGCCTTAATACAGCCCTCAGAATCAGAGAGATCCTAAGTGAAGTATCCAATAGGTGGGAAGGAGCACATGGAAACAAGGAAGATGTGGTACAGAGAGACTACATTATCTTAGGCTAACTGGTCCCTACAAAGTTCACTTGAGTCCATTTACAGCAATAATTTCATCCTAAAAAGGAACTTGGAAAAATATACAAGCTGCCTTTATGTTACATTTAACAAAATTTTAGTTATAATTGTAACTCTGTGATAATTTTTAGATCAAAGAATAAATCAGCTATAGGTTTTTATTGACTTTTCTGAAATTACTTCATGACAGTGACGTATAACATCTGTCAATTCACATTTAACACCTAAAAGACAGCAATAAATATTATCTAACAGAAATATTCAAGGGCTTCATCAGTTTCCAAAAGCATTTCTCTTAATCCTTTGCTATTCCAGACTCTTTGAAGGATTATCATATCATAACCCTTGCCAATTTTCTCTGCTTTAATTGCAACTGTCAAATCCTCATTTATCAGTAGCTTTATATGTGATTCAATAAATTCTCCAACATCACTTACCCCAACTTAATTAAATCTGTAACTTTCTCAAAACTTTCTATATTTTATACAATTTACATTATATTCTTTAAGGTCTGAGTCAATTAAAAAACACAGACACATTTACCACATCTTTTAATCATTAAGAGAATGGCAATAAATTTGACATGATAGGCAAAGGTAAGAAATTGTGTTCGATTAATCTGAGTGAAGACTAATTTTATAATGTCTAATTCACTGTAGAATGTTTTCACATCATGCTTACTTTAATTCACCATAGAACCTGGGAAGATGTGAATAAATAAACTGGTAACAACCCCTATGGAAATCCAGAAAAGAAGTCAGCATTAAAAACATATGTCAGAAGATAAATAGCAAGCTCCACTAGGCATCAGAAAGATCAGGGATAGAGCTATAGATCCAGGGGAAGAAAGGCTGGTAAGAGCATAGCATGTCACTGTGTGCTGGGCTTGCCAGTGACGTGGGAGACACTCCAATAGCAAGTTAGCTAAGTCAGACAGTCATAAAAAGTTCAAAAAATACACTCACTGTTTTGAAACTCTAACATACCTACGTTATAATATAATCAACTCTTACTATATATGTGCAAAAAACTTTTATATACATTTCCTCATTTAACGTTCACAAAAACCCTATAATCATTTACCAAGGAGGAAGGTGAAGCTTAAAAAGACTAGTTCATCAAAGCCCTCAGGAGCTTGCAAGTTGCTGAGTTGGAATTTGAACCCATAGATTCTGACCTTAAAATAGATCCTCTGAATTACTATGAGGCAGATCTTTGTATTTTATATTGTTTTCATTTTATTTTATACATTTGCTATTTTAAAGGTTAAAGAAATATGTAATATATGTTTACAAAATATTTGCTTTGATGACATTATCAGTCTTTCTATCCTCAGCATCTAGCAGTGTCTTATGCACAGGAGACATTCAATAAATACTGGTTGAATTAAATTGTTGGTCATATACATAATTAAATTAATGTTGCATCCAAGAGCAGACACACAACCACCAATTATACCATTCCTTTGGGATTAAATTTGCCTTTATTATTTCCAGGAACAGACTGAGGAAAAATGAACCACTCCCTAGTTATACAGAATCCTTCTAAGGAATATGAAAGAAGGATATTTCAATATCTGAGAGTGGTTCAGAACATGTGAAAACTTCAGAGAATGATACACTTCTTTTCCAGATTAGCATAGCTATTTTAATTGATGGTTTTGTGATTTCTAGATACTCAAGCCATGATTTCAAGATGTCTCCATCATAAAGTAAAAGAAGTGAAATGCTATATCCCAACTCTGCACAACAATGCATTTAATTCACTCATAAAATTATTATTGAGCATCTACCATGTGTCAGACACTGTTCTACACACTGAGTATAGATACATAAGATACCTATATTCATGGAGATTATATTCTAGTGAGATGTAATAAATAGTAAATAAGCAAACAAATTAGCTAGATATATTCTGTTGAGAAGAACTAAACTGAGTGGACTATGAAAGGGGTGGCTGCTCTAGCTGAGAGGTTAGAGAAGAACATTCTGTAGTGTGAATGATGAGAAGGAGTCAGTCAAGCAAGTGGCCTGGAGAAGGGCACCCCAGGCAAAAGGCAGTATAAGCACCAACTCCAGAGACTTTCTATTTAATATAAGAGAACAAGGGGAAATATTCTGAGAGAAAAGAAGCCCTCTAGCAGTAAGTGTTTTTTCATCTCACTCTTGAGAGTATTTTAAAAAACTAACATCTATGGAGGGGAGTGACATCAGCATCATGGCAGAGTGAGATTGCCTGGGACTCTCTCCCCTCCAAGATACAACAAAAAGGAGCAACCATATTCCAACAGAAAATACTCTACAAGCACAAAAAACCTCGGAGAGTCATGGCAGCCACATGACAGAGGGTGGAGAGGCTGGAGCCCACCTCAGAGGAGCTGAAACAGGGTAAGAGAGAACTTCGCTCCCTCCCCTAAAGACTACAGTCACTGTTGCAGGAGGCTCCATGAAGGAAGGAGTGGGGGAGGGGTCACGCATCTGTGAGATCACCCAGGACTCCCTAGGCCCCTTGCAGCCTAGAGGGAAACCCTCTAACTGGGCGAAAGCTTTTGCACAGTGGTGACCTCCTCCAAGACCCCAGGAGACCAGATAGTGAGAGCTGATCAGGAAACCCAGGACTGCACACAAGAGAAAGCCCCCCACCCCAGATGCGCGGTGCCATCTCAGCTGAAGGCAGAGGGCTCAGAATACGTGACTTTTGACCCCCATCCAGTGGGAATAGGCTGTAACTGCAACCGAATAATATTACAATGGGAAAGACCCATCCTACCAGCATCAAGCAATTCATCAAATCTCCAGACCAGAGAGAAAACAACAAGTACCCAGAATTCAGTCCTTAGGATGCAGGAATAAGTAAACTAAATGACAATGAATTCAAAGTAGCTATCATCAAAAAACTCAATGAGGTAAAAGAGAATATAGAGAAACAACTCAATGAGTTCAGGAGCTACTTCACAAAAGAGTTTGAAACTATAAAGAAGAATCAATCAGAAATATCAGAGATGAAAGACACAATGGAAGAGATAAAACAAAATGCAGATTCCCTGAATGCTCATGTGGACAACACAGAGGAGCAAACCAGAAAAATCGAAGATGGACATGTTGAAATGCTCCAGACAGGAGGAGAGAGAACCGAGACTAAAAAGAAATGAAGAAAGTCTCCGAGAAATAGCCAACTCAATGAGAAAATGCAACATAAGAATTATAGGTATTCAAAAACGTGAAGAGAAAGAGAGTGGAGCAGAAAGCGTGCTGAAAGAAATAATAGCAGAGAACTTCCCAAATCTAGGGAATGAGAAGGAAATGTGTGTGGAGGAAGCTTCCAGATCACCTAGAATTGTCAATGTAAAAAGACCTAGTGCAAGGCATACAGTAGTAAAACTGGCAAAAATGAATGATAAAGAAAGAATACTCAGGGCAGCAAGGCAGAAGAAAAAAACCTACAAAGGAACCCCTATCAGACTTTCAGCAGATTTCTCTGCAGAAACCTTATAAGCTAGGCGAGAATGGAATGACATATTCAAAACTTTAAAAGATAAAAATCTTCAGCCAAGAAGACTCTATCCAGCAAAAATATACTTCAGATATGAGGGAGAAATTAAATCTTTCCCAACCAAAAGCTAAGGAACTTCATAGCCATGAGACCTCCCCTAAAAGAAATCCTCAAGAATACCCTTACACCTGAAAAAAGAAAAAAAGGGAGAAAGGGTCACAAAACTCAGAGTAGGCAGACAAATAGATAGACAGAATCAGAATAGGATAGCAAATATTCAACTATAGCATTAGGCTAAAGGGAAGGAAAATACCAAAACAAAGACAATCTTATCACTTTAACCACAAACTCACAACACAAGTTGGAATAAGATATAAGAATAATAACTTAGGAGGGGAAGAGGATAGGGACTGAATCAGTTTAGACTAAGGAAATAAGAGGCCATCAGAAAATGGACTATGTTATGGATGCGATTCTGAAGACAAACTTCAGGGTAGCCATTAAACTGAAAAACAGAACAGAGACACAAAAAATAAATAAGGAAAAAACAAAGAAACACAGCAATAAAAGCCTGCATAATTCAAAGAGTAGACCAAAACACACCGGATGAGAAACAAAGGAAATGCAGGAAAACCAGAAAACGAGTGATATGACAGTATTAAGCTCTCATATGTCAATAACCACCCTCAATGTAAAGGGATTGAACTCTCCAATAAAAAGACAGAGAGCGGCAAGATGGATTAAAGAACAAGATCCAACAACTTGTTGCCTCCAAGAAACACATCTCAGCTCCAATGACAAATACAAGCTCAGAATGAAAGGGTGGAAGATGATATTCCAAGCTAATGGCAAACAAAAGAAACCAGGTGTCACAATACTTATATGAGACAAAGTAGACTTCAAGATAAGACAGGTAAAGAGAGACAAAGAGGAACAATATACAATGATCAAAGGGACACCCCATCAAGAAGAAATAACGCTTATAAATATCTACACACACAACACAGGAGCACCAAAGTTCATAAAGCAACTATTAACAAACCTAAAAGAAGATATTAAAAATAACACAATAATAGTAGGGGACCTCAACACCCCACTCACATCATTGGACAGATCATCCAGACAGAAAATCAACAAGGTAACAGTGGAATTAAATGAAAACCTAAAACAGTTGGACATAATAGACATATATAGAACACTCCATCCAAAAACAGGAGAATACACGTTCTTCTCAAGTGCACATGGAACATTCTCAAAGATGGACCCCATGTTGGGCTACAAGGCAAGCCTCTATAAATTTAAAAAAATTGAAATAATAACAAGCATCTTCTCCGAAAATAATGCTATAAGGCTAGAAATTAATTACAAGAAAAAAGCTGAGGGGGACAAAGATGTGGAGACTAAACAATATGCTATTGAACTAGCAATGGATCACTGAAGAAATTAAAGAAGAAATCAAAAAATATCTGGGGACAAATGAAAACGATAACATGCAATACCAACTCATATGGAATGCAGCAAAAGCTGTATTAAGAGGGAAATTCAGCACAATACAGGGAACCTTAACAAGCAAGAAAAATCCTAAATAAGCAATCTCAAATTGCACCTAATTGAATTAGAAAAATAAGAACAAACAAAGCCCAAAGTCAGCAGGAGAGAAATAATAAAAATCAGAGCAGAAATAAATGCTATTGAAACAAAAAAGGCAGTAGAAAGGATCAATGAAACAAAGAGCTGGTTCTTTGAGAAGATAAATAAAATTGACAAACCCCTAGCCAGAAGACTTACAAAGAAAAAAAGAGAGAAAGCTCAAATAAACAAAATCAGAAATGAAAGAGGAGAAATACAAACATACTCCACAGAAATACAACAGATTATAAGAGAATACCATGAAAAACTATATGCCAACAATATGGATAACCTAGAGGAAATGCATAAATTCTTAGACTCTTACAACCTCCCAAAGCTGAACCAAGAAGCAGATAATCTGAACAGACCAATCACAAGGAAAGAGATTGAAACAGCAATCAAAAGCATCCCAAAGAATAAAACCGCAGGACCAGATAGCTTTCCTGGGGAATTCTACCAAACTTTCAGAGAGGATTTAATACCTATCCTTTTCAAGCTATTCCAAAAAATTAGGGAGGATGGAACACTTCCTAACACATTCTATGAGGCAAACATCACTCTTATAACCAAAGCCTGACAAGGAGAGCACAAAAAAGGAGAACTACAGGCCAATATTGCTGATGAAAAATTCTGAGACTACAGGCCAATATCGCTGATGAAAATAGATGCAAAAATTCTCAACAAAATTTTGGCAACCTGAATTCAGCAATACATCAAACGGATCATATATCATGATCAAGTGGGATTCATACCAGGGACACAGGGATGGTTCAACATCCACAAATCAATCAACGTGATACACCACATCAACAAATTGAGAAATAAAAACCACATGACCATCTCAATAGATGCAGAGAAAGCATTTGACAAGATCTAACACAGATTTATGATAAAAACTCTTAGCAAAATGCGGATAGAAGGAAATTACCTCAACATAGTAAAGGCCATATATGACAAACCCACAGCCAACATCATACTCAATGGGCAAAAACTGAGCACCATCCCCCTGAGAACAGGAACGAGACAAGGATGCCCACTATCACCACTCTTATTCAACATAGTAATGGAGGTTTTTGGCCAGACCAATTAGGCAAGAGAAAGAAATAAAACGAATCCAAATACAGAGTGAAGAAGTGAAACTCTCGCTGTTTGCAGATGACATGATCTTAAATATAAAAAACCCAAAAAATCCATTGGAAAACTAATAGAAATAATTAACAACTACAGTAAAGTTGCAGGGTACAGAGTCAACTTACAAAAATCAGTTGCTTTTCTATACTCCAATAACAAACTTACAGAAAGAGAACTCAAAAATATAATTCCATTTGCAATCGCAATTAAAAAAATAAAGTACCTAGGAATAAATTTAACCAAAGAGATGAAGGACTTATACAAAGAAAACTATAAGACATTACTGATAGAAATTGATAATGACTTAAAGAGATGGAAAGAGATTCCTTGCTCATGGATTGGAAGAATAAACATAGTTAAATGTCCATACTACCCAAAGCAATCTACAGATTCAATACAATCCCTATCAGAATCCCAATGACATTCCTCATGGAAATAGAGCAAAGAATACTAAAATTCATATGGGGCTATCAAAGACCCCAAATTGCAAAGGCAATCCTGAGAAAAAAAGAACAAAGATGGAGGTGTCACAATCTCTGACTTCAAAATGCACTACAAAGCCATAGTGACCAAAACGGCATGGTACTGGTACAAAAACAGGCACACAGATCAATGGAACAGAACTGAAAGCCCATAAATAAAACCACACATCTATGGACAGCTAATCTTCAACAAATGTGCCAAGAACACACAATGGAGAAAATATAGTTTCTTCAACAAATGGCGTTGGGAAAACTGGACAGCCATAAGCAAAAAAATTAAGGTAGACCACTATCTCATACCATACACAAAAATAAACTCAAAATGGATCAAAGCCTTGAAGACATGTCCTGAAACTATAAAACTCCTGGAAAATAATATTGGTAGTACACTCTTTGACATCGAACTAAAAAGGATGTTTTCAAATACCATGTCCTCTCATCAAGGGAAACAAAAGAAAAAATAAACAAGTGGGAATTCATCAGACTAAAGAGCTTCTGCAAAGCAAAAGAAACTAGGATCAAAACAAAGAGACAACCCACCAATGGGGAGAAAATATTGCAAATCATATATCTGACAAGGGGTTAATCTCCATAATATATAAGGAACTCACACAAATGAACAATAAAAAAGCAAACGACCTGATCAAAAAGTGGGCAGAGGAGATGAACAGACATTTTCCCAAAGAAGATATACAGATGGCCAATAAACACATGAAAAGATGTTCAACATCACTAATCATCAGGGAAATGCAAATCAAAACTACACTAAGATACCACCTTACGCCTGTTAAAATGGCTATAATCACTAAAACTAAAAACAACAAATGTTGGAGAGGGTGTGGAGAGAAGGTAACCCTCACACACTGCTGGTGGGAAGGCAAACTGGTGCAACCACTATGGAAAACAGTATGGAGATTCCTCAAAAAACTAAAAATAGACCTACCACATGACCCAGCTATCTCACTACTGGGTATCTACCCAAACAATTTGAAATCAACAATCCAAAGTAATATATGCACCCCTATGTTCATTGCATCACTATTCACAATAGCCAAGACATGGAAGCAACCCAAGTGCCCATCGACCGATGACTAGATAAAGAAGATGTGATATATATATACACAATGGAATACTACTCAGCCAGAAAAAAAGACAAATTCATCCCATTTGCAATAACATGGAAGGACCTAGAGGGAATTATGCTAAGCAACATAAGCCAGTCTGAGAAAGACAAACACCAGATGATTTCACTCATGTGTGGAATATAAACAAGTTGGGGACAAAGAAAACAGTTACCAGGGGAAGGGTGGAGGGACACTAGGGGTGAAGGGGAGCACTTATGTGGTGACATTCAAGAAATAATGTACAACTGAAATCTCACACTGTTGTAAACTTTTATGAAGTCAATTTAAAAAAAAGAAAAACTAACATCTATGGACCCTTACCTCATACCATAATGAAAATTAACTCAAGATGGATCAAAGACCTAAAAATATGACCAAAACCAATAAAACACAGAAGAAACATAGGAGAAAGACTCCCTGACCTTAGAGTAGACAATAGTTTGTTATCTATGACATTAAAGGTATAACCAAAAAAAAATAAAAGACAAATTAGACTTCATAAAAGTTAAAAATTTCTGTGCTTCAAAGGACACTATCAAGAAAGTAAAAAGACAACCTACAGAAAGAAAAAAAATTTTCAAATCCTATGTCTGATAAGAGTCTAGTATCCAGAATATAAAAGTAAAAAGTAAAAAGTAAAAAGGCTGTATAACCAACTTTAAAAATGGACAAAGAATTTGAGAGGGAAGGACTAAGGCAGCATCACAGGAGACTCCTGAACTTGCCACCTCTCATGAACATATGAGGCAACTCCCTCTGAAAGAAATCCAGAAACTAGCTGAGTGACTCCTACACATTAGGTGATTAAAAAAATACCCATATCAAAATGGATAGGAAAGGCTGAGACACACTTTCACCGTAAACTCCACGCTAGCACAGCACCATACAGTCGAGAGGGAACTCCCAACTCCCAGCTTCTCCCTGAGGAGCCAAGGATTTGGACTGTACATCTAGTGCCCCAGCTTTTAAGGTTGCCATCTGAAGGACAGGCCTGTAAAACACCAAGCTCTGAAAGCAAACAGGGCTTGCATCCACAAGACCCATAAGACTAAAAGAAACAAAGAAGCAGTTCTTAACAGGCAGGCAAGCAATAGCCTTCACTAACCCCCAAAGCTCAGTGCAGAGGGAGCAGGCAAAAATTCATTCCCAGTCTTTCCCTCCAGGTGGTTTGATTGTATACTTTACAAGCTGCAGCCTGATAATCCATCTGACATCTAATTTAGCACACATCTAGGAGCTGGCTGTAATTCTCTCTGGAGCCCAGGCGAACCAGTGAGCACTTCTTCCTCTAGCTCACTCCAATGATAAACCAGATCATCAGAACCGCTCTGACAGGAGCTTGTTTACACATCCAGAGCCCCAACTTTTATAGCTATCACCTGAAGGATGGGCCCCCAAAGCACCTAGCTCTGGTAGCTAATGGGGCTTGCATTCACAAGTCCCACAGGACTATAGCAAACAAAAAAGCAGTTTTGAAACAGGTGCAGGAGCACCCCCCCTCCCCACAGCTATACACCAGAGCACAGCACAACAGGAACAGGCAAAAACACACCATTTCCCAGTTTCTCCCTGGAAGGGGGTTAACTGCATAGTTTCCCAGCTACAGCCTGAGGATCCGGCTTCTAATCAGCCTGCCTATAGACGCTGACTTCCATCCACCCCTTTGGGACACTGATGGGTCTTGGCACACCCTCAGCTACTGGGAGCCACTAAGGACAAAGATAGTGGCTTGACAATTACAAAGGTTTGAGAGACAACCAGGAGCTAAGGCTAGGCTGATTGAAGAGGTTCATCTCCTACATGAGACCATTCAGTCAAGACTGGGAGAGGTGGCTGTTTTATCAAACGTGCAGAAACCAACAGCAAGAGTCAACAAAAATGAAGAAATGAGGGGGCCAGCCCGGGTGGCCTAGTGGTTAAGTTTGGTGTGCTCTGCTTCAGCAGCCCAGGTTTGGTTCCTGGGCATGGACCTACACCACTCATCTGTCAGTGGCCACACTGTGGCAGTGGCTCACATACAAGAAAAGAGGCAGATTAGCAACAGATGTTAGCTTAGGGCAAATCTTCCTCAACAAAAAGAGGAAGATTGGGGGGCCAGCCCCATGGCTGAGTGGTTAAGTTCGCGTGCTCCACTTCAGTGGCCCAGGGTTTCGCTGGTTCACATCCTGTGTGCAGACATGGCACCGCCCATCAGGCCACGGTGAGGCAGCATCCCACATGCCACAACTAGAAGGACCCACAACTAAAACATATACAACTATGTGCTGGGGGTATTTGGGGAGAAAAAGCAGGAAAAAAAAAAAGATTGGCAACAGTTGTTAGCTCAGGACAAATCTTCCTCAGCAAAAAAAAGGAAGAAGAAGAAGAAACAAGAGAATATGTTCCAAACAAAAAAACAAGACAAATCTCCAGAAACAGATCTTAATAAAACAGAGATAAGTGATTTACCCAATAGAGACTTCAAAATAATGGTCATAAAGATGCTCACCTAGGTCAGAAGAGCATTGCATAAAAAAAGTCAGAATTTAAGCAAAGAGACAGAAAATATTAAAAAGTACCAAACAGAAATCATAGAGCTAAAGAATTAAATAACTGAAATAAATTCAATACAGGAGTTCAGAGTAGACTAGGTCAAGTGAAAGAAAGGATAAGCAATCTAGAAGACAGGGCAGGGGAATTCATTTAATCAGAGGAGTAAAAAGAAAAAAAAAGAGTAAAGATAGCTTAAGGGACTTATGGGAAACTATTAAGAAGACCAATATATGTATTATAGGAGTCCCAGGAAGACAAGAGAGAAAGGGGTGGAAAGCTTATTCAAAGAAATAATAGCTAACTTCCATAACCCGGCAAAAGAAACAGACACCCAGATCGAGGAAGCCCAAAGAGTTCCAAACAAAGTGAATTTAAAGAGACCCACATGGAGACACATTATAATTAAGTTGTCAGTAGTAAAGAGAAGGAGCAAAATCTTAAAAACTGCAAGAGAAAAGCAACTTGTTACATACAAGGGAACCCTCATAACAGTCAGTAAATGTTTCAACAGAAACCTTGCAGGCCAGATGAGAATGGAATGATACTCCCAAAATACTGAAAGAAAATGTCGTCAATCAAGAATACTCTACCCAGGAAAGATGTCCTTGACAACTGAAAGAGAGATAAAAAGTTTTCCAGACAAAGAAAAGCTGAAGGAGTTCATCACCACTGGACTGGCTTTACAAGAAATGTTAAAGGGAGTTCATTAAGCTGAAATGAAATAACACTAAATAGTAACAAGAAAACACATGAAAGTATAAAACTCACTGGTAAAGTTAAATATATAGTTAAATTCAGAATAGAAAACATCTGTGAAGTTGAGTTGGTTTTTCGAAAAGATAAAAAAAAATTGACACATATTTAGCTAGACTAAGAAAAAGAAGAGAGAAAACTCAAATGGTAAAATCAGAAAAAAAGGGGAGTCATTACAACTGATAACAGAGAAATACTAAAGATCATAATAAATTACTATGAACAAGTATACACCAACAAATTAGATAACTTGGAATAAATGGATATATTCGTAGAAACAAACAACAAGAAATAGAAAATCTGAACAGATCAATTCCTAGTAAGAAGATTAAATCAGTAACCAAAAACCTCCCAAAATAGAAAAGTCCAGGGCCAGGCAGCTTCACTAGTGAATTCTATCAAACATTTAAAGAATTAATACCAATCCTTCTCAAACTCTTCTGAAAAAATGAGGAAGAAGGAATACTTCCAAACTCATTTTACAAGGTCAGCATTACCTTGATACCAAAACAAGACAAGGACACTACAAAAAAAAGAAAATTATAGGCCAATATCCCTAATGAACATAGATGTAAAGATTTAGTAGTAGGTGAATTATATCTCAATTTTAAAAAATATGAAGAAAGCAAAATAATCATTACTTAGAAAAAAGTTTCCTCATCATTTTCTTTACTGTACTTTGATAATAATATAGTCAAGAAATGACAGAATAACCAATTAACTAATGAAATAAATTAAAAATTACAGAAAGCAAAGAGAAAGATAATCTTTCTCTATAAATTTTCAGAGGGAAAATACATGTTTCATCCAAGTCAAAATATGATTAATATCCACACCAAAGTACTCGTCTATTTTATAATACATATTATATAAAAAATTTTAACATATCAAACCTTGGCCACTTGATTTATATTGCAATATCTATGTAAAATCTCTAATATTCAAGCAATTTACTATTATTATTCCTTTAAGACACAGAAGGAATTAAACAAAGTGGCACTTTTACTCTGCCACTGACCTCTACACTCATATGTAAACCAGTGTGATTTCAACCCAGCATAAGCAGGAAAACAAGATAAACAAAGAGAAATAATGAAATATTAATTACTTCAACTTTCACTTTTCTATGGCAGCTTTATTGCTTCATAATTATTCTTAGACTGAAAAAAGAGATAATCTAAAAGCTTGAACACCACCTCAGGTAATTTTAATACCTAATGTACTATATACGTATATATTTCTTTTTTAAGAAAACTGCAACAAAGGAATAAAGGCAGATGAAAATCTCCACAGTTGTACTCTATCATACCACTGAATAATATACTATTCCAGTTTAACCATGTGGCCAGGTTAGGAGTAATAGCTCAATGCTCTCAATACAGAATATCAAGAAAGAATAAATCTGGAATGTATCCAACAAGATTTACATAATGAACATAAATTTATCTGCCAAAACATGCTCTCTGCATTGAACCTACAGCAGTCACAGGTTCCAATTCAAGTGACAAGAATTCAGTTATAACAAGCAGCCAACTCACCATCTTTCTTTTTTCCTCATCAGGACTTACGTACCCTGTAATATCCAAGACAGTCTAGAAAAACAGACATTAAAAAGTTCCAATTGTATTCACAGAGACAGAAGGCAGAATAGTGGTCACCAGGAAATAGGGAGGGGGATATGGGGAGTTATTGTTTAATGAGTACAGAGTTTCAGCTTGAATGATGAGAAAGTTCTGGAGCTGGATAATAGGGATGATTGCACAATAATGTTTATGCCATTGAAATGTACACTTAGAAATGGTTAAAATGGTAAATTTTATATTATATATATTCTACAATTAGAAAAAAAGTGTTAAAACTGTTTTAAAAAATTTCTAATTGGACACTAGTATTCTAGCCACATTAGCCTCGTCTAAGCATGCCCAACATCCCCAACGGTCAGACATACTCTCAGATCCCTGAGCCAAGGTCTGGACTATTCACTCTGCTTAAAATGTTCTATCCTACTTTTTCCACCTGGAGAACAACAGATTCTTCAAAACCTGGCACAAATATTACATTTTTGGTGAAATCTCCCCAAACATGTCTGTTTCTAAAAAATTTGGATCATATCTCAAATGTGTTTGAATTAGTCTTTCTCCCTGGTTGGACTACTTATTCTTGATGCAAGAATGATGTCTTATTCATCTTTATATTTCTAATATAATCAAATATTTGTTTTTTGAATGAATAAATGAATCAATCAATCAATGGTAAATTGGAGAATGTTCTAAAGTAGATGGCCAAGAGAGTAAATTTTTTTTGCAAACAAGGAAAATGAAGAATAAATTGAAAGATATGAAGATTAAACATAGAAAACTTAGGGGCTGGCCCAGTGGCATAGTGGTTAAGTTTGCACACCACGCTTCAGCAGCCAGGGGTTCACAGGTTCGGATCCGAGGTGCAGACCCAGCAGCTTGTCAAGCCACACTGTAGTGGGATCTCATACAAAATAGAGGAAGACTGGCACAGATGTTAGCTCAGGAATAATCTTCCTCAAGCAAAAAGAGGAAGATTGCAACAGATGTTAGCTCAGGGCCAATCTTCCTCACACACAAAAAAATAGAAAATTTAGCAAGGGCACAAGAATCTTTAGCTTTATGACGAGTTGAAGATTATTACGCCCTATTTGAATGTTGCAATATATTGCCACAATATTAGCTAGTATATCTTTCAGTTACGAAGATAATCTCAAAGATAGTAGTCTCTCTCTTTACAATAGGAAGATATTTCACAAATAGTCAATAATCTATAATTGTCCAATTATTTAAGAAACTACACATGAAATCCCACAAAATATTGTGCTGAGTTAAGATATACTATTATGAAGTTCTATGATTATTAGACAGTAAAAGTGTTTTATTATGGAAAGCAAAGTATAATAATCTCATGCAACTTGTGGCCTATCAATCATTCTATGTCTTATATTTTCCATGTAGGCTCTTCATCCTCCTTAAACACCCCATGCTACTTGATCAAATTTAAGTGCCACAAGGAACATATTAGAAGCTATGCACTATGGGGCTGGGAAAAAGAAAACGCAGAGAAAAAGAAGCCTGCATTGCAAAGGCAAAATATGAGATGGTCTGTGAAAGAGGGGCAGGATTTTTTTCAGGTCTTGAATGCTTGATGGTGATGCTTCTTTTACTCTGGGAGAAATGGGGAGCAGTTGTGAAAAATGGAAGTAATGGTTAAAATGGCAAATTTTATGTTATATCTATATCTATATCAAACCACAATTTAAAAAACAGAATTTGAAGACATCATTTTGCTCAGGAATAGAAACCAATCAGTCATTCTAAGCACAGCAGTGTAGAAGACAAGAACTCAGAATCTGTAGTCAAATGGCATGAGATAGCATCCATGCTATCCCTCTTAGCAAATCTATGACCAAGAGCAAGATACACAACCTCTCTATTTCTCAATTTCCTCATATGCAAATATAAATAATATTAATGCTTAACTTGGTCATTGTCAGGATCACTGTAATGTCCTTAAAACAGTGTCTGACACACAATAAGTGCTATAAACATATTTACTATTAATTTCAAGAGAGAAAAAATACATTTGTGGCAGGTTAAATATGTGGCAATGCCAAATTAGACACTGTTTTTGGAAGGACAGAGGAAAGTGAGAAACTGATCCACTAAAAATGGGACAAACAAAATGGAAGAAAAGTTTGAGTCTAAGAGGTTTAGATAAAAGAAACAAAGAACTTCTTAAATTTAAAGGTTGTTAATTATTGGAATATGTTATGCAGGGAGACCATCTTTTACAAAGGTGTTTAAACAGAGTAGATCCCCATCTGTTCAGAAGGGTTCAAGTACAATCCTGCCAAAAAGCAAAAGTTGGATTTTAGAGACCTTTTGTGGTTGTTTCAAGTATTAAAAACCACAGAAAAGAAAGAAAAAAAATGTTTACAAAATTCAAATACAGACTTTTTTTTCATATTTTTGTCTCTCTCCCAAAATATGACCATGTAGTCCCACTGTTAAGCCTCTCTTGAAGTTTCTCTCCCTTTGTGAGTTATTTGGCACAGCCCTTGTCCACACGAAGACTGAATCAGAGCTTCATAAGCCACAGTCTAACATCTGTCAATGATCTCTAAGGGAACGCAGAAAGAGGCCACGGAAGGTGTAGTAGTTAATCTCCAAAGATGGTCATTATCAATTCCTTCCCTCCTGTATGCACAAGCCACTCTCTCATCAAGAGGTAGAAGTCCTTCCTCAGTGACTGGTTTTTGGCTGGCCTATGACTGCTTTGGAGGAAGGGATGGTTTAGGATATCTGAACCTAACTTAATAGCTTCTCCTCTTGCATTCTTAGAGTCTGGAAACATCATGTAAAAAATACAGGTTCCCTTGCTTTGAAGAGAGAGTGAGAAGTCACTGGAGAGGCCTTAAGACTATATGAAGAAGAGAGGCCCAGCTGTCTCTATATCCAAGGCAAGCTTCCAGAGGACTCTAGCCTCAGAAGTCATCATACTATAGCCATAACAGAAGAAAATTCCCAGTTGGGTCCAAACAAACACAGAAGTGGGAGAAAACAAGTTATTGCTGGGTTTTTAATTTTTTTAATTTTGAAATACTTTTAGACTTTCAGCAAGTTGCAAAATTCATAGAGAGAGATCACATATCTTCTACACCCAGCTACGTGTAATAGTACAATTATCAAAGCCAGGAAATTAATATTGGTACAATACTGTTAACTATAGACCTTATTAAAATTTCAACAGTTTTTCTCCTCACGTCCTTTGTCTGTTCCAGTATTCAATATGGGATCCCATATGTAGTTATTGTATCTTTTTAGTCTCCTTCAAACTGTAACAGTTCCAGTCTGTCTTCATCTTTCATGACCTTGACATTTTTGACAACTGGCCATTTATTTTGTAGAATGTCTTTTCATTTTTGTTTGTTGATGTTTTCCCAAGATTAGATTACGCTCATGCATTTTGGGCAAGATTACCACAGAAGTAATGCTGCATCCTTCTCAGTGCATCATAGCAGGGGTACATGATGTTAATATGTCTTTTATTTTTTAATTTTTTACTGTGGTCTAAATAGTTTATAACATTGTGAAATTTCAGTTATACATTAATATTTGTCAAACACCATATAAATTTGCCCTTGCATCCCTTGTGCCCACCCTCCCCCCACCCCGTTCCCCTTGGTAACCACTAACTTGGTCTCTCTATCTGTAAGTTTATTTATATTCTACATAAGAGTGAAATCATATTGTGTTTGTCTTTCTTTGCATGGCTTATTTCACTTAACATTATGCCCTCAAGGTCCATCCATGTGGTTGTGAATGGGATGATTATGTCTTTTTTTATGAATGAGTAGCATTCAATTGTATATATATACCACATCTTCTTTATCCAGTCATCAGTCGTTGGGTACTTGGGTTGCTTCCAAGTCTTGGCTATTATGAATAATGCTGCAATGAAGATAGGGGTGCACAGGTCTCTTTGTATTGTTGACTTCAAGTTCTTTGGATAAATACCCAGTAGCAGGATAGCTGGGTTATATGGTAATTTTATTTTTAGTTTTTTCAGAAATCTCCATACTGTTTTCCAAAGTGTCTGCACAAGTTTGCATTCCCACCAGCAGTGGATGAGGGTTCCCTTTTCTCCACAAATTCTCCAACATTTGTTATTTTTTGTCTTGGTGATTACAGCCATTCTAACAGGCGTAAGATGATATCTAAGTGCAGTTTTGATTTGCATCTCCCTGATGATTAGTGATGTTGAGCATCTTTTCATGTACCTATTGGCCATCTGTATATCTTCTTTGGAAAAACGTCCGTTCATATTCTCTGCCCACTTTTTGATTGGGTTGTTTATTTTTTTGTAGCTCAGTTGTGTGAGCTCTCTATATATTATGGAGATTAACCCCTTATTGAATATATGATTTGCAAATATTTTCTCTCAGGTGGTGGGTTGTTTTTTCATTTTGATCTTGATTTCCTTTCTTTCCAGAAGCTCTTTAGTCTGATGAAGTCCCACTTATTTATTTTTTCTTTTGTTTCCCTTGTCTGAGTGGACATCATATTTGTAAAGATCCTTTTAAGGCTGATGTCAAAGACCGTACCGCTTATAATATGTCTTTTTGATGATTATGCTAACCTTGATCACTTGATTAAGGCAGTATCTAATGGGTTTCTCTACAAACTCTACTTGGTTTCTTACTATCTTTTCCTTCATAATTGATAAATATCTTGGGGTTTTGAGACTGCAACTATCCCGTTTCTCTTCAAACTTTTGTGCATTGATTTTGCCCACTCATCCTTTGGTAGATATTGTCTGCAACAATTATTGCTGTGGTGTTGGTCTAATAGTGATTTTATATTTCCCTCATTCCTTCTACATTTATTAATTGGAATTCTTTGTAAGGAAAAGCTGCCCCTTCTCCCCCATTTATTCAATTATTTATGTACGTCAGTAAAGATATTTATTTTGTTCTATGGGTTATAAGCCAATATCATCATTATTTATTTTGTTCCTCGAACTGTTCAAGCTTTGGCCATTAGGAACTCCTCCACAGTGGTTTTTCTGTTCTTTTGTCTAGCTCCCATCCCACCACAAGAAGTTCCATGCTCATATGTATTTTTTCTGCCCCACCCCTGGAATGTACCACTTCTCCAAGGAGCTCTGGTTCCTTTTATTGGAGAATGGTATTTAAAAAACCAAAATCTGTTACTAGGTGTTCTTACTGCTACTGAGGTGCCATTGCTCCTAGGCTTTGTCAGTGGACAGAGCTAAGAAGCTAAGATATATATGTATGTATACTAGTTCATGCATACATACACATCTATAGTTATTTCTTTATGTACTATATCTGTGTAGATATAGATAGGTAGATTTATAAAGATATATGTAACTATAAGCTCATACTGGTAACTCTCATTCCACTTCATTACGAAGTTCATTATAGCTTTCCCTTTCCTTATTTGTAAATTCCTCTCTGACAGTGTGAAACCTAGCTTTCATTTTCTATAACATCTTTACTTATTTGTTCAATCCTAGTATACAAATAAGGTAGTTATCCATACTCCTGAAAGAACCATACTTAATAAACAGGATACAATATTTGTGTACGCTAGTCAAAATACTGTTTTCCAAAGTAACTTAGATTACTTCTTTTGGTTCCCATCCCCTTCAGTATGGTTATATTATTCATTTGTGATGCAATTATATCCACTTTTTACAATCTGTATTCATGTTGGGTAACCCTGCTTGATTTTAATGATTTCTTTTGTTCGATATGTAAAACATTACTATGATTCTAAGATTCAAAGATATACAAAAAAGGTATAACATCCTCATCCTTACTACTCAGTTCTCATTCTCCTTTTTTCTATTCTACTTCTACCCATCCCCCATGGGTAACTAACTTCTTCAGATTGTGATTTATCACTGCTATATTTCTTTTGTACAAATGAACAGAACACAGATGTTCTATTTTCTTATATTTCCTTCTTTATTACATGAAGGATAGCACCCTACAGATACTTTTGCATTTTTTTAATTTTCTAAAAACAGTATATGCTAGAAATCACTCCAAATAAGTTCATATATATCTTCATTATTTTTTACAGCTGCATAATACTTTATTGGGTAAATACAGAATGTGCCATAATTTATTCAATCACTTTCCTATGTATGGGCATTTAGGTTATTTCCAACATTTTGCAATTATAGATAATGCTGCAGTAAATAGCCTCATTAATATGCATTTTCATGTTTTTGGAGGCGTATCATCATGATAGGTTCTTAGAAGTAGAATTGCTGGGTTGAAGGATAAACTGTAGCTTTGTTAGGTATTACCAAATTTTCTTTCAGAGAATTATATTGACTTGAATTCCTACTGGCAATATATGAGAGTAACTCTTTCCATTCGGCCTCACTGATAGAATTTGTCTTTTTTTTTTTTTTAAGACTGGCACCTGAGCCAACATCTGTTGCCAATCTTTTTTGTTTTTTTCCTTCTTCTTCTTTCCAAAGCACCCCAGTACATAGTTGTATATTCTAGTTGTAGGTCCTTCTGGTTGTGCTATGTGGGATGCCACCTCAGCATGTCTTGATGAGTGGTGCCATGTCCATGACCAGGATCGGAACAGGTGAAACCCTGGGCCACCAAAGTGGAGTGCATGAACTTAGCCACGAGGCCATGGGGCTCGCCCCTAGAATTTGTCATTTGAAAAATAAAATTTTGCCACTCTAAAAAGTGAGAAATGGTATTTTAGTGTTGTTTTAATTTACAGTTCTCTAATTATGAGTGAGTTCGAGCATTTCTTATGTTTAGCATATATTCATATGTCTGCTTTTGTAAACTGTCCATCCACATCTTTTTCTTATTTTTGTAAACAGCTTTTGGTCTTTTGTCCCTCCATTTTTAAGAGTTCTTCATGTATTAGGGGTACTACCTTTTGTCTGTGTAGATGTTGCAAATATTTCCTGACACTTTTTCAGTTGTCTTTTGACTTTGTTTATGGTGTTTTCAGCCACACTATTTTTTTAAATGTTTTATGTAGTCAAATTTATCAATCTTTTCTTCATAACCTCTGCATTTTGAGTTAGAAAGCCTTTCCCTATAGCAAAGTTAAAGAAGAATGCCCTTACGTTTTCTTCTAGTGCTTGAATGTTTTCATTTCTTACACTTAGATACCAAATCCATTATTTTGGGGTATAATGTAAGATATGGTGTAAGATAATTTTTTTCCAAATATCCACTCAAGTGTCACAGAGCCATTTATTAAAAAGTCTATCTTTATTTCAGTCATTTGGGATGCTATATTTATCATATACTAAATTTACACATGTATTTGGATTTATTGCTGGACCTTCTCTCTTATTTCTTTGCTCTATTTGTCTCTTCATGTGCAAGTACTACAGTGTTTTAATTACAGAGGCTATCTAGTGTTCGAATATGTTTTAATGTCCGGTAGGGCTAATCATCATTTGTAGTTTTTTCTTTTCCAGTGTTTCTCTGGCTATTGTTACATATTTGTTTTTCTATATGAACTTCAGCAACAACTTATCTAATTCCATAAAATGGATTGTTGGTACTTTTGTTGGGATTGCCTTAAGTCTATATATTAATATAGGGAGAACTCATTTTTATAATGTTGAGTGTTTGTATAAAAACAGGAGAAGTCTTTCCATTTGTTCAATTCTACCCATGTGTTTCAAGAGTGTTTAAATTTTTTTCTAGCACAGGTTTTACACATCTCTCATTAAACTTATTGTTAAGGACTTAATCTTTGTTGCTTTTGGAATGGTTATACCCTTAAGCCACTAAGTTTGGGGACGATTTCTCATACAGCAATAGATAATCAAAACGGATGAATTACCAAAAATCCACTGTCATCCACAGAAATCAAGTCAGAAGTATGACTGTACTATTTTGAGAATAAAGGGGATAAATGATGGATGGGAATTGGTCTAAGTTCCTCAGAAAGAAAATAATACCAAAGAACATAATCTTTCTGCTTATATTAAAAGGCATTTTTTTAATTAAAAAAAAGTTTGAAAAGTACATTACATAAAAGGTTAAAATGGAAAACTCAATGCTACGGAAACAATATAACTGCCAGTTACTTTTCTCAAACCATTTGGGTAAAGGAGAGGGGTAAATATCAGAGAAAAGAAACCTCAGATGACAATCAGTTTACTTGATATTACAATAGTAAAATTATAAATGAAGCATTAGGAAAGTACTTTTATATCTATTCTAAAATTGCCAGATATTATCAACTCCAGAGAGCACATTCTACTTTATATATCTGCAGAAGTCATCAGGAAAGGTACCACCTTAACTGCACAAACACATTATCACGTAAAACTAAGTTAGTAAAAAGTCATACACATTGCTATATGTATACAATGGAATACTACTCAGCCATAAAAAAGACAAAATCGTCCCATTCACAACAACATTGATGGACCTTGAAGGTATTATGTTAAGTGAAATAAGCCAGACAGAGAAAGATGAACTCTATATGACTCCACTCATAGGTGGAAGTTAAACATAGAGACAAAGAGAATTGATTGGGGAAAGGGGGAGTGGGGAGAGGGCACAAAGGGTGAAGTGGTGCACCTACAACATGACTAACAATAATGTACAACTGAAATTTCACAAGGTTGTAAACTATCATGTTCTTAATAAAAAAGTAAAAAAAAAAAGTCATACACATTTAGTTCAAACCCTTTTGCCATCTGTTGCATGTATTTTATGCATTTTAATTATTTCAGAGACTTGCAGAAGCTCTACTTTAATTTTAAAAACACTCCTGTCACCACAGGCATAGATTACGCTCCACATCTGCAAAGTTTTTCAAGAAAATTGAGAAAATTCCTAGTTATATGTGAAAATATATATATAACCATTTCTTACATAAAGATATCTTAAAAAAAGAGATGACTGTAACTGTGACATAGGCACAGAGATTCTAATTTAAAAAGTGATATTTATAATTAAAATGTTGAAACATTAAAATAATAGAGAACTTTTTATAAGCTGCATGTTAATAATAGAAATTAATTCTGCTTATTTTGAGAAAAGGGTATCATGGACTTAAAAAGCTTTATAAAATGAGCTTAACCACAACAGAAAAAAAATTAATAAAATGTGGTAAAACAGATTACTAAAGAGGCTATGGAATCTCCTCTCTTAAGATTAATAAAGTCAGGAACACATCTATCTTGACTCGTTTAAATGAATTCAGATTGAAGGCTTAAGCTTGAATCAGTGAAACCCAATAATCTTTTCATCAGTCAAGTCTGTGGATCCCCTAGTCAAAGACTTCAAAAAGACAAGAAAGTAAAGTTTTAAAATTTATAACATTCCTTATACCATAGATAATCAATTTATATGTAAAACAGAGTATTGATGGGTAGGCATCTATAATAATATTTAACTGTAAAGAAAGAACAAAATATATAAGAAAAAGTAGGAAATGGTAGAAACTGCAGTAGCAATTTTTAAAGGCACTGGAATCAGTTGAACCAATTATCTTTCTTCAATTTGAAATGTTATTAAAAATGTTTATGATTAATTTCAAATGTTCTATATATTATAGGTGTATAATATACATTAAATATAATATATACATTTCAGTTTTTCTGATGAATCCCACTAGAACTTTCAAGTCAAAACAACGTCCTCTTATTCTAACCTAAATTAACAAATATTTCAACTGTAAGACATAGCCAAGAAGCTTCCCTGAGGCTCCCTTCCAGTGTCCTTCCCAGAGCTTTCTTTTCCACCCAGGGTTAGGTGCTGGGGAGATGCAAAGAAAAAAAGCGCACTTGGTTCTCATCCTTAAGAAGCTCACATTCTAGCAGGGAAGAGTGACCTGTAAACAAGTAATTATGACACACATGATAAAATAAAGATTTGTTACATAGTGTTTCCAAAGACTGAAATGAGTTATTCTACTGGTAGTCTTGTGGCCCAGGGAAAGATGAACAGCTTTAGACAGTCAAAGGAATGTGAGGCCAGAGTCTCCCAAGAAAAGCTTCAGCAGAGCTCCCCGATAAAATTTAAAAACATATTACTAAATTACACACTGAACCTACCCTGACAGGTTCTATTTTCAGTGCCCATAGAATTTCCATTTGTTGCTAGTATTCTCATCATATAAAAAGTTCTCATCCTGCAACAAAAAGCTAGACTACACTCATCAGGCATAATGAGAACAGGAGCCACGTAATGTTTAAAGTCAATACTGATGACATCAGTCTAAAATCAGACAAGACTAAGTCATCAGCACCATGGGGAATGAAAAAGAGCCATTTATCTTTAAAAGCTTTTCAATATTTAGTAGATATAATGCTATTAAGAAATAAGGTAGCATTAGTTCAAAGTCTTGAGAAACGGGCCTGCCCTCTCCTCCTTATACTTGTGCATTTAAAATAGTCCCATCACATTTGAGTGTTCTTCACTGAGCAGCTGAGAAATCATTTCTCCTAACTGGCAAAGTGTGCTGAAATGAGAATTTAAAACAGCAGGAAAAAAAAAAGTTTCTTCCTTTTTGACACTACATAAGTATACTATTAAAATATTTACTTCTCTTTTCTAATTGAATCAGATTTATAAAAAACTAACACAGGGGCTGGCCCAGTGACGTAGTGATTAAGTTCAATGCATTCCACTTTGGCAGCCCAGGGTTTGTGGGTTCAGATCATAGGCACAGACCTACACCACTCATCAGCCACACTGTGGCAGTGACCCACATATAAAGTAGAGGAAGACTGATATGGATGTTAGCTCAGGGCTAATCTTCCTCAGGATAAAACACAAACAAAAAACTAATACAGATTAGAACTAAAATTTTGTGGAGTTTTTTCAATGGCATAATGAATGCTTTTTTATCAAGGACCTATTTTTTCTCATTTTAATATATTTATTTTAGCTTTTGCCAATCACAGTATATACCACATTTTTACTGAAAAACAATTCCTTGATTATTTGCCAGTTAATTATTTTCAGTTTTTATACATTCAGAAACCACATGCTGAGGCATTTGTATTGTTTCCTTTGAGGATCAATATAATAAGGTTAATATGATCTGTTCTCATTAATATCCACACACAGATTACGTATGACAAAAATTTTAATATGCTCTTGGAACTGGACAGCCACGACTCCCACACTGATCACAGACGATCACAAAACAGGTGCAACTTTGGACGTCTTTCCCTCTCAACATTCCCAAATGGACTTTTCTCTCCCTTTTTCTTTACACTTTGAACAGTCCCTGTTTTGTTTAATTATGATAAACCTTCTAGGGTTACCTGCCACCCACTAGGAAGGTTTTACACTAGCTTTTTCTGTCCAAAGACTGTGTAATTCCACCACTGTTTTCATTTCTCATCCAAGAAGATTGTTTTTCCTTTCTAGCAATCACACCTTACCACTAATGAGAGATTTGCTAAATTCATCTCTCCTCCTCCTGCTATTCCTAGAACTTTCTTCTCAAACAGTGTGTTGGCACCAGGAAAAGCTCTATCTATATTATCTGTTCTTTCCTAATTATAACCTTAGCAGTACATTTCAATCAGATCAGAAACTGAAGAGTTGATTATTGATATCTATCTATAATTATATTTATATTTATGTCTATATCCATATTTACCCATTCACCTCAATTTTAATTTATGCTCAAAGGAAATTAAGCTGTTTAGTTAATATGAAAGGGTTGTCAATGCAGAATGGAAAATTAATGTAAGCATACCATGATGGAAAACTGCTTAATGATAGGTATAAATGAAAAATAACAGATGACATTATGATAGAATCCATGAAAATATTTCACCAACAGAAACACAAGAGTTGCCAAGATTATGTATCAACAAGTCATAATGCAAGTATCAGAACCTGGACTAATTGAAAATAGATAATAATAAAATAAACAAACTGCTAGGGGAAAAAAAGGAACAGAATGAAAAAAGACTCAAAAGATTCGATTGTTGTTGACCTGATTAACTCAAAGCATTAGGAAAAACATCAAATGTTTTATTGTCAAATGCAACAAAACAGATTGTGTTAATAGAACGATAAATTCTGCTAATAGAGCAGATATTTTATTTTGATTGATTTTTAAAAAAAAAAAAAACACATGAGGCTTTAAAAAGAAAAATACAGTTCTATTGAGCCAAAACATCTCCGAAACATGAAAAAGTATAAAGTACAGAGCCTATTGAATGAAGGCACTTGAAATAAGCAAGGAGTTAAGAGACAAGCAAGCAAAGTCAATTACCAGCTTGATTACTAAAGTGATTATAAAGCTACTATTCAAGATAGTTAAAGTTTTTACCCTGGAATCAGCTTTGGAGATGATACTTTTGGATAACCGCCATAAAACTAGACCATGTTTTTCTTTTCTCTCTTTCAAAATAATTACCATGAAATTGGTTAAAATTCTGGTCAAAAATGTGAGAATCCAAATCAAAATATAATACCTATAGTTACAGAACATTCTCTCCAGGAAGCAGCCGAGATCAGAGGTATAAGGCACAGTTTCATGGCTGAGTCTCTGACAACAATATATTTATTCCTTCCTCTATTTCCTAGCTAGCACTTCAATGCCAAACTCTTACTTGTGCTGTAGCACAAGTTCCTAACTTTAATAGGTATTGGGATAAAACCCATGGACTCCCTGCAGTAGAATGCACATAATACCATACACATAAAATAAGGTTCATGAACATCCCCTCTTCATATCGTTCTCACCCTCAAGCTAGGTGTCCATAACTTCAAGTTAAGAACTCAGAGACTAGAGAAAACAATCCACACTAGGCACAGCATTGTTAAAATGTCTTCAACACTGCACTATACTCTTTAAGTGCAAAATGTGTAACACAAAATTTGACTGTCAGATACAACATAGTGCCAATTACATCTCAAACATTATTTTCTCCATAACTGTCCTCCTACTATCACTAAGTGACAGACACTAAGCTGGTTTCAACCAACTGAGAGTAAATGACTCCCAATTCTGAGATCTGCTTCATCAGATTATACTACCTGCAAATTAACAAAGTAAATAATCAACTGGTTCAAAATGCCATTCACTGTATATCCAATGCAAAGTTTCTAAAAATTAAAGAAGAGCTACAGTGTTCCAAATAACTGTTTTCAGAGACAGAATATCAACCCAAATCCAGAATGAATATCACAGCATATGAATACATGATTAGCTGAATATAATCCATTTTATATGGATTTTAAACTGAAGAGTTCAGGGTCACGAGCATAAGCACAGACTTCCAACTTTGTCTGCTGACCCACCTTTGCTTATTCATCTTTTCTTTTGGTGTTATCACAAGCATTGTGTGTTCGATAACAAGTACATATTTTTCTATTCTTTTAGGAAGAAACCTCTCTATAATTATTTGCTGCTGAGTGATAAATACAGACCTTCTGCTTTAGAGAATATCATTCAGCAGAATTCCATTAAGTTACTATTTTGAAAAGTTGACTTGAGCACTGTCACTCCAGAGTAGTTAACCTTATTTTATCCATTAATATGGTTGTTTATCCAACCATAAAAATCACCCATAAAAATCACTGCAATGAACTCAACATAGGACTACTACTTACCTAGGTATCCTGAGAACTGAACACATACAAGGACATGCTGATGTCTTCCTTACAGCTTCAAACCATGCCATTTATAACCACAGATATAAGGAACAATTCATAAAAGCCATTCTAGAGGACTACGTGCCACTGCGTAACAAGAGCCTTAAAAATGCCCACCCTTTGGTTCTGCATATCTCTTTATAAGAATTCATCCCACGATAATAATGACAAAAAGTATATAAAGATATATAAAAAGTATATAAAGATGTATAAAAAAGAATTGTCATAATAACACAATTTATAATAATAAAATGCTTCATTAAAAAGTTTAAATGCTTAGCAATAAAGGATTAAACAGCTATCATATGGCATATCTATACGATACAGTCATTGTAAATTATGCTTTAGAAGATATTTTATGACAGAAGATTATAAGGTGTTGTGAAGTGAAGAAAAAAAAAGAGACTAAAAAACACCAAGCAGAGTTGATCCCATTTTTTCAAAAAATTAAATTTTATGTGTAGAGAAAGACATGAGAGAATATACACCAAAATTTAAGTATAATTAATTCCTGGGGTGGTAGGATTACAGATGTTTTTAATTTTATTCTCATTACTTCTCTGCATTTCTGTTCGTTTTTACAGTAAACATGTATTACTTCTATAAAAAACAAAAAGTCAATTTTTCCTCAAGTTATAAAATTTAGCAAAAATGGCAAATATGTATAAAATTTCCATAATTTCTTTGAGAAGAAAAATTTGAGGATTTGTCCCTTTACTACATATAACAAATGAGTAAATTCCTGCTGTCATGAGTGATGTTACATCATTTATTGGTTGGAGAATCACAATTTAGAACATAAGTCATGTAACCCTCAATGCTTTGAAACAGAAGATTTCACTATCACCACTATATTTTCCTCTATATTATCCTCCCTTTTACTCCTTATGGGTAAATTCATAATTGACGGGATTCTTCATCATTTTTCTTCTCTCTCCCTTTCCCTCCCCTCCTTTTTATTAATAAAAAAATTCTTGCTAATAAAAAACTGCTACCTTAAAATATACTTTATTATCTCAATTGGTTTCCAGCCAAGAAGTCTTTTTCTTGAAAAGAAAGCATGAAGAAAACAAAAGAAACAAAAGAAGGGAGGAAGAAAGTTAAAAAGAATAAGGAAACTGTATGCCTGTACTGATCAAAAGAGAGAGAGAGAGCAAGAAAGAGAGAGAAGCCCTTCTTCCTAATATTTTCATGTTCTCCTTGGTATGTAGATTAGAAGTCTGCTAAGAGGAGGGGGAAAAAAGAAACTACTTGCATTCAGGAAAAAGATAATAATTCTAAAAGTAAATTACTAACACTGAGTTGCTACTATGTAACACTTTGACTAGCTTAACAATTACTTTGATTACTGGATAAGATTTTTAATGCATAGCTGAGCTTTTATTTATTAAATGTAAGTAATAAAAGAAAGTAAGTTACATGACAATACCCACACAACTTCCTAGTTCACACAACTTGCTAATTCAAACCCCATGCCAGAACCCAATTTTTAAATATAGTTCTTAGTTCTGCATCAGAATTATTTGTCTTCATAAAAATCACCTGTGGACTCATTTTTTAACTTATTTGAGTATAGCTGGTGAAGGGGAGGTGGAAAAATCAGAGGGGCATGGAGAGAGTAAGAGAGGGGGAAGTGGCTAAGAGGGAAAGAGGAAAGCTGTGAAAAAAGGGAAGACATAAAAGACGAAGAGAGGGACCGGCCCGGTGGTGCAGCAGTTAAGTGCGCACGTTCTGCTTCTCAGCAGCCCGGGGTTCGCCAGTTCGGATCCCGGGTGCGGACGTGGCACCACTTGGCACACCATGCTGTGGTAGGCATCCCACATATAAAGTAGAGGAAGATGGGCACAGATGTTAGCTCAGGGCCAGGCTTCCTCAGCAAAAAAAGAGGAGAACTGGCAGTAGTTAGCTCAGGGCTAATCTTCCTCGAAAAAATTTAAAAAATAAAAAAAAAAAAGAAGATGAAGAGATGAGTGGGGGAAGGTGGAAAAAGGGAGAGAGAGAAATGATGCTTAGCCATTGACTGATAAGAGAAATAAATAATTTTATATACAAAAAATACATTTATGTTCATCATATAAAAATAGAATGTAAGGGGGCCGGCCCAATTGCATAGTGGTTAAGTCCACAGGATCCACTTTGGTGGCCCATGGTTCACAGTTTCGGATCCCAGGTGCAGACCTAGCACTGCTCCTTAATCCATGCTGTGGAGGCATCCCACACAAAATAGAGGAAGAATGGCATAGATGTTAGCTCAGGGCCAATCTTCCTCACCAAAAAAAAAAAAAAAAAGAAGAATTTAAGGAGAAAGCATAGCATTTATCAAACTTAAGGTTTAGAATTTACCTAGAAAAATATCACATTTTACTCTTTTTATTACTATTTTATTTTTATTATGTTTTAATTATTCATGAAAAGACAAAATTTGGATACATATCATTATGCATTTGTCCAAATCCTTAGAATGTACAACACCAAGAATAAACCGTAATGTACCCTATGGACTCTGGGTGATAATGATGCATCAGTGTAGGTTCATCAATCATAATGAATCTACCACTCAAGTGGAGGATGTTGATCATGAGGGAAGCCATGCGTGTGGGGGCAAGAGGTATGTGGGAAGTCCCATCAATTTTGCTGTGAACCTAAAGTTGCTCTAAAAAAAATTATCCTAATAAGAAAAAGAAGACAACACTCCTAAGAAAAACATGGTGAATCAGGAGGAAAACTAAAAATTCATATTGACATATTTATTTAAAATTGGTCACTTCAGTGAAAAAAAGACCAACAACACAAACAGCAGTCAGCTGTCACATTCTTCCCTGAGAGTGTTTTGTAAATGGAAGAATATAATCTACTACATTAAATAAAAGCATATGAGTGTTCTCAGTGGAATATATTATAAATATTAAATACCAAAACAAAATTTATTTTTAACAAAAGAATTTGATGATTTCTTCACAAAATCCAATTATTCCTGAATACTTTTAAATTCATTTAAAGTGAGAGGAAATGCAGTTCTGCATGATATAACCACTAATTTTTCCACTTACATGAAAACTCATCTCACCAAATATGACTGATTTGATAGAAAAGAAAGAATGATGAAGAAACTGCCTCCAAAGCATTAATCTTGGAGGAATATGTAACAGCGTAGCAGCCTTGACTGTATAGAAACTGTCAATGACTGACAAAAGTAAATCTGAAAGCCAGAGAAGATCAAAACACAAAATGGTTTTCTGAGGAAGTGACACCAAAAAGGTCTAATGAAATGAAATCTTACAAAATAATTAGACTTTACAGACATGTTCTTCAGATCCCAGTATACAAATGTCTTGCAAAGCAATTTATTCAACGTGGTAAGATATCTCAAAAATGTCCTTCAATTACTAATTTACCAATATTTGCTACTTATTTATCCTTATTTATGAATTCATCCCAAACATAATTCCTAAATATCTACTTCCTGCTAGGCACTGTGCCAGTCTCTGCTGATGGCTAGGAGCCACAAGAATAAATACAGGGTAGATTATCCATAATAACTCAAACATGAGTCAGTAATTCCACCGAAATTCAGATACTTTTAAAACTTCAATTTAGCCAAAAAGTTCAATCATTCCTTCTACTATTACCTTAATTCCAATATCCAAGAGTAGTTAAACTTAACCAATTTCAGAATCAATTTTTCTTACATTTTAGTGAATTTGCTCATGAGTCATAAGAAGGGTAAAAAGTCAAGAGGAGATTCAAAAGACCTAAGATCTCTACCTACTTGACAGAAAGAGATTTTCCTTATATATAAAATCACTCTTAAAACACTGTGCTCACATTTAATATTTCAATTTAAAAGAGAGTTCAGCATGGGGTTCTAAAAATAGGTTTGATAGAAAGAAATACAGCAAACCCTAAGTGTGCAAGGACTCTTTAGAGTCCTGAAGATCCACAACATGCAGCAACTGTAAGTTTTTCTGATGCACAAGTTTGAATTTGCGCCGACTAGGAGGCTTGAGTATGGGAAGTCTGTCCCTTGGCCTGGGCGTAAGCCCTGCCACGGGCTCCATCTCTGCATTTCTGCATACTTTGCTTTTCTACCTAACTTTATTCACATTTTACAACGGAAAACATACCTGTTCTGAACTCCACTTTGCTCATCTGTAAAACACAGGTCATAGTTACCTCATTGTGCTACTGGGAAGATTCAACATAATAACACTGAAAGCACCTAGCTCATTACATGAACATAAGAGACTCTCACAGATTAGTCCTTCTCCTCCCACTCCTCTACCCCTCTCCCTTTCTCACTCACCGTGCCCAGGAAAAGCAGACTGGAGATATCTTTTCAACCCACCCAAGTGGTTCTCAAACTTTGGTTGGTTGTTAGAATCACTTGGGGAACTGAGTATAACTACAAAAGCCCTGGCCTATTTTAAGGAGCCTGGGCCTTTGTAGTCTTTCTTAGCTCCTCAGCTGATTATGATACACAGCAGTATTTGAGAGGTACTGCTCCAAAGGCTTTCTCTCCCTAGCTACGGGACCCTCTGACTCCTATCTAGGAGGGGAGTTTTAACCTCTGCTGTCTGAAAAAACTTCGTGAAACTTCCTTCATCCTATTGGTATCAATCTAGAAGTCTCCTCAGACATTTCCTTGATTTCTCCACCAGCAAAGAGAAGGGTAAGTATTAAACGGTAAGCAGGAGTTTATAATTTGCAGAGGCAAAACATCAAATCAGTGGATTCTGGAGTGGCGTACATAAGCAACTGGATTCTATGTCCTTTGTCTCTTGTCCCTCCCCCTGGTTAACTGCTAAATTCCACCCAAGTCTACAGTTAACTAGAATAGCAAGATACCTGAGTCAGCCCAAGCATAACAAGTGGGGAAGGGGTGGAACTACAAGACAAATTTACAGTTTTCATTCAGCTTATCGATGCCAACAACTAAATTGCAGAGTAACTCAATACTGACAGAAATCTTTAATGAGGATAAAACTATAATCAGTCTCACAAAGAAGTAATGGTTCAGTAGAATACTGGTTTACAGAAAACAATAGTCTCCCAGGCAGTGATTAAACAGGTTTCCAGTAAAGTAATATGCAGAATACAATTATGTTAACATTATGCTAATATTTATTTTAATTCCCTGTTCAAATTTCAAACAGTTAATTGTTTTATTTTGGAAAATTTGAACATTTACAACAAATCTTGAGGAAGCCCAAGCTCTCCAAAAGGACTCTAATACAGAACTTAATAGTGAGAAAGAACTGGAGTAGCAATACTGTATGTGATTTTCAAATTAATTAACTATTTTGTAAATATTATTCAAATATTTCAGCAAACCATTTTGAGAAAGTGAAAAGAATTAAAGTTAGCTTTAGATTTCTGGAGATTCATGCACTCAAAGTTCTATTACCTAGAACTTTACCAACAAGGAAACACTAGAAACTGGTATTTCTGATATTCCCCAAAATATATTTTCAACCTACTGGCCACTATCCATACTTCTGAAAAAAGCTTAATGATTTCAAACATAACGAACACAGATGGAAGAATTCTTCCTCAAAGCTGTTTCTTGCTTTAGAAATCCATAAAAAATTAACACAAACTAATTGAATCAAAATTTTTTGAACTCCAACTCCAAGCTGGGCCATATAAAATGAATAATCACCACATTAACTAATATTTATTTGTAACTACCACAAACACTAGATTATAAATTCTTTGAGTAAAGGGGTGGGGTGAAGCAAATCTATTCATCTTTATTCCCAACTCTTTTTAAGCCTAATACATAGACACATAATACACATACACAGTACTTTATCATAGAGCTATATTAATTAAATTAATAATTAACCATATCTGTACAAGGGGGAGAGAGATCATGGTTGTAGAGAAAATGGGATATCTTCTTAAGCAAGGGATGGGGCAAAGGCTCTAGGACAAAAACATAATTATCTTAATAAAGAGCAGCTAAACATTGATGAGCCCTGAGAGAAATCCATGAAAGTGAGGAATATTCTGAAGGTGAAAAACCTCAGATGGTACAGACAATGCCCCCATAATTATGGGCCACTAAAGCTGTGCTTACACAAATAACATACCAACGTTGTCTCTTCGCCCCCACCACCACCCTCATAACCAAAAAATGAAGGCTGCTTCTAAAGATCACTGCACAAATACACAATATCCTCTAGTGTGATGTAAAAACATGACTGCTAAAGAATATTATAGAACTTAAAATTATAATTAACTATTAATTCAATTCTCTGTTTCTTTTTTTTTTTTTTAGGAAGATTAGCCCTGAGCTAACTACTGCCAATCCTCCTCTTTTTGCTGAGGAAGACTGGCCCTGAGCCAACATCTGTGCCCATCTTCCTCTACTTTATATGTGGGACACCTACCACAGCATGGTGTGCCAAGCAGTGCCATGTCCGCACCCGGGATCCAAACCAGCGGACCCAGGGCCACCAAGCAGCGGAAGTATGAACTTAACTGCTGCACCAACAGGCCAGCCCCAATTATCTGTTTCTTTTTTCCCTGGCTAGACTGCAAGCACTCTGAGGATAGACACTAGCACCTTGTCTCCCTGTGTTTGCTATCTTACTCTAGTTCTGGAGCAGGGAAATACAGGCAGGTACAGAATATTAGTTAAAAGAATACAAAGTGAATCAATCCATATGTAATGGGTAGGAGATAAATAAATGAACAGAAAAAAGGTTAAGTAGAAGGTGAGACAGAGTAGAAGGAAACTTAGAAGGTCAGACAGCCCTGAAAATATCCCAATTAAAAGCTAAAGGCTAACATGAACTTTTATCAAAAACACAGTCTATGAAAAGCAGTGACTGACAAATCCAGGTTTAGAACAAGGAAATGGAAATAAGTGTGTAATGTATTCGTTGTATCTCCACTCATCAATAATTTCAAAGTTTTTCCTTTTGTTAGGATAAAAAATATATATCTGTCTTTAATCTATATGCATCCCATATAAATTTAAGGCACTCTTATAAATTTCCAAGAGGTCAAGAATATGAAAAAACTGGCTAATGGCATTCCTAAATATATACTCATTCGCATGTGCTGAGGCATCAAATTTTTATCCCTAAAATCTCCTCAAAAAATGAATTTGTAAAAAAAGATAGAAAAAATGTCATTTAGATCAAAAGAGGGAAAAAACTTTTGCCCAGTGTGAGACCTGGTAACCTTATTTTAACTTTGAAAGGAACCCAAATACAGAATTGAACTTGGCCCAGTCTTTCATTCAGACATTTTTTCCAGCTTTAATGAGACATTTAAAGTGTACAACATATTGATTTGATACACTCATATACCACAAAACGTTTACCACCATAGGGTTAGCTAATACCTCCATCACGTCACATAATTACCATTTCTCTTTTGTGGTGAAAACATTTAAAATCTAGTCTCTTTATGAATTATGACACTTTGGGTTGTTCATAAGGTAGTCTCCTTTAATTATTTTAATTTCTTCAGGAATATGTTTCATTTGCTAATCTTTCCAGCAAAATTGTAATTTAGACATCCAGTTCAAAAATCATAAACCTCTTATTCGCTTTAGTGTGAAGTAAGTTTAATGGAAGATACTCATTCCACAGTGGTCAGAAGAGAGACCTTACATTTCAAAGCGTGTTTGAACCAACACACTATTCAGCTAATTCGATTAAATAAAATGGTCAGAAATGTCTTCACAATGAACTAACCAGACAAGAACTTCTTATATTGGTTTTTTTGTCTTCAAGCAAGTGGTCATCAAGCAGGAATTCCACACATATTAGATGCTGTAACAATCTCCACATTAAACAGAATTATCACATTGCTATAAAATGCTGACCCCACTTAAGAATCCTGCTGGTCAGTGATTTCATCATTTTATCAAGTCAGTGAAGGCTGTTATCTTCAAGCTGAATGTTGCTACACAAGGTAGTTATACAAACACTGTTTGCTTAAAGACAGGGTTATCTGGAAAAAAAGAAGTCTTTTTTCCAAAGTAATGTAAATCATTTCCCAAGATATCTCACGAAGCAGTCTAGACTCCTGACAAACCCCCTATAAGAATGTAGAAACAAGTATCCTTTGAGGGAAAGCTACAGATTAATTAATATACTGAAAACAATGTACATAACCAACTTCTAAAGACAGGATCACATGGCCATGCTAATAACTTAATTTTGGTGAGTTAGTTGTTTAAGCTTCCCACTAATCAAATTTTCTCGGATAATTACCATCAAGAGATGAATTCAATTTAAAAAAAAAATGAGGAAAGCCATGAAAAGTTTTCTTAATCTATTATACAATGCAAGATTAGTCTTCCAGAGACACTGCCATCCTCTTTCGTGTGTGTGTGTGTGTGTGTGTGTATAGATTCCCACCCTAAGATTTCAATTCAATCTATGCTTTTTCCATAATTCATACTATGTAGTCATTCCAAGTATCTTTTAATCCACAAATTAATATAAAGTGATCCTTTGTAATCAGAGTCCCTGGCAATATTTATTCATAATTATAGGGTATTTTGGTTATAAAAAATATTAATATTCTATAGGGGCATATCTATCAAACCTACTTTAACACAGCCCTGATTAATTCCAAATTCATCAGGAACTTAGCACACAGCACAAAAGACACTCAAATGCAGGTCCTAAAAGCAGTGGCAAGTTTAACAAAATAATGTTGATATCAAATTTTAAAAAGTCGTCAATTTGGTGACCTCATACTGGTTTCTCATATAGCGAAATAATGAGTGCAATGGCAGCATCATTATGCTTGACAACATAGAGCTCTTCTGGGGCATCTAGGCACTCTGCTAACAAGCCAGCAGCTCTGGCTCTTTCATTTACACGAGGACACCAGTGAGCAGGGAAGGATGGCATAGCACAAAAGGAAAATAACTTGGGAACTCGGGCAGTTGCCCAGGTGATGATAAAAAGCCAAACTGAAAAACCTGTGGTCACTAAGCAGCAGCAAAGGCAGTGGAGAGATTCCCTTCCAGCTTCGCAGCTCCTGCAGTAAGTTCAGATTCCTGGAATCACAGCACACCCTGGTGACAAAAATGGGCTACCTCTGGCTGCCCTGATCAAAGTCACCGAAGCACCATCAAAGTAGAGACTAAAAAAGCTACCTAACATTTCTTCAAACCTTCCTGAGAAGAACCAAAACACAGTGAGTAGACTTGCACTTTTAACAAAAAAAAGGAAAATCAAAAGAGAATTTATATATATCAAACGCTAATGTTATTCTTAAAACATCTGGCTTAGTCACTTACCAGTAGTCTGTTTTGGGGCAAGTTTTTAGATTGTCTGTGCCTTAATTTTGCACTACAGGTTTTTAAAAATATTCACCTTATAGGGTAATCGTGAGAGTCAAATAAATACATTTGTAGTATGCTTATAACAGGATCTGGCACACAGAAAGCACTATATGTATTCATTAAATAAATAAAATGTAGAGATAGGATTTTTTTAAGCTGAAAAGGAATAATAATATTAAAAGCTACATTATGCTGAGTGCTTGCTATGTTCCATCCACCATGCTCGTCACATACATTCTCTCCCTTACTCTTTATAACAAAACTCTTGTTTATAGATAAGGGAAGGCAAATATGAAGCCCAAAACATAAAACCAGCAAGTGGCAGAGCCAGGATTCAAACCCAGGTATTTCTAACTCTAAAACCTATGCTCTTAACCACTGCACTGTAGAGAAAAGTTGATTTTATTCATCTATTCCTATTTCATGGATGAAGAAACTGAAGTGTCTTAGCTAAAGCCCCACAGTTGGCTAGTGGATAAAGGAAGAATTAAACTATCTTAGCCTACTACAAGCAGATACCCCTTTGTTCTCTAAAGTACTAAATAGGTATAAAATTCTATTGCCACTGGGAATAGTCTCTTGAATTCACCCACAATTAGAGTTAAAGATACCAGCCTACCCTCTACAACATACCCAGGTATATGCTCCACTAAATTAGGGAGCAGAAGAAATTTTTCTACTTGGGTGGTGGAAGGCAAGAAGGTCAGGTGGCCTGTATGACTCTGTAATATGATCAACTTGTTCATCATAGTAAATGCCAAGTCTAGTGCCAAACCTTCCGGTAAATTTCACCTTTGTTTTTCCAACACAGAAGGGAAAACCCATAAGGAGGGCCAGATAGGCACACAAGCCCACCAGCTGGCTCTCTTGGCCAAGACCAGTGATGATCAGCACAAAAATAAAGAGATCTGTGGCAGGTGCATTCTCCCTGAGTATGCCCAGGCTTGACAGTGAAAGAAAAACCAGGCAGCTTCTCACTGGCAGGTGTTGGCTGCAAGTCATCCGGCGGCAGCTGAGGCTGAGGTACACACAAGCTCTATCCTACCACTCTCTGCAGTACAAAAGTTGATATTTCAACACTAAGAGGGAAAAGATGTGGGTAAATATATTGAAAATACAGGTGCATCTGCAAGATCTGTTAACAATTACAGCTCAGTGCTCTCACCCCTGTATAAAAATGAGTCAACTCCTTTCTAGGTTATATAAATCAAACTAATCAAATGCTGTGCTCAGAGTCAAGAGAATATTTGTTTGATAACCTTCTCACAACTTATACTCATTAGACACTTGTTTATAGAATAAAAGAAAAAAGTCTCTTTATATAAACGTTTATCATTTAGATATCTTTTGTAGATATTATAATGGAAATGGTGATCTTTCCTTTAAAATAGTAAACGCATATTCATATTCTGACACTCTGCAAGAAAGCCAAAGTTTACCTAGTAATGGTCAAAATCCTAGTAAACGGCAAGCCATTTGGCATGGCTCATTTCACAGAATTTATATCTCATTAAATCCCACCAAACTTAATATTTTATCAACCACAGGCACTCTCCTTAGTAATTCAAGACTTATTTTTAATATGCTGTATACATAAAATAGTATACCTTAAAACTGTTTCAAAATATTTTATGTACCACTTCACAGATTTGATTAAATATTGTCCTTAATATAATTTATGTAATATATTTATCTCAAAATACAGAGCCTCAAACTCTATAGCAGTATTAAAAGGGCCTCAATTATACTAACAGTGCCAAAAACACAAAACAATAATTAACGTCTTCTTATACCATCTTAAATTCTTTATGTTTTATTTCTATATAAAATATATAAGTATGGGGAAATGTTTTACTCAAATCCAATAATAGCCTAAATCATGGACATGTAAGATGCTATTTTATATTCTCTTGCTGTATTTATCATAAATGACTTCCCAGAATCACTGAGCATATCAGATTTTTTCTTTTTTGTTTTTAATGGAAAAATATCTTTCCTTTTTTTGAAGAGAAAGCAACAAAATTATCCAGGGAACTTTATCTTTTGGGTTACTTTTCCAAAACATAATCTTTATTTACATTTACCTTCTGCTACGGTCTGAGTGTTTGTGTACTCCCCAAATTCGTAGGTTGAAATCCTAACCCCCAAAGATGATGGCATTAGGAGGTGGGCCTTTGGGAGGTGCTTAGGTCATGAGGATGAAGCCTTCATAAGTGGGATTAGCGTTCTTATAAAACAGACTCCACAGAGATCCCTCTCCCCTTCCACCATGTGAGGACACAGTAAGAAGGTGCCAACTGTGAACCAGAAAGAGGGCCCTCACCAGAACATAACCATGCTGGCACCTTGATCTTGGGCTTCCCAGCCTCCAGAATTGTAAGAAATGAATTTCTGTTGTTTATAAGCTACCCAGTCTGGGTATTTTATTATAGCAGCCTGAATGGACTATTATACCTTCAGAACAGAAAAATAAATTCTGGTACACAAAGAATTTTACCTATTATCCTTGTCCTGTGTTTTAAATGGTGGCTCTCCCTTTGGTATCTATCAACTCTCCTCCCGGGAGAGGAAACATGGCTCATTCATTTTTCGTCTACCAGAGCTCAAGAAGTAGGAGGTGTTCAATAATTGTTTATTAAGTAGTGAAGCGTCAAACATTACTTGAAGAAGAAAAATATCCTCCATTGTTTAAATGTCTACAAATCTCTTGGCAGAGCTGGCTTCGTGAGGCCTGTGCTTAGATGGGGCCCATGCTTGGTTTAACGCTTTACTGTTGCCACCCTGAAATTCTTAAGTTTTTTAAAAGAAGCCACGTATTTTTATTTTGCACTGAGTCCCCCACGTGCTGTTGCCAGTCCTGTCTGTTCACATTACTCAAAGTGAACTCTCAGGATTAATCCATGTGGAGATGTGGCTGTTTCAACTCCTCCCAAAAATTGCAGGTCCAAACTCAATACTTATTTACCTCAAAGTAGTTTATATGAATAAATATTTAGCCTCCAAAATAACTCTATGTAATGAAACTAACAATCAGTTTTTTCTAATTTCTATAATTTTCAAACAATGAAAAGGATTCATATGAGGCAACTCTTGAACTATTCTTACCTATGTCTCCTTTCATTTCCTTCTTCATCCCTTTCTGAATAAAATAATTTCATGATTATACCATCTCAAGAATAATAATAATATCCTATTCTTATTGAGCATTCATTATGAAGCTGGCATGGTCATTTTACATATATTTTTTCATTTCACCCTCACAACCAATCTATAAAGATGGTACCATTATTACTGCACGTTATGGTTAAGTAAAAAAGTAAGTAGTACAGCCAGGATTTGAACTCAGGTGGTCTTATTCTAGATCTGAGCTCTTAACTATTACACAAAACTGAAGTGCAACAAATAAATGACAATCCAAAAACTAAGTAGGTTGTCTTTAGCAAACGAAAGGTCTAACTCAAGACCACTACTGTTCAATACAAATATAATGTAAGCCACGTGGGTAATGTTAAATTTTCTAGTAGCTTCATTCTGTCAAATGTGTTGCTTCTTATATGTATGTTTTGTTCCATTGATCTATGTTCTATTCTAATGATCTCTGTGTCTATCTTGACACTAATAACACACTCTTATTACCACAGATCTACAGTAAGTTTTGGAATCATGTAGTATAATTCCTCCAAATTTTTTCTTTTTCCAAAACTGATTTGGCTATTCTAGGATCTTTCCATTTCCATGTAAATTTTAGAATCCTCTCATCAATTTCTACAAGAAAGCTGGCAAAGATTTTGATTGGAACTATGTTAAATCTATCGATCAGTTTCCAGAGAATGGACAACTTAACAATATTTAGTCTTCCAACCCACGAACATAGTATATGTCCCCATTTATTTAGGTCTTCTTTAATTTTTCTCAACAATGTTTTGAGGTTTTCAGTGAATCAGTCTTTCATGTACTTTGTTAAATTTATTCCTAAGTAAATCACATTTTTTGATGCTACTGTAAATGGTACTTTTTAATTTCAACTTCCAAATGTCTGTTGCTATCTATAGAGATACAGTTGACTTTTGGGTATTGATCTGGTATCCTGAGACCTTGCTAAGCTCACTTATTAGTTCTCATGGCATTTTTGTAGAATCCTTAGAATTTTCTACATAAATGATCATGTCATCTGAGGATAAAGACCATTTTATTTATTCCTTTATGCTCTGCCTTTTACTTCTCATTTTTGATTTGTTGCACTGGCTAGGGCCAGTAAAATGTTTAATAGAAATGGTGAGAATGGACATTCTTGCCTTGTTTTCAATCTTAGGGAAAAAAGCATTTAGTCTTTCATCGTTAAGTATGATATTACCTGAGGATTTTTCACAGATGTCCTATTATCTGAGGGCTTTTCACAGAAAGTTCCTTCTAATACTATTTTTCTGAGAATTTTTTATCATGAATGGATATTGAATTTTGTCAAATACTTTTCCTGTATCTATGGAGATGAACTTTTTTTTCATTTTTAGCCTGATAATATGGTTAATTACATTGATTTTTCTAATTTTAATCATTCTTAAATTCTTGGGATTTTTTTCACAAGGTCATGATATATTATCAATATTAGATATTTCTGGGTTTCATGTGTTAAAATTTTGTAGAGAATTTATATATCTACGTCCATAACACATATTGTTATGTAATTTTCTCTTGTAATATCTTTGGCATTAGATTTGAAAATAATTAGTGATAATGTTTATAAATCATGTAAATTACAAAACTAATTTACGTCTTTGTTGATACAGGAAGGATGAAGGTAATTCGCAAATAATACCAATTTCACAGTAAATAGGAATTTACATATTAATTTTTCAAAAGTAAGTTACATAAAACCATGAAATGATAATACATTAAACATAGTTGCTTTTAAAAAAATCCCCCTTTTAAGTTGTTCACTACTTTTTTGGCATTATCAGGAATTTTGCATTTCTAATATACTTGATGGAAACATCTTCATGGCAATACTTTATAAAGTGAATTCTCTCCTTTTGCAGCAGAGAGATGACCCGAAAATCCCGCTCATTGATATGAATTTGTGTCCTTCTCTTTATAAATGAAAAAGAGGTTAATGCTGACCACACTCTATTTAAATATAACTGAATACATTAGAATCTTGTAATATTCTAAGCAGTGAGGATAAACCGCTGCTTCTGAAATAGCATGTTTCTCTCAGTGAAATAATAAGATCAAAGTGGTTAAGAAAAATATAACCCCTTTAGCAATTCCCAAACTGTGTTGCAAGTAGAAAGTCCATTTTCAGAGTGCTGGAGTCAGAAAAGTAAGGTTCACATTAACATGTAAGATCCTGTCAGGAAGCAGACTGTGTCCTGATATAAAACAGGCTGCCAAGTAATAGTGAGATAGGATCATAAATGAGCTGTAAATTCAGAAAACTTCATAGCAAACATTGGGTTCTCTGGAAAGCAGACCGCAAGACCAAGATTAGCATGAAGGATGTTAATTAAGAAGTACCTTTTGGATAAAACCTATGAAAAGAGAGGAGAATGAAGCAGGTTTGCACAGAGGGAGAAGCCAAATTATGATGCAGGTCTAATGTCAGCCTTGACTGACCCCACAGGGAACTCAGGAGCTAGAATGGCCCTTCAGAGTTGTCCTCAGCAGGCCCAAATGGCCAGGCCTTTATACTCCCGCAGCAATCAGTCATTGACTGTGGGCCATCCTGGGAAGTGGAGTTACCTTAGTCAAGCTGGCTCCCTGCAGCTGAGGCAGTCACTGAAAGGGCTGACAGCTGTGGGTGCTCTGCCCATTGCACTCGCAGCAGTTGGGGCAACAAGCCTTCATGGAAGGGAGATCTGGGTACCAGAGTACATTACAGTATGTACCACAGTAGGCAAAGTACTTAAAAATTTAAGACAGGAAGATCTTAAGCCATGCCAGAAAATTTATTTAGATATGTACATATCAAGGTTTACATGACTTGTTCCTCTACTTCATTCAGATCTCTATACAAATGTCATCCCTTCATAACTTTCTCTGACCAATCTATCTAAAATGGCACCTCTCTACTGTGTTTCTTTTTTTTCATGGTGCTTATCACTACCTGATATTTTAACATACATTTATTTGTTTACTGGGTATTATCTGTCATTCCCACTGGAACATAAGTTACGGAGGGAGCAACTGCTATCTTGTTCACCACTATATCCCAGTGTCTAGAACAATGTGAGAAAAATGACATGTTCATAAGTAATCAAAGTTCACTTAATATTTGTATTGGGAGTGATAATGACTTATCATCATTGATAACTCATTAACTATACTGTGTTTGAATTGAATATCAAAGGTTGTAACTTAGCCTGAAAAGAAACAAGGCATACAACTAAGAACTTTAAGGTAGATCATTGTGATGGTTAATTTTATGTCTCAATTTGACTGGGCTATGAGGTGCACAGACAGTTGGTAAAAATTATTCTGGGTGTCTCTGTGAGGATGTTTTTGCATGAGCTTAACATCAAAACTGATAGACTGAATAAAGCAGATTGTCCTCCCTAATGTGAGTGGGCCTCATTCAATCAGTTGAAGGCCTGAATATAACAAAAAGGCTGACCCTCCTAGAAATAAGGAAATTCCTCCTGCCCGATTCCGTTTGAGCAGGGACATTGGTTTTTTTCCGGCCTTTAGACTTGAACCAAAACATCAGCTTTTCCTAGATCTCAAGCTGCTAGCCTTTGGACTAGAATTATACCATCAGCTCTCCTGGTTCACAGGCCTTTGGACTCAGGCTAGAACTATACCATCAGCTCTCCTGGGTCTCCAGCTTGCCAAGTGCAGATCTTGGGACTTGTCAGCCACCATAATGGTGTGAACTAATGTCTTAGTTCATTCAGACTGCTGTTACAAAATACTATAGACTGAGCAGCTTATAAACAACAGAAATTTATTTCTCACAGTTCAGGAAGCTGCGAAGTCTAAGATCAAGTTGCCAGCATAGTCACATTCTCATGAAGGCCCTCTTTCTGGTTCATAGCCAGCACGTTCTCTCTGTGTCCTCGCATGGTGGAAGGGCGCACTCTGGGGTCTCTTTTATAACAGCTAATCCCATTCATGAGGGCTCCACTCTCATGTCCTAGTCACCTCCCAAAGGCTCCATCTCTTAATACCATCATCTTTGGGGGTTAGGATTTCAATGAATTTTGGGGATACATAAATATTCAGACCATAGCTAACAATTCCTTATAATAATCTCTTTATATATATATAAATAAAGCTAGCTAGCTATTATATATATATATATATATAAACAGAACATATAGATATGTTCTGTTTCTCTGCAGAACCCTGCCTAATACAATCTTACTTAAGAGACACAAATTTCTAACTATGAAGGTAAATTATAAACAGAATCCGAAGTAATTAACGCGTACTTTTTTATTCTCTACAAAAGACATTAGCCATCATTTGGAATTTATCTGTCAAATGTGTTGCTTCTTATACGTATGTTCAAGAAAGAGAAGTCTTGTAAAGGGCTCTAAGTCTTTAGAGAAGGAAATTAACAGACCTAAAGAAGTATAAAATCTCATATACATCCTACTCAACTAAATATATTTCAGTATTTACTTAAAATTCCAAGGCTGTCAAAAAAAGTCATAGGACATGAGGCACACCCTTATCCAAATGCAGTACCAAAATGCCTTCAAATGCTAGGAAATAATTTTTGGATTTAAAGGCTTCTTGGGAGTCTACATACCTATGCTCTCCTTCTATTATTGTGAATAATCAAAAGCAAACTGAAGATCAAGTGGAACATTTAAATTGATATCTTCTGATATTATTTCATCCAAATCATTTTGAGAGACAGAAATGTTTCAGACAATTATACTATTTCTTGCAAAGCTGCATTTAAAAGACTCCTCATACAGAAATACCAATTTAACCTACATGAAAATGCATAAATTAATCTAGCTTGCTTTGGGTTGATTTAGTTGATTTTACTATTTGATTGTTAATATATGAAGGCTATAAAGTGTGGTTGTTTTAAACAAGAAAAATGAAATAATATTTTATTTGAAAGGTATTTCCACTTAGATTTTAAAAGCCAAATATATACCTCAGAAAACAACTCCTCATCCCCTGCCCAAATGAATAGTATACATTTTAAGGAAGTCATAAATATTATCCAAAATGAAAACTTCCACAAATTTTTCAGTTTCTATATTCACAGATCTTGAAGATAAAATTCAAATAAAACATGGCCCTTGAAATGAAATTCTTCTTTAAGATGATTCCACTCACCTAAAGTGTTCATAATTTATCTCAAGAAATATGACAAATTTATCCCAATTTGTTCCTGTTTGAAAGGAATGTCTCTATTTAACTTCAAATAAAAAGTAGAACCTGAACTCTTCTGGTCCCCACAAGATACCAACTGAGAAACCCTGTTTATGGGTTAAGTACGAACTGCTAAAACAGTGCTAGTTCACTTCAGGCCATCAAAATAGTTGGAATAATGCTTTAATGAATTTTCCTATGCTAAATACAGATATTTGCCTGGTTTAACAGAAAAAAATTCAAACATTTTTCCTATTGTTTTTGCCTCTTACATTTTGCCTTTTACATTTTTTATTGATTTTCTCCTCTCCTAATTATAGCCATCCCTAAAAAAGGTAAGAAAATCTACCTTTTGGCAGACTTGGGTGACCCAATTTGATTGAGTTCACACTACAAGATTCTTCTAGAAACAATGAAATCATCTTTCTTAGCTTGGAATATTTTATATACTGAATTGTGTCTCCTCCAACATTCCCATGTTGTAGTCCTAATCCCCAGTGCCTTGGAACCTTAGAATGTAACTATATTTGGAGATACAGCCTTTAAAAGAAGTAAAGTTAAAATGAAGCCGTTAAGGTGAGCCCTAATCTAATCTGACTGGTGTCTTTATAAGAAGAGGACCTATAGAGACACCAGGGATGTGCACATACAGAGAAAAGGCCATGTGAGGACACAGCAAGAAGGCAGCCATCTACAAGGGGCCTCAGGGAAAACTAAACCTGACAACACCTTGATCTTGGACTTCCAGTCTCCAAAACTGTGGGAAAATAAATTTTTGTTGGTTAAGCAACCCAATCTTTGGTATTTTGTTATGGCAGCCTATAATATTGTGACTCATAGAACACATATATTTGATCATTCAGATAACCAATATATATTTCTCTCATATTTTGTCTCTGTCCACAGTTCCTGGCTCACATTTCCCAAAACCCTTGGAATTTCCTGAGTGATAAGAGCAATGGGAGCATCTTTTGTCATAATATTTGGTCTCTTGTCCTCAGTTTCTAAAATCACTTCAGAGCCAGAAAGGTGAAATGAGTGTCTTATTATTTATAACCAGCCCCTTGCCCCCACAACTGGGTTTATGTTAATGAGGTGACTTTTGGAAAGCACCTAAGGATTTAGGGCTGGTTGCCAGGGGAGTCAACTCTGATAGTGGGCTGGAACTTTCAATCCCACTCCCTGATTTCAGGGGAGGGGAAGGGGGCTAGAGGTTGAATCAATCACCAATTGCCAATGATATAATCAATCATGCCTAGTAATAAAGCCTCCATAAAAATCCAAAGGGGTTTCAGAGAGCTTCTAAGTTGGTGAACACATGGAGATATGGGGAGAGGAGCACACTCTGAGAGGGCATGGAAGCTCCACCCCTTTCCCCATACTTTGCCCTGTGCATCTCTTCTATATGGATGTTCCTGAGTTAAATCCTTTTATAATAAACCAGTGATCTAGTAACTAAAGTGTTTTTCTGAATTCTGCAAGCCACTTTAGCAAATTAATCGAACCCAAGGAGGGGATCATTGGAATCCCCAATCTATAACCAGTGGGTCAGAAGCACAGGTGACAACCTGGGCTTGAGACTGGTGTCTGAATTGGGGGTGGGTGGGTATCAGTCTTGTGGGACTGAGCCCTTAACCTACGGAATCTGATGCTATCCCCAGGTAGGTAGTGTCAGAATTAAGTTGTATTGTAGGACACCCAGCTGGTGTTGAAGAATTGCTTGGTGGTGCGGGGAAAACACTCCCTCTGCAGGCAGGTGCACACACACACACACACACACTTTGCAACTGGTCCCAGAACCTTTACAGCCCTAGCAAACTAATTTAGAATATACTGGCACATTTACTTCAGGCTTATACAATCCTAACATCCTGAGAGAAAAAGGGTACATCAAGTCACCAACTAAAATTTAGCTAAGAGAATATGATAATAAACCAGCATGCTAAATATTTCAGAAGTTCTACACTGGTTTCTAGAGGCTATGTTAATTCGATTCGATCTAATCCAATCCAGTCCAACTCAATCCAATAAAATGGCCTTTTCCTTTGAGCTACTCCAGAGATCCAAAAACAAATAAAACATGATCTTTGCACTATTTTGCCGCTAGTTAAAAAAAAAAATGATGCATTAAAAAAGGAAAAGCTGCAGGGATGGTTCAACATCCGCAAGTCAATCAACGTGATACACTACATCAACAAAATGAAAAACAAAAACCACATGATCATCTCAATAGATGCAGACAAAGCATTCGACAAGATCCAACACCCATTTATGATAAAAACCCTCAATAAAATGGGTATAGAAGGAAAGTACCTCAACACAATAAAGGCCATATATGACAGACCCACAGCCAACATCATACTCAATGGACAAAAACTGAAAGCCATCCCTCTGAGGACAGGAACAAGACAAGGGTGCCCACTTTCACCACTCCTATTCAACATAGCACTGGAGGTCTTGGCCAGAGCAATTTGGCAGGAAAAAGAAATAAACGGAATCCAAATAGGTAACGAAGAAGTAAAACTCTCGCTGTTTGCAGACGACATGATCTTATATATAGAAAACCCCAAAGAATCCACAGAAAAACTATTAGAAATAATCAACAACTACAGCAAAGTAGCAGGGTATAAAATCAACATACATAAATCAGTAGCATTTCTATACACTAACAATGAACTAACAGAAAAAGAACTCAAGAACTCAATCCCATTCACAATCGCAACGAAAAGAATAAAATACCTTGGGATAAACTTAACCAAGGAAGTGAAGGATCTGTACAATGAAAAGTACAAGACTTTCTTGAAAGAAATTGACGACGACATAAAGAGATGGAAAGACATTCCATGCACATGGATTGGAAGAATAAACATAGTTAAAATGTCCATACTACCTAAAGCAATCTACAGATTCAATGCTATCCCAATCAGAATCCCAAGAACATTCTTCACCGAAATTGAACAAAGAATCCTAAAATTCCTATGGGGCAACAAAAGACCGCGAATTGCTAAAGCAATCCTGAGCAAGAAAAACAAAGCCGGCGGAATCACAATCCCCGATTTCAAAACATACTACAAAGCTACAGTGATCAAAACAGCATGGTACTGGTACAAAAACAGGTCCACAGATCAATGGAACAGAATTGAAAGCCCAGAGATAAAACCACACATCTATGGACAGCTAATCTTCGACAAAGGAGCTGAGGGCCTACAATGGAAAAAAGAAAGTCTCTTCAACAAATGGTGCTGGGAAAACTGGACAGCCACATGCAAAAGATTGAAAATTGACCATTCTTTTTCACCACACACCAAAATAAACTCAAAATGGATCAAAGACCTAAAGATTAGGCCTGAAACAATAAGTCTTCTGGAAGAGAATATAGGCAGTACACTCTTTGACATCAGTTTCAAAAGAATCTTTTCGGACACTATAACTCCACAGTTGAGGGAAACAATACAAAGAATAAACAAATGGGACTTCATCAGACTAAAGAGCTTCTTTAAGGCAAGGGAAAACAAGATTGAAACAAAAAAACAGCTCACTAATTGGGAAAAAATATTTACAAGCCACTTATCCGACAAAGGGTTAATCTCCATAATATACAAAGAACTCACATGGCTTAACAACAAAAAAACAAACAACCCGATCAAAAAATGGGCAGAGGACATGAACAGACATTTCTCAAAAGAAGATATGAATATGGCCAATAGACACATGAAAAGATGTTCATCATCGCTAATCATCAGGGAAATGCAAATCAAAACTACACTAAGATATCACCTTACACCCGTTAGATTGGCAAAAACATCCAAAACCAAGAATGACAAATGCTGGAGAGGTTGTGGAGAAAAAGGAACCCTCATACACTGTTGGTGGGAATGCAAACTGGTGCAGCCACTATGGAAAACAGTATGGAGATTTCTCAAAAAGTTAAAAATAGAAATACCCTATGACCCAGCCATCCCATTACTGGGTATCTATCCTAAGAACCTGAAATCAGAAATCTCAAGAGTCCCTTGCACCCGTATGTTCATTGCAGCATTATTTACAATAGCCAAGACGTGGAACCAACCTACATGCCCAGAAACTGATGATTGGATAAGGAAGATATTGTATATATACACAATGGAATACTACTCAGCCATAAAAAAAGACAAAATTGGCCCATTCGCAGTAACGTGGATGGACCTCGAGGGTATTATGTTAAGTGAAATAAGCCAGTCAGAGAAAGACGAACTCTATATGACTCCACTCATAGGTGGAAGTTAATATATTGACAAGGAGATCTGATCGGTGGTTACCAGGGAAAAGGGGCGGTGGGGGGAGGGCACAAAGGGGGAAGTGGTGTACCCACAACATGACTAACAATAATGTACAACTGAAATCTCACAAGGTTGTAATCTATCATAACATTAATAAAAAAAAAAAAAGAAAGAAAGAAAAAGCTATGTAACATGCTCTTGAAACTAGAGAAAATAGACCCAAATTATTGGTCTATTACTGTCATAAGCATCAAGATGAAATCCGGCCATTTGTGACAACATGGACGGACCTTGAGGTATTATACGAAGTGAAATAAGTCAGAGGGAGAAAGTCAAATACCATATGATCTCACTCATAAGTAAAAGATAAAAACGACAACAAACAAACACATAGCATTGGAGATTGGATTGGTGGTTACCATAGGGGAATTGGGGAGGGGGGAGGGCAAAAGGGGTGATTAGGCTTACACGTGAGGTGACGAACTATAATTAGATTTTGGGTGGTGAACATGACGTAATCTACACAGAATTCGAAATATATTACGATGTACATCTGAAAGCTACACAGAATTCGAAATATATTACGATGTACATCTGAAAGCTATATAGTTATAATCCAATGTTACTGCAACAAAATTTTTAAAAATGTTATCCTGAGAACATTCTTGTGGAAATAAAAATATTTTTAAGTTTTAAAATACTAAAAAAAAAGAAGAAGGAATACCAGTATGCAGAGCTGGAAGATTCTTGGGAGGGCCTAGATGAAGCATGGAGCTTATACTGTCCTCCTCCTCACATCTTCAACATGGATGCTGCAGTGCTAGTGAAGGTAATGCTCCTTCAAACAAGGAAAGCTTGAGTAGGAGAGAAAGACTATGGGCAATGCCATGTGGTAGCTGAGAAACAGTCTGGTGAGACATCCAGAAATAGTCAGGGAAGGATACACACTGAAAAGATAACTAGAGGTCCCATATGATATATCAGGGACCAAAACAGGAGCTTTGATTAATCAATGTTAAAGTGACTTTATTTGTATCAATAATTTGAAGTTTTGTGACATTAAGACTACATCTAGTTAAAATAGGGCAAATAGGTTAAGAATCAAATACTTTCTAGCAAAGTCAAGAGATTACATTGGTGACTACGCTTCAAGTACTGAAAATTATGTAGTTTAGTCTCTGCATTTCTTCATGAGGCAAATTAATTTCTCTGTGGTAGAGGCTACAGAGATAGCCTCCTTCTCTTGCCTGATGGCAACCTCATCAAAAACACGACTTTGGTGCCAGGGCTGAGTTAACTACAATTAGAAAGAAGATGCCCCAAAGTCTCTAATCCCAAATAACTGATGTATTCCCCATACACTGGGAGGGAGTTTTGCGGCCCAGATGGACATAGACTTTGCAGAGGAGGGCATCTGATTACCTTAGGAATCCAAGATGGGAAAGTCAAGGTGACAAAAATGAAACATGAACAGATGGAAGCATTATATAGTTGTACAGAATTTCTGCACAATATAATGCCCATCTATTTAATTTCTCTTATCCAAATATATACTATTCCCAGGAGCAAAGAGTTTGCCAGAAGGAAATTTACAAATATTTGACCTGATATCCCTTGAAAATGAACTACTGATTGATCTTATCACAGGGGCAAATAGACATCCTTTAATAGGATCATCTTTGGGAAGCTTCTTATAGATCCCTCCTAATGAAATAATCCCAGGTCCTTTGTGTAAGGATAAAAGGGTTGCAGATTAATTGATGACAAAGGTAAACTGGATGAATTAGATAATGGCTAACAGGAACAATGTTTCAGAATACTATTCTGTATTTTTACTCTAGGTACAGTATTTTTAGAGCTACTATTTATTGAGTGCTAACAATGTGCCAGGGATGTGTGCATTCTTTATTTAATCCTCACAATGACTCCTAGATACTTATCTTCTCTATTTTAAAGATGAGGAAACAGAGATTTAGTTAAGGGTTGAGTGACCCTTGTCAAGCCTTGACTAGCCTTTGTGACCCCGACTAGTAAGTGACAGAGAGAGGATTCAAACCCAAGCCACATGGATTCCATATGTCCTGAAGAAGTGGCGAGCATGAATATAATTACATTATTTTACAAAACAATTTCTGAAAGTAGGCAAGACCAGAAGGATTAGAACCTTCACCAGTGATGAAGGAGTGGATGAATTATTCCAAGACCTATGTAACATTATTAACAGCCTAGAAAAATCAAACAATTATAGAAAAGATGTCTTTTATACAACAGAAAGAAATAAAGGGGAAAAAGGATTCATTCATGTCTCTAAATTAAAAGGAAAGCCCACTTTAAAAAAGACAGTAATTGAAGTAACTCTTACACCAAACAGTTACAGATTTTCAATTATGAAGTAAAGAAATAGAAGCATACTTCTAAAGCACAGAATTAACAAAACAATTTAACAACCAAGATATTTTCATACAAATAAAAGATCAATACTTTTGTTAAAAGACACAACAATGTCTGTTTTAGTTTTGTCATTTTAAGTAAAAAGGAGATCAATAGAAAAGCAGTCAGGGGTCACTAGAAGAAAATATATCTGTAGAAGTGTTTCCTTTCTCTAACCAACAAACCAAAAATACTCAGCAACAAGGCAGTACAAAAATTTCAGAAATTCACTCAGGCCAAACTATAATGCTGCAGTCAGAGGTTTTATTTACTATCCATATTTCATCCAAACAAATATTTCAAAAGATAGAAGATTCACTGAGTATTTTAATAGAAACCAGACTGTTGGCAAGGCTATTTGACACATGAGTGTCAAATGGAAAAGGCAAAAAATCACAAGGCCTGCAGAGATAGCACATTCTAGGTCCTTAATAATTGTTGGTTGAAACAACAAATGCATCCACAATGGTAAAGGATTCCCTTCTTTAGGATGTTTTCAACATCAGCCCCAGAATGTTAAGAAAACATCAACAACGATCAATAATATGGATAAGTGTTAAAAATCACAGTAATCAAGTTGTTGTTTATAACCATGTCTTTGAGTCTGATACTAGACTCACGAAAGAAAACTGAAAACTCATCCCTTCTAGCCTCTTGTAGAAGACCATTCTAGAGCAGCACAGCACTGACAAGAGCAGGCAATAGGTCAGATCTAGGCCATCCAGAGAATTTGCAATTTGGAAGAAAGGTGGAATAAAAATGAAAAGTCTCGAGAAGCTTACTCTTGCCAAGAATTATGGTGAAAGGAAGGGCTAATGGCACAGTTCTAGGGCGCTTCCCTCCATTGTTAGGCCCCCATTAATGTTGAAATATTACATTAAAAAGTTCCATTCAAACATCAAAAGGAATAATACCCCCAGACTTTTCCAAATGAAAATTTCTTTCTATTTATCCTTAGTGAAGCAGCAATGGAAAGAGTTAATGTTCAGGTGGAAATATTACAAGTTACTATGCAAAAAGGATGTCAGTGACAGAGCCCAACCAAATTTGTCATTTGAGACTCAGACTCAAATTCTCTGAAAGGCCTACCCACACCACCCTAACTAATGCCCTCTAAAATGTGAAGAAATTCTAGAAATCATCAAGAGAAAGTTCAATAGATGCAATTATATAAAAAAGCAAAACTTTTGTATAAGCAAAACTCACAATAAAATTACCAGAAAACATATATGTAGTAAATATCACAAATGATTAAGATATTATTGTATTCACTTTCTATTACTGCATAACAAATTACCACAAACCTAGCAGCTTAAAACAACACCCATTTCTTAGTTCACATTTCTGTAGGTCAGAAGTATAGGCATGATGGGACTAGGTATCCTACAGTCAAAATTAAGGTGTCAGTGGGGCTGAGTTCCATTCTGTAAACTGGAGAAAAATCTCCTTCCAAGCTCCTTCTGGTTGTTGACAGAATTCAGTTCCTCATAGTGGTAGGACTGAGGTCCCTGTTTCCTTGCTGGCTGTTAGCCAGGGTCACTCTCAGCTCCTAGAGGCTGAGCACTTGAACATTTCAAGTCTAGTTCCCTTCCATGTGGCCTCCTCAATCTTCAAGCCAGCAACAGCATGATGAATCTTTCTCAGGTTTTTAATTTTTCTGATTTCCTCTTTTACCACCATCCAGAGAAAACTGTGCTTTCAAAGGGCTGATGTGGTCATAACCACTACATAGGATCAGACCCATCTTGATAATCTCCCTTTCTTGAAGCCAATTGTGCCGTATAATATAACCTAATCATGGGAGTAAAATCTATCAAGTTTATAGTCCCAAGGATTACTTGGGGCATGTATACTGGGGGAGGGAGTAGGAGGAATCTTGAGTAACATCCTAGAATTCTGCCTAGCACAATTATATAAGGAGATTATACAATTTGGTGAAAAATACATTTCAAGATGGCAAATACAAAGGAGAAAACAACATGGGCAAATGAGGCACTTATGAGGGAACAGTATCTTCCGGAAAATAATTTGACAAGAAAAATCAAGAGCCATAAAAATGTTAGCCCTCCTTGCCCTAGCCATATCATTCCTGGAAATAAGCCCTCCTCAAGAAAATATTTACAGGAAAGAAAAAGCTATGACATAAATACGTCAGCTTCCTCTGGGTTTTCCTAGCACCATATACACAACTCTAGATCAGTAATTTCTACATGACATTTACCTACCTGTCTCTGCCACTATACTTGGAGCATCGAATCTAGAAACTGTATCTTATTCATGCTTCTATTCCCAGTACCTAGAATGGTATCTGCACTCTGCAAATGTTTGTTGAGTGCCTCCCATTTGACCACACAGAGTAAGGCATCAGGACACAGAATTGTATAATCCATGCTCCAATGAACCACATTTCCCATAATCTTCGTGAAAAGAAAAAAGTTATATAATATCAAAACTTCTATAATCAATATATGCATAAAGTACTAGGATCATAAAAATCAACAGAAATGAGAGGACTGTTCGACCAGGCCTTGAAAGCCAATTGGGAGTTCACTGGAGAGACAAAGCAAATGGGGAAAATAAAGTGGAGAATATATTATGTAGCCATTTAAAATTATAATTATGAACTGCATAAAACTACATGAAAAATGTTTATATTAAGTAGAAAACTCTGTGTACTAAATTAGATGTGGGTTGCAATCATAATATGAAAAAAAGTATATAAATGCATAGAGACAAATAGGAAAAAATCAAGTTTTCTAGAATGTCAAGTAATCAATAATTTATTTCCTCTTACTTATATTATGTTTATAATATCATTTGTGTTATCAAAGAAATTGTAAATGAAAAGAAAGAAAAAAACATCACATTAAAAAAAATTAAAAATCCACCAGTTGGGGAAGTCCTGCTAACTAATGCAAAGACAACCCTCAATGTCTGAGTCTATCACCACTCTAACTAAAAGTCCCGATTATAGGAAATGGCTTACTCAAACATTCACTACTTCTACAAACATCTCCTGAGCACTAACAATGGGCCAGACATAGTGTAAGGCATTAGAGATACATATATGGATAACACAGTCCCTGCCTTCAGAAAGCTCTTGATCTGACAATCACCACACTGAGATTACATTTGGTAACGTATTCTAATAATTGCTGAAAAGACAAAATCCTCTAAATAACAGTTCACTTCATGAGTGGAAGCCTCAGTCTGAAAGAATGAGTAAAATAGCTCAATACCTCAAGTCTATACACTGCAGCAGGAATAAGACCTATCATTGTTGCCAAGCAACTGTCTTCTCAAGACACAAATCAGACCCACCTGATGCTTAAATTACATCAGTTCTATCACAATGTAAGGCGATCTAGTGAATGCCTACACATATGGCTCAGTAAAATAGAGATCTAACATCTTGGCTCACTAACAGGTGGCCTGTTTTGTACTTGAAGGATAATGTTTGGATGCCCAATAATTCCAACAGAAGTTTACTTACTGGATCTCACTTTTCAAAAGGAAAAATCAGGATCATTACGATTGTGTATTTCTATGTCTTGTTTTATTTTACTCTTTTTTTCGGGGGCAGGGAGTCTTTCTTTATTCCTAATTCTTATTATGAGTGGCCACAAGTAGCACTAAAAAAAGATACAAATCTCAATTTCACTAGTACACCCAGAACTACCAGAAGAATTAAAAGCAATACGAACTTCTAATTGGTGAATACACTGTTTCTCCATTGAGATCACCTCTGCCAGCTACCAAAACAGAGGTTTTTGATCAAAATGTGTCTCCTTCCAAGCTGCAGACTATTTGAAGAACCACAAGTCAAACAAAAGTAAAGCCAAAAAAAAAAAGCCTCACCCAAAAAGACAGGATCTCTCACTGCCTTCCTCAAGGACCATAATCTAACTTGAGGATTTTTTGTTACAGGATCCTCATATTTCACTAAATGGCTTCTTAGTAGGGGTTTTACTGTCTGCCATTTACATAGTAAGAGAGACATGTTATCAATTATTCAGAAGTAATAGAGTTAGTAGTTTATTAAATCAGAAATGTTATAAAGCACAATGGATCCATTTGGAGTTCCCCCTTTTTGTTTTATAGTTTTCCTATTACCATTGGCATCATCACCACCAAATTTAACATTTATTAAGTAGCTTGTGATATGGACCAAGAACTGGACATCATATAAAGCACATACACGTTATATCATTTCCCCTTCAAAACTACTCTATAAGCATTTAGAGATCTAAGGAACTAGTCTAAAGTCACACTAACAATAAGATCCCTATCTTTCAACTTTGGAGCTCAACCTCTTAACCTCCGTATTAGTATCCTAGGGTTGCTATAAAAAAATTGCTACAAACTACATGGCTTAAAACAACCTAAATTTATCCTCTCACAGTCCAGAGACCAGAAGTCCAAAATTGGTTTGACTGAGCAGAAACCAAGGTGTTACCAGGGCTGGAGCCCTCTGGAGATTCTAGTGGAGAAGCTCCTGGCCTCCTCCAGCTTCTGGTGACTGTCATCATTCCTTCTCTACTGCCACATCAGTCCTACCTTCAAGGCTAACATCTTCAAAGTTCTCTCAGCTCCATCTTCACATCGCCTTCTCCTCTGTGTGTAGTCAAATTTCAAGATCCTTAACTTAATTACATCTTTCATTTGAGGTAAAATTCATAAATTCCAAGGATTAGGAGGGGGATATCTTTGGGGTAGGTGGTCCTGTTTTTCAGCCTACCACAACCACTAAACTCTACTGCTTCCCCAACTGATCTATTCAAGGGTTCTTAGTATTGTGGTGAATTAGAAATAGTCCAGAAAAATACCACAGGGAATAGTATACACTTTCCTTTGAGATAAGTCAGCCACGCAAGAGAGAGAAACCAAAGATTAGAACCAATAAAGTAAGGCAATGGACTTATGGACTTATATTAGATGTCACCAAAATCCAACTTATCAGATCCATACCATCATTCGAAGACTTGCCCTTACTCCTTACTCCTTGAGTCCAGTGATATTTCCACTAAGCCACAAAAAACCTTTGGACCGATGCACCATTTCCTCACAGGCCAGACTTTGTCATGCTTTGGGCCTTTGTTCATGCAATTTCTTGTCTGAAATGTTACTCTCCTCAATGTTTTATCATCATACGGAAAAGTCTTTCCTGATGTCCACACTCACAAAAATGACTCCTTCCCTGGCATTTTATTTATATTTCTCCAATGCCACTTGTCATTACTCCTGGATCATATAGTTGCTGATGTACATACATATCTGCCTGGAAAGTACAAGTCTGTTAGAACAAAGACTATCTATAATGCCAATGACTGGCAGAGAATTAGGCACAAATTCTAAAACAATGTGCATTAGAAAGAAGGAAGGAAGGAAGAAAATGAGGAGGAAGGGGAAAGGAAGGGAAGAGAAGAGAACGGCAAATATTAAAGCCCAGCTGGATGAAGAAAACAGAGGCAGATACAGTTCTTTCCAACACACACCTGAGAAAGCCATGAAGGGAGATTTTCAAAAATGTCTGAAAAAGAGTATCAAGCGCATGGACCTTTCTTGATATACTCTAAGCCCTAGAGTTTAGGGAAATGATTCCCAAAGAAAAATGTGCAGACTCCTATATCAGAACCTCTGCATCAGGCTGCTTAACTATAGAGATTCCAAGGGCACCTCCTAGACCTACTGAATCTGAATCCTGGGGTGCTGAAGGCTGGGAATCAGCATTTAAAGCAAGCTTCTGGGTGATATGACACAATCATTACTCTTGTAGGAAAGAAGGAGAAAGTCAAACAATGCCCTGAAATTTTTTTTCTTTTGGCTTGATTCCCAAGGATTAGTACTGAACTTGATGACTATTTTCCTTTAAAGGTAAAGATGAAATTCCAGTTTCTGAAATGACAAGGTGGCAGGTCTCCAATATGTTCCAGGGAAAAATGCCAAAAACTCAGAGAGGGGATTTGGGAAAGGTGCCAGGATGAACACTGAGCCCCTCTAGATTATGAAGATATTACTTTAATCAGCCTGGTCATAAGAATGATAGCCACAACTTGCCTGACACATCCAATCAATGACAGCATTATTCCAGTTTGTGGTTTCCGCCATCTCAATTATTTTTCACTGACTTAAATTCCTTTTGAAGGTGCGTCAGGGTTTGAGAAATTATAAGGAATTCCCTGGTGTCCCTTTTCGGAGTCATATCATAGATCTTATTGATCTTGTGCTCCATTCCTCACTCCTCAAATTCCTTCTTAGAAACGGTGTGTTACCAGTCTTCCTCAATCTTCTTATAAAATGTAACAGTTCATGCCAGAGTGCAACTAATCTCCTCTAACACTTCATCCCCATCACCCTCTCAGAACTATAAATGCCTTGAGAAGATGACATCTAAGGAGGAGGCTCCTGTCTCTAGGCTTTGGAGAATCAATCACTCTATCATCTTTTATTGCGTTCTTTTGTTCCATCATTCTACAGGACATGTTTGCTTTCCAAGGATCAATATTCAATTTAACTTTCTATGCACTACAATTCAAGTCTTTAAAAAGTGAAGAAAATGTGTTTCTGGTTTTGACGTTATTTTAAACCATAGCCAGGTCCTAAGTTGAGCCCAATTAATGAGCCTCATCGTTGTGAATTCTAAGAAGAGTGTGAGCTATGAAAGGCAGGTTGCATTTCTTCCTTACTGTCAAAGAATATTGCTTTAATATATATTTTTAACTAAAATAATAAGCTGTAAATCAGTCTAATAAGAGAATTTGTAAGTACTCAGTAGATGTAAAGTTGTGAGCTTTAAAGAAATAATTTCTTTTGCTCATTATTTCTTGCTATGAATGCTATAAAACACATTCAAGATCAGTACTTTTTCTATACGTAAATACAGAATTATATTCACAAGATTATTTAACATATTTTAGTAGTTATTTCACCAATGAATTAAAATTAACAATTTGTCTATTTAATTTAGAAATTTTCTTACATGAACAAATAAACCCTAGTTCACTGTCATGATATACCATAAAATGTTAGTACCATCCACACATTTTAAGGAGAACTTGGATAAGCACAAATGAAACTGTAAGAGAAGCCTGTTTTATGCATTTAAAATAATTTATTTCTAAATGTCCTCACAAAGCTTAAGCAGGTCTCTTCAACCCCATGGTACTGGGCATGTTTCTGAATTAACTTCCATCTGGAAACCCACGGGATGAAAATTCTCACTGTGTGATAAATTAAGTTACCAAACAAAATGGATTAGCGATCAGTGAAATTGCCTGATAAGCTGTCAGATCCATTTTGGATTGGGATTCATCCTCTTTCTCCACCTGTTCATTAAGCTCCAGGTTCATGGCAACTCCAGTGACTGACTGCACATTAACAAGCTGTTTATGTGGGGAGGTGTAGCTAGCCCAGTCAACATTCCTATACTTATACATTCATTTAAACATAATTCTCTGGTAATTTATTCTGTTCACAATCCCAGTGTGGAAAAATATACCTCTACCCTGAAGTTTAATTTTGAACACAACAGAGATGTGACGTGTCATAAAATTAAAACTTAACAAAGCAAATCAGATTGTACCTCAAGGTCAAAAGAAGCCAGGGAAATTTCATGCCATAAATTTGCTTCTTCAAACAGTTTCAAAAGTGAAAAGAGTAGTGAAAAAGCTGCTGCCTTTGCACGGATAGTATGTCAAAATAAAATATTTATTTCTGTCCCTATCCTAACAAACATTAGCTTCTCCTATAACTAAAGACCTAAACAGTGAAGAATTTTGAAAAATAATTCTCAACCTTTCCTTATCAAAATGACCAAAATCTTCCTTTATACAACACCAAGTTTAATAAACCATTTGTCAATCAAAAAGACCAAATTTGAGCTATAAATAAAAATACTGTTCTAACTCAAGTAAGAAGCACTGACTCTTTCTTTTTTAAGTATATAGAATTCACTTCATAAAGGGACTAGTCACCAAACACAAACTTAATAAAAATCAGTTTCTCTGAAACTCCTCAAGTTTAACAGATTTATATTCCATAAAAACATAAGGATGTCTACTTTCTACTGATAAGCTACTTTTCTTCACTATTATTTATGGAGCCTAATTTTTATATAAATTAATGATTGGAATTCAAAAATCAATGTCACTTTTCACTTTCCTTATACACATAAACCAAGGCCTTAACTGAAGAAAACTTCAGTAAACTAATACCCTAAAAACTACAATCATATTCAGTCAATTAAACAGAATGAATATCATTCAGATGTTTTTGAGCCTACAAGTAGCAGCTCATGATAGGTCATAAATAAAGAAGAAAAATAACTTTTAGAAATTAAGATGACTTGTATATGTAACAAATATACATTTCCTTTATTTAAAATTAATAGAAGTATACACCCAAAAAATTTCAATTTTACTGTATAACATAAAAAACAAAATTTTAAAAAGTAAAAGAGCATGGAGAATGCCAAATAAGGTTGCACATAAGCATTAGACAGCCCCTAGGCCTCATGAAATGTCATTTAGCATCATTATAAATTTCAGCTTTTAAACAGATTTAACTATAATCAATTTCTGACAAGTCACTCACTTACAAGAATTAAACTATGGCAGAAAGTATTTGTATTTATTGTTAACTACCAGCAGAATTAGAATCCACTTTCCCAATTTCCAGCTGCTTACTCTCCAATGGGACTGGTTCCTTCCTCTACAATATCAGTCTGATTGACTCAGTCCACATGGAAAGTAGCACTGAGAGAGCTTAGTCCAACTTCTAAAGCTGGGGATGCTTTAAGTAAATATCAAGACTCTCTTTGCAAAGCTCTGTCCTATATGGCCCCTATGAAACTCCACCCAGTCTAGCTCCAGGGGTGGGCTTTGATATTTTCTTGACAAGGGTAAAGGCTCAAAGATTCAGAGAAACTATGCTTGGTGATCTCAAAGAACCAAAGCCATAGTCATAATACATCCCCAGTGCCAAGTGCTGTGCTAGATGCGAGGTACTACTCTAAAGATGAAATAAACAGTTCCTTTCTCATTTCAAAGAACTTCAGTGCCCATCTCTGTTCCCGCCATCTTGAATACCAAGCATAGAAGCAGTGGCACTGAACTTGAGCAACTGGGTTTCAGTTGAGAAACACTCAACACTGTTCTCCTCAGGCCTCCAACCAACTCAATCCCACCCAATGCCTCCTGGGTACTACCACCAAGTTACTTGTACCTTATTGGCACCAATAAAATTTTATAGGTAAAATCCTGCTTTCTATTCCAGAAGGTAATATCGAAAGCAGTGTTCCCTGTCTTCAAGGAAATGGAAATTAAAACAACAATGAAGTACAATTCAAAGACAAAGATTTAAAAAAAAATCATCAAACTTAATATTGATGAGGTCTAGCGAAATACATACTCTCAAAACTTGAGAGAGAAAAATTCATTTAACCTTTCCATAGAGCTATTTGGTTACATACATCAAAAGTTTAAAACTTTCACACTCCCATAATTTCACTTCAAGGAATTTATTCCAAGGGAATAATCAAATATTTTTGCAAAGATTTATCTGCTAGGATGTTTGCCTTAGCCTGTTTATAACAGTACAAACTTGAGAATCTAAATTTCCAACAATGAGGGAACAGTTAAATTAACATTCATGCATATGACTGAATTCACGCAGCTACTAAAAATGACATAGAAAAATGACCATATTATTTATATAACAAAAACAATTAAGCAGTGCTTTGAAAAATCAAAATACATCTATAAAATGAAAAGAAAAGAATCTGAACCATAAACATTGAACTTTAACAATGATATGTATGCTTGGAAACATTATAGACTATGTTTTGTTCTTTTTTGTATTTTACATTTTCCCTATTTTAATTATTAAAGTGTATTCCTTCTGTAATCAGACCAAAAAATTTTTTTTTCTTATTTTTAAAAAAATCTAGCTGACCAATATGTGTAACAAAAAATATATAAATTTCCCAGGGCCAGCCTGGTGGCAGAGCAGTTAAGTTCACAAGCTCCACTTCAGCAATCCCAGGTTCACCAGTTTGGATCCCAGGGATAGACCTATGCAGGGCTTATCAAGCCATGCTGTGGCAGGTGTCTCACATATAAAATAGAGGAAGATGGACACAGATGGTAGCTCAGGGCCAATCTTCCTCAGCAAAAAGAGGAGGATTGGTGGCAGATGTTAGCTCAGGGATAAACTTCCTCAAAAACAAAAATATATTTATATATATATATATAAATTTCCCAAAGTGCACTGAAGAATTCTCAAGGAGAGAAAAAAAATCTCTGAAAACATGGAACAAATGCCCAAGCAGTTGCTACCACCTTTCCCCTACGTTAAAAAAAAAAAGTTAGCCTTTCAAAGTTCCTTGAGAACTGTGTTACTACTTAACCCCAAGGGATATTCCCTTAAAAGTAGCAGAAAGAGAAATTAAGAATACAATCGCATTTACCACTGCAACAAAAACAATAAAATACCTAAGAATAAATTTAACCAAGAAGGTGGAAGACCTGTACACTAAGACCTGAAAACTAAGAGACATTATTGAAAGAAATCAAAGAAGACACAAAGAAATGGAAAGATATTTCATGCTCATGGATTGGAAGAATTAACATAGTTAAAATGTCCATATTAACTAAAGCAATCTACAGACTCAGTGCAATCCCTTTCAAAATCCCAATGAAATTTTTCAAGGAAACAGAACAAAGAATCCTAAAATTTAAATGGAACAAATAAAGACCTCAAAGAGCAAAAGCAATTCTAAGAAAAAAGAACAAAACTGAAGGCTTTACACTCCCTTATTTCAAAATACACTATAAAGCTATAGTAATAAAAACAGCATTGTACTGGCAGAAAAACAGACATTGAGAGCAGACATTGGACAGCTAATTTTTGACAAAGGAGCCAAGAATATACAAAGGAGAAAGGAATGTCTCTTCACTAAACAGTGTTGGGAAAACTGGACAGCCACAAGCAAAAGAATGAAAGTAGATCACTATCTTACACCATACACAGAAATTAACTCAAAATAGATTAAAGATTTGAAGGTAAGACTGAAACCATGAAACGCTGAAGAAAGCATAGGCAGTATACTCTTCAACATAGTCTTAGCAATATCTTTTTGGATATGTCTTCTCAGGCAAGGGAAACAAAAGAAAAAATAAACAAATGGGACTACATCAAACTCAAAAGCTTCTGCACAGCAAAGGAAACCATCAACAAACCAGACAACCTGCCGATTGGGAGAAGATATTTGCAAATCAATATCCAATAAGGACTTAATGTCTAAAATATATAAAGAACTCAAACAACTCAATAACAAAAACAACAATTAAAAAATGGGCAGAGGATCTGAACAGACATTTTTCCAAAGATATACACATGGCCAACAGACACATGAAAAGATGTTCAACATCACTAATCATTAGAGAAATGCAAATCAAAACCACAATGAGATATGACCTCACACCAATCAGAATGGCTATTATTAAAAAGACAACAAATAACAAATGTTGGAGAAGATGTGGAGAAAAGGGAATCCCCGTACACTGCTGGTGGGAATGTAATTGGTGCTGCTACCACGAAAAACAGTATGGAGATTCCTCAAAAAATTAAAAGTAGAACTACCATATAATCCAGCTATTCCACTGCTGGGTATTTATCCAAAGTACATGAAAACACTAATTTGAAAAGATATATGCACCCCTATGTTCATTGCAGCACTACTTATAATAGCCAAGACTTGGAAACAACCTAAGTGCCCATCAACAGATGAATGGATAAATGAATGGATAAAGAAGATGTGATATATATCACACACATACACATATACCCACACACACACACACACAATGGAATACTACTCAGTAATAAAAACGATGAAATCTTGCCATTTGTGACAACACAGATGGACCTTGATGGTACTATGCTAGGCGAAGTAAGTCAGATAGAGAAGGACAACTACTGTATGATTTCACTCATACGTGGAAAATTAAAACAAAAACCAATAGCAAACAAACACATAGAAACAGAACAAACTGGTGGTTACCAGAGGGGAAGTGGATTTGGAGGTTGAAAGGGGTAAAGGGGGACACGTGTACAGTGACAGACAGAAACTAGACTTTTAGTGATGAATATGATGTACTCTATATAAAAGTCAAAATAATAATGATGTATACCTGAAATTTATATAATGCTATAATGTTTACTTCAATAAATGTTACTTCAATGTTACCTCAATAAAAAAAAAATGTTAGTCTTTCAAAGTCCCTTGAGGACTATGTTACTATTTAACTCCAAGCAATATTACCTAAAAAGTAATGACAACAGGGATCAAAAAAAGAAAATGAAAACTCAAAGGGGAATTGCTTGGCAGCCATCCAGCCCCCTTGGCAATTATTTTCTCTTGAGAATTATCTTCTAATTCCTTGGAGGATTTAGTGTTTAGTTTAATTCTACACATTCCTTTACAAAAATTTATAGACCAGAAAAACAAAGAAGTGATAGGTTGAAGAGCAGAAATATTTTGAAAAATATATTGAGATACAGAGCTAAATCACAAATAAAAACGATAAGCTAACATATTACAAAGCCTCTTTTTCATATATCCTTTCATTCCATGCTCACAGAAACCCTATTTTCTGTCTTTCCTCACACTAGATAAAGGGAAGACAGTGAGATCCTTAGATTTGGAAGCTCACACTTAAACCTATAGCCAGTGTGAAGAATTCACCTCCAAAAAATAGTTCTTCCTCATCTGATACACACACCTGTCTACTCAAACATATCCTACAGGTTGGCCAATGAGAGCTATCCACAGTGCTGATTTTGAAACTTTTCTGCAGGTTCTGGCATAGCACAGGAGGGAAAGTGAAGGGAGAGAATGATGTACATTCTTTCTTTGCCTGGCTTAGCTTGAATGGGTGCTGGACTGGATTTGCAGAGGAGGAGTTACAAGGTGGTTTCTGAACATTATTGTCTCTATGCTAAGAACTAATGCTCCCAGGAACTTCAACAGTATCATCTCACAAGTCATTTGTAGCTAGCTACTAATTGTTTAATAGATAGTTATCCCAAATCTAAGAGGCCTGAAATTTCAGTAAGTTTATAATGAACACTTGGTTTTAATACTGCTTTATTCAACAGACTCTTAGGTCCCACTGAGTTTTTCAGATGCAATGAAAAGAACTGATTAAAAGATGGAGGAACTATTTTGAAGAGAAAAAGCAATACGAAGTGCTCAGTCAATGAGAAGCAAAAACATTGCAAACGCTCAAAAACAATAATGGAAAATGTTTTATTTTGTCTACTTAATAACTTAAAATAACTGTTTAATTGTAGTTAATACTTTAATTCAACTTTCCTCACAGCGTGAACTCTAAATGCTTTGTAGTTGGAATCTCAGGCTTCCTTACAATTAGCAAAATTTTAAAAGATATTTACAACAAAAACTTCAATCTGTCAACTCAAAACTTATATAATTGTAAATTTATATTTATTTAGATAACTGTCTAATTACTATCTTCGACTAGATTACAAATTCAAGAACTTAGATGATGTCTGGTTTTCTCACCACTTTACCTCTCACATAGCATAGTGCTTGCCATATACCAGATACTTAATAAATGTTTGTTGAATGAACACATGAATGAATTATGAAACTCTTGACTACAGGCATTCCCCTTAAAATTAAGAATAAGCAAGACTGTCTTATCACAACTAATATAACATTGTTATTATGTAGTAGCCAATGCAATAAAAAGAGAAGAGAAATAGTGTGTGGAGCAATGTATTTGCCTAGAAAACCCAAGAGAATCAACTGAAAACTTATTAAAATTAACTTCAACAAGGTGGGTAATTATTAAATTAATAGCTTTTCTATATTACCAAACATAGTATTATAAAATAAATAATAGAAGAAAATAGATGCCATTTATAATGGCAACAAAATTATAAAGCTTCTAGGATAAAACAACTGTGTGAGTCCCATATGAAGGAAACTATAAAACTTTACTAAGGGATATGAGGGAAAAGATATTCAAATATATCTAAGCACCATTCCTAGATAGGAAGACGCAGTACGTTAAAGACGTCAAACTCCCTGCATAACCTAAATTTCTAATCAAAATTCCATTGATATTTCTGGGATTTTGTTGTGATGGTAGTTGTTTTGGCTTTTGATTTTGAGCTTGACAAAATAATTCTAAAATTTATCTAGTAGAATAAAAGGACAAGATTAGCCAAGAAATATTTGAAAAGGCAGACAAATGGCGGAGGCTGAGAAAAGAGTCACATTATCCCATACTAAAATACCAATGTGAAAGCTACAATAATTTAAAAATATGCATCACTACCTCACAACCTTTGTGAGCATAAATTCTAGATGGAGTTTAATATAAATTAAAGTGAACATTTAAAAGGTAGAGGAAAATATAAGAGACTATTTATCAAACCTTTAAATGGGAAAGTCCATTCTAAATACAATATCAAAGAAAGAAACCAATAATAAAGACTTAAGAATTTAATAACATACACATTCTTGAATGCTTGAAGAGAAACACATACCATAAATATATTTGAAAAGTAAATGTCAAATTGGAAAGAAATATTAGCAACATATATGACAAAGGCTTACTCTTGTTAATATATAATAAGCTTTCCCCAATTAAAAAAGACAAATAGAAAACATGGTTAGAAATATGAACATGACACTTTAAAAAAAAACACGTAAATGGCCAATAAATACAAGAAAAACCATTCAATATCATTAATAATAAAAAATTAGATAACATTAATCACTTTTAAACTGGTAGGTTTGATTTTGTAGATATAACCTAGTATTTACAACAATTTGCACTTACATATCACCCTTGAGAAAGTATACTATAACATTCTTTCTAAGAAGCTATGAATATCAAAATCATTGTTAAAAAACTATTAAAGCCTTTTACCTAGTAATTCCCTCTTTTTTTTTAAAGATTGGCCCCGAGCTAACATCTGTTGCCCATCTTTTTTTTTTTCCTTCTTCTTCTCCTCAAAGCCCCCAAGTAGATAGCTGTATATTCTAGTTGTATGTCCTTCTAGTTCTACTATGTGGTACGCCTCCTCAGCATGGCTTGATGAGTGGTGCTAGGTCTGTGCTGAGGATCCAAACTGGCAAAACCCTGCCACTAAAGCAGAGTACATGAACTTAACCACTCAGCCACAGGGTCAGCCCCAGATAGTAATTCCTTCTAAGTAATACATTTTGAAGAAATAATCAGAGATGCTTATAAAGATTTTGATATGAGGACATTTATTATAGCTTTATATATAAAAATGAAAAATTGGAAAAATAATCATTTAAAGTCATGTTCTTAACATTTAAGAATATGGAAAATGGGATGTATATGAGTGGGAAAAAAACAGGCTACAACATAGCACATATAGTGTTGTTGCAAAGTACATTACTTATAGCTCTCTATATAAACACATTTTAAAGACTATAAGATATAAAACAAGTATTAATAGTGCTTATCTCTGGATTAAAATTTGACATTTTATTTCTTTATACTTTTCTGTATTTCTCAATTATCTTCAATAAACATGTATTAATGTTATATTCTGAAAAAAAAGCCATATTTTTTAAATTAGCAATACTATAAGACATTAAGTGAGTTTTACTGATAAGGCATATCTATGATTAAAAGCAAACTATTGATAAAATCCTATTCTGAATGTGGCTTTACATTGCAGCATTTTTTTTTATATGTTTGTTTAGCAAAATGACGGTTTTTGTGGGCTATCTCACGTGATAATAGATGTTACGAGGTTTTTTCCAGAAATCACCTTCTTTTCCAAACGTAGGTTTGAGAATATCATTTCTAAAACTGTTTTCTCTGTTTTTGGTCTTCCCAAAACAAGAATGGCAGTAGTCATAATAATAACAATAGTAGTAATAGTACTTTTATAGTATGATAGTTTATTTGTTCCTAAGTGCTGCTATCTATGGGAGGAAAATTTATTACATTTATGTTTTATGAACTCAATAAGGAACTACTTAGAACAACCCCACCTTCTCATCCTCAGCCATAGGAAAATAACATTTACATTTTTTACTTTACTATTCTTCACTTATACAAGGCTTAAGATAAATTGTTAGCTACAAAATGCTAGAAAATTTGATTTGTCATAGTATATCTTATACATTCATTAAAATATTACTATTCAAACTATGTCATGCACTATTTTAAAAACAATATAGAAAATATCAAGTATTGGCATGGATATAGAGCAGTTGGAACTCTCACACACTGCTAGTGGAAGTAAAAAAGTGATGCAACCACATGGCCGTATCTATTAAGGCTGAACATACATGTATCCCATGACATAGCAAGTCCAATCGCAGATACACACCCAACAGAAATATACAGATACCAATTCACAAAAATACACACACACACATACACAAAGTGTTTGAATGTTCATTGCAGTACTCACAGACCCAAACTGGAAATAACCTAAATGCCCATCAACAGTAGACTGAATACATAAATTGTGGCATATTCACAAAATAAAATATTACATATCAATGATAATGAATGATTATATCTACACACAACAATACAGATCAATCTTATAAGCATAATGGTGAACTAAAAAAGCAAAACATTTAATACTATAAACTATATGGTTCCATTTCTATAAAATACAAAAGCAGACAAAAATAATCTATGTTACTAAAAGTCAGGACAGTGAAAACACTATCCTGTATTCACTACAGGATGTTAGGGGATGCCAAGGGGTCTTCCACAGTACTGATAATGTTCTGCTTTTTGATCTGAATGGCATTATACGGGTGTGACAATTTGTGAAAATTTATTGAGCTGTGCACTTATGTGTGTGTTTTTGTGTCTGCTATTGCTCAACAAAATGCTGAAATAAAAAATACGTAATACAAAAATTTAAAGAATAAAATTTTAATGCTTTGCTAGTAGAGATGAAATTTCATACTGAATCAAGTAGTTGCTGTCAATCCTGCCCTAAAATATTTCTGAGAGTATATAAACCTATTTTCCCACTGATTTGAATTCTAATTTCAAATACGTCTTATTTTTGTTGTACTGAACACTACATAAAAATAACATTTATTTTAAGCAAGTGGAGGTGATTATTTAAAGAAACTTCTATAAAGTAAAATTTCTTCCATCATATGCAGTCCCACTACCTAATTTACCTATGTAAATATTCAGATATTCTACATCAACTTTTCTTTTAATAAATTATACCCAACTATTAAATGGTTGTCTATCCAATCATATGTCACTATCTCAATTTTTGACACAATTATTACATTCACAATTAATGCAGTAAAAACACATCACTAAAGCAAACTAAAACAATTCTTTTCCCTTGGCCATTAGTTCATATAAATTACCAACAATGTTGTAGAAACTTAGCTTCTATTCTAAAGCCTCAGAATTGGAGTTTTCCTACACACAGTTCAAGTATGTAGTATAACAGCTAAAACTGCAAAACATTGGATAAGCACCTTTAGTTTGTTATATGTATATTTGGGCAAAAGACTGCAGAAACATGCATAAATACCTTGTGACATTCATAGAAAAGAATCATTTTTCTGACATTAGAACTAAGCCATATAACTCTGCTACCATTTACTGAATGTGTCTATATACTAGGCACTGTGTGAAGTGCTTGGAATACAATCTCTTTTGACTTTCACAACAGCCTTGTGAAGCAGGCCCTATTATTTTCTCCATTTTATCAATGAATAAACTGAGGCTCAGAAAGGTTAAATAATTAACGGTCATTTGGCCAGGAAGTTGAAGAGGCATATTTAAAATCATGATTGATTTGACTCTAAGCCCTCTATGATTAACCACAGTGTAAATATACCTCTCCTTGGCATGTTGTAGTGGGAACAGGAAAAACTAAAATAAACAAATCAACCTTCCTCACTTTCCAATTTAAAAAAATCTGTTTCATGGCATATTGAACTAATCTTTAGCCAAAGCCAACCCATCAGAGTGGGAGAGTTAACCACTTCTTTATTACACAGCCCACAATCAACAAATGAATGAAGATCATATCTTCTGTGAAATATTTTTCTGTGATTGTGGTACAAGTAAAATTGTCTCTAATGATAAAATACTGAACCACAAATTAGATGGATGTATTCTCCCCTGAGGTCTAGCAAAGACCAAAACTCTTTGACCAATAGGCTTAATACAAAATTATACAAGGACCTAGATACTAAACAGTTCGTCCTATATGCTGCTACATACAAAAACCTGTACATGAATCTTTACAGCAGCTCTACTGGTTATAGCATAATACTGAAGAGAATCCAAATGGTCTTCAGTGGGTGATGGTTGAACAAACTTTAGTATATCCATGCAATGGACTACTATTCAGCAATAAAAAGGAATGAACTACTGATACATGCAACAATCTGAATGGACCTCGAGGACTTCATGTTTAGTGAAAAAAAAACAATCTCAAAAGGTTACATGCTGTATGATTCTATTTATATAACATTCTTAAAATGACAAAACTATCCAGATGGGGAATGGGAAGGGGGGCAGAGAGGTGGGTGCCACTACAAAGGGGTAGCCTAAGGGAATTCTTTCACGATAATGCAACAGTTCTGTATCTTGATTGTAGTGGTTACATGAATCTATACATGGGATAAAACTACATAGAACTACACAGACACACACACGAATGCAGGTTAAAAAATGGTGAAAGCTGAATAGGTTTATACTCTAGTTAACAGTAATGTAGCAATGTCAATTTCCTGGTTGCTAACTGCACCATAGCTATATGATGTCACCATTGGAGGAGGCTTACACAGGTGAGGGTGAAGGTACACAGGAATCTTTGCACTATTTCTGCAATTTCCTATTACTATTTTGACATAAAAATTTAAAAAAAATGGCCCTGGGTATGAGAACCTGAATTTGAACCTGTGTCTGCCTGACTCTGAAACTTGTGTACTGCCCTGTGTACCCTAATGCCTACTAAATATGTTTTATTAAAATATATCAAATACACATTATTTCCTACAGAGAAGAATACAATATTTAGGAGGCTCATCCTGGGTCACATTTAAATAAATTCAAGGAAGTTTGAAAAATACTTGATTAAGAAAAAATTTAAAATATCAAATCATTTTAGAACAAAGAATCCTAAAATTCATGGGGCAACAAAAGACCCCGAATTGCTAAAGCAATCCTGAGAAAAAAGAACAAAGCTGGAGGCATCACAATCCCTGACTTCAAAACATTCTACAAAGCTACAGTAATCCAAACAGCATGGTACTGGTACAAAAACAGGTGCACAGATCAATGGAACAGAATTGAAAGCCCAGAAACAAAACCATACATTTATGGACAGCTAATCTTCGACAAAGGAGCTGAGGGCCTACAATGGAGAAAAGAAAGTCTCTTCAACAAATGGTGCTGGGAAAACTGGACAGCCACATGTAAAAGAACGAAAATTGACCATTCTTTCTCACCATTCACCAAAATAAACTCAAAATGGATCAAAGACCTAAAGATAAGACCTGAAACCATGAGGCTTCTAGAAGGAAATATATGCAGTACACTCTTTGACATCAGTATCAAAAGGATCTTTTCGGACACCAAGTCTTCTCAGACAAGGGAAACAATAGAAAGAATAAACAAATGGGACTTCATCAGACTAAAGAGCTTCTTCAAGGCAAGGGAAAACAGGATTGAAACAAAAAAACAACCCACTAATTGGGAAAAAATATTTGCAAGTCATATATCCGACAAAGGGTTAATCTCTATACTATATAAAGAACTCATACAACTCAACAACAAAAAAATCAAACAACCCGATCAAAAAATGGGCAGGGGACATGAACAGACATTTCTCCAAAGAAGATATAAGGATGGCAAATAGACACATGAAAAGATGCTCATCATCACTGATCATCAGGGAAATGCTAATCAAAACTACACTAAGATATCACCTTATACCCATTAGAATGGCAAAAATAACCAAAATAAAAAGTGACCAATGTTGGAGAGGATGTGGAGAAAAAGGAACCCTCATACACTGCTGGTGGGAATGCAAACTGGTGCAGCCACTATGGAAAACAGTATGGAGATTTCTCAAAAAGTTAAAAATAGAAATACCATTTGACCCAGCCATCCCACTACTGGGTATCTATCCAAAGAACTTGAAATCAGCAATTCCAAAAGTCCCATGCACCCCTATGTCATTGCAGCATTATTCACAATAGTCAAGATGTGGAAGCAACCTAAGTGCCCATCAACTGATGATTGGATAAAGAAGATATGGTATATATATACCATGGAATACTACTCAGCCATAAAAAAGGATAAAATCATCCCATTCACAACAACATGGATGGACTTTGAGGGTATTATGTTAAGTGAAATAAGCCAGATAGAGAAAGGCAATCTCTGTATGACTCCACTTATATGTGAAAGTTAAACATGTAGACAAAGAGAACAGATTAGTGGTTACCAGGGGAAGTGGGGGTGGGGGGTGGGCACAAAGGGTGAAGTGATGCACTACAACATGACTGAAAAACAATAATGTACAACTGAAATTTCACAAGGTCGTAAACTATCATAATCTTAATAAAAACTAAAAAAAAAAAAATCAAATCATTTTATTCATGACAGTTAAGACCACATGTTCCAATGTACTAATACGGACATGGAAAGGGAACTTTGAAGTCTGATAGAAAGTGATGACTTGGCTGCTCTGGCACCTTGACTGGGGGAACTGCCTCTTGTTTCCCTCTCACTAGAGGCAGCCCTGGAGTTTCCTGCCATATTGCCTTGTTCGCCTGAAAGGTTAACAGCTGCTCCTCTCCTTACACAACAGTCAAACAAACTGCACAGCAGAAAGCTGTAAATAGAGTCATTACACTGTTCATTTGGCATCTTTTTTCCATCTACCAGGAACTTCCTGATGAGCTGGTCCTTGTAAGATGCAGAACACGGCCAAATTACAATTATCTCAGCCAGAGAGGTTAGCTAACAGTGCCAAATAGTTTTTGGGAGTGAGTGAAAGTTGCTGCCTGCCTTCATATTAATTCATCAAACCCTTGTACACTATGTGGCAGCTATGAAAAAATTACACATACAAGGAAGGACAAAAAATCAAAATAGTGATGGGATGTTTTCCTATTTAGCACCATTTTATTTATTTCAATAAAAATTACCCCCAAAATTATTTTTGTTTATTGATCAAATAAATTATTTTTCAAATCAGAGCCAAACTGGTTCACTGTGTCAAGTCCCCAATGCCTAATGTGCTACTGGTCAAAGGTGCTACAAATTCAATGGTATGTAGTTCAATTTAACAAATATATAGTATCAAGTGTTTATTAAGAAGATAAGGGCATTTGGTTTACTTCCTGGTCAGGGAATCACATCACCCATACGTCAGCTATCATACTGTGGTGGCTACACATTATTGTGATGCTGAAAGCTATCCCACCCGTATTTCAAACACCAGTAGGGTTACCCATGGTGGACAGGTTTCAGCAGAGCTTCCAGACTAAGACAGACTAGGAAGAAGGACCTGGCCACCCACTTTGGAAAAAACTGGCCAAGAAAACCCTATGAATACAGCAGAGCATTTTCTGATAAGCACCAGAAGGTGAGAGGATAGCACAAAAGGACTGGGCAGGGTTTTGCTCTGCTGTACACAGGGTCACTAAGAGTTGGAATCAACTCAATGGCATTAACAATACTGCACTGACCAGTGTAAACTAGAATAAGCCAAAACTTATGTTTTCCCTCCCCCTGGTTCAATATGCTATTGGACTTGACATTGTAAATAAAACCTAGTGCTAAATCACAACAACAACAAAAAATAAAGAACATAAGGGCAAGATACTGTTTTGGGAGGTGAAACAAAAAGTAAAAATCCACTAGTCTATATCCTTAAGGGGGAAACAAACAGGTATACAGTCAACAAAACCCAAGAAAAACCTTAACTACTGCTATTATTATGTGGGCTAACTTAAGTGGCAAATTCAATGTTATATTAATAATAAGAAAAAGAAAACTCATGAGAGTGGTCTTCAGGTATTTAAGAAGGAAAACATGTCATTAGTTGTACTCCACGGAACAGAACTAGGATCAATGGCTAAAAATTACAAGAATATACAAGAACACTGGTGGTGTATATATATATATATAAATAAAAGAGCTTTCAATTTTTTTTAAATTAAAGTTCATGTTTGTAGAATTTAGGGCATAATAAATCATTGATGACTTACTAATTACAGTGATATCTAATTAAACCTCTGTATTGGAGAGAAGTTCATGAGTACCTTTCCAAGGACTTGTCTTCTCCAGAAGCCCCATAGATCAAAGGAAAGCATCTTGATACCCAGGGCCACAAATGAACAGTCCGGAGAGACTAGATGTAAGGGAGACTTGTAGTCTATGGGTGATCTGAGGATGGAATTCTATTCAAAAGGAGTGATTCATGTCGGTTGGAAATTAAATGACCCAAACAGACGCTCTCTCGTGAAGAGTTTTACATTTTAAAAGAGGAAGTAGAGGAGAAAGGAAGTACAGAGATAGAAGAGAAAGTAAAAAACTGAGCTCCAATTATGGCAAAGCAGATACAGTACAAAACAACTCATGGCCATTTCTGAGGGAAGTACAGGCTGACTGGGCTTCCAGACTCCCTGCTAGGTTGCCAGAACTATGCTATACCCCGAACAGTGTTCCAGTTCTCCATGAGACCCTTCTGTTCACCTACCAAGGCATGTTCCTACTATCCTGAGTGAATTTACTCATGACTGGAGAGAACCTTGAGACAATGTACAACTTTACCTGAATTCTGCACTCCTGGAAAACAGGGACTGTCAAGAAATTACCCCCCTCACCCAACGCTTTTCTGTTCCAGGAAACAGCTTACTACAAAAGAACCGCTCTTCCCCATATGACTTGGATAAAACTCACAGATGACCCCTTGTAATCTATGACAAAGCCAAGACATAGACTCTCCAAATTCCTACTCTTTGGCTCATAAATGATTAGTTGATTTATCCCCATTGACTATTCTGGTTGGTCAATGCCTGTTGACTTGACTTGACCAAACTTTAGTCAAGCTTCTCTCTTTCCTCCAAGCCTCCAAACCTCACCCACCCTTGAACAATGGAAGGTGAACATCCCCTCCTTAATAACCCCTCCCAAGAATCAGCTAACTTTAGGGAAAAACATTCCCTGATCAACAGTCGGATCATGTCACACACTCATCCCATTCCCTCACAACCAATTCTTTCTAGCTTATTTACTCCTCTCTATAAAAGAAAAGCCCTTTTCTGCCTGACCTTTGAGATGCTTATAGATCTCATGATCAAAGTGATTCTTCCTATTGCAATATTCATCTTCCTCCTATTGCGATCGTCCTCCTCCCCTTACTGTAATAATCTTTTTGAATAAAGCCTCTCCTTACACAGATTTGTTTTTGTTTGACACTTTCAACCTGCAAAGAGCCTAACTTTACTAAAACACAAATCAAAATCATTAAATATCCTCTTACTACTGACCTTTATTTTTATAGAATCACAACCATTATGTTTTTCTTGATATACAGCCATGTAATAAAATATATAGGTGATACAGACAACTACAAATAACACTGTTATTTTCCCAATGTTCAAACACAAAAATTACTTACATAATTAACTACTAAAATAATTAAAATAGTTCATAATGAACACAAAAAGTTGAAACCAAACAACTGAGGCTTGGACATCACATAAATAATTTCTTTATATTTTACTTTTGTCTGCTGTAGTTCAATCATCTCTTTACAACCTACTCAAAAAAAGCAAAAAAAAAAATGAATTTATTTTTAGGTTGGCCAATTATTAACTCAAGTATGAAATTAACAATAATATAGCTGCTAAAGTTCCTTCTGAAGAACTTTTTTGCAACAATCTGTCACTTCTCCAGTGATCCAGTTATTTTAGTCTCAACTTAGCAAGGATACCATGTAGGGTTAGCACATTAATTGCAACACATACATAAAATAAATCCTCAATGTTTTTAATCAAAAAGGGAAATATATAAGACATTTCTATACCAAGAAGGATATCTTTTTCTAAAATACTTATATTCCTGTTTATGAAAAAATAGTTTTCAATAATAAATACTTGTATAACAAATACATCACAAAAAAATCAAGTACTCACCCGCATTGACTATAGCATCTACCTCTAGCAATGTGATGTCACCTCTATAGAGAGAAACTTTTTCACTCAAACTTTTCTTGACCTGTGATGTTTCCTGAGTATCTTCTTCTGTAATAAAAAAGGAATACACATTAATAGCAATATCCTTAATTAATTTAATAAAGACAATTTTGACACAAGAACCAATCTGGTTCACACTCTGATATATTAGATAAGCAGAAATAAATATGTAAGTATCAGGGATGTGGATTATTCTCTATTTACTGTGTATTCCTCAATACAAATGCAGTATCACATATATAACAGATATTCAATAAATTTAGATATGTTATATTGGTCAACAAAAAATTCAATGTTGTTTATTATTATTATGAAAATATCAATTTTAAAGTAAAATTATGTGCCACTAGTTTCACAAGAAGATAAGAAAACAATGCACAACTACGAAGACAAAATAACTTTTCAGTGAACAAGCTTATTTCTATTTTATTCCAGTTACCTAAAAGGCATCCTTGAAAAAATATTTACTCAGAACAAAAAAATTTAGGTTTGGCTCTTTGCTACCTCTAAGTAACAAGGTGTCCCTCAGAATGGGATGAATCAAGAATATTTGAATGTGTGACACTGTTCCTTTCATATCAAATCGTACCAACCTTTCACTCAAGAGGGAGTTGTTAGGTAAAAAAGAAATAGCTCTGTCCTGCACACAACAGCCAGTAAGCTGGTATATTTAAAAGAAGCCAAAACACTACATTCTAAAACCTAACATATTTTTAATTGTTTTAGAGCAATACTATAATTTGAATGTTCATTTATTTTTAACAAATAGTAATATTAAAACATATTAAACAAAGCTGTGTGAAATCAATGTTTAAAAATACATTAAATTGCTATGCATAAAAAGCTTTTTAATATATCTCTAGAAAACCTGATTTATATACTCAAACTTCTTAAAGTGTTTATGATCTGTGCAAATCTTTCAAGGAGGAAGATAATGCTATTAATTCACTACGACATTCTCAAATGAACATGCAATTTTGAGGTATCTGGGGAATTAAAGGTGATAGGTCACAAGTCACTTAAACTGTCTTTGGGCCTGAAAGGCCAAAGAAAGAATTGGCCAAGACTAAAGAAATGATCTGTGGCCATGAAAGTGATCTTTCCTCCCTCTGTCTGCCTCCAAAGCATCCCCTTCTTTGCAACCATTTCTCTCCTTAAAGGATTCTAATCAAAATACTCATTGGTGTTAGTAATAGTAATAATAATAATAATGAGGAGAATAATGTGAGAAAATAGTATGTTAAAAGAGTAAAGAAAGACTTTAGAAGGCCTCAAAATAAAAAACGCTACAGTTGACCTAACCACGTCAGGGAATCTTAGAGTACTGTTTTCCTTTTTGAGGTAATGCCTAAGACCACAGACTTTACTACCAGATTGACTCTGTTCAAATCTTCGTTCTGCCAATTAACAACTGGGTGACTTTGGATAACTTATTTATTCTCTCCATGCCTCAGTTTGTAAATTACTGACTCCTTCACAGTTAACATGAGTTCATTACACTTAGAATAAAGTTTGCTCCACCATAAGCTCTAAATAAACACTACATTTTTTTACAAAGGTTTCACAAAGGTGATATATTATTTCAGCATCCATATTCAGAATACTACAATACTTAAGAAATATTTTCAAAATATATTATTTTGAATAAGGTATCAATATATTTATTATTATTATTATTTCCTATCAGTGAAAGAGATCGGATTTTGTTTGTGCTTTTACCATGCCTGGCCCCAATGACAAAGACTTTGAGGCAGAAGACCTTGAGTTCCACACCCAATCAGTTTCTATTCTTACTCCTTTTATCAAATTAGACAGTTCTGATTCTCAATTAAAGATGATTGGATAGCAATAATATTTGGTGGGTTTGTCAGAAAATTCTGGATATTTGGATTATTGTGAATGTAGAAATTAAAAAGACTTCTCACTGACAATGAGTTTCAGAACTCCATCAGACATTAAACTCATAAGCACATCACAAATGAAAGCAGAAGGGTTAATTGTTTCAATTTGGGAGACAAAGTAAATAGATTCCTAATCCATCCTCTATCTGCATTTAGTTCTAAAACGTATTTCTTCATTTTCTCATGAAGCACTATGTATGTAATACTGCATTTAGTTGTGACTTTTAAATATATTTGACAATAAATCACGTATTTCTTTCTTCAAAAGTAAAGAAATTGGGGGCCGGCCATGTGGTGCAGTGGTGAAGTTCATGTACTCTGCTTTGGCGGCCCAAGCTTTGCAGGTTTGGATCCCAGGCATGGACCTACACAGTGCACATCAGACCATGCTGAGGTGGCATCCCACATACAAAATAGAGGAAGACTGGCACAGATGTTAGCTTAGTGACAATCTTCCTCAAGCAAAAAGAGGATGATTGGCAATAGATGTTAGCTCAGGGCCAGTCTTCCTCGCCAAAAAAGATAAATAAAAGTAAAGAAATTGTTAAAGAATGGTATTGGAAAGTATCAAAGTTTAAACCATTTAGGGGCTGAGCCTGTGGCCGAGCGAAGTTCATGCACTCTGCTTCTACAGCCCAGGGTTTTCACTGGTTCAGATCCTGATCCTGGGCGCAGACCTAGCACTGCTTATCAACCCATGCTGAGGCAGCATCCCACATACCACAACTAGAAGGACCCACAACTAAAATATACAACTATGTACTGGGGGGCTTTGGGGAGAAGAAGAAAAAATGAAAAAAAAATAAAATAAATAATAAACCATTTATACCACTGTTCAGTTTTCTCAAAAGAAGTCCTAAACTCTCATCTGCAAATTTAAAAAATGAGATATTTTGAGCCTAAAGGTTCAAGCAATTCAACATATTGAATAGCTAGACTGTGACATGTCATTCAAGTAAGTTACTCAAAATGGTCTTATTAGAATTATCAGCATTGTAATCTCTCTCTCTCATTTTAAAAATTCAGATGAGCATCTTTTTTCCTCATAGCCAGACTTCTACTTGCTGTCCAATTTCTCACATGGTATATTAAAAATGCATAAATGTACTCAAAAGCTACAATTTGGTACTATTAATAATTATCAGTATTTACCTCAACAATAAACTAAATCAAATTACATATTTTTGACCACCAACTATTCTCTATAAATACAACAATGTACATTACCACTAGAGGCCACTTCTTTTATTTGAATAGAAATGCACTGCCTTCCTTTTCACACAACTGTATGCCATCAGAACTAATCCCAATGTATCACTTCCCATATCTTGGGTTTTCAGTAATAAATAGGACAGGAAATTGTAAAGCATTGCTCTCTCATGGACATTCTATATGTACACAAAGCACTTATTCACATTTTGCACATCCTTGGATTTATCCAAGTGCAAGTTGAATATCTGTCAGTTTGCACATGATAGTAATTGTTCTTCCAGACTGCATACTATTGATATTGCTAAAAAAACAAAACAAAACAAAAACAAAAACAGAGCCAGACAGTAATTAAAGGGTAAAAACAGATTTTATTCAAGAACTACTGCAATAGGGGAAAAGAGACCTCAGTATAGAACTGGGCTCACTGCCCAATACAGCACGGACAAGTGAGGATTTATAGCCAAGAAGCAGAGTGAAGCTCAGTGGAAGGAATGTTTATCAGGAGCAGGGGAAGATTCTAGTTAAACAGACTTAGGATTCTTGCTGAAGGCAAGCCAAGGTGAAAGGCATCACCTGGGGCATAGGGAGGATGCAGAATTTGATCAGATATTTAGAATGATCAGATATCAAGGATGAGGAATTCTTTCTAAACTGATTTAGAAGGATTCTTTCTAAAGCTGAACTATGGAGATCTGGCAAGGATCCGGCCTAGTCAAGAAAAGTAAGGTAAGTCCATTTCTCATTTGGTTGCCTTTTGTTCATTAAGGACTAGCTGAGCTATCAGTTGACACCTGGTAGTGGAGGATATTTGCTAAAGGTGGTATGAGCAGTCAGGTATTTAATGAGGGAAATTTCTACAAATAAAAAGAAAAACAAAGATTAATGTTTGGAGCAGACTATAAACCCAGTTTCTGGGTTCAGACAGCAGACAGTTGAGAAGATTTTTAGATGTTGGACTCGAAGCATCCTTTGCAGTTTGAATGTCCTTGGTGATAGTTGAGGTGTTTCAGTGAACTTTCTGAATGGCCCATACAACAGCAGGCACAAAGGTTGCCTATACATGATCTGTTGTGGTGATTTCTTTGAAGTTTTTATCAGGTCATCCAGCTTCAGCTTGCAGGGTTTCAGGAAAACGGCAGTTTTAGCTCTCAACTGATGCCAAATCAGGAGGAGGGGAAAAAAAATGGAAACATTTTGTAGAGCTGTAGCCAGATATTGGAGGAAACTAGAAGAACTGACAGAATGTGCAAGACAACAAACAGGACTACAATTTAATAACCCACAAGGGTGCACTATAGTTTTCCAATGAGACATAAAATGTCTCTCTACCGTCACTCCACTTTTTTATTCTTGTTTACGAAATAAGTCTGGTCTTATTAGATTTGGCCTGATTATTTACATAAGTGCATCAAGAATGGTAATTCACCACTTACCTCAGACAGACTTTTAAAAGCCTCTCAAGGCTAGGAAGACAACTTAAGAACTCACCACCAGATTTAGCCTGTAATACCTACGGATTTGGGTGAATTACTCTCTTTTCAAGGTCCCCTAAATATCTTCAGATTCCTGGGCTTTCCAGGAAGCGACCTTCCTTACTATAAGGCTAGGAACTTTACAGCTAGGAACCCTGTAAACCAGCTACCAGACCAGTTTTTCCTAAAGGGCTTTGTAAGCATTGCCTCTGTAAAGTCAACCTTAGTTCCTTAAAACTGTCTGATAATATCTGATTCTACACATCATTCTCAAATATGACATTCCAGTCAAAGTCTATACAACCTATTTTTCCAATTATGTCCTGTTACAAGGAAGACAGATTCTTATTAAACTTATACAAATACTTTTATTGACATGAAAATAAGAATACTCAATAGAGTCTCTGAATTCTGGAGAGATCAGGTAGGAAGAAAAGATGAATGTTTCATTTCTGTTTACAAAAGTTAATCTACTAAATTGTCATGAGTTATAGACACCTTGAGAAAAGAGAAAAGGGGTTCCTTAAATAAAACATTAAAAAAAGCAATGTTCAAAAACAATAAGCATGAAAATCATAATCATTCTTCATTAGTTCATTCAGTCCCATGTAATTGATTCTTTTTCCCTCAGCCTTACTAAAACAAAAAAAATATACTTTTATTACTCTATTAAACCAACAACTATATTAAGTAATCTTATATACTGAGATCTATATCTGAATTCTCTAGTCTGTTCTATTAAATATTTTTTATAGTATTTTTTTTCCCATGTAATTGATTCTTGTTCTGCTTGATCTTGGGTTAGCAGTTTTCTGAACCAGTCAGCTTCTCCATTAGTTCTGGAAATCTTCAGTTGGTCCAGTGGTATGGTCTCACAGTTATTTAAGAAATAATGCCTTCAGAAGCACGTACACCAGAGTACCTGTCATAGTTCTTTCCACGGGTCTCTGATACAGTCACTTTTTGTTGAAGACAAAGCTCTCTTACCCGTAGGTGATTGCAACAGCTTTCAGGGAAGAATCAGAGTAAAACAAAAACTATCTGTGGATGATAAAAGACTTAAAATGCCCAAAAGGATCTGAAGAGAGTTTATTATAAAAATGATGCAATTGATGAGGGGATTTGGTTATTTCTATTACGTACAATGTTTAAACAACTAGAATTATAATTGATAACATTATACTAGGACGTATCATAGACAAAAAGGGTACTGGCAAATTTCTATGAACTTCATACAATTTCTGAAATATCTATATTAATAATAGTTACCCATACAAATACAACTTAGGGAAAGTTAAGCATCACTCCTTATTTGACAATATTTCCCATGCAATTTAATATATCAAATAAACCAAATTATTTTTTAACATTTTTTTTCCAAGGTGAAAGAACAATCCTTTGAGATTTTCCAGGGACCTTCTGAGGAATATCCATCTCAGTTTGAGATCAAGATATCATTTAGGATTTGATTTTGGGAAGTTGTCAAAAATGTCAAAAGGTTTGAACACTTGATTAAATAGGATCATAGATCACTATGAAACAATACTTAGGTTCTCATAAATGGACAGGATAAAGACAACATAAAGCACAGAAAATCATTTTAATATGACATAGAATCTGTTTCCTAGGCAGATTACTTAAAAGGTAAAGAAAATATTTTACAATCTCTTATCAAGAACAAATCAATAATCCAAGAAAACTTCATTATAACAAAAAGAAAACCCAACTCTAATTTTGCATGACTACATTACTGGGCTCATTAAAAAAAAAAAAAACAATAAATCCATTCAATCGTAGGCAACTTGATCACACATAAAATTCCTCTTGCGCAAACCTTCTCTATATCCATTCAGGTTTCATCCTATATTTTTCCTCTTTCTCATTATGGTACAACCAGTGATCTTGATTCAGGACAAAATGATTATTTCCCTTAAAAATAAGAACAAAAATCTTTCATTCCTTGCAAAGTTTGCATACAGAGTTGTTTCTCTTTGCCCTTATTATTTTCAATAGTTTAATTTACATATATTAATTATAATTTTTAACTATCAGTACTCTATTTTACAGAGAAGACTAGAAAGTAGACAGTTATAAATTATCTGTCACATACCAGCATTCCATAGCAGAGCAGTAAATTTTATGAATACACCATCTCTCAATTCCTAGAGATATATTTCTTTACAGTACAACTTTTCAATATGGCAAAAGAATATGTTTATTAACCCAGGATCCGAACCAGCAAACCCCAGGCCACTGAAGTGGAGCATGCAAACTTAACCACTATGTCACCAGGCCGGCACCAGAAATAATCCAGATTTTTAATGACTATCTATTACTTAATTTAATTTAACATAAATCTAAGGTTGCAAGGTACTAAAAAGATTTTGGAAACTATTTATAGGCAAATATATTATACCATTAAATAAAGCTAGCCATCATCCCAAGTTATTTCCCTTTTAACTATTTTTAAGCACATGTGTGTTAGGTAAGCATCAGAAAAGGAAAAAAAACCTAAAAAAGTTAAATACATGGATTTTTCTTTTACTGTTATGCTTGATAGACAAGAAATCATGGATATCAAACAATTCATTTTTACTGCATCTTGTACATTGGTCTTGAGTTGAATTTATAATTTTATTAATCTTAAACATCTAGTGGATATAATACAAGCTTTTTAACTAGTAAATCCTAGTACAACAAAAACATACGCTCATATTACACTTACTGCTCATAACTCAGAAGACATACCTGTTTTTATTAAACAAATAATATTAAACTAATCTTATTTACCAAAGATTTACCCAGGTCAAATGTACTTGAAAAGTACTCATCTAGTTTCTATATTTCTGGGAGTTTTAGAAATATTTAATTTATATAAGTGCTTATTTATCTCTAAGCCAATTTGAATAGGGGACCTTTTATGAATTAATTTGGTTATACCATCCAAAAGTAGAAAAATATCACATACGTAACATATATACATACATAAACATATGTACAGACAGATGCAAAGAGAGATTTTTATAGCTTTCATTCTAAAACTTTATCAATGAGTCAGGTAAACATAGTAATACACTCTAGTCTTTGTTCATCTTGATATTTTTATTCAAATTATGTTTCTGGCAGAAGGAACAACTTAGTTACCTGTTCAATATGAGGGCCAATGTTTTCTATCAATATTTTTGGGGGAGACTTTCAAGATTTTTCATTTGCCTTGATATGTAATCTTATGGAAGCTGTGGACTGAATTTTAGGAGAGGCATTGACTCAGGAGACATCAAGCAGCTGTCTGGATGTTTCCAAAGCTTATCCGAGTGGATAAAACAGTCTGTTTCCAATTACTTTCTTCCTTTTCAGCCTCAAGTAGTTGCTTTCAGGGGTCCCTGAGTCCCTTAAGGACCCCTGATGGGAGTAGGGAGCCTAAAGTTCAAACGACCACAGGCAGTTAAGGAGCTAAAGTGATAAGGGAAAAGTCTGGCAGTGGGGACAGAGGGATGGAGATGGTAGGAGTTTGAGGAGGAATATGTCAAAGGATTCAAGGGAACTGAAAGGAAGATCAAAGGTGGAAGAGGAGGAAGGAAGATCAGAAGCAATGGGAGGGGACAGGTCTTTGAGGAACCAGTTTGGGAAGATCTTAAGTTCCCCAAAGAAGCCAATGAAGTTTCAAATTATTCTTAGTAAAGTACGCTACAGGAAAGGAAGTGGACAGAATTGGCAGAGCATATAGTCAGCAGGGTCTCAAGAAGAAGGTAAGCTCCAATGGGAGAAACAGGATCAAATAAATAGAACAGAAAGGGGCCAGCCCCATGGCCTAGTGGTTAAGTTTGGTGTGCTCTGATTCAGTGGCCCGGGTTCACTTTCTGGGCACAGACCTACACCACACATTGGCAGCCATGTTGTGGCGGCATCCCACATATAAAATAGAGGAAGACTGACACAGATGTGACCTCAGGGCAAATCTTCCTCGAGCAAAAAGAGGAAGATTCACAACAGATGTTAGTTCAGGACAAATCTTCCTCAGCAAAAAAAAAAAAAAGAACAGAGAGGGAAGAAAAACCTTTCCAGACCAGGAGTGAATCTCCACTCAAAACAGAGTCAGGAAGAAAGACTTCCAGCCAAACAAGCACCTTGCAAACAAAGAAACCTGGCCTCTAACTCAGCTTCAGAGAGTATACTTAGAATCTTAAGACTAAAAATCTGTGTCTACTGTGCTTCCACTGACTGTCATCCACTGACCATGCTTCCACTCAGAAGTCAGACTCACCAGTGGATCCCCAATAGATCAGCAAAGAGTGAAGACAAAGGTGTCAAAGACTGGATATAGATGATGATCAGATATCCAGGGTAAGGAATTCTCTTTAAATTGACCTAGCAGAATTCTTGCCCAGACTGGGCTATGCAGGTCTGGCAAGAATGGGGTCTAGTCAAGAAAAGGGCTTAGAGGAATCCTACTAAAGTTTGGTTAAAGAGAGAGTCTTTGTTAATATCACGTGACATTCAAAAGTGGTATTTGAAAAAAAATTGTTCCTTCTACTTTCTACTCTGAGGACAATATTTGTTATTAACTTTGCATTTGTTCTATAACTGTTTGTAATAGTTTGACATGTCAGAAAAAATTGTGAAAGATTGTGATATGAGGAAAAGAAGATTAACAGGTGTCCTGTCTAGCTTACCCATCAGTGTGATCTCTACCTTTCATTGTCCTTGAGTTACTTTACAATTCTGTGAATTATAGAAAACAGATAATAATGCAAAAGGTTCTTGTCCATGGAAATGCAAATAAATTAAGTTCCCTTGAATGCAACTGATATTGTCCTGTAGACAATTTGCATTTATTTGTAAATTCATTTCAGAGTTCCTTACTCCCCATATATGCACGGTTCTTTAAATTTTCCTTTAAACCAGAGTTAAACAAAATTGTTGATGTGTTCATTTTATATTTGTATGAGTCATAATCTCATCCAGATAAAAACATTTCCCTCTAAATAGACATTTTTATTTAGCTCTAATTTATTTATTTAACTAATACTTGTATAGCATTTACTATGTGCCAGGTGCCATTCTAATGCTTATAAATATTAGCCCCTAGAATCCTCATAACAAATCTATGTAGTATATATTACTACTATTGCCTCTATGTAGATAAAGAAGCTGAGGCATACAGAAATGAGTGGTTTGACCAAGTAGACATAGCTGGTAAGTGCAAACCTGGCATTTGAACCCAGGCAGACCATGATCTTAACCAACAAGCAATAGGCTCACATTTAGCTATTTTTATTTCAGAGTCCAATTCTGAATTAGACGTCTGTTATCTAGGTCCTGTGTCCACTTTCAGTTGCAAAATGCAGCAACTTCACCCCCCAAAAAAGCATCATTTGCTTTTGTCCTAGGGAAAAAAAATGAAATTGGTTTACCAGAGTTGTTACCATACTTTGAAAATAATACAAAGGCCTCAGTGGTTTTCTGCTACTACTTGACAGTTTCATAACATACAACACACCAGGGACTAGAGGGCTACATAATAAAATTAAATTTGCAGACATTAGTCATGTATCTTCTATTTGTATTTTCTCTTTCTTGTTTATGTAAAATCTCAAACTTGTAGATTCATTTGTACCAACAAATACACTGTTCGCACAGGAACTTCATATACTATTCATTTATGACCTTATTCTGAGTTCTGGCATTTTTTGTTGTTGTTGTTGTTTTTGAGGAAGATTAGCCCTGAGCTAACTACTGCCAGTCCTCCTCTTTTTGCTGAGGAAGACCGGCCCTGAGCTAACATCCGTGCCCATCTTCCTCTACTTTATATGTGGGACACCTACCACAGCATGGCGTGCCAAGCAGTGCCATGTCCACACCCGGGATCCGAACCAGCGAGCCCCGGGCTGCTGAGAAGCAGAGCATATGAACTTAACCACTGCACCACCGGGCCGGCCCCTGAGTTCTGGCATTTATGTTATTATTTCACCTCTTTTTTAGGTATCAATAAACCATTTTAGAGATACTTATCTACTTTCTGAGATAGGTATATAATGCAATACTATAGTAACAACAAAAGCAAACAATCAAATATACATTAACTCAGTAACAAAATTAAGCTACACTAAGAGAAATAAACTTTGTTAACTGAATCTTAATTAAGATAAAGTGACCAAAATTTTCCTTATTTTAAAAGCATAACTTTTAAGACTCTAATAATTATTAAAAATATAATAGAATTTTCATAAAAATCATAATTATATTTTACATTTCAAACTTTTAAAATATATTGAACAGAACTCTCTCATCACTTTCCCTCTGGAAATGCCAAAATACCTTAAAGGCCACTTGATAACCAGCTAAGGGACAATCAATGGGTCCTCTCACCACACCTGGAAGACTAAGATGCTGGGGGATATTCGTACGACATGCCTAAGAATATTCCAAATTTTTATGTTACTGCATATTAATTTCCTCTGTATTTTAGCACTCGGGCACAATACAGAAAAGCCACCAAGGGCACCAATGAGTTGGCTGGTAGTCATACAATAAGGGGCCTGCTGCCAGGAGACCTCTTCCATTCTAAGGATGCTGCAAAAGTCAGTTTGGTTTTAATCCAGCCATATGCATACAAATTCAAATTAAAGTTCCCTAAAGGTAAAACAAAAAAGTTAGTAGGAAGTTATGCCACAAAAGCAAAAAAGACAAAGATCAAGCAAATATCTATAGAAATTAATGTTAAAATTAAATTAAATTTATAATCAAGATGATCAGAAAAATAATTTTGGATTCATTAAGAGGCTTTAAGGATATACAACCCGAAAACTAGAGGAACCCCAGGGATGCAGGCTGTGTTTCTGAGATTCTATCTTGAAAGCAGCCAGCCTGTTGATCTGCACACCACCATCTGCCATCTGACCATGCCTGGCTAATAATCATCACACCATTATTCCAGATTCCTGCCTGTTTTGCCCCTCCGGTTTAACAGCTCACTTCTTTAATTGGTCTGAGACTCAATCCCCCTGCCTCTCTTCCTAGCTCCAACTTCCACAGAGCTTCCATGAATTAAAATCTCAGCAAGATTCCCTTTCTTTTCAGCCCTGGGACTTCAAAGTAACGCTGTCAGGAGCAGTCAAGGAAAACTCTCATATTTGAGTGAGATCTCACCTAAGCAGGGAGGCAGGAATTCCAGGCACAATAGCCATGATAAGTAATGCGGAAAATACAAAGTCCAGCCAAGATACGAACTCCACATTCTAGCATAATGATAATATATCATACACACATCACTTCGATACAAGGAAGAATATTATAAATGCCACGAGAAAGACTCACAGTGCTTCGGGATTCAGACAGAGAGAAATAACATTCAATAAAGTTTTATGAAAGTAAAGACTTCCAAGCTCAGTTTTAAAGGATCAGTAAGAGTACCAGAGGGCTGAAGGGTGGAATGAGGGTGACAAGGGGAAGGACATTCCAAAATCACAGAGGCAGAAAATAGAGTATGTGTTGAGGAAAAGTAAGGATTCGTCCATAACGAGAATACAGAGAGCACCAGAAACTGGGGAGTAGTGGCAGATAACACTGGAACTATTCAGGTTGAACCAGATGGTGGAAGGCCTGAGATGGTGGCTGTTTGGGATCCATTAAAGAAGTCACAAACCGACAGCTTTTGCTTGAATTCAGCCCAAAGGTAAGATTTTCTTCAGCTTGAACAGCGTTATTATTGTTGTTGCTTTCTAAGTTGCACTTTTAATTTTTAATTAAATTTTAGTATTCAAAATCAGGAGATTTCACATTAAAACTTAGATTTCCTACTTCTCTTGAAAAATCAGATCTAGAAATACTGGGCCCACATCCTCACATGACATGTGAGTAGAGGTTCTGCCCTTTGGAGGGGACATCCTTTGCTTTCTAATTTACAACAGAGTATATTTGTTATACTTGATCCAGGCTGGCCTCACTCAGTTATGTTAACTGCCTGTCTCCCACAGGCATTTAGTTCTTAGATTTCTGCAGAAGAGCTTCAAAAGATTAATGTCTATAACTCCAAGGTATCTATTAGAAATCTATTAGAAATAGAAAAAAGTTACTGAAGTGGCATAAAAAAGGTATGGAGCCAGTTTCCATCAAATCAAAATAACTATTTGCATGCCAAACAATAAAACTGTAATCAAAACTTATATTGGGATCTGGAATGTGGTAAAAACTCAGTAATGAAGAATGTGCTTTGTAAATTGGGCCAAAAAGACTCCCAAAGAATCACACTTACCTGGGTCTATGCCCTGTATAGTACTCTTCTACAATGACCCTGAACTTTTCCATGTGATTTGCTTTGACTAATGGGACATCAACAAAAGTGAGCCAAGCAGAGGCTTAACAAGTGCTTGTACATTGCTTTGCCCTCTGTTATGCTAAGACCAACAAGTGACAAAGCCCAGGCTAGCCTACTGGAGAATAAGAGGTCACTTGGAGAAGAGACAACCCATCCCAGCTGAGGCTCACTAGACCAACTATCCTGACAAATGCCAACCAGACATGTGAGAAAGACTATCTAGAAAGAGCTACCTTCAGACAACCTACCAGCTGACTATAGAACCTCCTGGTTAACCAGAGACTAATGACTATAATTTTTAAAGAATGTTTTGGGGACAGCCTGGTGGCACAGTGGTTAAGTTTGCACGTTCTGCTTCGGCAGCCCAGGGTTCGCCAGTTCGGTTCCCGCTGCGGACATGGCACTGCTTGGCTAGCCATGCTGGGGTGGGCGTCCCACATACAAAGTAGAGGAGGATGGGCATGGATGTTAGCTCAGGGCCAGTCTTCCTCAGCAAAAAGAGGAGGATTGGCAGCAGATGTTAGCTCAGGGCTAATCTTCCTCAAAAAAAAAAAGTTTTAAGTCACTAAATTTTGTAAGGGTTTGTTGCACAGCAAAGCTAACTGATATGGGAAGGAAGAGGGGTGGGGCAGAGAGGGGGCTTTGAAGAATATTCAGCATAAAAATGAAGTCACAAACCCCCAGCATAACAGCTACTATGAGTTAACCTAGGAGAGAGGGTCTTCCAGTCTAACACCTACAACAACTGAAAGAAACAAAATTTGAGAACAAATGGATATGCTGGAATAGGGAGAAATGTGTGTACACAAGAAAGGAGGGGTGCTCAGCATCATATCTTTAAATAAGAACAATGGTTCCATCTGTATACATCCTAACTCCACCCTCTTTTCCAAAACAATATGGTCAAATTTTTACCAATCTATTTTATATGGCCCGTCTCCCTATATTAACACTTTGAATCATTATAACCACTCTATTAAAGTAACTTAAGGAACTGAGGCACAAGGAGATTAAGCAACCAACTTGCCCAAGGTCTTACAATGACAGACCTGAGATCTGAACTCTGGAAAGATGGTTCTAGAATCCATGTGTTTAACCACTGTGCAATAATGCCTCCTAATGAGGATCAGCCTCACAAGGTCAAAAAAATTATATCCATAAGTTCTTTAAATAAGGACACATCATTTTCATAGGATTTTCTTTTTGGAAGTTTACTATGACGTGAAGATGTTTAGCGCAGGAGTTTAGGCGTTAAAATATGTGTTTTATCCTAATGATATAATCTACTAAAAGTCAATTTAGTTAAAAATTATGAAATTACTACACAGTATGGCTCTTAGTCTGAAGATTATATAAGAATAATGCAACCTAATATTTTAATCTTATATAAAAACCAATTAAGTTCATAAGGTTATACTCCAAAGAAAAGGAGAATGAAATTTCTGCCCTTTTAGTAAAGTTTATAAGATCCTAATTTATAAAAACAGATAAATGCTGGTTCAAATAAAGAAATAATATAAAAGAACTAGAAAATCAGAAAAATAGTACCATATATACTTTTGCCTTATTTTTCATTATTTAAATGTAGGATTTTTCAGTCTGTAGGTTAAGACCGTTTAATGGGTTGCAAAGTCAATGTGATAGATTGCAATCAAGTTTGTCACAAAATGATATAGAATTACAATATTACAGTGCATTGCACATAGTAAGGAAAATACTTTTTTATGAAAATTTTGTTTCAGTTAAACATATATACACATTTATGAGTCATAATATAAAATGTTTGTTACTGTGGATCTTGGGTAAATTTATGAAATTTTTGAAATCATTGTGTGTGTTTGTCTCTACCCTCTGACACAAAAATGTTTTAAAATATTGTCATTTTGGCATTTTGTCATTTCACAAAAATGAAAAAAATTTAAAGAGTAGTTTCAAAATATTTCTGTAAGATTTCTGGGGTGCAGAATCAACACCTAATTACTTGACTAACATATCAAGATTTTACAGTTTGGCACTGAGGCAGCTATCTGGTAAATGCAAAATTCATTGACTAATTGGTTACTGAATGTGTTTATGTTTAAGAGGGCCTGGTTGTTCTATAGGGGTCAAAATCCCCAGAGTAAAGCACATGATAATGGACTTCTCTATATTATCACATACAAAGCTATAACTAATTCACTGGTGCAACATAAGTGAAAAGTCATCATTCTCAGAGATATAATTTAACCTGTAGTAGATACCTGAATCTAAACAAAATAGGGGAAAGAGGGAATAACAAGACTTGAGTTTACAAAAGGAAAAAACTGGGGGCCGGCCCAGTGGCGCAGCAGTTAAGTGCACACGTTCCACTTCGGCAGCCCAGGGTTGGCCGGTTCAGATCCCAGGTGCAGACATGGCACCGCTTGGCACGCCATGCTGTAGTAGGCGTCCTGCACATAAAGTGGAGGAACATGGGCACGGATGTTAGCTCAGGGCCGGTCTTCCCCAGCAAAAGAGGAGGATTGGCAGCAGTTAGCTCAGGGCTAATCTTCCTCAAAAAAAAAAGAAAAAGAAAAAACTGGAATTCTCTGGAACTTTTGAAAGAGATCTTGGAATTCTATAGACAAAGAAACCAAAGTCCTGAGAGGTTATGTTACTTGCCTAAAATCACAGAACTAGGTGATGGCAGTCCAGCATTTCTTTCCCTCCATAATGATGACACACATTTCACATGTGATTTTGTAGTTTAATGTTATTTAAAAAAACATATCTTTCTATTTCTGTTACAGCTATATATGTACCTGTATTATCCGCTCTTCTAAGAGTTAAAGATCATGTAATAAATACAGGTTCTGGAAGCATTATGCCTGGATTTGAATTCCAGCTCTGCTACTTACTAGCTGTGTGGCATTGGTCAAATTTAACCTCTCTAGGCCTTAGTTGCCTCACCAGTAACATGGGGATAGTCCCTATCTTATAGGGTTGTTGTGAGAATTAAATGAATTAAGACATATTAAAGCATATGAAACAGCGGCCTATACATAATAAAAACACAATAAAGGTTACCTGGTGGGAGGAAAAGTAGAATTACTACTAATCTGAAAGTTTGGGCAGAATAACTTCTTTGTGCCATATATTCCATCCAGCACAATACTTACTTTGCAAGAAATATTGATTGACTATGCTCAAATACCCACCTCCAGCAGGTAAGCCAGAGGTGACACAACCTAGGAGCTAGGAATAGAAAAGAAGTTTCTCACCAGAAGCTCAGAAGATACTAAAAATAGGTGAGTATACATAGTCAAGGGCCCCACTGGTATGTAAGATTGAGGGAAATTGCAAGGAAGAGCGTGAAGGATCATCAGAGAACAGAAGCCAGCAGTCCCAACACCAACAACAGAACAAAACAGGCGGGTCAGGAGTCTAGAAGGAATCTAGGTTGACTGGCCAGAACTGCCACAGATGAGTCTATGGCTTTCTATTAAATGCAAACTTGGCAGGGCCTGCAGGGGTCTGGCCAAATTTAAAGGAGCAGAGGTTGAACTAACACACCAACAGAGTTTGTGAACTATTTGTTCTTGCTTTCCCCTCATAGTGCTAACATCTGCAACAAACTTCGAGTTCTCTTAGACTGTATTAACCATTAAAATATCAAAAATATCATTTTAGCTCTAGTAGTTTTTTACTACGTGTCAAAATAGTATTTAATTTTCTCCCAGAATTCTTTGAATATTATGGTAATTACTACTTAATTAATATAATCACTAACCTTGGTTTGTCTTTAGTCACAAGGTCGCTTCATTATCATCAATATAATTTAGTTATTAACAGCAGGATTGCACTTGGCACTATGCCAGATGTTACAAAATTTAAATTAAGCATACAGCTGTGGCCCACCAAATACCAGTAGAAGAAAATCACTGACCTATTTAATCGAAAAGTAGGATTGGAAGGGAGCCTGAATAGAAACCTAAATCCCTGAGGAAGCTCTTAAAATAGTCTTAGCTTGAATTAAGACTGTGGCAACAGAGACAGGAAAGGGCAAATGCCAGCAAAAATACTCAAGAGTTACATTTAACAAGTGTTAGGGTCTCACCGGAGGAGAGAGAGGACAGGAAATTGCTGAGGGTGACATCCTGGTTTCTGATCTAGGTGGCTATGAGAGGTAGTGCAGTGGGAGAGTCAGTTTAGGAAGGAAGACAATCAGTCTTGGATATCTCAAATTTGAACTTCCTGCTGAATGCTTAAATAGAGGTGTTGTATGTACAGGTGCTGGTGTCAAAAGAAAGGCTCTCAGGGGGCAGGCCTGCTGGCATAGTGGTTAAGTTTGTGTGCTCCACTTCAGCGGCTCAGGGTTTGCAGGTTCAGATCCTCGGAATGGAACTGCACTCTGCTCATCAAGCTATGCTATGGCAGTGTCCCACATACAAAATAGAGGAAGACTGACAGAGATGTTAGCTCAGCAACAATCTTCCTCCAGCAAAAAGAGGACGATTGGCAATGGATGTTAGGTCAGGGCCAATCTTCCTCACCAAAAGAAAGAAAGAAAGGCTGTCAGGCTGGAAATGTAGATTTGAAAGACATCCTCATGTAGTAGGAGCCCTGAGTGAGATCCTCATGGGTGCACATGTAAATGAAAATGGGCCAAAGACAGAATACTGGAGAACACCAACCTTTATAGGTAAAGGGAAACACGAAAAAGACACAAAGAACAAACACTTAGGAGAGAAACCAGCAGAAGCCTACGGAAAACAATAATAAACAAGTGCAGCTTCAAATGTCATAGAGTCATCACTGGTGACCTTAGCAAGAACAGTTTCAACGAAGCCAGAACATGGACGTGCCTAAAACTGATCTTAAACTATTAATGCCCACGAGATGGTAGAGAAATAAGATGGAAAGAATGTGTGCCCCTGAATGAGCACATGGAGTAGAACTTTCAGCTGACCTGAGACATTACCCTGTAAAGTAAGAAATAAAGTTCAGTGTTCTTTAAAGCATGGAATCATTGATAAATCTCTTCGTTACAACAGCCCAAACCTTTCCCTAACTTACCAATCCAGCAAACAGATATACTATAATTTATCTAATCAATTACTTTTGACAACGTTTAGGTCATTTCCCATTTTTATTGTTAAAAATAATATTAGAATATGAAGATCTTTATTTATACATAAATCTTTGAACACATCTCTGATTATTCTTTGTTTTCAACTCCTAAAATAGAATTACTGAGTCAGACACAGGCTTTTGATGCAGACTGCAAAATCACACTGTTTTATTTACATAGGGATAAGGGGGAAACACAAACAAACATGGCTTTAGACTGTGAGAAAAGAGAGAGGGGGTACTCACATAATGATATGACTTCAAAAGGATAAGGCAATGGAGGGAATGTATATCTATATCAAATCATCACAATGTATATCAAATTATCACATTGTACACTTTAAATATTTCATTTTTCAATTATACCTCACTAAAGTTGAAAAAAAGATAAGGCCTGAAAAGAGGCCATTAGATTAGAAGCTCCTTGTTTATCCAAACACGGTTGAGAATCGTAGCAGTCAGATTTTATTAGATTCTACATCTTCATTAACTCTTCTAATTAGTGACCCTTAAGTCCTCCAACTTTAGTTCAATTTTAACTCTCCTAACTCTTATCCAACTAGGCTGTAAATCCTACCAACCCTACTCTTAAAATATCCCAAATCCATTTTCTCCTCTTGACACTCACTCCAACTACCATGGTGTATGGTTAAACATTAAAATAAACTAAATCAAAAGATAAAAGTCCCTTGACCTAAGCTGTCTTATAAACCTCATTTTCCACATCTCACCCATCACTATGCTGTCTTATCAAACCAGCCTCTTTAAAGCTTCCGTGTCTTTGCAAATATTGGTCTCACTAACCAGAATGCCATTCCCTTTCATCTGCTTGACAAACTCCTACTCATCTCTTAGGAGCTAGTACAAATGTCAGATGTTTTGTGAATTCTTCTCCACTACCCCAAATGACTTTTGTCATTCAATATATTATATAGTTATCACTCATTTTATAAATTATTCTCAGTCTCTGAAATGAGAACGTCAAGGTTAGATTCCTGTCTTTGCATATTTGAGTCCTTCCAGATTCCTAACACGATGACTGACACGTTGTAGATACTCAAATATTTACTAAAGAAGGAAGGAAAGGAAGACTGGAGGGAGCATGGTAGGAAAAGATGGAATAAAATATAAACTAATACAAAGGATATTTTCGAAATCAAGGCTAATCATTTGAAATAGTTCAATGAATAGTAACAGAAAGGCTTATATTAAACTAATGCAAGTTTCTATGCAGACGTAGTAACGACTTGGATATGATATTTTAATTTCCTGCTTTACAAATCACTAACTTCCAAAGCTTCTATTTTTCATTCTTTAATCTTTAAGGAAGTTTCACCAAGTACGTCCCATAGAACAAGGCAAAATCTCTGGGGGTAGGGCTGGAGATCTTCATTTTAGCAAGCTTTAACGTAATTCTTAAGCACATTAAAGTTGGAGAACCAGTGTTCTAAATTATTTTATATATAAAATCACTGATATAATTTTTAAAATAATAATGGAAACCCAAAAAACTTTTATAAACTATATATACCATTCATAGGAAGTAAAACCTATTGACATTTACTTTATTAACTCACTGAGTCAAAGTGTGTTCCTGAACTTCTCCACATTGTCACAAACATGAAAGGATACATAACTCCTAGTTATGCATAAGATGATGGTAATGATAAATTCCATAACAACTACACACAAAATCATTACTTTTGAGGTCATACATTAGCAGAATTTAAGAAAGATTATAAAATCTGCAATTCTAGAAATATTTAGGGGAAATAAACATCCTGAAACTCTGGGCCAGCACCCTCTCAATCTCTTCCTTCAACAATTTTTACATGATTAAGATCAGACTTTCAGTACTGATTTGTAAAATCACACACATTTGCATAATTTCCAAACTATACTAGAAGTGCCAGTCCTGAAGAAAAAATACATATATAAGAAAATTCACACTGTTAAAGAAATTTTTATTTCTTAGGTTATCTTGACAAAATATACTAAAGATTATTTTTAAATATTTTCATATACTTACATGCAATTTTTAAAAAGAAACTTAAAACACTGACAACTCAATAATAACAAATTGAAATGAAATTTTCAGCAGCAGACTTTACATCCAACTTCTTTCAGTGGAATCTTCTAAAAGACGCAATCAACAGTGCACCTAGGGGCTGGCCTGGTTGCACAGCGGTTAAGAGCGCACGTTCCGCTTCAGTGACCCAGGGTTTGCTGGTTTGGATCCCACGTGCGGACATGCACCACTTGGTAGGTGTCCCACATATAAAGTAGAGGAAGATAGGCACGGATGTTAGCTCAGGGCCAGTCTTCCTCAGCAAAAAAGAGGAGGTTGGCAGCAGATGTTAGCTCAGGGCTAATCTTCCTCAAAAAAAAAAAAAAATAGTGTACCTACATGCAAAAATAATACAAAGTACATTTAAAAAAAAAAAATTAGCAAACTTTTTCCAAAAGTACATTTTAAAAGAAAAAAAAATTAGCAACCTTTTTCCATGTGAGAGTGCATGATGTTCATACTTCTATGGCGTACATACATATATAAATGATAAGCTGAAATGAGGAATGTAATAGCTTTAAGATAACTGATGAATATAAAATATACAATTTCCCCTCTTTTTTTTCTTTTTTATTAAGATTATGATAGTTTACAACCTTGTGAAATTTCAGTTGTACGTTATTGTTAGTCATGTTGTGGGTACACCACTTCACCCTTTGTGCCCTCTCCCCAGCCACCCCCCGCCCTTCCCCTGGTAACCAACGATCAGTTCTCCTTGTCTATATGTTAACTTCCACCTATGAGTGGAGTCATACAGAGTTCATCTTTCTCTATCTGGCTTATTTCACTTAACATAATACCCTCAAAGTCCATCCATGTTGTTGTGAATGGGATGATTTTGTCCTTTTTTATGACTGAGTAGTATTCCATTGTGTATATATATATATATATATATACCATATCTTCTTTATCCAATCATCAGTTGATGGGCATTTAGGTTGGTTCCACGTCTTGGCTATTGTAAATAATGCTGCAATGAACATAGGGGTGCATGGGACTCTTGGAATTGCTGATTTCAGGTTCTTAGGATAGATACCCAGTAGTGGGATGGCTGGGTCAAATGGTATTTCTATTTTTAACTTTTTGAGAAATCTCCATACTGTTTTCCATAGTGGCTGCACCAGTTTGCATTCCCACCAGCAGTGTATGAGGGTCCCTTTTTCTCCACAACCTCTTCAACATTTGTCACTCTTGGTTTGGGATATTTTTGCCATTCTAATGGGTATAAGGTGATATCTTACTGTAGTTTTGATTAGCATTTCCCTGATGATTAGTGATCATGAGAATCTTTTCCTGTGTCTATTGGCCATCCTTATATCTTCTTTGGAGAAATGTCTGTTCATGTCCCCTGCCCATTTTTTGATTGGGTGGGTTGTTTTGTTGTTGTTGAGCTGTGTGAGTTCTTTATATATTATGGAGATTAACCCTTTGTCGGATAAGTAACTTGTAAATATTTTTTCCCAATTAGTGGGCTCTTTTTTTGTTTCAATCTTGTTTTCCCTTGCCTTGAAGAAGCTCTTTAGTCTGATGAAGTCCCATTTGTTTATTCTTTCTATTGTTTCCCTCATCTGAGGAGTTATGGTGTCTGAAAAGATTCTTTTGAACCTGATATCAAAGAGTGTACTGCCTATATTCTCTTCTAGTCCCCTCTTTTTATTTAGTCACATTTTATTTACTTATAAGGATTGCCAAATGATACTAATATTTTCATGGCTATGTTATTAAGATATGAGACACCTAAGTAAGAACGTAAATCATAAATATTTAAAAATCTATCGTCCAATTTGAATATTAGAATCAGTGAAACAAGGGCTATTGAATTTTCAGGGACAAAGACTGAACCCAATAAATTCATTAGCTGGCCAAGATATACAAAGGACGAACAGGTATACAAACCCCATGCACATTCTAAAACACCACTAAAAGAAATACTGAAGCCTGTCTATAAATAAGTCACGGTAACCCAAGAACACCACTATGGTTTAAGTGCACTAGTAGTGGGCACTGAAACCTTTAAAGAAAAATATTCAAATTCTCCTTCTGAGCACATGGATGATTACATTTCCCCCATCCCCAACCCAGATGTCAAATGCTCCCAGGCTGCGTGCCTTCTGAACTCCTGCTGAGATCAGAAATTTCATCTATGTCCTCAGCCTAGTTGCTGAATGTTTCCTTGAGTTCACTGAAACTTAGCTGTCCTTTAAGAACAGCAATTCATTTCAAATGGAGATTTTTTTTTTAACTCTAACCACATGTGCCTCAAAGCTAAGAGATATGATAAATGCTCCCCACCTGCACAGCCAAACTATTTCTGTTCCTTCCTCCTCCAACTTCCCCTGAGAAGCACTGCTCTCTTTTCTTCACTGGAGGCATCCTCCATCCTCCCAGTCACTGTAGACCTTCTTCCCAGCTCAACGTCCTCTTTCCATTCTAATCCTATCATCATTCCTAGTGACATCAACGTTCACTTGGTCTTTTGGTTCCTTGGCCTTCTCACCTCTAACAATCTTCACCTCTAACTCACCTCACTCATCCATTCCCACTACAGGTACCAGTTGCGAAATCATAATCTCCAATATCTCAATCCCTGATGACTGTCTCCTAGCCTTTCCTTCACTCAATTTTATCTTATCAAGGTCTTCAATCATTAATCTCACCCTTTCTAAGATCTGCATCACAGCAAAATTTCTCAAAGTGTTGTCCATATTAATTTTCTCAACATCTTTACCTCACATTCACTCTTCCATTTTTCAGTTTTTTAAATAAAAGTTTAAAGTAGGGGCCAGCCCTGTGGCTGAGTGTTTCAAGTTTCACGCACTCGGCTTCAGCAGCCCTGGGTTCACAGGTTCAGATCCTGGGTGCAGACCTACTCCACTCATCAGCCATGCTGTGGAGGCATCCCACATACAAAGTAGAGGAAGACTGGCACAGATGTTAGCTCAGGGCTAATCTTCCTTAAGCAAAAAAAGAGGAGGATTAGCAATGGATGTTAGCTCAGGGCAAATCTTCCTCTCACACACACACAAAAAGTTTTAAAGTAAAGCACACAAAAATTATATTAATATAAACTTTTAAAAGAAAAGCACTTTTTAAAATAAACATCCAAGTACTCACCACCCAACTTAAGAATTAAAACACCACCAACATATCTGAAGTTCCCTGTTTGCCTCTCTCCAAAATTTCATGTTAGTTATCCCTGTTAAAGTTTTAACAATATTCATATATTCATATATAACATATTTAACTTTGACTATTTTTGAAATTTATGTAAATGGAATCAAATAGTAAGTATTCTTGTGTGACTTGCTTTTTTCGATCAATATTATGTTTTGAGATTTCATCATGTTGATGCATGTGGCTTTAGCCCACCAATTTCTGTTGCAGGATAGTATTCCATTTTATGTATATGCCACAATTTATTTATCCATTCTCCTGTTGATGGATATTTGGGTTGTTTCTAATTTTTTTGCTTGTATGAACAATACTGCTAAAGAACATTCTTAAGCATGTCTCCATGTACACACGTGCAAACTATCATGATGGTATCTAACTGGGAGTAGAAGCACAGAGTCACAGAGTATTCATGGAATGGATTTAGTGCCAAAAAGCCTTCTTAAGTGGTTGTACCAATTTATACTTTCACTGAGTCACTCTTCAGCCTTCTACAGTCTGGTTTCTGACTATGTTAATCCACTGAAATGGCTCTTGTCAAACTCCCCAATGATCTATATATTGTCAAATCCAATGCCACCTTTCTGATCCCATCTCACTCAATTTCTTAGAAGCATTCAACAGAAATAACTACTCATCTTCTTGAAACATGTCCTTTCCTTAGCTCCCCTGACCTTTCATTGTCCTAGTTTTCTTCCCAACTCAGCAGCCATTCCTTCTCAGTCTCTTTTGCTGGCTCTTGCTGCCACCTCTAAAAGCTAAAGTTTCCCAAATCTCAGACCTGAGCCCCTTTTCTTCTCTCAATACCTGCGCTCACCCTGGGGGATTTCATCCAGTTCCATGGTTTAAATACCAGAAATGTAAATGGCTCCCAAACTGAATATCTCCAGCCCACATGTTACCTGAGATCTAGCCTTCATCAGTAAAGTTGTTCTACTTCCAAAACATATCTCAAATCCACCTACTTCTCTCCATTTCCACTGCCTCCACCTGGTCCAGGTCACCATAAACCACTCAGCTGGACTAAACAGTCCCCATTTTCATTTTTTATCCTCCTCATCTTCTACAATATATTCTCAGCAACAAGAGTAATCTTTTTAAAAGTGAAAGTTCACTCTCCTGTTGAAAAACAGAAATTATCCTCCAATATCTATTATCCATTTCTCCTGTTTAGTAACAACCCATACCTATACACAGGTTTTAACAGAGTACATGGCAAAACAGCTAGGGACTACACTTCCAAACCTCCCATGCTACTAAGAATGGCCATGTGACTAAACGATGACTAATGAAATGTAAGTGGAAGCTACACTCAAAAAAGCAGTTCCTAACCCTTCATTCCCTCTTTCAAAAGTGAGACATGAACAATGTAGATGGTAAGTTGGCTTGGACCATACAGACAGGGATAACACCTTACCAGATAGTTAAAGACCAAGACAGAGGGAACCTTAGACAACCTTGTAGAACAAAGTCAGCCACCAACTCTGGACTGAGTTGTTACACAAGAGGAAACCTCTTGTTTGAGGCCCTGTACTTGGGGGTCTTTTTGTTACAGCAATTGAATCTATAGTTTCTCACTTTACCTGGAATGAAGTCTAAGCTCCCTACCATAGCATGTAAGGTCCTACACAATCAGACCCAGTCATCTTCTCCCTCCCAATAAGTTTGCTCCAACCCAACTCTGCCCTAGACACTCTTCCCCTAGATCCTCATATGGCTGGGCCTTTCTATCATCAAGTTAGTAAATGAAGTATCATCTCCTCAGAAAAGCTTCCCTTACTATCCTACCTAAAGTAGTCCCCTCTCTTCAATTAGCATCTTAAACAATTTTATCTTCATAGCACTTACCGCTGTCTGAAATTGTTTGTTGATACTGTTTGTCTATTCTAGGTAAAATGTAAACGCTTCGGAAGCAGAAACTGTTTGTTCATGACTATATTGTAAACACTTGGCAAAATGCCTGACAGAAGGTATAACAAGCAATGTTGAATAAAAGTTCTTCAAAAGATAAAACTCTTTACTTCATCACTGCATTCACTGCACTCGGCCTGGACTGCTCCTCACCTAGCTCTACGTCCCTTTTTGTTCTTCAAGACTCAGCTTGAATGTCACCACTTCAAAAAAAGCCTTCTCTGACCAACCTATCTAAGCAGACCAATCTCAGCTGCAGTAAGTCATTCCCTTCGTCCTGATTATTCCCTTCATACTACTCTTCCAAATATAAAATTTTCTTCTTATTGACCATCTGCCCCAAAGAATGTAAAGCTTCATGAGAACAGGGGCCCCATCTGTCTTTTTCATTTATATTCTTCTTTGCCTAGAACAGTGTCTGGTGCTTAGTAGGTGCTCAATAAAATTTTGAGTGACTAAATTGATCACTGTAAATATGGTTATAAGACAGTGTGTGTCTCATGATTAACTCAAGATTAAACAAAATGCAAAAATAATTTAAAAATAAAATTTAATCTGAATCATAAACAACATCAATAAATGACAAGAGAGAGAGGAAAAAGGATGAGAGAAGTGAAATTGTTTCATCTTAAATTGGGGGAATTAAAAGAAATTATTTTTGATACTGATAATTAGAAAAATATATTCAAATATTCAGAAAAATTTCAAGATTATTTTCAGCACCATTAAAAATAGTTTAATCTCCTAAACATACCAAGAAAACGGTCTGCATAACAATAAAGTACAAAAAGTAAAGAACATTTATGATTATGAATGAAAATGAATAAAAATTCCTTTATAAAAGTCAATTCTATAAAGGGAAAATAATAAAAGAAAAAGGAGGGCAAAGATATAAGTGGTAAATGAAAACAAAAACAAAAGCCAGAATATAATTCAAGAAATAAAATGTTTTGTTTGGTTTTGCTTTTAATGTATCCTGCAATATACAGCAGGACAGAGAAGAGTTGGGATTGGATGTGAGAACATACAGGCAAATGACTGGCAGAGGATTTTACTTATTGACATCTTCAATAAGTGATAAAATCGTGCTTAAGCTGGATTGAATTTCTACTATTATTTTAATAGTATCCTTGCACTAAAGCAACATTGTTCCCTTAATTTGAACTTGACTGAAGTATAGAATACACGCAAAAAAGCTCACAAATCATAAATTATACAACTCATTAAATTATTCCAAAGTCAGCATGCCCATGTAACCACCATCCATATCAACAGAACATTACTAATACCTAGAAGTCCACCTAATTCCACTTTCCAATCACTATCCCTTCCTCTTCCACAAAAGTACCCACTATCCTGAAGTCTAATTCCTAGGTTAGTTTTGCCTGCTTTTGAATTTTATATACGTGGAATCATATACAATATGTATTCTTTTGCATCTCGTTTCCTTCAATGAACAGTATTATTTGTGTAATTTATCTTTGTTGCTGCATGGAGCTGTAATTTGTACATTTTCATTGCTCTACTCATTGCTGTATAATACTGAATTGAATATACCACAATTTATTTATCCATTTTAGCGCTGATGAATATTTTTGCTTCTAGGTTTTGGCTAACACAAATAATGCTGCTTTGAACATGATTGTATTTGTCTTTTAGGGGATATCTGCCACAAATTCCTATTGAAATTGCTGGGATATATAGGTATCTGTGTACACAAAGTTTTGGTAGATGCTGGCAGAATTTTCAATAGTGATTTTTCCAAGTTTAGACACCCAGCAGCACTGAAAGACAGTTTCACTGCTATCATATTCTACCGACACTTGGTATTGTCAATCTTTTCAATTTCAACTATATTGTGAGTGTTGTAATGCCATCTCATTATGGGTTTAATTAGCATTTCTCAGTGAATAATAAGTTGAGCAATTTTTCACATATTTATTAGCCATTTGAGTATCCTCTTTTGTGAATTGTCTATTCAAGTCCCTTTCCCATTTTTCTGTTGGGTTGTTAGTCTTCTTCATACTGATTTACAGGAGTTCTCTACATAATATGGATACAAGCTCTTTTGTCAGGAATATGTACTGCAAGTATCTTCTCTCATTCTTTGATTCGCTTTTTCTTTTATTGGTTATCTTTGGATGACAAAAGTTCTTAGTTTGTCAATGGTCCAGTTTATCAATCCTTTCCTTTATTTTACTAAGTTTTGTGTCCTGTTTAAGAAATACTTTCCTACCTTAAGACAATGAAGATGTTCTCTTATATTGTCTTTTAGAGGCTTCATTATCTTACTTTTCACATTTCAGATTCAATCAAATGTGCAGGGTGAGAAGCAGAAATCAAGTTTCATTTTTTTCCCATTTGGTTATCCAAATGACCAGCAACATTTACTGAAAATATTAATCATTTTTAATTGATGAAAAGTAAAATCCATTATAAAGATATCAATTACAAACTTTTAAGCATCAAATAACATAGCAGTGAAACATGTTAGAAACAAGAAAAATGACAAACACACAACAGTTAACACAAAAATTTAATTCTTGTAAGTATATGACAATTAAAGCAGTCAAAATACAGAGGGGATCTGAATTTTGTAATAAAGCTAATAAATAAATAGAACTATATACTCTACAGAAGACTCACCTTCTTTCTCAGTGCCTGGGGAACATTTTAAATATTGATCTTATATGTATCACGAGAAAAAAATCTCGACAAACAGAAATTGCACATGCCTTATTCTCTCAACACAATACAATGCTAGAAATTAACAACTGTATTTTAAACACATTTCATAATTTAAAAATACCCTCCTAAATAAGTCAAGGAGGAAATCACAGCTGCATTTATTGAACGCTTAGAAAATAACAAAACAGTATATATCAAACCATATGGGACTTGGTCAAAGCTATAATCAGAAGCAAATTTAGAGTAACAGAAGCTTTCACAAAAAAAGGAATAAAAATAAATTGGAGTATTAACTCATTAGAAAGAAAAACCTACAAGATGCAACATAGGTCAAATTATATATTATTTTCAATTAGAGACTAGAAAAACAGAAGAATTCAAAATTATCCCACTCCTTCAAAAATACAAATAAAATACACATACCTCCAAACTAATTAAATATTTAAAAAGAGGAAAAAAACCCACAACACATAAAATTGTTAATGATAAAAGGACTTTAATCAGATATGGAAGAGATCAAATATTATAAAGAAATTCTACATATAACAGTTTTGCTAATAATTTTGTAAACCATGAAATTGACAATTTTTAAGGAAAACAAATATTATCAAAGACCTGACAAGACTAATAATTATATAATAAATTGAAAATTTTTTCAAATAAATACCACTCTGAAAGGCTATGGGTAAAATCTGATTATATCATGTACTATCTATTTGCAATCTGCATAATCCCAGAGAAATGGTTTTTTTCATATGCCACATTTTTATTAAGATCAAACTTTGGAAATGTACGGCAACATTTTGAGATTTGGGGATTTTTTTGTTTGATCATTATTTATTCAAAAGATTTACTGAATACCCGTCACGTCCAGTGGGCAACACAGCAATGAAAAAAAATATATGGTCAGCACTTTCATGGAGCTCATAGTCCAGTGATGTTGATAAATACTGAAGAAACACAAAAATTACTATAATTATGATGGAATAAGCCATAAAGGAAATGTCTGGAGTACTATGAGAATGTATATAACAGAGGAACCCAATACTGACAAGAAAATCAGGAAGGACCTCATTGAGGAAGTAACATTAAGTTAAAACTTGTAGGACAAAAAGAAATCAGGTAGGTGTGAAGAAAGAAGAAGAAAAGAGCCTTACACACAGCAGACAAGGCCCCAAGGCGAAGCAAACTCCTGGAGTAGAGAAAAGATAGAAATCTCTGTAATGGTGTGCATTTCTCTACATTCGTAATCTAAATGTGCTGAACATATTATAAACTTTTCTGCTTATTTGAGTCATCATTTTAATCATCAATGATTATGCTGGGCTAAGAAATGGTGTCTTCAGGAGTTATAGAGATGTAGCAAGTTGTTGGCCTTAAAATAAATGGTCCCATATAATTGTGCTTAAGGCCTTATATTTGATGTATCTGGTTTTCTTTTATCTTTTTTTTTTGCCATCAACCATCATTTTTGACTTTTGATAGTGTTTCTGCTTCTAGTAATACTGTTCCTATTGTCAATTTTTATCTTAAAATCTGCTGTGATCTGAAAATCTAGATAATATAAATTAATTTGTGATTATACCTAAAAGAAAAATGTTAAAAAGAATAATCAGGCTCTGAGTAAGAGCATGGGGCCATATATAAAGTACAGAATCCTTAAATCATGAACATATATATATGACATGTGTCCTAATTGTTTTGGAGACCCTTCTATGTCCAGGTCTGTATGGGGTTTTTTTCCCTAATTGTGGTAACACTGGTTTATAACATTATATAAATTTCAGGTGTACATTGTTATATATTTTGATTTCTGTGTAGATTACATGATGTTCACCACTCAAAAACTAATTACAATCCATCATCACACACATGTGCCCTTTCGCCCTCGTCCCTCCCCGCTTCCCCTCTATATGAGAGAAACTTCTATTCACACATGGCAGGATTCCTATTAAGAAGTGGTATCCATGTATTCAATCATTAATTCATTTAGTCATTCAACAAGTATTTATCTAATGAGGTTCCAATATATACTAGACTCTGTGATAAATACTAGAGATACAAACATGCAAAAGCAAAACACGATCCCTGGCCTCAAGAAGTTACAGAACATGGACAACTAATAGGGAATTACGATATAGTGGGATGCTTTACAACATGAGATGTCAGGGGAAAAAAAAGAGTACTGACCCCTAGCCTACTCATTGTGGATGGGGAGAAGAGGGTGGAAGAGAGAGCCGGCACATGTTGAATGCCTATGCTTTGCTGTGTTAGGTGTCACAAAAAGACATTCTCATTTCCTCCTCAGAACTCTGGACAGGTAACTTGCCCTATGCAGAGGCTGATAAATAGAAGTTTAAGGATTCACACACCAATTTTTTGGCTCCAAAGCTCCTGATGTTTTCCTAAGACCATTAAAGTCAATAAGAAGTCCAACTGGATATAATACACACACACACACAAAACTCAACTAAGGAACGATAAGAGGACACCAAACACATGTTGAGGCAAAGGACCAGTGTGGAGTCAAAAAGAGAGGGGACGACTTTTCAACAGCTTAAATAATGCATTTTGGGAAGCAATCACTAGAGGGCGGCATTGCAAAGACTATGAATAACAAGTCAGTAGGAAAAAGGACTAGGGTAAAACTATAAAGCGCTTCAATGTTTAAGCCCATTTTTAATTACTAAAAAGGAAATGTTTTCTTGTGGTTGAGTAATTCTTAGAATGTTTAAGACAAGAAAATAGATGCCCAGATTTTTCGATTTTAACCTGAAACATATAGAAAATATTTCCTTGGAGTTTCACAAAGATTACTGCAACATTAGCAAAAGATAGATGAATAAGCGTACAAACATAAAAACGTATTTTCTAAAATAGGTTTTCTACGGCAGCTTTTAAGTTTAAAAACAGTCACATCTACCTTTAGGAGTCTTAGAACTTTTGTCAGCATATTTACATTGATAAAATTAATTTATCTCACATAGAACTATTTCCAGATAGGGAGCCTATAAGGAACTTAAGCTTTGAGAAAGTGCCTTTAACAAATGGCAAAAGCAGAGAAAGAATTCTTCTGAAAGAAAATCAATGTGCTTTCTCACGCTCAGTCAACTTCATAATCCAGAGTTTTCTAGGTTCTGTCCCACTGAAATTGCTCTTGACAAATTTGTCAGTGGTTGCTCTGTACCAAATTTGAAGGACTCTTTGCATTCTTTGTTTCTACACATCTCTGTGGCAACAAGTGAACAATCTTCTTTACTGAAACACTGATTCCTTGCCTCTAGCATAGTCAAACCACCAGACTCTTTTACCATGAACAGTACTCTGCTGGTCCTCTCACTGGCCACTGTTAAAGTTTAGAACTCCTTGGGTTACATCCTCAGCCCTCTTCTCTCACCATAATTTTTTTCCTTAGAGAATCTTCACTCCACTATATAGAGGGCTTTCCAAATCTCATTCTCCAGCCCAGTTCTGACAATTGTACACTTAGCTATCTCTACTTGGATATTCCACAAGCATCTCAAACCCAACATGTCCAAACGTTAACTCCTCACTTTTCACAAGGTGTTTGATTCCTCCTATATCCCCTTGCCATTAGTGGGTAATACAACATCCAGTCTCTCAAGACAGAAATTCTACTTCCCAAATCATTTTTTATTTCTGTAACCACTGCAACTGCCTTGGTTTTGATGAGAAATTCCAATTTTTTAAAGTTGTTTTATTTGGTATCACAATGTTACTGAAAATTTTGAATCTGGATTCTTTGGTGGGGGAGAAAGAAATACATGCAGCATTTCCTTTCATCACAGAACCTGCCACTCTCTAGGCCTTACACCACTGCCTCATCCCACATTCACCTTACTGGGCCTGACCCCTTAAGGAATTTGAGTTTTGAGCTTAATTATTTGGACTTAGACATCTACCTTTGATTGTCTACCTGGAATTCAAGTCCCACAATTTACCTCTCTAGCTCATTCTTCACACTGGTACTAGAATGTTCCCTCTCAAATAAAAAGGCAAAACTAATCACTTTAAGTGTCCCTTCCCTCATTATCTACAGGTTAAGGGGCTACACATGGCCTGGAAAACTTCTTATGATCACACCCCTCCTCTTTCACCATGCAGCCTTCTACTTTGAGCATTGTACAGTAAATGATGTACAACTTGCACTCAGAAGGTAACTTCCCATTCTGAGTGTCTGGGATGTCCATGTCTCCTCTCACTCTCTTATACACCTGCTTGTGAAATTCCTCCTCAGCCTTCTACATCCTGCTGAATTGTCACCTACTCTGAAAGTTTCCCCAGTATTCTCTGGGAATTCCCAGGTTGGTTTCTTTCATCGTGTGGATCACACTAGATTGCCATTATTCATTTGGTTCTATCTCCCTTAACTCAACAGTGAGGTCCTATAAGAAAGAGAGCCTACTTCATCCCTTCTAGTAAGCTAAGCATTAGCAGGGAACTTGGCAAACAACAGGCTCTCAATAAATGTTGAAATGAGTTGACCTAATGAGTCCCCAGTGTCTACATGTCCTTGCCAGACACGACAATTTAGTCATTTGGGACTGCCTAGCACACATCTTTTTCTTATTGCCCCCAGGTACAAGGAGATTAAACTGCTTCTCTTCCCTAACTCAGTAAACATCACTTGCCAGTTAACCAATTTCCAAACCTAAGAACATACCAAATTACCTCCCCTCAACAACTCCTCTCCACAGTCAGTTAATAAAGAAGAGCTTTTTATTCTACTTTCTACATCTCTCTTGCCTCCAGCTCCTCCTCCTCCTCCTTTCTAGTATCACACAATTCTTTTTCCTTGCCAAGCCTAATGGTCACCATGGGTCCTCTTCTATCCCTACCTAAGCAAGATTTTCTCAAAATGAAAGTTTGATCACAACACTCCTTCAAGCTCCACAGAATAAAGGCAAAACTCTCAGAATAGTCTATAACCTTGCTGTTCAATGTGTGGTTACGGAACCAGCAGCATCAGCATCACTTGGGAGCATCACCTCTCCTACAGAATATAGGGTCCTACCCGTGACTGACTTAATCAGAATCTGTATTTTAACAGGCAATTGATATGGATCTTAGTTTACATATCATAAAAAGGCACTGATCTCGAGAACTTTCATTAGGTGGTCTCTGTCTCCTTCTGCCACTGCCTCACCTGCCACTCTCCCATAGACAAAGAGCTCTCCACCCTTACAAAGGGCTAATAGGACTCTAGAACTCAGTAGGTCTTTAAGTCTTACATCTCTTTTTTCCTTCTTCCTGATGCTCCTCCACTCACTACCAAAGTGATTCTCTTCTTTTAGGTCTTAGCTTTATCATCATCTCTTCTACAAAGTCTTCCCAACCATATTCCCTTTTCCTTTCTCCCTATAGTACCATAAAAGACTAAATTTTGTTTTGTTATTTAAAGAATCTTAGATGTTAACACTTTTATCTGGAAAAGATGCTCATCATCACTGATCATGAAGGAAATGCAAAGCAAAACTACACTAAGATATCACCTTACACCCGTTAGAACGGCTAACATAACCAAGACAAAAAGTAACAAATGTTGGAGAGGTGGTGGAGAAAAAGGAACCCTCATACACTGCTGGTGGGAATGCAAACTGATGCAGCCACTATGGAAAACAATATGAAGATTTCTCAAAAAATTAAAAATGGAAATACCATTTGACCCAGCCATCCCACTACTGGGTATCTATCCGAAGAACTTGAAATCAACAATTCAAAGAAACTCATGCACCCCTATGTTCACTACAGCATTATTCACAATAGCCAAGATGTGGAAGCAACCTAAGTGCCCATCGACTGATGACTGGATGAAGAAGCTATGGTACATACATAAAATGGAATACTACTCAATCATAAAAAAGGATAAAACTGTCCCATTCACAACAACATGGATGGACCTTGAGGGTATTATGTTAAGCAAAATAAGCCAGATAGAGAAAAAGAAACTCTGTATGACTCCACTCTCATGTGGAAGATAGACAAACACATGGACAAAGAGAACAGATTAGTGGTTACCAAGTGAAACAGGCTGGGAGGTGGACACAAAGGGTGAAGTGGTGCACCTATAATATGACTGACAAATAACAATGTACAACTGGAATTTCACAAGGTTGTAAACTATCATAACCTCAATAAAAATAAATAAATACCCCTGGGGAAAAAAACTTTATCTCATTCAACTTTGCATTCCAAGTACCTGAAGCAAAGCTAGGAGGGCTTTAAAAGTGTTAGTTGAATTAAACTGTAAATGAGAGTAAATAGTTCTGATGGAGTAGATTGATGTTTTCTATTCTGAGCAGGTCAGTTTCTGCATAGAGACAATAAACACATGCTTTTTCCCTTTACTGTAATAATAAAAATAAACAGAAGTAACAAATGAAAGCTAAACCTCAAGATCCTATTTCATGAAATAATCCAGTGGTGACTCTGGTAATTTTATTTGAAGACAGATTAGTAATTCAACTAATAATCACTAACTCTTGAAAAACGAAAATCATCATACAATGGAATCATTTGACAAGATAAGATTATAGGACAAGCTTCAAAGTGGGAAGAAATTGCTACCTTGGATATTAATTCTAAATGCCTGTTTATGTATGTGATTGTTGGGATGGGAGTGGGAGGAGGTGGTTAGAATCTGTGCCACTATCAGGGGTTAACTTTCACAAAGTAGGATCTGCACAATGACCAAGCAGCAATTTAGAAACCGAAGTTATCTCTATAGGTAAGAAAGCAGTAGTCTTGAAAGAAGACTATTTCATTCTTCAGAGGAAAAAAGTCAAGTAAGTTCTCTACTTGCAAAATGATAAAAAGGAAGAAGAGCATTTAAGTGTTTAATTGGCTGTTCTTGAAAAATGGATCTGGGGCCGACCCAGTGGTGCAGTGGTTAAGTTTGCACGTTCCACTTCTTGGCACCCCAGGGTTCGCGGTTCAGATCCCAGGTGCAGACATGGCACCGCTTGGCACACCAAGCTGTGGTAGGCATCCCACATATAAAGTAGAGGAAGATGGGCACGGATGTTAGCTCAGGGCCAGGCTTCCTCAGCAAAACAGAGGAGGACTGGCACTAGTTAGCTCAGGGCTAATCTTCCTCAAAAAAAAAAAAAATGGATTTGTAGGTAATACAGTTTCGCTAAATCTCTTATCCTGATTTCAACGTAAAATATGCCTAAATGGAAGAGTGAAAGAATTTGCCTTAAGATTTTTGAAATTGTCTCTTCTTATTTTTTAACAGCTAGCTATTGAGATGTAACTTACATATCAATTCCATTTGCGTATTTTATTTATTAAATAGGGACAAAAAGAATTTTAAATAAGTCATGATATTAAAAACTAGTGCCAACTGTAATGGGAAAAACATCTGCAACCACTGGTTAATAAATGACTTTTCAAGTTTTCCAATGATCAAATCTCAGAGACCAATTCAATCTAAATGGTATCTAACACTCAACCTAGACACAGGACTAACAATTAAGTGTGACATCCAACTAGCAATTTGGTAAATCAGCTAATTCCAATTTTAACTGGCTGTTAAAGAAAAACATATGTCTTTTACACAAGCAAAGAGAAGCTTCTTATTTCTTTCTGGTGATTCAGTTTTTCTTTTTTGGATCTCCTCAGCTGACCAACAGCTCAAAAAACCAAGTCATTTAACAGATAGGAAGTACCCATAAGCCACCTTTGTATTAGCTAAGGGAAGAGAACCAAAATTGAAGTTTACTGAGGAAAGAGACACAGAAAAAAAGAAAAAACAAAAAACATTCACATAAATGGTTAAAAAAAAAGAGAGACTGTCAGGCGTAAATGTACAGTGTAGAATGTCCCTCCTCTTCTTCTCACTATAATGGAAATGGAACATGAAAACTGATGACATCTGTGCTAAAACAACTACATTCCATGCCTGCTGCTATTATCCATATTTAGATTCCAATTCTGATTTCAAATTTATCAGTGAATTCAACATTTAGTGAGCACTTAGTAATTGCCAAATACTGTGAAAGGCCAATAAAAAACAGTGAGTTCTTTAGGGAGCTTGCCCCGTCGCGTAGTGGTTAAGCTCAGCACACTCTGCTTCAGCAGCCCAGGTTCGAAAGCTTGGATCCCAGGCACAGACCTACACCACTCATCAGTCATGCTGTGGTGGCTACCCACATACAAAGTGGAGAAACACTGGCACAGATGTCAGCTGAGGGCTAATCTCCTCAAGCAAAACAAAGAGGTACATTGGCAACAGATGTTAGCTCAGGGCTAAGTTTCCTCAGCAAAAAAATAAATTAAAAAATTAAAAAGCTCTTTAGCAACCCAAAGTAGAAAATAATTTTTCAATATATACCTTACACTTTTCCAATCTCTCAGGACCTACCAGAATTAATTCCTTCTGCCAATATTTAAAGAGAACATACAAAATACCAGGTGTAATACAAAGCACAGGAAATATTATTAAAAATAAGGCAGCTCATCTACCCTAGATAAGCATACAATGTAGTGAGGGAGATAGAAAACTAAAAAGCCAATTACAACAAAGTACAGGAACTGCTTTTGATAATCCTTCACACAGAGGAAGGACAATGGAGAGCCATGAGAGTGGAAAAGTAACTACAATAGCAGCTAACACTACATGCCAGGCAAAGTACTAAGCACTTTCACATATGTAAAATTGTCACAATCATCCTAGAAGGGAGGTGATTTTGATCAGCCTCCTTTTACAAGCTAAAAAATCTAAGTTTAAACTTACTAGAGGTCACACAGTGGTAACAATGGAGCAGGGATCTGAACCAAGATTATGTCCTTCCAAAGATCTTGCAAGGTCATAAAGAGGCCCTTTGTATGAGTTTAGTCCTTATCAAAGAAGGACTTTTAAAGGGTAGAAGTCAAGCCAGCCCTGATGGCCTAGTGGTTAAAGTTCAGCACACTCTGCTTCTGCAGCTTGGGTTGGGTTCCTGAGCACAGAACCACACCACATTCGCCCGTCAGTAGCCGTGCTGTGGTGGTGGCTCACACAAAAGAACTAGAAGAAGTTACAACTAGAATATACAACTATATACTGGGGCTTTGGGGAGGAAAAATTTAACAAAAGAGAGGAAGACTGGCAACAGATGTTAGCTCAGGGTGAATCTTTCCTAGCAGAAAAAAGAAAGAAAGAAAAGGAAATACTTTATTTAAAAAAGAAAAAAATAAAGGGTAGAAGGCCAAAAGAGTGATTTGACCACACTTTGTTTTAAAAAGACTACTTTGAGAATGGTATGGATGGGATGCAGCAAGACTTTAAAGGTAGGTAGATGAATTATGAAACCACCATTATAATCCAAATAAAACACGTTTAGAGCCTGATCTCAGGTAGTGGCAGAGGTAATAAAATAGAAGCAAAAAGAAAAAAAAAAGACATTTTAAAGAAACTTGAATAACTTAGAACCTGTTAGAAGTACATGTTATTGAAGAGTAGTAAATAATAACTTGAAACAACCAGACAGATGGAGGACTTATTCCCCAAAATAAGGGTACAGGATGAATAGGCTTGAAAACAAGATAATGAGTTTAGTTTTGGCCGAGTTAGAAACCAAAGCGTAATAAACTGTAATACCTTACGTTCATACACTGAGGTCTCAACTATAAGACAATGTTGGGTATTTTCAGAGCCACTTAAGAAAAAGTTAACTATTTGTGAAAGTCTACTGATTCAATCTGAAATTTGTCACATTCTTCCCTAAATTTTTGTACATCTTATATATTTCCACATCTCATTGTATAACACTGGTAGAGTCTGTTACTCATGTAGCAAAATCATCTCAATTTTTTCTCTCAGTAAAACAGAAATATTGCCATGCATAAAACTGTACCATTCCAATTCCACCTAGCATAAGCAAATGATTTGCCAAGTGTTTTCAGCCCTTAAGAACACAGTTATAGGCCCTGTAATCTTTTTCAACCAGTGAATGAAATAATAACAATTTATGTTAGTATAATTGTGATAGTTTTCAAAATGTTTCTATCCAGTATCACTTTCAAGCTTTATAATAATTTTTTAGTTATAATAAAAGCCAAATAACAGATAAGTCTTTTGAAATATAAAGATGGCAAATAAAGAACCAGAACTCATAAATCAGTTTACAGTTCTTGCTGTACACAAACATATACTACAGACTTGATTATAATAATTGCATGAAACTGAAATTTAGGAAATATTGGGTTATACAATCCTCTGATAACCTAGTTGAAAGGAGAAAAATATGGTTATATAATTCAAGTTTATAACCAAGTAATAAAATAACCGAAGGGATTTAGAATTATTCAAGCTGAGGGAAAGAGTCGATAGAGATAAAAACAAGAAGCAAATAGAGCCTCTGCCTATGAAAACTGGTTTCAGTGACTTGACATAATGAGAAGTTTAATAGTAAAAATTCATGTCTATTCCATAGACATGTTTTTTGCTCAAGTGAACTGCGGTTATCTTTAAAAAGTCATACACACAATTCCATGGGCACAATACAAAATTTGAGGCTTTTGTCTCCATCAATATTATAACAGCTATTTCCTGACACTTCCATAACTATTAACTGTCACTTTGCTGTATTTTAAATTGTTATATTTTAAAACTTATACCTATGAATTCATGATGTTAACTGTGCAAGCTCAAGACAACCATAGGTATTTGCTACTGTAATAATTCTCCTTATGTAACAGTAATCAAGTTTTAAAGAAAAATATTCTAATATTCTAGTTGATCAAAGTAATGCCCAACTTCACATCCACATGTATCACTATATTAATTCCATGTGCCCCCAAAAAGGTAAAGCTATTCGTTTTTGCCTAGGGATCTTAATCAGTGTTGCATCCTCCTTAATTCATTTCACAGTAATAGCAAATTATGTATATCACTGACCACTATAAGTATTTTTATTTTTCTCTAATTATTAAATTATTCTATAAAGTTATAAAATACAAAACTACATTTAAGTACTTTTTCTATAATTCTTAAACTCTTCCTCTAAAATTATAAAAGTAACACTTTCATTGAAACCAATGTGATAATACAAAATTATAAAAAGGAAAAAAAGATCTTCCCTATTCCTTATCCTCCATCTCATATATCAAGATAATTATACCTTTATTTTAAACATATACAGCATGTTTTATAGAAACAAGATTTTTTAATAGGATACTTTATGAATTATAACTAGCTTTCCTCACTTATGAAATATCACAGACATTCCTTAAAATGAACAGAGAACTCATTTTTTAAGAGCTCCATAAAATTCCATTGCAACCATTCTCTATTTTGATGTACGTTAAAGTTATTCCTAGCTTTCTGCCACTACAAACAATGCAGTGATAAACATATTTGTACAATTCACTATATCAGATTGAAACATAGTCATATCCTTACATATACACACACAATCACGCTGCATTAATATGAGGGCACTCAGAAGAGAACCCAGTATACAAGAGAAACTTTCAATCAAAAAATTCTCTTTGGAGAAAGGCTGAGAACACATTCTTGACTACTGAGATAGTACGTTCAAAATACATCAAAACTTGTTCTAAAAGCCCTTAAAATAAGGAAAGACTGAAGAATGAGAAACAAGGTTCATAATTCATATATTGGCCTGGGGAACTGAAACAACGAATTATAGGTTCAAAAACCTGAAGTCCTCTTGTCTTCCAAAGAAAAGCTGCCTGATAAGAGTACAGTTACATAATTTAAAAAAAAAAAAAAGATTCAAATTTAAAAAACACACACAAGCCAAATCCATGTTTCCTATATAACAGAGATAAACAATTTCCAAAAAATGAGATAAATTTGTCATTTAGGATCAGGGTTTATACCAAAACTAGACTCAATATTTAGTAGAAAATTAATATAAGATCAGTATCCTTAATTTACAACATATGCACTATTTTAAAATTTTTATTTTGATATATGCAGTAAAATAAGGTCTGTTACAATTTCAAGGAAAACAGAAAATCACGTGATTATACATCATAAATTGCATAATTATACAAGTGTAAAAAATAAAATCTCAGTTTCATCAAGCCATCTATGGATATCAAATTGGTATAAAACTGACCGTAATATGATTAGGAATCATCATACTTCATCTTGAAAATTTAATATTTATTGGCCAAAAAAACCCTACAATGGTTGGTTTTGAGCACTAAAAAATTTTAAAATGCAAGGAGGTACCTTGCAAAGCTCGAGTGATAAATAAACAGTTCGTACTTTCTAGGTTTTGGCAGACACTATATATTTTCATTCCTTCTTGGAGGCACTGCTGAAACAGAAGCAAGAGTGCCATCATTCATAGAGGACAAAGGGGTGGTTCCAAATGTGAGACGAGTTTAAAGAGAACTGTGCACAGCAGAGACAAAAAGTCCTGGAACTAAAGTATCAACTGTCTTTCCATATTAGTAGATGGCCAGCATTTTCCCATTAGGACCCACAAAATTCAGTCATTTCTTAATTTTCTCCCTTTTCAGCTCTCCATGTTCATTCACTCCATGAAATTCTGTTGGTGTTATACACACAATAAAAACGCTTGTTTCTATCACCCTTTTGGTCTGTTTGCCTTCTCTCAACAGTATTTCTTTTTCCTTCTTCAAAACAAACTCTTCCCAAAGGAGTCTTCAATGGGTCTTTCTTGATTCAAAATGGACTGCAAGACAAGATGGTATAAGAGAGCTCCTGTCCTAGTGCCCAAGCTAGAAAAAAAAAGAGAAAATAATACAAAATTCTCTCTTAAGAACAACAATTCTTATTTTCATTGAAACAAAAAAGAAAAAAGAAAACTCTACCAGCATATGCTCTCATTTCACTTATTTTATCTTGGCCAATTTTACTGACATATCTTTGTTCACATCCACTTAATTGAGCTGTTATAGGTATATGTTCTACCTGCTCTAAGTTTTCAAAAACAACTTCCCCTCATATACTCATGCATACTTATGTCATCATTTTAAAAGCACAATAGAATTTAAATTATCAGCAAGACAACTGAAGATACCAATTCTAAAACGTCACTAAGTATATACCTAGAAAATCTCTATGAAATTCTCTGACATACAGTTTGTAAAAACCTTTTTCTGCAATATTTTTAAGATGCTTTTGGACTAGAGCTATCTTGGAAGCCATTCACTGAGTTCTTAGCACTTAAGTCTCTGCTATCTTAGAGAAACATCATAAACTTAAGACTTAAGGAGCTCCAGTTAATTAACTACTTAATTTAAATGCATAACAGTGTTAAACACTTCAGCCTGAGAAACAAAGCAGTGTCAGATGGTTAAATAACCAATTAACACAACCAAAGAAGAGATACCAACAATCACACAAATAAGATTTTTAAGCATGTATTCAAAATGTTTAAAATTCAACACAGTTCACAGATCTAAACATTTTCCATTGGTTCCTAAAAGCTGCTGCTTGCTAACACTATTATGTCCATACATAAGCTATCTACCTAAATGTTATTGGTGAATCTTATCATCACAGAAGTGAGTCTGTGATTCAAGAACTTTGATACAACTTCCTTTACTGTGAAGATGACAGCAAAAGTTGTACAAGAGCAGTTAAAGAAAAGAGACAGAAAGATGGTGGTATTCTTTCCTATTCTTCTACCACCCTTATAAAAGAAGACCACTCCACCTCCACCCTCCCATCTCCCAGCTCCCCCTACTTCCAGAGAAAGAATTATTTTATCCAGTAAAAACACAGCAACCAAGTAAAATATATAAGAAGAATACCTGTGAGATTTCTCTTCCCATAACTTGTCCCAGGCAAGGATCCTCAGGCACTCTCTCCCATGTCATCCTCCACCACTTCTTCAACCATTACAGATGCATCCTGAATGATGGTGGAGGGTTCAGAAGTTTATAGTAGATGTGGCATATTGAGATCAAGGATCATATCCTTCTCCTCACAAAAAGGATGGGGCCTTTTACGTGGTCCAGAATACCACTTCAGACCTCTGTGATTATAGTCACATGTTACTGTTCTGACATTGAGCAATCCCTACTTTCAACTCAAAAAATTCCACCAGGATATATCTCAAAATCTTGAATATGTCATTATCTTTATTTTTCCCTTTACAAATCATTAGTTTAAATTTATTTACATCTTGACTCATGCTACAAAAAGATGTTGGATAGATACTACCCTTTATTAATAAAGTAATATCTAGAAAATATCCTTACTTTAAGGTATTCTCCATATATATATATCATCTCTCATAAAATCCATATGCAATGAAGGAATTAGGTAAAAAAGGAAATTAAGTAAAAGAAAGGAGGTTCAGAGAAGTGTGTGAAAATACACCTCTGTGAGAGTCTAGGAATAATGAGGGAAAGAGACGACTACCAAGAAGTAACAGAAAATAAACACTACAAAGAAAAATATGGACTTGAGACTATATATAAATTAAAGTGGTTTAGGTAACCACTGCTACCCTGATGATACCCTCCCTCCCTTCCTCTCCAACATAACTTTTAGTAATTTATTTTTTAAATAAAAATATGCTTATAAAACATTATGTTTTAAGAAATATGAAATGTATTCCTGTCTCATTCCTCCATCCTTTTCTTAAAAGGAAACCATTACTAATATTCACGTCCTTTAATCTTTCTTGTGCATATTTGAACACGCATGTGATTTCTGACCACAAATATCATACTATGCATATTGTTCTCACAACTTGCTTCTTTACTTATCTTGACCATTTTTTCACGAGTATATACCAATTTCACTCATGTTTTGTAATATTTATATAAGACACTCTGGCATCTAGGTGCTCTACTATTTCTTTGATCATTCTCTCCCCTCCTCCTATCTCCTCTGAAGATTGAAATACCTGGTTCCATGCCCCATGTAACTTAAACATTTGCTCATATATTCAATCTCCATCTTTTTATCTTTGGGTTTTAGGATGTTTCCCCAACCTTACTTCTAAATCATTATTCAGCTTTCAGACCTTCCTTTAAATTTTTTTTTAACAATCAGATTTTTTGTATTTGAGAACTCTGCAGATCGTTTCTTTCAGAACAGCCTGATTTATTTTTTTTCAGCTATTTTAAATCTCTTTGAGGATACAAATTACATTTAAGTTCCGTCTTATTCTTGCATCATTCCCATTCTCCAGGAGTCAGTTTTTCTCTTAGTTCATCTTCAGTTTGTACTGCTGGTTTCTGGTGATCTTTGGTATTCCAAATTTGTGAATAGTGTTCCGGAGCTCTCTAACTGGCCTGGGTTTCTCCTGTACATAGGTCTGTCCCTCTCTGCAGGCATCTTCCTTTAATAGCAGAGCTGATTTCAGTCTGAATGTGACAGGACAGAGCATATCAAGACGCATGTTTTAATTTAGGATATGTGGTCATAAGACAGGTTGTGGGCCGGAATCCCAAGATTGCCAACATAAGAAAGACTACTTTTGGGGTGGAGTCTTTTAGTGTATTTCACACATGTGGAACCATTTTCCCCTTCCTCCACTCTGTATTCTTTGCAGAGTTCTCAGGCTCTGCTCTGCTGCTCTCTCCAACTCCAACAAACATACCAGAAGCCTTCTCCAGAATCATCATCTGCAGAACAGAAGCCAGGACTTTGTCCTAGAGACAAATACCCCAGCTAACAATCATTCTGTAGAAATGAGGAAGGGAAGAGCCCAGCTGGTACAGGTAGTTTTTAAATCGATTAGTCTGACGATTGTCCCACAGGCCTCTCCAATTCTTTGAAACTGTTAAGAATTCAAATGGAGTTTCTTGAGGTCCACTGAGGAAAAACTTCTCAATTTTCAGTTGTGCTTTTCTCTGCCCCTCTCATTCCATCTGCTTTCTATCTTCACAGAAGTCCCCAAAATTTGTTGCACCAATGTCACCTTTTCTTGCTGCCCAAGGCTGTTAACAGGCTTAATTTGTTAAAAAATACATTTTTAGTCATTTCAAACAGATATGGAAATGGTTGGGAAAGCTGATCATTTGCCATCTTTTAAAAAAAGTGTCCTCAAATTTTCAACATGTGTTTCCACCTATATTTCTTCATAAATATCAAGAAGTGAAAAGTATCCACTTCTGTAATTCTATGAATAGAAATTCTTTGCATAGCGTACTGTGCATAGTATTCTTTTACTTTCCTCCCTTCACCCCATTTCGATCTGCTAGAGCACAGGTTTTATTATTAAATCATCTAGAATTTCACTACCTAGTTGACATTTTTTTCATATCTTCCAGTTTATGAGAAATATTTTCACTAAAGTTATATTATACTTCAAAGTACATTGTTCACAATTTTTTAGATTTAATAGTAAGTTTCCCTGATTGACTGAGTTTTGGTTAGTTTGGTTTCGCTCATCAATATTTAATGTATACCTTTCTGTCTCGAGAACTCTCTATTCTGATTCATTTCACTTTGCTTAAGTATTTCCAAATAATATATTAATTTATTTAAGTCTAATTAAGTGTTACTGTTCAGAGCCCTTTGGAAAGAATATATATTTTGCCTTCATACTTAAAAAACAGTGTTGCTGCATACAGAACTTTAGAATCATAATACTTTTCTCTCAGAATCCTATAGGAATTTTTCTACTGTTCCTTAATATCCAATGTTGCATAAGAAAAATCAGATGTCAATCTGATTCCTTTTTTCTCTTAGGGTAAGCTATTTACCCTATCTGGAAACTTGATTTTCTTTTGATCCTTGGAATTCAGAACTTTTACCAGTATTTGATTTTACCAGAAATTTGATTTCAGTATATCTTATATGATGGCACTCTTCAGCTCAGGAAAATTTTATTCTACCATTTTATTATCTACTGCTTCTACAATATGCACTGTATTTTTTACTTCTGCAATTCCTACTTCACAGATACTGATCTCCTGAATCTACTTTATAGGTCTCAAACTTTTCTCTCATAGCGTTCAACTCTTTTTCTCTACTTTCTGAGAGAAATCTCAGTTTGACTGTCACTATCACTACCTCTCTTTTTAAAAAATTTATTGTGAGATATTTTAGACAGAAGTAAATGTAAGATGTTATTTAATAAACACCTATATATCCACCACCCAGCTTAAGGAAAAAATGTTATCTAGATAACAGAAATACTTTCCTTTTTTTTTCCTCTCCAAAGCCCCAGTACATAGTTGTAGATCCTGGCTGTAAGTCCTTCCAGTTCCTCTATGTGGGATGCTGCCACAGCATGGCTTGATGAGCGGTGTGTAGGTCTGTGCCTAGGATCCAAACCAGTGAACCCCAGGCTGCCAAAGCAGAGCGCGCAAACTTAACCACTACGCCACCAGGCTGGTCCCAGAAATACCTTTCTTTTAAGCTTCATCCAAATATTGTTCTTTATATATTCTTCTGCACCTTGCTTTTTATACTCAGCATATTGGTGAGTGTATCCACTGAATATGGGTATCATAACTCACTGATTTATTGTGATTTATAGTTAAAAGTCCTTACATGGATATACCACAGTTTATTTATCCACTCTTCATTTATTAGAGCTTAAGGTTGCTTCCAATTTTTCACTCTTATAAACGATACTGTTATGAAGATATCATTGTCTCGTGTCTCTTTGCACTTATGTGAGTTTAAGGCAGTGTTTTTCAAACTACAGCTCATAACCCATTAATAAAATTACATTAGTGGTCAAGGTCACAAATAGCTTTAAAATAAAAGAGAGAGAGAGAGTAGTGAGGAGTGAAGAGAAAATGGAAGAAAGTGAACAAAGTGGTAAGGCACAGAGATAGATCAAAGATGTACCATATGTAGTAAGTAAATTTTTTCCTGAAAATTTTATTTCAGTTATGTCATGGTCAAAACAGATCAAAAAATAATGCTAAGGGTGTGTTTATACATATGCATACACACACACATATGTAGAATTCCTCGATCACTGGGGAAATGCAGATTCAAACTAACTAGATATTGCCAAACTACTCTCAAAAAGTGGTTGTTTACTTCGGCAAACTAAGAATTCTCGTTGTTACACATGCTCACCAACACAGTATAGTCAGATTTTTTAATTTATAACAATCTGATGTTTGTCTGAAAATATATTTCAAAACTCTTGTTTTTGAATGATTTTGCTAATTATCATTTCAAGGATAACATTTTCTATCTAGGATAACATTTGATCCATTTTAGTATTTGAAGATTGAAGTCTCAGTCTTCTGGCATCCATTTTTGCAGTTTAGAAGTCTGATACCAGTCTAATTTTTATACATTTGTAGATAATCTATTTCTGGCTACTTATAAGTTCTCTTTGTCTTTAGTGTTATCCAGTTATTTTTCTTCCTCTGGTTTTACTGTGTTTTTTCAGTCTAGTGATTCACATCCTTTAATTTTGGAAAATTCTTAGTCATCCTGTCTTTGGATATGGGCTGTCATCAGTCTCTTCATTCTCCTTTTCTGGAACTCTAACTTCACATATGTTAGACATCTTTATCCTTCTGCCTCTAAATATCTCTTTCATTTTTCCATATCTCTGTTTTTTTCAGATCTTTCTTCAAGTTCATAAATTCTCTCTTCAGCTGGGTTTAATCTATTTAAACCAATCCATGTTTTTCGATTTCAATTATTATATTTTGAATTTCTAAAGTTCTAATCTTTTCCAAATCTTCCTGGTATTTCTTGACAGCATTTTGTTCCTTGCTCATGTTTCTAATCCCCCATTTTATTTCTTTAAACATTTTATATATATACATGTATATTTTCCATATTCTTACCTAGCAATTTCAATATCTGGCATACAAAGAAGTCTAATTCTGCTGTTTTGTTTTTCCTGCTCACTCTTGCTCATGACTGCTGATTTTCTTCAAAGTATTTCATTCGAGTTCTATCAACGGGCATACAAAGGCTCACCTTGAAGATGCATCCCCCTAAAGAGAAGTAGCTTTTGTTTCTGTTAGGTGCTTTGTAGCACTACCAACATTTGACTATCTTTAAACAATTTTCTCTCCCTGAAGTTTCCTGAACTAGGCAAGTAGTATAAATTACAATCTCACATACATGAGGGCAGGCTTATGTTCACAAATTTTTAGAGGAGACTTTTCAGTCTCACACCCAAATGCTAAGAGAAGATAACTTCTTGGATGTTCTCTGCTGGAAGTTAAATTTAATTTTCTAGGCTCTCTTTCATTAAAGCCTTATCTTCAAGAGCCATGGCCTTATGCAGGGCCCTCAATTCCAACTCCTCATCTAGTGAAGGCCAAAGATCTCTCCCCTCAAACCCATGTGACCTTTAAATACAAGCTTCTAGGTCAGCAAGCGTTCTGAGAATAGCTCTAGAGTCAAGTTAGCACTCTGGATTCCAGTACTTTCAATATTTTTTTGGCCTCTAGTGATTTTATTTGGCAAACATATTTGTAAATGTCAAGAACTTTTTCCAGTGTTCCCTTCTCAATACGTTCTCTCAATCCTAACTAAAAATTTTCAGTTTGCTATTTTCTTTTTACAACATTATTATTTCTGGGCTATTTGCTTTGTTTAAGTATAAGTCCTCTCTTTAGCACTGTCAATTCTCCTCAAATATCCAGTATTCATCATTGCCTTCATCTTTTTAAATAAAGATCTAGATTGCTCAGTATTGATGGCTGGTATAGGTCATTGCTTTATTTTCCTGAAGAGTCTCCCCATTTCCTATCATGCTCGTAATGGAAGGCTGGGGGACTCTGGGTGGGTTTTGGCCTTAGTGTTGGTAAAGGAGAGAGACTAGTAGACAGATTTTTCTTCAAGATTCACTGATTCCAGAGTCTTCTAATTACCCTGATAGGGCCCACAGGGACAGTTCTCTGCCCTAGTCCTGCCATCTCTTAGCTGGGTAAATTTCTGAACTATTACAGAATCAAGCATACTTTCTACTCAGAAGCCCAGATATTTTCCCTATGTTGAGTTACATGCTTTTCAGTACTAGTGGTTTTTAATAATCTAATTTTGTCAGTCTTATGTCTTCCACAAAGCCTCCAAATTTTCTGGTCCATTGCATCCTTTCCTGTTTTCCAGGGCAGCTGTGGATTCTTTTCTTATTCTTATATTTCTTCTATAATTGCAATTTGGATTTGGCTTGCTATCATATACTTGCCATTAATTTTTAAAAATTCTTAGCTAAGTGAATAGTGTTCCTCATGATATCACAGAAATTATATCCTCAAAACAAGGGATCTCTCCACCCAAAATAGCAATAACAACAGAATATTATTGAGGGGCATATCCATAGAGGAGTCTCAAACATTTACTATCATGTATCCAGAACCTCAATTTATACAGCTTCTTTCCATCCCCCCTCCATTTTAGTAATATTTTTACATCCTATCAACAAGCCAAAAAACCCTCTCCAACTCTTTAATTCCTACTTTTGGTTCATCTTCTACAAAAGCCTAAGTAGAAAAAGTTGAAGACAGAAGTTAGGATTTTTTCTTTTATCATGAACAATTTATGTTTTAAGTATATTCTTTATTATAAAAGTAATTGGCCAATTCATAAAAAAGTCACAATCTACAGTTTTACAGATAAGGTAAACATGCTTGAATGAACAAATATAGCAAACAATCAAGAAATTTAGAATCTGAAAACCTGAGAAGTATGCCAATTCTACCAACTGCTATTTTTCTTCAGTCAAGTCTAAATGGCAGTAAAACCAAAAGAACAAAGTATATTTTTTCTGATTTAATTTTCTGCACAGAGAAAATGTTTTATACGTGTTTTTCTCTACTATCAGATGGCAAATTCCACATAGAAAATACACTTCAGAACAGCATGCAAACTATTTAATTTGCTATCCCCATAATTACTGTATTAAAAGGTTCCCCATCCCCCACCCCACCACCTCACCCCCACCTTCTTCCTTAAGTCACTTAAGTAAAAAAGCCTTGAGCCACAATTTCCATCTGGATACACTAAGAACACGTTCATGTCACTCTACAAGTCAAATGATTAATGTTTTAATGATCATACTAATAAAAAGTAAGTGGCAGATTCAAGCCCTAATCTCAGTATTGAAAATGAAATTAAAACCAATTCTATCAATATTGCTTATACCCAAACGTATTAGGTATTTAAAGAACAAAACAAAACACTGGCTATAAGGGTTTTCAAATGTATATCCTTTTACTCTTTCACCACAATGTTTTATATTAAAAAACTAAACATCTACGGACTATCAGTGTTCCTTGCTTTATTTATATGCAGGCCTGAACAGTGTGAATATAATGAACTGAAAAAACAAGCTATTTAAAGGAATATCATGTTCAACCCTCTCATAAATTAATCTCAAAATTATCTTTTTTATACTAATTTTACTTAGGATTTATTTAAAAGTGGGCTTGCTTAAATAAAAGCCAAGAAAGCATTAAGATATTTCCAAGATTTAAAACAAGATGTGTCTTTGATAATATGATTCTCTTCAGTAGCCCAGCAAAGATTATTGATTAACCTCTTGGTATATTGATACTCCAGCAACTTACTGACTGATAAAGTAAGGGCTCTTTCTCAACTTTACTGACCATCATTTTATGTTGGTTAGTTCACCAATTTCACAATTTTCCAAGAGCACCAACTGATTTCAAATACAATCACGTACTCCTGAAACCTTTTCACAGAATGAACTGATACATGCCTCAGGATCTCTAGGATAGAGACCATTACTGGGAAATTCTTTGCCTCTTATCTTGAGAATCATTTAGTATCAACATAAAAGACTTCTTAAATTCTGAGCAACTAAATTACTTAATACTCCACCCCCACCAATCTTTTAGTAGAAATGGTGCTCTAAAAAAAGTAATACTTTTATTGTGTAGCTTCACATACTCCCTGGTAAAAACCCGTAGATACCTTAGCACTCCAGTATAAGAAATAAGTTGACACAGCATGCTGCTCAAAGTCGCAAAAAGGAGTTTATGTTCAATATGTGGTCTAGCCTACTAACTTAAAACAATGGTGACTGGTAAAAAAAAAAAATTTAAAAAAGCAGATTTTTTTTAACTTTCAATAGCTCTGAAGTGCAAATTTGGAACACAAGTAGAATTACAAAGAAATGTGAACAATTTTTTTAAACGGTGTAAAGCAGTATTCATTACACATCAACTTGAGGAGACAAAGCTGCCTTCTTCACAATCCACAACAACTTTACCTTTTCTAATAGTTGCTTATGTTTTAAATTAAAAACAAACATCACAGCATTATGAACTATAATCCATAAAAAATTAACACACACCATAAAATACATCTTTCCAAAAATAAAATATAATTAGTAGTAAGCATGTAACACAAACACATCAGTAACGCTTTTGGGAAACAAAAGGCAGCATTAACAGAAGGTAGGTGAAGAGGATGTAAAGTCAGAAGCCCGAGTTCAAATTCAGACTTTGCCACTCAACAGCAGTGTGACCTTGGGCAAGCTAACTGTGTGCCTCAGTTTCCTCATTTGTATAAAGAGATAATAGCCATACCTAGTCCATGGGGTGGTTGTGATGATTACATAAATTAACATTTGTAAAGCACTGATAACTACGTCTGGCACATATGAAGCACTTTATAAGTATCTGTTTAAAAAAAAGAAGAAGAATCTTTCCTAAATTCCAAGGGAATGTTTGTTTCCCTTATCATTAACCTCAAATAATTCTTATTCTATCGTTACTAACTTCCACCCCTCACCCCTCAGATAAACACAGGTGGTCTGTTCCCACAGATTAGCAATATCACTGATTTAAATTCAGAAATAAAATATCTGTTCCTTGAAGCTAGGCAAAGCTCAATCAAGAAACTGTATCTCTTATTAAAATTATCAAATAAATTAAATATTTAAATGCTCATCATGTGAAACATATTTAGTATCAGTTATATGATTCCATGAAAGGAGCTTTTATTAATGACTCAATAGGACTTCGTGAAAATGTTTTTCTAACTCTTACAAGTCACTTTTTTTCTTTTTTTTTTTGGCCCTGAGCTATCATCTGTTGTCAATCTTCCTCTTTTTGCTTGAGGAAGACTGTCACTGAGCTAACATGTGTACCAATCTTCCTCTTTTCCATGTGGGATGCTGCCAGAGCATGGCTTGATGAGCAGTGTGTAGGTCAGTGCCTGGAATCCGAACCAGCAAACCTGGGCCACGGAAGCAGAGCACACGAACTTAACCACTATGACACCAGCTGGCCCCACAACTCACTTTTTTTTAACTTACATTTTAAGATAAGAATAGAAATACAATGGAAGAAAGAAAGGAATAAGACAGAAACAAGTAGAAAGCAACTGATCCTATGCATCAATTAAAATATTTACTAAAATAAAATTTTCCTATAGAATTTTTATAGAAACCTTATAACAGATGAAAGTCCTATCGTCACTTCTATTTTGACCAAATTAATGATGCCAAAATTAGTAGATTCTACAAACTTGCAATCATGTTTCTATGGGTCATAATTTGTTCATATTTAGGAGTGTATGATATAATAATATACAAAAGGCTCTTATGTATCTCAAGCTACCTTAGAATATAACCAGCTACTCATGTGCAATACTCTTTAAAATAAAGATTAGACATTGTTCATTAAAAAAATATTTTAGGCCTCATATGAAACACTTAACTTTTTTAAACTCTAAAGCCATGACAAGGATCTCAAGGAGAAAAACGACCAATTTTTTTAAAAATTTTTTTAAAAAAATATATTAAAAATCATAAACTTAAAATGAGTCATTGGATTAGTAAATTAATAGCTAATTCTACAATTATTGCAAATTATCAATGTTAATTAATCAACAAATATTTACTAAGTGAATACCAAGAGCCCACCCACACACTTGTGCTACATTACAGATTCCTCTTAAATGAAAAGCTGGTCTAAAGTAAAAGGCAAAGTTACATTACTAAGGCATTGAAAATGACACTGAAACTCTCTCTGCAAAACTGATTTTTTATGAGATACAATGAAAATCTCTATTCAGAAAAATTTTTTGGTACTTATGGGGAAGAACCACAGGAAAATACTCTGAAGTGCTTGTTTATAGGATATGTTCCTGGGCCCTAATTCTAATCCTACTGAATCAGTCTCTGTATTCTGAATCTTAACAGAATTTGAATCAGATTCTGAATATTTTTCATAAACATTAAATATGTTAAGTAAAATTTTACTGAGAACCCAACAAATTACAGTTATTATGCTAGAAACTGGAGGCTATTAAAATATTAGTCTCAGTAAATCTCAGCTGAGAAGACAAGACTCTTAAACATCATATAGAATTCAGAGGCAGAAACCACGTCTTGTTCATTACTGACTCCCTGTTGGCAATCTGAATGATGCACTTCAAAAATGAGATTGTGATTAACCATTTTTTGTTTATCTGCACTACTTTACCCCTCTATTTTCCTGAATAATGAATTTAAGAGCTGACAGGAAAGAAATGAAAAGTTTGAATATGTTTTCACTATATTATACCCATGAAAAATACAAATTACTTTTAAGATCCACAATAAGAGTGACCAAAAATTCAGAGCAAAACACTTTCCATAACTCAGAAGTCATTCACGCCCCAGTGTGAAATATCAATAAGTACTTAAAAGTAACAATAAACGGCAACCTGTCATAGAACGATGCTTTTATAGGCTGACTACAATGATACTTTATATATGTTCAGTAACTTCCTTAAAGTAATTTTACATTACAGATTAATAATTATCCTTACTATATAAATGGAAGAGTTGAGAATAAAATGTTTGCACAAGTACACATACTGAAGTAAAAGTTAAGTCTCTTAACCTTCAAGGTAATGTCCACTTACTAGGTAGACTACTTTCCCTCAAAATAAGTGCCCTTAAAAGATGAGATTGCTATCCTGTTAATTAATACATAAATAAATTTCAGGCAAGTCAAGAACAAGGCAGGAAAGCCTGCTAAGAGCACTACTACTTGACACTGTACTAGTGACTTTAGCCAAAGGAAAAGAAATAAGAGGCACAAATACTAAGACGCTATAAGAATATCATTTGCAGAAGAATTTATTGTCTACCTAGAAAATCCAAGAGCATCTCTTAAAAGGCTGTGACTAATAACAAAATCCCAAATCAGTATTCAAAAATCAACACACTTTCCTATACCTCACCAATAATCAATGAGAAAATTCAATATGAATAAAGATCCAATTCATAATTTTTTTAATTGATTAAATATCTAGCAATAAGCATAACCAAAATTGACAAAACTAAGATGAAGAAAATTACAAAACGTTATCTGACTACATAAAAATATAATACTGTGTATAAAATACATACACAATCATTAAAAACAGACCATAGGTGAAACAAAAAAATCTGCAATACTTATAATTAACAGTAATTTCCTTAATGTAAAAGGAACTCTTAGGAGAGTAATAAAAAGAAATCATCTTTTAAAATGAGCAAATGATGTGAGGAAATAATTCATTAAATGAACATGCATTCAACTTAGTATTTGGCCTACAGTTAACTGCTTAATAAATTTTAGTCCTTGTTATGGCACTAATAAACAGAAAAACAAATTGCTAATGAACATATTAAAATAGGTTCAACCTCACACTCTGGATTTAAAAAACAGCAAAACAATCAGAGTGGCAAAAACAAACTGCAGTTGATAAAATCCAGGGTTGGTGTTAGAAAATATGCATTTGCATACACTAAAAGTGGGAATATAGTAATGCTTCAACATATTTAAAGTGGAAACTAACTCTTAATTGAAAACATTGAATCTTTTGACCTAGCAATTCCATGGCTAGAAATTATTCTTACGATATAAACATATAGAAGTCTACAAAGATAAATACACAAAGACATTCTGTAAAATATTAGCTATACCAGCAAAAATAAAAGTTGATATAATCAAAATGGCCATCAATCAGGGAGTGATTAAATAAAATCATAACACTCCATACAATGATAGAATATGAAACTTAAAAATAAATGAAGTACAACATTAAAATTTCTTATGGAAGGATTTCCATGATAGATTATGAGGTCAAAAAAAAATAAAAGATACAAAGAATAGTATTAGAGCATGATCCTCTCTGTATATAAAAGAAAAGGATGGGAGAGTTCTGAATACATATTTTTATAAATGCAAACATTTTCTAGAACATGGATGAACTATTTTTTTTATTGAGCTAACATTGGTTTATGTAAGTTTCACATGTACAACATAATAATTCGACTTCTATACACTATACACTACAGCCTACTCACCACCAAAATCTAGTTTCCAACCATCACCATACAACTGACCCCCTTTACCCGTTTCACCCTCCCCCACACCCCTTCCCCTATTGTAACCACCAATCTCTTCTCTGTATCTATGTTAGAATATACATGAACCACTAAAAGTGGTTACAGATTTGGGGAGTGAGCCAGAGAGAAAGACTTATTTTTCATTTTCTGGTCTTCTGTACTGTTTGACTCTCCCCAGGTGCATGTTTCAAGATTATTCATTTTTTGGAGAGATATATTCTTGGACAACAATATTCAACACTGTAAAGTTTTCAACCCTTTCAAAGTCCTAGAAGATGTTTTTATTAGAATATGAATAGAACTCTATGAAAATTCTATGAATATAGAATTTAAAATCACTCTGAAAAAGTGCATCAAAACAATCATCAGGGGCCAGCCTGGTGACACAGTGGTTAAGTTCCCATGTTCTGCTTCGGCAGCCCAGGGTTCGCCAGTTCGAATCTCCGGTGCAGACCTACGCATTGCTTGTCAAGCCATGCTGTGGTAGGCGTCCCACATATAAAGTAGAGGAAGATGGGCACGGATGTTAGCTCAGGGCCAGCCTTCCTCAGCAAAAAGAGGAGGATTGGCAGCAGATGTTAGCTCAGGGCTAATCTTCCTCAAAAAAACAACCATGAAAATTGTGAAAAAGGATGAGCACGGATTTTTCCCAAACAAATTATCAAAAATATATAAAGAAGGGCTGGCCCCATGGCCGAGTGGTTAAGTTCGTGCTCTCTGCTGCAGCGGCCCAGGGTTTCACTGATTTGGATCCTGGGTGTGGACATGGCACCGCACATCAGGCCACAGTGAGGCAGCATGCCACATGCCACAACTAGAAGGACCCACAACTAGGAATATACAACTATGTACCAGGGGGTTTTGGGGAGAAAACGCAGGAAGAAAATAAAAGATGGGCAACAGTTGTTAGCTCAGGTGCCAATCTTTAAAAAAAAAAATATATATATATATATATAAAGAAACTATAGTAACTATAACCATGTCATACTGACACAAGAATTGATAAACAGATCACAAATGTATCAATGAAACAGAATGAACAGTCCAGAAACAGATTCCTGCACACATGGAAATTTTAGTACATGATTACAATAATATCAGCGAGATAACTAGATATCCACGGGGGGAAAAATCTAAGACCATCTACCTCCTATCATACAAAAAGAAATTCCATACAGATTACAAAGCTAAAGTAAAAATAAACTAAGCTTTTTAAGAAACTAAAAAGGTACTTTCTTTTTATAAACACTGGAATGAGGCAAGTTTTAATTTAGTGAAACCTAAAATGCACAAGACATTAAAAAAAAATCACTAGCAGATGTGACCAAAATGTTAAAATTTTTCTAATAACAAGATAGCATGAATGACAATAATAATAATTGTTACAAAAGCTAGTACTCAGAGATCACTTACTAAGGATTAGACACTGTTCTATGCTGTTTATAATTACTAATTTATTTAACCCTCACAATAATATCTTGAGACATACTATCACTAACCTTGTTTCACAAATAAAGAAATTAAGGTACAGAGATTAAGCAACCTTCTCAAAGAAGTGGCAGAGGCCAAGTATTCAGCCTGGCTGGTTCAAGTCTGTACTTTTAATCCTCAAAGCGTTCAACAACAAATTCTTTTTTCATTTTTTTTTTTTGAGGAAGATTAGCCCTGAACTAACATCTGCTGCCAATCCTCCTCTTTTTTTTGCTGAGGAAGACTGGCCCTGAGCTAACATCCATGCCCATCTTCCTCTACTTTATATGTGGGACGCCTGCCACAGCATGGCTTGCCAAGCGGTGCCATGTTCACACCCAGGATCCAAACCAGCAAACCCTGGCCCGCCAAAGGGGAACGTGCAACTTAACCATTGCACCACCAGGCTGGCCCCTCAACAACAAACTTTCAAAAAACTATTGCAAAATTTACAAAGTTAAAATACAAAAACAGGCAATCCAATAGAAAAATGTGCAAAAGTTTTGTACAGATAATTCAAATAAGAAATCCAAATGGCTAATAAATAAGAAATTGTAAAGAAATACAAATCACAACTGCAAAGAGTGGCAACATTTCAGGAATTAATGGCACCTTTTATTGGCTGAGTTATGAGAAAACAGTTATTCATCAATGTTGATATATACAGAAACTACTTCAGCCATTTTGGAACGTGATTTGACAGTTCTACCAAAATTTCAAATGTGCACTGCCTGTGACCCAACAATTCCACCTTTAGGAATCCATCTCACAGAACTCCTCAGACATATACACAAGGATTACAAACATACTCATCATAATCTTGTTTGCAATTGTGGAAAAAGCCTATTGTCCAATAAGGATAAAATAATTTATGGTAAACAAATTCTTGTAAAACATATAGCCGTTTAAAGAAAAAGAAGGAAATGTCAAAATAGAGTTTTAAATGGGAAAAAGCAAGCTCCAAAGCAACATATATATATAATGTTAGTTTTTACATTAAAAACTAACAAGATACTATATATGTGTACACGTACAGTAGAGTATTTGTAAAAGCATAAGAGGCAGCAGGATTAAGAGCAAAGACTCTTGCCAAAATGGCTTGGTTAACCATACAATTAGTTAATCTCTCTCTCTTAACTTCAGTTCTCCATAACTTATTACTTACTTCTTAGAGTTTTTAGGTCTTCATAAAAACTCCCTACTGTTTGCTAATGTTTAGAACAATGCCTGACACATTGTTGCATTAAATAAAAATAAACTAAAACATGCATAAAGGTCCAGAAAGATAATCACTAAAATGTTAACAGTATTTATCTGTTTGGGATTCAGTGTTTGGGAAAGGGGAAACTATCATTTTTTAACTCTATATGTTTTTATACCTTTTAAGTGCTTTATAATGACCATGATTTAATGTATTCCTTTGTTTTATAAAAATACAACAAAATATAAATACACAAATATATAAATGTATAGTAGTGACCACCTCTAGCAGTCTCTTTTATATCATATCACAATACAAATTAATGCCTACAATAAAAATTTCACTTATCATTAGTTTTAATAAATCCTTTTAAAATAATTTTTTAATACAAATAACATTTAAAGGAAATGCTATTATAACTAATTAGAACTCATTTTAAGAAGTAATTACAAAGCCTTAAGTAAGTTGCTAACATTAATTTGTCGGCATTTCAGATGTCAAAGCACTTAAGCAATTTTTCACCATCAAAGTAATAGGGTCCAATCCATATGCACACCGAGATACTACATATTTACTTTTAAATAAAAAGTACTTCATATAGCATGTCATAAAGAGTACCAGAGAAATATAGAAAGGTTTCTCTCACAGAGAGAGATGAATGAAATATCTAGAATAACAGTAAAACCCTATTTAGAAAAAAGACATGTTTTAATCTCAATGTTTCTGTTACCATGAAAAACATATTCACCCAGTATAGCATTCCATGAATACAGTCAGTCTTCAAAATCTCAGGCAGGAGCTATATGTATGGCCAAAACTAAATTGGGAGTGTTATACTCACTATGTCACTTTTCGGTAAAAGTAAATCTCAGATAACTTGACATCTAGATTTGGGTATGAAGAAGAAAACAAGAAACAGATATATCTATTCCTATCTCTCTTCCTAAAAGTTGGCTGTCCTTGATCTATTTAATTTGCTCCCCAAAAGTGTACAATCTTGGTAATGCCCATTTGAGCCATTAACAGGAAAGATCAGAAAACTCCTTATTTAGCTGTTTAAGTATTGATAATTCCAAAGAGTCTGGCCACAAGTGCTATGTTACAACAAAAAGAAGGAAAGGAGGGAAGGAAGGAGGGTCATTTCCAGAAGACTTTTTTGTTTTTTTAATTAAAAATAAAATTCACAGGGGGCCCTTACACCAACTAAACCCTGAGAGAACCAACAATTAGAATTCTCCTGTGCCTCCAGGAAAATCAGGTTACAATATTTTGCAGTGAAATCTGCAAAGAAAAAAGTACTCCTTGAATTTATTTTCCCCCTGTGCCAATCAGTGTTTCAAAGAATGCTTTGGCTTAGTGTGTTTAATCACTTAATTAGAAACAGAGCTGTGATCTGCATTTAGTTGTCTGTCTTACATTAAAGAAAAAGATCACTGGTTTTCCAATCACCAACAGAAGGTACTGATAAATTACACCATTATGGATCAGAAAAGGGAAGACCACTTACACAAAATTAAATTATTTTAGAATAAGAATCTCAATAGAGAGACACATTAAACAACATCTTGATCAATTACGGCCCAGTGAAGGAAGTGCTTTTACAATGTCTGATTTTCATTCAGAACCTTTCTGAATAATTCCAGTGACAGAAAATGCACTGTCAGAGTCCAATCCATTCAGAAGCAACTAATAGTACTTAAAAGTTTTCTTGGGGCTGGCCTGGTGGCATAGCAGTTAAGTTCACGCATTCTATTTTGGCAGCCTGGGGTTCACCAGTTCGGATCCTGCGTGCAGACCTGCACACCACTTACCAAGCCATGCTGTGGCAGGCGTCCCACATATAAAATAGCATAAAAAACAGAGGAAGATGGGCACAGATGTTAGCTCAGGGCCAATCTTCCTCAGCAAAAAAAATAAAAGAGGAGGACTGGTGGCAGATGTTAGCTCAGAGATGATCTTCCTCAAAAAAAAAAGAAAAAAATGGGGCCTAACTTCCTGCCATGCTGCTGAAGCTCCTTGCTCTCCATCATCCTTCCTCACATTTCCTCCTTTCATTCCTACATCCTTCACATCTCTCTCCCAGGCTGCCCAAGAAACCCAAAACTTCTGTTTTCGTCTTCTCTTTCCAGACTTCTCATATCCTCAAAGGCTCAAGATATTTTCCTCAACAAAAAACGTCATCTCCTCTGACGTATGAATTATGCTATTCCCTTAGTATGTGAAAGTTGTTCATTCAACTCTTCTTATACAATTTTTCCCCTTTCAATGACATTAGAATTCACATACAGAGAAAACCAGAGATTTTTTATTAGCCTGTTATTTAAGTGCTAAATAACAACAAAAAAGTTAAAAATTAAAATATATTAGCCTCTTGGGGGCCAGCCCAGTGGCGTAGTGGTTAAGTTCTGCACATTCAACTTCAGCGGCCCAGGTTTATGGGCTCAGATCCCGGGTGCAGACTTGCACCACTCATCAAGCCATGCTGCAGCAGGGATCAACATACAAAATAGAGGAGGATGGGCACAGACCTTAGCTCAGTGCCCCTCTTCCTCAAGCAAAAAGAGGAAGATTGGCAACAGGTGTTAGCTCAGGGCCAATCTTCCTCACCAGAAAAAATTAAAATTAGCCTATAATTCATAAAGTATTGTCTGTTTTAGATGCCCTCTTTCCTCTCAAATCTGATGGTATAAATTTCAAATTTCTTAAAAAACATACAAATACTCACAGAGGAAATAAAAAAACAGTTCCTGATGGTTCCAAATAACCAACTGTCTTAAAAAAATTTTCCTTGACCAGTTGTAACTCTACTTAGTATGCTTACCACAAACTACTAAATGGGTACATACACAAGGATCTCCATTAGACAATATAAAATAAAACTTCAGCAAGCACTCACAGTTTCTACCTTCAAAAGCAGTCTAAATTTAAACAAACTGCACGTGTAATTACAGTTACAGGCACAGAAAAAAAATCTATATTACACATTGGCTAAGAACATAGATGTGAGTAGGAGTAGTGAATACAGCACCATAAGAAGTTTCATGTGAGAGGAAGGTGCATTCTAGAAGCAGAAGAGAGAGCTTTGGAGCTATCTATGCCCGCTGATGTACTCTCTCAATTCTCATGACAACTTTCAGAAGGAGAAATAAACAGCTCCTATGTGGTAACTAATATACGAAGAGATAAATTTAGGAAGGTCACAGGTTCTCTGTCTAGGGTACCTAATAGCAGAATTAGGATTTGATGCCACACGTTTAATCTCAAACCTTTGCATTCCAAGAATTAACATGGAAGATATATAAAGAGTCATCCCTCAGTATCCACAGGGCATTGGTTCCAGGACCCCTCCTTCGATACCAAAATCCACAGATGCCTACTATTTGCATATAACCTACAAATATTGTCTCGTATACTTTAAATCATCTACAGATTACTTATAATACCTAATACAACATAAATGCTATTAAATAGCTGTTGTATGGTTTAGGGAATGAAGACAAGAAGAAAAATCTGTACGTGTTCAGAACAGACCCAACCATCATAGGTCTTTGGCTCTATGGTTGACTGAATCCACAGAGGTGGAACCCACAGATATGGAGGGCTGACTGTACAGTCATGGGCCACATAATGACGTTTCAGCCAACAACAGACCAACAGACCACATAGACAATGATGGTCCCATAAGATTAGTACTATATAGCCTAGGTGTGTAGTAGGTTTGCGTAAGTACATACACTCTATCATGTTCACAAAATGACAAAATCACCTGACAACACACTTCTCAAAACATATCCCCTTTGTTAAGTGCCATCCAAATAATGTTTGTTAAATATACCTAAATCATGGAAATCACTCCCATTACTACATGTCTGATGGGTATTTACCATTAAGCCTCAACTTACATGACCCCCCAAAAAGAACCCCTGAAAGTTTTTACCCCAACAGAATCCCTAATACAAAAGAAGTATAAAGTCTGGAATATCTCTAACCTCTAACTCTTTATTTTCATATGGCAGACACAATCTCAAATCTAACCCTGATGGGAGAATCCCCTGTATGTTGGGATAGTCTGGATTCTTGAAAAACTGAATATACTCTAAGCCAATCTCTAGGAATGACTAGCAAGCTGAAATCCATGGCTTGTCCTAGAGATAGACTAAACTAAACCTCAATATTTCCAAACCTCTGAAGGCACATATATCTTCTGCCCTGACATGCATATGGTCAGGCAAACAGACTTTTGCTGAACTGTATTTATTATCTCTATTTTGTTATTTGTTTCATCAGTAATTCTCAACTTGGTTCTAAGGATTAGATAAAACAGTAAATTGTATTTAAATCCTTGTTTTGAATACTTATATGAAAATTCAGTAACTAAATATTTCAGAGGAGAAGACTTTACAGACTCTTTCATATATAAAGACAAACGGGGGGAGGGGGGAGGAAAAGAAAGGAAAAGGTTGGCTTTGGCCATCATCAATCTTTAACCCATCTCAAAGTATCCATCTGTACTGACCAAAATGTATTTAAGTAAAATCCATATTTACTAGTATAACTGATTTAACAGGTTAAAAACAAAACTAGTAGAATCTGTGGGGAAGTTACAGACTTACAAAATAGATAAAAGAACTTTTCATGTTGTGATCTCAACATCAAGTCATCTTTATATATATCAAGAAATCAGAGATACTTGGTTTTTATTTTTACATTATTTTAAAAATAAGCTTAAATACAAGGAAATTTACATAGTACTTGATGGTACAGATTACAATGCACAAAAAACTTAATTATGTGTTGTTAAAATAATCTTTGAAAGTAGTTAAAAGGACCAAGAGTGAAATAAAGGCAGAGAAAGAAAACAAAACCACACAGTGAACCATGAATCCCTACATAATTTCATATATTTCATATATTTAGTTACTAAGTACTATAAATAAGAATATACATTGCTGATGAGTACTCATCCTTGTCTCAACTAGTTAAATATATATGTAATGGTTCAGTAAGATCTTTACTGAAATTTATCATTGGGCTATCTAACGTTTAAAACTTAATAGAGACCTATATAGTACAGAAACTACGTTAAAAAACATCTGGCTTAATTTCTAAGCCTGCCATTCCCATGTGAATCTTTACAATACAGTGAAGAAAAGGTGAGAAGAAAGGAAATAATGTATGAAAATACCATCAGGCAAATATTTTATCACTTATTCAATTCACACAACAAATATTTACTAAGTATCTACGTGTACCAAGCACTATGCCGGGGATACAAAGGAGAGTTAAGACAACAGTCTCTAATTTCATGGTAATTACTGTCTCACAAGGCCATAGACCCTGATCAGACAATTCTATGATTGAGTACATAAAAACAAACTGATATAAATGCTCTAAGGAAAGGAACACATTTTTCTAAAGTGAAAAATGTCTGTTTCTAATATAAGTTCTACTTGCGCAACATCTTTGCAGGTAACGGAAGCTTCACAAAGTTTTAAAGAATAAGTCACAGTGGTCTGACAAGGCAAACAGAGATTTCTATTTCTTTAATTAATTTTAAGATCATATAAGATGGGAGGAAATACACCACCACCCACTCAAAATAAAAGATTTGTAACTAAGAAGCTAGATGTTTTGCTCTGAGCCTTCTGCTTCCAGAGATTATTTTAAAGTACAGTGCTCAAACTGAATACAATATAAAAAGGAATCAATACCAAAAGATTAAATAGGAAATATTCCTTTCCAATTTCTGTATCCCTACTGAATTCTATCTGTTTAAAATACTACTTTCCTAACTGTTCATTCATTCTAAATTGTGGTCTGTCCTCCAACTAACATCAAATATTTAATAAGATAATGTAGTTGATATAGTTAAAAAATCTGAAGCAGTGCCACCTTATCACAGTTATTAAAATTTTTTGAAGTCCCTTTACCATTATGGCCCCTCATCCCTCTCTATGTAACATTCAGTAGCATAAATAACTATATTCTTATTTCCTCATTCCTAGTGATTAATAAAGATATTGACATTCAAAAAATAGTTATCATAAATTTACTAAGGATAAAAACACTGGACTATGCATTGGGATTGAAAAATGATTAAGATAAATTTTGATGATTTCTAAATATCAACAGTCAACTTGGGACATACGTAAAATATAACAAAATTCAATAACTACATTGAAATAAGATCTCAAAGTGACTGAGAGATTCAGGAGTTTGGACTTAACTTTTATTTCTCTAGTCAACCATCACCTCTTGTGGAAATAATTTAAGAGCAGAAATTAGTTCTAATGAAAAAGAGAGCAAATAATGTTGCACTTCTAACCATGCTAATACTTTTAATATGAAAGAAACAAAAGTCTATGCACATGCCTCTAGTCAATCTACACATCGCAAAGTATTTCCATACACCTGAAAAAATAAAAATTCAGGCTTACAAAGACTTCACAATTCAAGACATTTTCTAGTTAAATGTTTTCAAATGGTCTATAAATCAGATTTGAATATAACATACAGAAGATATGAAATATGAAGTTTCTTTCTAAAAGACCCATTTTTAAAAATATTTTGTCATAGATGAGACACGAGAACATAACTTTATAGTTTTCACCTAACTCATCTTTATCACTTATTATTTTATTTATCCTCCATTGCTTTTCCATATAAACATTAAAAGTAATGACTCAAAGTCAATCTAAATTTACAGCTGTAACTATTTTCTCTGATACCAACTAGCAAGAGAAAATTAGCATAAGCATGGCAGAGCCTTTGCCAATGCTTTGCTCCACCAAAAGAGAGTAACAACACTGCTTCTCTGAGTGGTGTTCTAGTAGAACTTCAGTGTGGAAGTAGCAAAGAAGAGAATACATATCAGTTACACCTGGGAACTGAATTTTTGTCTATACAAAGAAGCAATGCCATCTTTCTATCACATCCATCCATCCAACCATCTATATATCTATATTTATCTTTGTCTTTCTACTATATGCTAGCACTACAGTTTAGTAATTTTATGTATTTGTATGGAAACTATATTTTAAATGCAGGTGCACACACATATGCAATCCTTTGTAGACTGTTAACCAGTGAAGCATTCCCATTTAACATACGTGTGAGGAGGAGAGAGAAAGATTCAAAATGACAGTCAAACATTAAAAAGAAAGAACTCGTTGGTTAGCTTTGGAGGATTTCAGGGAACCAACTCAATCTGAAAACTGGTAAATAAGAGGAAAACTAGCATTTATTCTGCCTTTTCTCTATAAACTGTACTGCATGAAAACAAAAAAGTTCATAAGAGAAAATTCTTTATAGAAATCCAACCCATAAATAAAGAAGGAATGATAAAATTAGAATAACCTTATTTTGCAACCCCCAATAAAATAATGGATCTAAGCAATGGTCATTAATGGCTGCTAAAACCATTAGGTGAAAAGTTGATAGGAAACTTTACAATGGATAGATTAGACTGACAATACTTGAACCTAGTGATCAGTCTTATCACCACAGACAGAAATAACCAGAAATTATGTACCTTATGATATTATGCAAAGGAAAGTACAATAATCTATAAAGTATTCCTTCAAAAGAAATTAAACTCAAGTCTGATCAAGCCCCTGGATTTAACTACCAGCTCCTTAGAAACACAGAGGTCAGAGGAATATGGTAAATGACACCACAAAGATACAGTCAGCAAATCCCAAAATGTGAAAAATTCTGTAAGACTAATAAGCTACTTCATTCATCAAATAAATTACAAGACGGGGAAAGGACTAATGGAAGGAAGGACTAATTAGAAGGAACTAATGATTGAAAGTAACTTAAAAAATATATCAATTAAACGTAATATGTGGACTTTTTTTAAATCTTGACTCAAGGAAACTACAAAAACTCAAAAACCTTTATGAGACAACAGGAAAAACGTGAATACAAATTGGATATTTAATTATATTAAAGAATCATTAATTTTTAGGTGCGATGATAGCATTGCAGTTATATTATAACAAAAATGTGTCCCTATCTTTTAAAGATAAATACATACGCACAGATACATATCTTTACAGATAAACTGATATGACATACAGGAATGGCTTCAAAAGAGTCTGAGAGAAAGGTGCAGGGAGCACTGGCACAGATTAAAACTGGCTATGTATTAACTGCTGAAACTGGGTGATGGGTACATATAGGTTCATTATACTACTCTATTTTTATATACGTTTTTAAATGCTCATTTTAAAATCTGAAAAAAAAAATAAAAGAATTGTCCTTTGTAGACTGTTAACCCAAGGTATTCTTATTTAATATACTGATTTTGAGCACACCTACACATGACGCATTATTCCAGACAGTATAATAGGAGAGCAGCTCTTTAAAACTCCCTACAACAGAGTAACTGATAAATGAATTACTTTATAATTATTAATACAGAGGAAGAAGTAATTATAAGTATATAATTCCAGAGATTTACTAACAGTAGTTGAGAAATATGAACATGAACAGTAAGTAAATGGGCTTTTTTGGTAATCATCTCCACTGTTTCCTCTTCTAAGCCATAGCTTTCCGATATTACCAAGTAGTTAAGTCAAAGTAAAAATATTATCTACTTGCTTCCTCCTTTCTACACAAACACTGATTATATATTGTTTGAAAAATTTTGGTTTCCATTTGTTAGGACAGCTTAAAATTAAAATTACGACAAACACATTTGGCTGTTTCCCTCCTTTTTATTTAACTTTCTACTACAACATAATAACAAGAAACATTTAAAGTAAAAGAAACCTGAGCAAACTAAGAAAAAAATTTAAAAACAACAGCTTGAGAACTTTCCTAGTAATTATGGATATAAAGGTCAAAATTGCCTTCTATGAAAACATAGGTAAAAATGATAGATTACTAAATCTAAAATTGGTATATTGTGCTAGCCCAATAAATAGTGTTCATTTCCTACAAATAAGAAACTATGTGACAAAGAACTATAGACCTCTTTTAAAACTTAGTTGGAAATCTCATACTTAAAAATTAAACTATTATAAATATCAATACCTACTTATATACATATACATTTACAAGCAGTGGCTTAAACATTTCAAAACAAAATATAAAAATATATTTAGAGTTGTCCTTATCATGTTTTTCTTAATTTATATTTTTAAAGGATCTTTCAAACTGTTAAAATGCTGAAACTCTCTTGATTATAAATACTTTAGTGTAACTAAGCACTGTATAGGTAACACTGGAAGAAAGCACTTACTAAAGATATGTATTATGTAAAGAAATTAAGAGATATTACTTACTGAATAACCCATTCTTTTTCATGAAAAAAGAAGAGGCCAATCACCAATTTCTAGGTCACAATAGAGAGGAGCAAGTAACATTAGATGGAAAGAACAAAACATTGTTTAATAGAAATACAATTTTGATCACATTACCTAGTTCCCTATGAAGGACTTTCACATTCAAAAAAGCATGAAGGAAAAGACTGAAATACACAGTTGTAAGCACCTATAAAGCACTTATAGAGCAGTTGTAAGCCACTTATAAAGCTTATATTGGGAGACAGGATTAAATACACAGGATCTTGTTAGGGAATAACAATGTCAGATGTTATTCAAGGTATCTTTTCTGATTTGGGGGACATATTTTGGTATGTGATACCTCTGAAAACATCCAACTCTGAGTTCTCTAAAAAACCAGTTCAACTCTACACTGTTATGTGCTGAATATTCAAATAGAAGCAGCCTACAGAAAGACTGAGCCTCTATGCAGAGGTGAGCAGACTCAACATTGGGCTATGCAGCCTGGGTATCACTGCTGCTTTGTTAACTGTTCTAGTAGCAACAGAAATCTACCTCTATCTCAGGAGGTAAAATTTGTTTTTCAGAGAAAAAGAAGTAACATCATGTACTGCATCCTTAGAAAACTGACCAGCTAAAACAGTGACCAAGAAAGACAATCAGATGAATGAAGCACTAGAAAAAGAGAGATTTACTAGCCATGAAAAAATGGAACTCAAGTATTCAATACCAGTTTCTTATAAACAAAAGAAGAAATAACAGACCCAAATATAAAGAGGCTCATGGCCCTAAGTCAGACAAGTCCCAGAATTCTGTCCTTTTGACATGTAGCTCTGTATTCTTTCCATTACACAGCAAGACCTTTCTCTTTCAATGATGTCTTCAATTACATCATTATTAAAACTTGCATTTACTGAAGATACTGGGCAAGCAAGTCAGATGTATACACCCCAATCAGCTTGTCCAATGACCCCAAAGAACTTGGGGTAGAGCCACTACTCCACTTGCCCAAGGTCACACGTTTCCAGGCAGAGTAAGGTCTAAAAGAACCCACATGCTCTGCCTTCCCAGAAAAACAAAATTCTGTCTAAAGCCCAAACACTCAGATAAACATGTTCTCTTTACAGACACCAAAGCCTAATTTGGCTGATGTTTCTCACGGATTTTGTCCATAGGAATTCCACGCTGGTGTATTCTTGTTCTGGGCCCATAGTATCCTGTATAATTCCATCAATCTAAGATCGCAACCTGTGAAACTAGCATGTTCCAAGTCCCCTTCATAAAGTTAACTTTCCTTTTCAATTGCTAAGTACCTAAAAAGCACTCTGTTTCTTCTAAACTTCACATCCAGACCATTAACACCACTGAGTGTCAATTCAAAGATAAATATATTAAACATCCGTTAAATCTATTATTTTTAGAATGTTTCCCATGTACCTTTTAATACCTAAAATTTCATTTATATTCTAACACATATATTTTCCCTCAAGCAATTTAGATCCTCATCAAATCATAAACACTTGGAGAGTAAATTTTGTCATACAAATACTTTATATGTACACATAATACCACAATGTACAAAATAAATATTCCATAAAATTATATGAAATGCTATTTAGTTTTTCCCTATTCTTCCTAATACATTCTCTTTCAACTGTATCCAACTCCTAAAATAACGAAGAAATTCGATATAAATGAACCTGATCGAAAAAAACTCAAAACATCATTTGCTCCAAGAACTATCGCAGAATAGTTTTCAAAAGTACATTTCAGAAAATGAATTATGTTAATATAATTTCCTAAATTTAAATAACACATAATAGATTGCTAAAAACAATTAAATGACAACCAAGCAATTATTTCAAATAGCAAAAATGTCATCTCTTTATTGAATGCCAGTTATTCATTTCTGTCAACAACTGTCCTGCAAAAGTTATAAATAAATGCAAAAAGTATCTCCCTGAAAAACGTTCTGAGAAACTTACCATCATTTTGGCTCCTGCCCTTCATCTCCTCCTTCCACGACAGGATGGTAGTCAGGGGAACATAGTCCCTTATGTATTCTTTGCGTCTCTCCTCTAAGGTCATCTTCAGTAAACGTTCTTGCAAAATAAAAGCAGAATCTCTATTTGTATTTAACTTTTAAGTTCAAGAATTATTTTATAATTTAAATATTAACTATGTTAAACTAACCAAAGAATTGATGTGAACTTAAGGAACAGCAAAATGCAAATCTAATGACCCCATATTTGAGTTTTAAAAGGTGTCAAATTAATACCACATTAATAGGAAGAAAAACATCATTGTTTGATGAGGAAGACTCTCTTGTGATAGTCCAAAAATAAGTAAACTCTTTCAATCAACATCTATTGACAGTCTACTAGTGCCAGGCGATACGTTTATATACTGCAGGTACAAACATGGTCCTTAACCTTGAGGAGTTCACAAGACAAAGGAGGAAATGGAAAAGATACAAAATAATAGCTACATAAATAAAATACAAATACTAAGAGCACAAGAAAGGAAGCCATAAAGATATTTCCTTAATTCTATAATGCCATCAACAATAAAAGTGTAGTTTCAATTTAATAATAGCTTTTCGGAAGTGATATAAACAATATTTTAAATATAGATCTTGATTATAAGAGTAATATATTTTAAAAATGCATCTTAGAATTAATCATAGGTGATGTCATTTATGAAGAACTCACTGTGGGCCAGGTACTTCACATGTCTAATCTCATTGAAATAATCTTCCCAACAACTCAGCAAAATTGACAGTAGTATCCCTATTTTGCAGATAAGGAAATGAAGCATATCAAAATTCAGCAGTTTGTCCAAAGCAAGAGAGCTTTCCATTAAAATCCAGTCAGATACCTCCATTAGTCAGAAACGGCAGCCTATGCTATTAGCCACTATACTATACTACCTTCTCAGAAAACGCTCCCCAAAAGGGGTGATGTGTATGCTGGTTCCTAAAGGATAGGTAGAATTCTGTCATGAAGAGGCAAGAAGTAAGGATATTTCAGACTAATAATGCAATATAAACAAAGATAAGGAGATATGAATGGTTTAATGAAGCTGTAAGATATGCTATGAGGAGGGACGTGGCCACAGAAGTGAAAAGTAACTGGAAACATAAGTTAAAATGAAAATGTATAGGAACTTGTATACCACGCTGAGCAGTTTAACCTTTATCCTATAAAGTAAACCACTAATATTCAAAGTTGATTATGCATATCCCAGAAGGTGCATAAAACAATCTACTAGGATACACGAAAAAACAGTAAGAAATTAATTTATTTTTAATCTAAAGAAATAAGAAAGAAATTAAGATTTACTAGCATTCAATATATAAAATGACATTGGCATCCTCACTCATTCTGTGTGCCAGCAGTCAAGTATCATACATTTTACCAAAGGTCTCCACAAAGTTTAAGATTGATAGTTGTACTCTCACTCTCCAATTGTCTTTCAGTATATTACATGATACAGTATTGTAGCTTAGGTGAATGGACTTAAGGACAGTATCTAGTTTTAGGTAATCTAACTTTCATAAAATAATGACTTTTAAAGATTCTTTCACAGAAATAAACTGCAGAAAGTATTAATATAAGCACAAGTGAACAAAAAATGGGGAGCCAGCATTTTTCCCTGCTCCTATAACTGGCTTTTCTTCAGCCACATTAGGAGACCAAAAAAAAAAGACAGATACCGTAGTCCTCCCTAATCTGCAGTTTCATTTTCCTCAGTTTCAGTTACCCAAGGTCAACCACGGTCCGAAAATATTAAATGGAAAATTCCAGTGATAAACAATTTATAAGTTTTAAGTTGTGTGCCATTCTGAGCAGCTTGATGAAATCTTACCAGGGACACAAATCACCCCTTTGTCCAGCACATCAACACTGCATAAGCCACCTGCCTGTTAGTCACTTAGTAGCCACCTCAGTTATCAGATCGACTATTATGTTAACGCAGTGCCTCTGTTCAAGTAACCTTATTTTACTTAATAATGGCCCCAAAGCACAAGAGTAGTCATGTTAGTAATTTGGATAAGCCAAAGAGGAGCCCTAAAATGCTTGCTTCAAGTGAAAAGGTGAAAGTTCTCAACTTAAGGAAAGAAAAAAATGGTATGCCGAGGTTGCTAAGATGTACAATAACTTTTATTATAGTATATTGTTATAATTGTTCTATTTTATTATTAGTTATTATTGTTAATCTCTTTTCTGTGCCTAACTTATAAATTAAACTTTATCATAGATATCTATGTATATATAGGAAAAAACATAATACTGGTTTTGGTACTATCCGAGTTTCAGGCATCCACAGGGAGTTTAGGAAGGTATCTTCCCTGGATTAGGGGGGACTATGTATTTTAATCAGAGATGACATATTCAAATCACAATACTACAATACTCAAGGATCAACACTGTATTGAATTTAAGATGCCTACAGGGCATTCAAGTTGAAATCAAAAATGTGGAACTCAGGAGAGAGGTCTAGCCTAGAGATTTTGGAAATTATAACCAAAACTTCTAGTCCTACAGGAAGTTCTTGCGGAAAGGTAAAGGAAAGGACCAAACTTCAAAAAAACAACATTTAGGGGCTGGCCCCGTGGCCGAGTGGTTAAGTTCCTGCACTCCGCTGCAGGCAGCCCAATGTTTCGTTGGTTCGAATCCTGGGCGCGGACATGGCACTGCTCATCAAACCACGCTGAGGCAGCGTCCCACATGCCACAACTAGAAGGACCCAGAACGAAGACTATACAACTATGTACCGGGGGACTTTGGGGAAAAAAAGGAAAAAATAAAATCTTTAAAAAAAAAACAACATTTAGGGAGTGGACACAAGCAGGGGAAAAATGAAATAAAATTTAGATGTCACTGGGGGTACAAGGTGAATCAAGGTCTCAGTGATGTGGAAACCAACTGAGAAAAGAGCTTTAATAAGTAAAAGAGGAAAAATATTGTCAACTGCTATAGGAAGATCAGGAAGAATAAAAATTAATAAGCCACTGGTTTTATCAACTGGGTCAACAACAGCACTGAAAAGAGAACAAAACGGTTAACAAGAGCTGTCTGGGTTCTAACCTCAAATGATGCAAATCTATGTGATCTTGATTACTTAATCTCTTTATGTCTCAGTTTCTCTTTGAGGTAGGTTGGTAGGTATTACTCCCAATTTACAGATGACGCAACTAAAACAGAGAGGTTGAATAACTTACCTAAAGTTCCAGAGCTAGTAAGTAGTATAACTAGGATTCAAACTCAGGCAAAAGGTGTTCAAAGGTCTTGACTCTACAGTATACTACCTCATAGGGGTGTTTTGAGAATTAAATGACATAACCTATGTTAAGGTACTTAAAATAGTGCCAAGCACACAAACAGGACTCAAATGGTAACTATATTAGTACCATCCTCACTGTCATTACTGAATGACTTTAGGAACATTAGTTACATGAGTATAACTGAGATCCAGGAGATTATGAGGGACTGAAGAAAAGAAGGAAAGTGAGAACAGCAACTCCAAGGTGAAGCCCTGTGAAAGGAACACTACTTTAGGGTAGAAAAGACTTGAGCATTGTTACAGGCTGAGAAGAGGAACCTTAAGGCTCAGAAATTCAACATACTATAAAGGGAATAAATGATGGCACAAGAGCTCAAAGAATACACGAAATGAGAAAAAGAGCACAAGCAGAGAGTTAATCTTAGAAACCACAAATAAAAGTGCTTCCTCTAAGATAGGAACAAAGCTGAAAGGACAAAGGACATGTAAAGAAACAAACAAATGAGACTATTTGTTCCATATTATCTGACATGTATTTTCCCCGTGAATTAAAAGGCAATGTCATCTGTTATGCAGAGGAGGATAGGATGTTAATGAAATAGGAAGCTTGAAGGGAATAGTAAATTTGAAATAATCACACAGAAGAGGAAAAGGGAAGATTAGCACTTAGCAAAGAACTACTAAAAAAGTTCAGTTCACTAATGTGGAAATACTATAATACCACTGATCAGGATGAAAGATTTATCATGATGCAACTTGTAGTTTTTGTAAATGTCAGAAGGTACATATGGGAACACAACCCGGCCGCTGTCATTCCATTTAAAAGTTTAAGTGTGGACACTTACAACAAAAACAATATCAACAATACGACAAACAAACGAGATAATTTAAGTTTCAGTACTTGATCACACACATTAAGTAGTTTTGAATTAGGGCTCAAAATACTAGATCAATGTTTATCTAACATATGTAGACTTGAGAACGCCTCAGTTATTTGCTTAAACAATGAAACATAACTGAGGGCCATAGACACATATAGTTTCTTTGGCATTACACAAAACTATTCCTTAAAGAATGCTTCACCTTTGCAATGAATCTTCTCTGTGAACCAGGTTGACCTATTTATTAAATGGTATACTGAGTTAAAGCTATGTTTATAGAATGCCTTGACATTGCAGTGAGTGGGTAAACCTTCCTTTAGATTTAACTATCAGCTGCAAAAATACAATACCATGCTCTCCAGTGCGACGAAAGGAAAAAGGTCATGCAGCCCACTAACTTCTTTAATACTAACTACTGTACTGGAAATCCTTAGCTCCTTCTTGATGGCATAACAGATATTTTTTAAATATTAAATATTCCAAAAACAGACATCATGATATGACATTTGGACATACATTAAAGTCTTCAAGGCACAATAACTTTTCCCTTTAACATCAAACTTCATACAAAAATAGGTTAGTTTTGGACAAGAAAAATTTACTTTGTTAAATGCCTTCTTTGTGCATTTGCTACTGTATTCAGAAAATATTAGTTTGGTTATATTTTTCCCTATTATTAGAAGCAAAAGAAGAAAAAAAATCAAGACATTAAAGATTCAAAAATGCCTGCTTGTCATAGTCCAACTGTGCAGATGTTAAATGGAAGGAACCATTATAACATTGTTACTTTAGGAACATGATCTATTATGACAGAAAAATAGTTCTTAAGTAATCACTATAATTTCATCATGAAAACAATCCGCACATCTTCTACTACTTTGCCTTCATTATTTTCAATAACACAAAGCATACATTTCAAGACCACCAATAAAAACAGGCATAAATGATCTTTCAATGCTTACAAGGTAAATCTTTGTGAAAGTGTGCTGAAACTAAAGTAACTGCTACTGCAAAAACAAAGCAAAACTATATTACTTTATACATCAGGCCATTATTCTCAACAGCGTGTTTTGTGATATTAGAATTTTTAGTTCTATATATGCTCATAATTAAAACATAACTGACATACAATCTAATCTTTCAATATTTTAAAGACCATTTTAATTGGGTTGTTCAGTTGTTACGTTAAATCTTCCCAGTATTTAATTAAAAAAAAAATCCCTCCTCAGGCATTGTCTGAAGCAGTCCCTCTTTAGAGGATTCATTTTCTACATTCATTCCCTTTCTCATCTCCACTGTTTGGCCTTCCTGTTTATAAAAGCCAGCACTTGCAGCAAAAATCTAGAGGTTTTAAGGAGCTATTATGAAGGAAATCAACTTTTAATCTAGTCACCCCTTCCTGCAAAAAGAATGGATATTTAGGAGATTTGCACTACCTCATTCGACTCACCCCTGACACACGTCTATCTTACCAGTAGCGAGGCAAGCAGTTTTTGCTAAGTTTCTGTACAAAGCTAAAGAATAAAAAGAAAAAGATGTGAAACGAAGAAAGAAAAAACTCCAGAGACTCCAGTTTACCTAAGAATATTATCTAACTATGATGCCCGAGTGAGAGAGGAGGACTGGACTGCACACTTCTGCGTCTTAGAGCAATCAGTGCCAGTCAATCTAGCTGATCTGGATAAACCTTGACGTGCACAAAATTCAGGGATGGGTTCATTCACAGGGGCATCAGTCTCACAATCTTGCTCTGAGCAACTTCAGACTATGAATAGGGATGGAATGTGGAGAAACACTGCAGAGAGAAAAGCCCATTCAGACTTCTCTGAAGGCACCTATCCTCACGGACAAGACGCTCGTTTTGGGTTTCCCCTGGAGTTCCAGGTTTCAAAAGCCACACTGCTGCGCAGAAGGAGAGGACTAGATCGGGTTAAACACCTGAAGGTGGGACGCTCTGCCAGCTGGGGGGTGGGAGGGACAGAGGCCAGCAGTGGAGAGACGAGGGTCAGGCGGGGCGCAAAGGCGCAGCAGTAGCCGCTGTGCCCGCCGGTGGGCAAGTGTCCCTGGGACTCCCCGGCCAGGCGTGCGAAAGTCCCAGCTGGGGTCCGAAGACGGGGTGGGGGGGCCTGAGGAAGTTGTGCCACGGCGGGGGGTTGCCGCGCAGGGTCCACGCCGCGAGCAGGGCGAGGGCGGCCCCGCCTGGGGAGAAGGTGACCGGGCGCGGCGGGCGGCGGAGAGGGGCGTGCGCCTACACGTGCGCGAGCTGCAGGTGCCCGGGGGCGGCGCGTGCACGCCGGGGCGAGCGGCCGTGTGTACACACGGAGCCGCGAGGGAGGCGGCACCGGCCGGCGGGCGCGAGCTCGGGCGGAGGGCGCCGCGGCACACCGAGCCCTGACCCCCCGCCCCCACCCCACCCCACCCCCACCCGCCCCCCAGGACTCGACGGGCCGGTTACCTTTCTCCTCTCTCCACACCTTTTTCTTCTTGTTGCTGGGGTACATGTTGCCGTGGGGGTGGCTGGCTTTAAGCTGCAAGTTCCCCAGGCTCACGGGCAAACAGGGTGTGTGAGGAGTGGGAGGGGTGGGAGGGGGCACTCGGGAGGGAAAAAGTGAAAGAGGCTCCGCGTCCCGCGCCGCTCGCCGATCTCCAGTCGCCGCCCTCCTCCCTAAGCCCGCGCTCGGCGTCGGCTCCCACCCGCCTCAGCCCCGCGGTCGCCGCCACAGCAGCACCTCAGAGCCTGTCAACTAGGTCACGCCTCGCGCTAACCTAACAGCGCGCAGGCCCCGCCTCCCAGCCGCTAGCCAACGCCGCCTCCCATTGGCTGCACCGCCCGCCGCTCTCCGCGTTCCAGCCACCGCGCGCCCCGACTTCGGCCCCAGGGCGCACGCGCAGGCGCAGGCTCGGGCCCGACGCCGAGGACGTTAGGGAGCTGGAGGGGGCGGAGCCAAGGCGCGAGGGGGCTGGAAACGGCCTGGCGACGGGGGCGGAGCGTGGAGCGGGCACCTGGGAGGAGCGCGAGGCAGCTGGGGCTTTTCCTCGGCTTCTCCGCAGAAGGAGGACCGGAGGGCGTGGCCTATAGGGCCAGGTGCGCCAGGTGACTGGGGAGCGAGTGGGTGGCTGCTGCCTCAGGAACTGCAAGATGTGAAAGTGGGAGGAGATGTGAGTCCACGAGGATTGTCAATGCTCTAACTGCCCCGTCAGGATGGGTTTTACCAGATAATCTCTAGCTCTCCTCTTCGTGGGCAAATATGACGGAAAGAAGTGAAAGGATTGGGAAATGGTTCCAGACCATATACAGTCGGCTTCTCGACCTTGTAGTAAAAATTACAGATTTCACTGGAGTTCGATGAAGTTTAGAAAGACCAAAGAAACTGGACTACTCAAGGATTTTAAGACCCAGGAAATAGTGGGCAACCAAAATGTTATATTGGAAACATAAGTCTTACATCAAAGCAAATTCAAATGTGTGTTAACCAGAGCCAGGCCATCGTATCGTTTTATTCCTCCACCAATTGCTTCAGGTCAAGGCACTGGTCCAAAGAGCTGGCTTGATTCTGGGTAATACTAATCTGTCCTTGTTCTGAAAATCCAGTACCGGTGGACTCTACCACGAGAGTGGGGTGACCTAGAATTTAGAAGTTTGGTAACCCCTCCCCAAATTTGTTGCGTTTCTGATATCGACCCTGATATCAGTTTCCCCACACTAAACCCAGCATATATGGGGTTAAAACCAAAACACTCATTCCCAGCTTACTCTCTGGCTTCCTAGCTCCAGAATCCACTATGCTCCATGGAGACAGACACCGTCAAGGACAAGCACCTGGACCATCTCCTCCCCACAAAGAGATACAGCTGGTGGGAAAGCTGCTGACCA